>NC_056007.1:27788222-28994383 GCF_018446385.1 Zingiber officinale | reverse complement strand
CACTAGGGCACCTCGGTAGATCGCAGGAGTTCGTGCCTAGTAAATAGCAATAAAGATAAAGGCAGATAGTACAGGTTCCTACTTCCTTATGGAGGAATTACCTCTCCTTTCAAGAGAATGCCCTAGACGTCTGTGAATGAGTTACCCTTATCACTAGGGTCCCTCGGGTATACGATCTAGAGCATTATCTCTACGAGAGCAACAATTCCTAAGGGATTGTTTCTCCTTTCAAGGGAACATCTTAGACGTCCGGAAAAGGTTACCCCTGTCACGAGGGTACCTTGGTCAATACGCTCTAGGGCATCCCCTTGCATGATCAACAATCCTCCACAACAATCAACGAAGCATGCATAGTCACACACACAACTCATCAATATGAACAAAAGCATTAACAAGTCATTGAATAGAAACAAGATGAATCTACATAGTTTTGCATATCCATCATATTACAAATACTCCCTAATCCTAGAAGAGGGTTTCTACTCCATTGTGAGGGAAGAAAAACCCCAAAATATATAGTAGAACATACTTACAACCCTTGATATGAGAAGGAAGGGAAGAAGTGATGCTTGCCGAGATTTTCGATGTCTTGGAGATGCCCCCTTGCTCTGGAGATGAACGGAACGTCGAGATATGGCGGTGGATGAAGCTCTAGGGTTTCCCTCAAAGGGGAGAACCTTTCCCATGGATAGGGACGAAGTCTCGAACCAAAGATGCCAAGAATAGGGTTCTTGACCCTTTTATACCTCCTCCAAGCCGCCCAGGAAAACCAGGATTACGGGGCATCCAGTAAACCGAGTTTTTCACCCAATAAACCAGATTTTCTCATGATCTCCCCTGAACCAAATTTGTATCTCTTGAAATTATATTCAATATGATACTTGGATCTAGCCCTGGATCCAACCGAGTCAAAAGTTATGGCGGTTCTAAGTTTGGTCTGCGGTTTGGGCGGAGGTCCAGTTGAACCCGCGGTTGGGAGACACGGCTGTACCATTTAGCATGGGAAAACCATTCTTTCTCTCTATTTGAGCTGAAGAAAAGTTGTAGATCTTGAAGTCGGATACGTTTCGGTATAAAGAACAGCCCAAAACTCCTATGGAGCACAAAGTTATGGCCAAATTACGTTCGGTCTGCAATCTATCCAGAATTCAGCACAGCTCTGTTTTGGCGTGGCATGGCCCGCGTTCTTCGTCGCATGGCCGTGTGGAATCTACACGGCCTCACACGGCTTCCTCTTAGGTTGAGTCACACAACCGTGCGAGGTTACACGACCGTGGCCTTCTTTGTCTCTGCCGAGGTCACACGGCTGTGTGGATTCACACGGCCGTGACCTTTCTCTCCACTGGAATGTTGGCACGACTGTGTGCTGCTTGGCCACTGTCATGGGGGCACGACCATGCATGGTTGCATGACCATACCTTGCTTGGCTGCTGGTGGTGAGGCATGGCCATGTAGGTTTGCACGACCGTGCTCTGATTCCTCTCTGGATTGGCCACATGGTCGTGCAAGGTTACACGACCGTACTCTCTGCTTTGTCCTAGTGTGTCGACAATCACCGTTTTCGCTCCAAAAGTTATCCCTGTCAACACAAAACCAAACAAAGAGCATCCAAACAAAAGAGTATATATGGTGAATACATGCTAAAAGAGGCGATCATGCAAGGAATATATACGTATAAAGCAAGAGAATGTGCGTCAAAACATGCATAAACGATCATACTATTTACACACATCAGGTTGGATTTAGAATATTGGATTAACCATTAATCCAATAAGCCATTAACCCAATAAACCAATGAGTCTAACCCATTACTCAATAAGTCTAATCTGAATTCATTCGAGTCTAACTCAATGTGTATAATTTGGATAAAACTTAACTCCATAATCCATCTCCAAGTCAACGTGTACTTTATGTGTGACCCAATAGGCTCTCGTAATGTTGGAAATGTATCTAAAACCATTTAGATACATAAGCAATGAGTGGCATCTAGCAAGACATCATTGCTACCCAAGTGACGAGATTCCGCAGGATCTCCAAGTGAAGATCAAGGCTATCACCAGTTGCGAGCGGCCAAAATTTGTACAGGAGATTCTGTAGTTTATTGGGACTGACAGGATATTACAAACGTTTTGTCAAGGGTTTCTCCCGCATTGCTATGCCACTGACACGCTTGACCAGGAAAGGCGTGAAGTTTATGTGGTTTGAGGCCTGTGAGACCAGCTTCCATGAGTTGAAGCGGAGATTAGTGTCTGCTCCAGTTTTGGTTTTACCCACTGGAGAGGATGGAATCATACTTTACACTGACGCATCTCCTCAGGGTTTGGGTGTTGTTCTGATGTAGCACGACAGAGTAGTCTCCTATGCTTCTCGTTAGTTGAAGGAGTATGAGAAGAACTACCCAGTTCATGATCTGGAGTTGGCCGCCATTATATTTGCTTTAAAGATTTGGCGGTATCACCTGTACGGTATTACCTTTGAGATTCTCACTGACTATAAGAGTCTCAAATATCTGTTCATTCAGAAGGAACTAAATCTACGATTGAGGAGATGAGTGGAGTTCCTGAAGGATTACGATTGTTCTATTAGCTACCACCCAGGGAGAGCTAATGTGGTTGCCGATGCACTCAGCAAGAAGTCCAGAGGGACTTTGGCTTGCCATCGAGCTTCAGTCACGGACTTGATTAAAGGTTTCTCCGAGTTGGGCCTTCAGGAGCAGGGACGGACAGAGCAGGGATTGTTGGGTACCATGGTTGCTCAGTCGTCGATCAGGATAAGGATTCGAGAGACCTAGGTCGGTGATCAACACTTACAGTCTATTGGCAGCCAGATAGCTTTCGGGCAGCAGACCGAGTTCACACGAGATGAGGAGGGTATTATATATTTCCGAAGCAGATTATGCGTACCTCAGTCTCATCCGGTCTTGCAGGAGTTACTTCAAGAGGCTCATCACTCTCGATTTGCGATCCACCCAGGCAGGACCCGCATGTATCGAAATTTGAGGCGTTCTTGTTGGTGGAACGGCATGAAGAAAGACATCACGGAATTTGTAGCTAGATGTCTAGTCTGTCAGCAGGTGAAGGCTGAGCACCAGAGACCTGCCGGATTACTTCAGAAGATTTCGATTCCAGAGTGGAAATGGGATCACATCACTATGGATTTTGTGGTGGGATTGCCTAGGACACGACGAGGCCATGATGCGATTTGGGTAGTCGTTGATCAATTAACTAAATCTGCGCACTTCTTAGCGATCTGGAAGACCGATTCTCTGGATCGATTAGTAGAGTTGTACTGTCGAGAGATCATCATATTGCATGGTGTACCGTTGAGTATTATATCGGATAGAGACCCTCGGTTCATGTCCCGATTCTGGCAGAGTCTGTAGCAAGCCTTGAGCACTCAGCTCCATTTCAGTACAACTTTCCATCCGCAGACTGATGGATAGTCAGAGCGGACCATTCAGACTCTAGAGGACTTGCTGAGATCGTGTGTATTGGATTTCGGAGGTAGTTGGGAGGACCATTTGCCATTGGTAGAGTTCGCCTACAACAACAGCTTTCATTCGACTATCCAGATGGTACCGTTTGAAGCGTTGTATGGTAGGCCTTGTCGGACACCCAGCCGCTGGGAGGAGGTTGGGGAGGCCCAACTGTTAGGGCCTTATAGAGCTCAGTAGGAGTCAGAGTTGGTCCGTACTATCAGATGGAGGATGTCAGAGGCGCAGGACCGCCAGAAGAGTTATGCTGATCGGAGATGGAGACTCCTGGGGTTCCCTACTAACGACCATGTTTTTTTGCGTGTCTCACCTACGAAAGGGGTGAAGAGATTTGGCCTTAGGGGTAAGCTAGCTCCGTGATACATTGGACCTTTCCAGATCTTGGAAAGGATTGGAGCGGTAGCTTATCGTTTGACACTACCACCGTCCCTGGCAGGTGTTCACGATGTATTCCATGTGTCTATACTGACGAGATATATATCCGACCCGACAAATGTGCTGATAGATATCTCAGTTCCTATTCAGCCTGACATTATCTACGAGGAGGTTCCGGTACGGATTCTAGACCAGAAAGAGCGTCAGCTAAGGAACAAGACTATCCAGCTAGTTAAAGTCGGATGACAGCATCATTCTGACGAGGAGGCTACATGGGAGCTCGAGGATACAATTCGAGCTCGATACCCCCATCTTCACTTGAGGTATGTGAGTTAATTTCCGTTCAGCATTTATACTATCTATTTATTATTAGTACTTGCTGATGGTAATATCGAAAATTTGGGGACCAAATTTTTATTAGTGGGGGAGAATGTAAAATACTGAAAAAGGGCGAATAACCATTAGGAAATTTTTCAGAATTTTTAGAAATTTTTCGGAGCCCGTATGGCTTAGGTTACGGGGATAAATATAGGTCACGGGAAATCCTGTTTAGGCTATCCCAATACAACGAGGAAATGTTTGATTTTTTCAAATATTTAGTTTTAATTTTATTTTCTTCTTTTTCTTTTATTTCCTCCCCATGCCCAAACCTCCTTCTCACCCGACGCCGTTTCTCCCACCGCCGCTGCTGCCGCTCACGTCCCTTCCGTTTCTTCCCCTCCGGTATAAAAGCAGTGGCAGAGGGAAGCTTCGAGTCTTCCCCTTTCCTCTTCCTCACGAGTTAGCCCTAGTCTCTCCACCGCCGCACCCCCCCTTTCCTCTTCCCCTTAGTCGAGCTTGCGCCACAGCCGACGCCGACCCTCGATCATGCCACAGTCGACGCTGGTGTGAAGATGCCTTAGGGCTTCGAGGGTAAGCAACCGAAACCCTTCTTCCCTCTTGATTCATTGTCGGATCCTTGTTGATTCACGTATTTCACTAGATTAGGGCTCTGTTCTATGTTAATCTTTCTTGCTTGGATTAAGGGAAGTGTCGGATCACTCCATTCCTTTTCCTTCTGATCAGATCTTGCACCATCTCTTCTTTACTACGCATTGAGGTCACGGGATTGGAGAAAAGAGGCAAGGTGCATAGTTGTTGCTGGAAATTAGTTGGTGATAGGTTGTTTTGTTGAATTCTGATCTCTTCTTCTTGATCCGGTTAGTGGACAGCAACTTGATCAGGGAAGTGAGGTAAGGTTCTGTTCTGTGGGTTCTTTTCTTGTTTTCGGCAGCACTCCAACCAGCAATAACCACCTGGTTCCAGCATCAACAGCAGCTGAGATTGAGGTAAGGTATAGGGTTTTTAATCTTGTGGTCGATGATTGATAGATAGGTTAGTAAATATTGTTAACCTAGGTATATGTGTTGAATTAGGAATGAATTGGATCTTATTGGTTAATTGTATTTAGATTAGAACATGTGGTATATCATGTTTTAAATTAAAGGTTATAATGAGTTGTTTATGTGTAGTGGATTTAGGTTTGGATTTCTAATCTAATGGGTTGTTTAGGATTAGGGTAACTAATCCTAATTAACCATTGGTTTAATTTAGGTAGGATGATGGTGATGTGATAAGGATTTTACCCTAAATTAGTCGTGTTGGGATTTTCGAGCCGCAAAAACTGTTTTTTGCGTTGCGAAAACCTCAAAATCCCATGCCACCGGATCCGTGCGTAGTTATAAAACAAAATTTTCGTGTACATGTTTTCTAAACCTAGATCTACTCTAGATCTACATGGTAGAGAGATTACCCTTGATGCGAAGCCCTTCGCTTATCCCTCTCGTCCAAGTTTGCCGGATCTCGAGAGTGTTCAAGTGGACACTCCTCTATACGTATCCACACGAATGATTAGGTGGAGAAAAACCAAACAAAAGGTGTGCTAGCACCTTTGAAGGTTCAGCCAAGGTGGAGGAGAGGGAGAAGAAGATGAGAGGAGGAGGAAGAAGGAGGTTACAAAAATCAAAATGAAACTCACACAAGAGTAAAGTGGCTGGCCACTTCACAAAGCTTTTAAACCTCCATGGGATATCAAGAGTCAAGGCTCTTGATCTCCCTCATGAGGTGGCACACACATGTGCTAGCTTTGATGATGTGGCACATCATCATTAGTCCACTTAATGCCAACTCACAAATAAGGTGGCAATGGTCAAGTCAAACTTGACCTTTCATCTTCCTCTCAAGTCAAGTCAAACTTGACCACTTCTCTCCCATGGTTGATCAAATCTAACCATTAGTTCAAGTTAATTTTAATTTAATGAATCTCTATTCATCGAATTAAATTGGTTCAATGAGTCTAAGTCCAAATTAGACTCATTTAACACATGAACCAAATTGAGTCCAACTCAATTAGTTTACTTTGGATTACTCTTAATCCAATTTGATTCATCAAATGAACCTAATCCTCTTGGTTCATCAAATGAACCTAATCTCCATCTAATTGCCCTTTGTGTGTGACCCTATAGGTTCTTGTAACGTTGGCAATGCTCCTAAACCCATTTAGAAGCATAAGTAATTAGCGGTATCTAGCAACACATCATTACTACCCAAGTAACAAGAATGTTGAGATCCAACATCACTTTGTGACTACTAATTGTGACTCTTCACAATATGTGACAATGTCCTTCTATCCTAGACATCTAGATTGATCAATGTGAGGCATAGATCGTGTCATCCTCTAATCAATCTAAATCTTGAACTCCAAGTAGACTCACTCAATCAAATGAGCTCAACATCGCATATTGACTCATTTGGGCATGACCATGCACTTAGTGGTCTCACTCTATCAAGAATAATGATGTCACTCCCGTTATATAGGAGGGATAGATCCCATCTACATCACTCACATTCCTCCGCATAATTTGTTACATACCCAGTAATCGCCTTTATAGTCCACCCAATTATGGGTGACGCTTGACGAAGCCAAAGTATGCAACTCCTTATGTAGGGAACCATGGTGACTTCAGGTCCAAGGACTAATAGTCATACTAATAGACACATGAGAAAGTATATGACACTCATATAACAATCCATGATACTTTCTCATGGCGGGTCATTCAGTATACATTCTCCAATGCATACCCATGTGTCAACTTGATATCTCTATATCCATGACTTGTGAGATCAAGTCATCGAGTTGATCTACATGCTAGTCTCTTCACATTAACATTGTCCCTGAATGTTAATACTTGACTAGGAATGATTAAGAGTAGTGTTCCCTATATCATCTCACTATCGATTCAACCAATCGATTGATATAGGTAAGAACCTTCTACTCAAGGACTCTATTATACTTAGTTATTTGGCACCAATACAAGTAAGTATAATAACCATAAACAAATGCCTTTATATACATAAGAAATATGATACAATGAGTCCATAGAACAATCATCAAATGATTGGCTCTAGGGCTCTAACTAATAATCTCCCACAAGCACTAGTGTCAATCAGTGTAGGCTCTAAGGCGTAATGACCTAGTGTGACCATCATGCTTTCTCTGTGCCAAAGCCTTGGTCAAGAGATTTGCGATGTTAGCCTCTGTGGGTACTCTACAAATCTTCACATCTCCTCTATCGATAATCTCTCGAATGAGATGGAAGCGCCATAGTATGTGTTTGGTCTGCTGGTGTGAGCGAAGTTCCTTAGCCTGTGCAATTGCTCAATTGTTGTCACAATAGAGCTCAATCGGATCAGCTATGCTAGGAACCACCCCAAGCTCAGTAATGAACTTGCGGATCCAAATTGCCTCCTTTGCTGCTTCTGATGCAACAATATACTCGGCTTCTGTTGTAGAATCTGCAACTGTGTCCTTCTTCGAACTCTTTCAGCTCACAACACCACCATTTATGCAAAACACGAACCCTGACTGCGATCGATAATCATCCTGGTTAGTTTGGAAGCTGGCATCACTGTAACCCTTTACAGTTAGCTCATCATCGCCTCCATATATCAAGAAATATTCTTTAGTCCTTCTCAAGTACTTAAGAATATTCTTGACCGCTATCCAGTGACTTTCACCTGGATCTGACTGGTATCTGCTCATCATGCTCAAAGCATACAAGATATCAGGACGAGTACATAGCATGGCGTACATGATAGATCCTATGGCTGAAGCATAAGGGATCTGATCCATGCGGTCTCTCTCCTCTCTAGAAGAGGGACCTTGAGTCTTCGAAATACTCACACCATGTGACATCGACAGAAATCCCTTCTTGGAGTTCTGTATGGCAAATCGTAGTAATACCTTGTCAATGTATGTACTCTGACTTATGCCAAGTAATCTCTTAGATCTATCTCTATAGATCTTTATGCATAGAATGCGGGCTACTTCACCTTAGTCCTTCATTGAGAAACAATTCCCCAGCCAAGTCTTTACAGACTGTAGCAAAGGGATGTCATTCCCAATGAGTAGTATGTCATCCACATACAATACTAGAAAGACAACTGTGTTCCCTACAACCTTCTTGTAGACATAAGGTTCATCTTCATTCTTGATGAAACCAAACTATTTGATTGCATCATCGAATCGAAGATTCTAGCTCCGAGAAGCATGCTTTAGTCCATAAATGGACCTATGCAGCTTGTATACTCTGCCAGTAAGATGTGGATCTACAAAACCCTCAGGTTGTGTCATGTACACATCCTTGAGCAGGTTTCCATTCAGAAACACGATTTTAACATCCATCTGCCAGATCTCATAATCGTGGTACGCTGCAGTAGCAAGCATGATCCGAATGGACTTAAACATCGCTATTGGAGAAAATGTTTCATCATAGTCAATACCATGAATTTGCTTGAAACCTTTAGCTACAAGCAACCCTTATAAATAAGTCCATCCATGTCAGTCTTTCTCTTAAAGACCCACTTACACCCAATGGGTTTAACTCCTTTAGGTGGATCAACCAAAGTCCATACTTAGTTGGTGTACATGGATTCCATCTTGTATCTCATGGCCTCTAGCCATTTCTTAAAATCTGGGCTCATCATAGCTTCCTGATAGGAGGTAGGCTCATCCTCAATGAGCACAACGTCATTATGGTTAGACAAGAGACCCTTGAACCGATATACCCTATCAGACCTGCGAAGAGGTATGACTACTTGAACTGGTTGTTGTTCCTCAACTCCTTGTGGAACAATCTCATCATCCACAACACTTTATGGTTCCAGTTCAACTTCCATCAAGGCTTCAGTGCTATGGTCTATATCCTAAACTTCTTCAAGATTGAACGTACTCCCACTAATTTTTCTAGAAACAAAGTCTCTTTCTAGAAATACCCCAGTCTTAGCCACAACTACTTTGTGCTGACTGGGAATGTAGAAATAATATCCCTTCGTTTTCTTGGGATATCCAATAAAATATCACTTATCGGATTTGGGTCCCAGTTTGTCCGAGATTTGACGTCGAACATAAGCCTCACAACCCCAAATCCTCATAAAAGACACCTGGGCATCTCTCCCAGTCCATATCCTATATGGTGTCTTTATCACAACCTTGGATGGAACACGGTTGAGTATGAAGGCTGCTGTGTCCAGAGCATAGCCCCAAAGAGATGTAGGAAGATCTGTGTGACTCATCATGGACCGTACCATATCTAATAGGGTACGATTCCTCCTTTCGGATACACCATTCCACTATGGTGTTCCAGGAGGAGTGAGCTAGGATAGAATCCCACACTCAGCTAGATTGTCACGAAACTCATGACTTAGGTATTCTCCACCTCGATCTTATCGAAGTATTTTAATACTCTTCCCAAGATAGTTTTGTACTTCATTCTTGAATTCTTTGAACTTTTCAAAGGATTCTGACTTATGTGTCATCAAATACACATAACCATATCTACTGAAGTCATCAGTAAATGCAATGAAGTACCTATAACCACCTCTGGCAGCGCCATTGAAAGGGCCACATACATCACTATGTACAAGTCCTAACAAGTCAATCGCTCTCTCGCTGTGTCCACTAAAGGGAGTCTTGGTCATCTTGCCTAGTAGGCTTGACTCGCATGTCTCATAAGATTCAAAATCAAATGAGTCCAGCAAACCATCTTTATGGAGCTGGGATAAGCGTTTGTCATTTATATGACCTAAGAGACAGTGCCAGATATATGTCTGGTTCATGTCATTTGACTTGAACCTCTTGGTACTTATGTTATAGATAGGGTTCTCAAGGTCTAGAATATAGAGTCCGTTATTTAGAGGTGCACTACAAAAGAACATATCATTTAAATAAACTAAACAACATTTGTTCTTTATTATAAATGAAAAGCCTTTCTTGTCTAAACAAGAAACTGATATAATGTTCTTAGTCAGAGCAGACACATAATAACAATCATCCAATTCTAGTACAAGCCCAGAGGGCAGAGATATAGAATAAGTTCCTACAGCAACAGCAGCAACCCGTGCTCCATTGCCTACGTGTAGGTCCACCTCACCCTTTGTCAATGCTCTGCTATTTCTCAATGCCTGCACATTAGTACAAATGTGAGAAGCACGTCCGATATCTAATACCCATGATGAAGAAATAGATAGATTGACTTCTATAACATATATACCTAAAGTGGAAGTCTCACTTCTCTTCTTCTTAAGATTTTCTAGGTACACTTTGCAGTTCCTCTTCTAGTGCCGGGTTTGATCGTAGTGGAAGCAGGTAGCATCCTTGGCAACCCCTCCTTTGGGTTTCAGTGCCTTGCCTTTACCCTTGGCTTGGGACTTTCCCTTACCTTTGGGCTTGCCCTTGCCCTTGTCTTTCTGAACCATCAGAATAGAGTTGGGCTTAACCTTCTTAAGGTTGAGCTCAGCAGTTCTTAACATGCGAAGCAGCTCGGGCAGTGGCTTGTCAATTTCGTTCATGTTGTAATTTAGAACAAATTGACTATAGCTATCTGGCAAGGATTGCAAGATCAGATCAGTGGCCAACTCTTGGCTAACTGGGAATCCCAACCTCTGTAGGTTTTCTATGTACCCAATCATCTTGAGTATATATGGGCCTACGGGAGTCCCGTCTTGCATCTTGCACTGAAACAGTGCCTTAGAGATCTCTAATCTCTCATGCCTCGCTTGTCCTTGATATAGTTGACAAAGATGTTCAACCATATCATAAGCACCCATCAACTCATGTTGCTTTTGAAGCTCAGAGTTCATGGTCGCGAGCATTAGACATGACACATCTAATGCGTCATCTTGATGCTTCTTGTAAGCGTCTCGATCAGCTCGTGTGGCAGTGGCAGGAGGTGCCTCGGGAATGGGCTGCTCTAGGACGTACAATTTTCGTTCCTGTGTGAGAACAATTCTCAGGTTCCTGTACTAGTCCAGGAAGTTAGCTCCATTGAGCTTGTCCTTATCAAGGACATAATGCAGGGAGAAGGAGTTCGTGTTTGACGACATGACAATCTACAACAAAAAAATATAGAAAATAAATATCATATTCTATTAATCATTTAATTAGGCCTTTAATTAAATGATGCTCCCATTGAATTATAGAACTTTTGTAGAATCAAGTTAGTGATGTGGTCAAACCACACTTACTAGATTCTAACCAACTAGCAATAATTTGTGTGGGACAAGATCCACATCATGCTATGTCTTGAGTTAGCTTTGGCTAAATCGCCCAAGACTTAGTATGATCGGTAGGTAACTAATTACCAATTACATCTCTATGCAACTCTTATTTATAGGATCAAGATCCGCATTTATATTAAAACATGAGTTAGCTTTGGCTAAATCGCCCAAGAGTTAATATAAATGTGATTTCGACCTATCTACCAACCATTAGAAAATGCCTATAGTTAAACTCGATCCAATTGAGTTAACTAGTTACTCAATCTAATTGAGTTGTACTCACCCATGCGTTGATAGGCGGGACCAAGATTGTCCCTCCTCACCCTACCAAGATAATATGCGTTGCTCTGCTTTGGCAGATTCAACAACAACATGTGATCGAGGTAGTGATGGGTATCACGACATGGTAGGCAGTTCGAGTTGACGCGATTGAGATCTAATCTAATCGATGATGTATATCATATACGCGATTTAGATCTAATCTATTCGTTAAGGAACATCATGTACATGATTTAGATCTAATCTAATCGTTAAGGCACTAATTAATTACTCTACTAGCATGCATCACATATACACACACAAGCAATTAATTAATTGTGATTAGTCATGACCCTACTACGATCTTCTCAAGCCAATGAGATGTTGGGTTTTTCGGGCCGCAAAAACCGCTTTTTGCGTTGCGAAAACCCCAAAATTCCCAAGCCACGGATCCGTACGAAGAAATAAAATTTCGTAAAGACTTTCACATACGAGTTTTCTAAGCCTAGATCTACTTTAGATCTACAAGATAAGAATTTACCCTTGATGCGAAGCCCTTCGCTTAATCCCGCTCGTCCACGGTTCGCCGGATCTCGAGAGTATCAAAGTAGATACTCCTCTATGTGTATCCACACAAGCAAGAGATGGAGAAGAAATCTTGAGTGTGCTAGAACTCCAAGAAGTCTCGGCCAAAGAGGAGGAGAGGGGGAGAAGATAAGAGAGCAATGAGGAAGAAGATGGGAGTTACACCAAGCACATCAAATGCACACATGAAGTGGCCGACCACTTCATGAGGGGATTTTATCTCCATGGGATACCAAGAGTCACAACTCTTGATCTCCCTCATGAGGTGGCACACCACTTAAGTAACCATGATGATGTGGAACATCATCATTGGTCCACTCCTTGCCAACTCACCAATGAGGTGGCAAATGGTCAAGTCAAACTTGACTCTTCATCTTCCTCTCAAGTCAAGTCAAACTTGACCACTTCTCTCCCTTGGTTGATTTAATCTAACCATTAGTTCAAGTCAATTTTAATTTAATGAATCTCTATTCATTGAATTAAATTAATTAAATGAGTCTAAGTCCAAATTAGACTCACTTAACACATGAACCAAATTGAGTCCAACTCAATTAACTCAATTTGGATTACTGTTAATCCAATTTGGTTCATCATATGAACCTAATCCTTTAGGTTCATCATATGAACCTAATCCTTTAGGTTCATCAAATGAACCTAATCTCTATCTAATTGTCCTTTGTGTGTGACCCTATAGGTTCTTATAACATTGGCATTGCTCCTAAACCCATTTAGAAGCATAAGTAATGAGCGGTATCTAGCAACACATCATTACTACCCAAGTTATAAGAATGTTGAGATCCAACATCACCTTGTGACTACTAATTGTGACTCTTCACAATATATGACATTGTCCTTCAATCCTTGACATCTAGATTGATCAATATGAGGCATAGACCATGTCATCCTCTAATCAATCTAAATCTTGAACTCCAAGTAGACTCACTCAATCAAATGAGCTCAACATCTCATATTGACTCATTTGGGCATGACCATGCACTTAGTGGTCTCACTCTATCAAGAATAATGATGTCACTCCCGTTATATAGGAGGGATAGATCCCATCTACATCACTCACATCTCTCCGCATAATTTGTTACATACCCAGTAATGGCCTTTATAGTCCACCCAGTTACGGGTGACGTTTGACGAAGCCAAAGTACGTAACTCCTTATGTAGGGAACCATGGTGACTTTAGGTCCAAGGACTAGTAGTCACACTAATAGCCACATGAGAAAGTATATGCCATTCATATAACAATCCAAGATACTTTCTCATGATGGGTCATTCAGTATACATTCTCCAATGCATACCCATGTGTCAACTTGATATCTCCATATCCATGACTTGTGAGATCAAGTCATCGAGTTGACCTACATGCTAGTCTCGTCACATTAACATTGTCCTTGAATGATAATACTTGACTAGGAATGATTAAGAGTAGTGTTCCCTATATCATCTCACTATCGATTCAACCAATCGATTGATATAGGTATGAACCTTCTACTCAAGGACGCTATTATACTTACTTATTTGGCACCAATACAAGTAAGCATAATAAACATGAACAAATATCTTTATATATATAAGAAATATGATACAATGAGTTCATACAACAATCATTAAATGATTGGCTCTAGGGCTCTAACTAACAATCTCCCACTAGCACTAGTGCCAATCAGTGTAGGCTTTAAGGCCTAATGACCTAGTGTGACCATCATGCTTTCTCTGTGCCAAAGCCTTGGTCAAGGGATCTGCGATGTTAGCCTCAGTGGGTACTCTACAAATCTTCACATCTCCTCTATCGATGATCTCTCGAATGAGATGGAAGTGCCGTAGTATGTGTTTGGTCTGCTGGTGTTAGCAAGGTTCCTTGGCCTGTGCTATTGCTCCATTGTTGTCACAATAGAGCTCTATGGGATCAGCTATGATAGGAACCACCCCAAGCTCAGTAATGAACTTGCGGATCTAAACTGCCTCCTTTACTGCTTCTGATGCAGCAATATACTCGGCCTCTGTTGAAGAATTAGCTACTGTGAACTCTTCCAGCTCACAACACCACCATTTATGCAAAACACAAACCCTGACTGCGATCGATAATCATCCTGATCAGTTTGGAAGCTGGCATCACTGTAACCCTTTACAGCTAGCTCGTCATCGCCTCCATATATCAAGAAATATTCTTTTGTCCTTCTCAAGTACTTAAGAATATTCTTGACCGCTATCCAGTGACTTTCACCTGGATCTGACTAGTATCTGCTCGTCATGCTCAAAGCATACGAGATATCAGGACGAGTACATAGCATGGCGTACATGATAGATCCTATGGCTGAAGCATAAGGGATCTGATCCATGTGGTCTCTCTCCTCTCTAGAAGAGGGCCTTTGAGTCTTCGAAAGACTCATACCATGTGACATCGACAGAAATCCCTTCTTGGAGTTCTGCATGGCAAACCGATGTAATACCTTGTCAATGTATGTACTCTGACTTAGGCCAAGCAATCTCGTAGATCTATCTCTATAGATCTGTATGCCTAGAATGCGGGATGTTTCACCTAACTCCTTCATTGAGAAACAAGTCCCTAGCCAAGTCTTGACAGACTGCAGTAAAGGGATGTCTTTCCCAATGAGTAGTATGTCATCCACATACAATACAAGGTTTATCTTCATTCTTGATGAAACTAAACTGTTTGATTGCATCATCGAATCGAAGATCCAACTCCGAGAAGCTTGCTATAGTCCATAAATGGACCTATGCAGCTTGCATACTCTGCCAGTATGCTGTGGATCTAAAAAATCCTCAGGTTGTGTCATGTACACATCCTCGAGCAGGTTTCCATTCAGAAACACGGTTTTGACATCCATCTGCCAGATCTCATAATCGTGGTACGCTGCAATAGCAAGCATGATCCGACTAAATTTAAACATCGCTATTGGAGAAAAAGTTTCATCATAGTCAATACCATGAATTTACTTGAAACCTTTAGCTACCAAGCGACCCTTATAAATAAGTCCATCCATGTCAGTCATTCTCTTAAAGACCCACTTACACCCAATGGGTTTGACCCCTTCAGGTGGATCAACCAAAGTCCATACTTGGTTAGTGTACATGGATTCCATCTCGGATCTCATGGCCTCTAGACATTTCTCGGAATATGGTCTCATCACAGCTTCCTGATAGGAGGTAGGCTCATCCTCAATGAGCACAACGTCATCATGGTCAGACAAGAGAAATGAGTATCTCTCAGGCTAACGATGTACCCTATCAGATCTGCGAAGAGGGAGGTCTACTTGAACTGGTTGTGGTTCCTCAACTCCTTGTGGAACAACATCATCCACAACACTTTGTGGTTCCAGTTCAACTTCCATCGAGGCTTCTGTGTTATGGTCCACATCTTGAACTTCTTCAAGATTGAACGTACTCCCACTAGTCTTTCTAGAAATAAAAGCCCTTTCTAGAAATACCCCAGTCTTAGCCACAACGACCTTGTGTTGACTGGGAATGTAGAAGTAATATCCCTTCGTTTCCTTGGGATATCCAATAAAATAGCACTTATCGAATTTGGGTCCCAGTTTGTCTGAGACTTGACGTCGAACGTAAGTCTCACAACCCCAAATCCTCATAAAAGACACCTGGGCATCTCTCGCAGTCCATATCCTATATGGTGTCTTTATTACAGCCTTAGATGGAATTCAGTTGAGAATGAAGGCTGCTGTGTCTAGGGCATAGCCCCAAAGATACATAGGAAGCTCTGTGTGACTCATCATAGACCGTACCATATCTAATAAGGTACGATTCCTCCTTTCGGATACACCATTCCACTGTGGTGTTCCAGGAGGAGTGAGTTGAGATAGAATCCCACACTAAGCTAGATAGTCACAAAACTCATGGCTAAGGTATTCACCACCTCGATCTGATCGAAGTATCTTAATACTCTTGCCAAGCTGGTTTTGTACTTCATTCTTGATTTCTTTGAACTTTTCAAAGGATTCTGACTTATGTGTCATCAGGTACACATAACCATATCTACTGAAGTCATCAGTAAATGTAATGAAGTACCTATAACCACCTCTAGCAGCGACATTAAAAGGGCCACATACATCACTATGTATAAGACCTAACAAGTCAATCGCTCTCTCACTGTGTCCACTAAAGGGAGTCTTGGTCATCTTGCCGAGCAGGCAAGACTCGCATGTCTCATAAGATTCAAAATCAAATGAGTCCAGCAAACCATCCTTATGGAGCTGAGATAAGCGTTTGTCATTTATATGACCTAAGTGACAGTGCCAGATATAGGTTTGGTTCATGTCATTTGACTTGAACCTCTTGGTACTTATGTTATAGATAGGGTTTTCAAGGTCTAGAATGTAGAGTCCGTTTATCAGAGGTGCACTACAATAGAACATATCATTTAAATAAACTGAACAACATTTGTTCTTTATTATAAATTAAAAACCTTTATTGTCCAAACAAAAAATTGAAATTATGTTCTTAGTTAAAGCAGGCACATAACAACATTCATCTAATTCTAATACAAGCCTAGAAGGCAGAGATAGATGATAAGTTCCTACAGTAATAGCAGCAACCCATGCTCCATTGCCTACTCGTAGGTCTATCTCTCCCTTCATCAATGCTCTGCTATTTCTCAGCGCTTGTACATTAGTACAAATGTGAGAAGCACATCCGGTATCTAATACCCACGAAGAAGAAATAGAGAGGTTGACTTCAATAACATGTATACCTGAAGTTGAAATCTTATTTCTCTTCTTCTTAAGATCTTCCAGGTATCCTTTTGGAGTTCCTCTTCCAGTGCCCGGTCTGACCGTAGTGGAAGCAGGTAGCATCCTTAGCGACCCCTCCTTTGGGTTTCAGTGCCTTGCCTTTGCCCTTGGCTTGGAACTTTCCCTTACCTTTAGGCTTGCCCTTGCCTTTGCCCATTTGCACCATCAAAATGGAGTTGGGCTTAACCTTCTTAAGATTGAGCTCAGCAGTTCTTAACATGCTAAGAAGCTCAGGAAGTGGCTTGTCAATTTCGTTCATGTTATAATTTAGAACGAATTGACTATAGCTATCTGACAAGGATTGCAAGATCAGATCAGTGGCCAGCTCTTGGCCAAGTGGGAATCCCAAGTTCTGTAGGTTTTCTATGTACCCAATCATTTTGAGTACATATGGGCCTACGGGAGTCCCATCTTGCATCTTGCACTGAAACAGTGCCTTAGAGATCTCTAATCTCTCGTGCCTCTCTTGTCCTTGATATAGTTGACGAAGATGTTCAACCTTATCATAAGCGCCCATCAACAAGTGTTGCTTCTGAAGCTCAGAGTTCATGGTCGCGAGCATAAGACATGACACATCTAATGCGTCATCTTGATGCTTCTTGTAAGCATCACGGTCAGCTCGCGTGGTAGTGGTAGGAGGTGCCTCCGGAATGGGATTCTCCAGAACGTACAGTTTACGTTCTTGTGTGAGAACGATTCTCAGATTCCTATACCAGTCCAGAAAATTAGCTCCGTTAAGCTTGTCCTTCTCAAGGACGGAACGCAGGGAGAAAGAGTTCATATTTGACGTCATGGTTATCTACAACATAAAAATACAGAAAAAAAATAAATATCATATTCTATTAATCATCTAATTAGGTCTTTAATTAAATGATTCTCCCACTGAATTCTATAATCCATGTGGGACAAGATCCACATCATACTATGCCCTGAGTTAGCTTTGGCTAAATCGCCCAAGACTTAGTATGATCGGTAGGTAACTAATTACCAATTACATCTCTATGCAACTCTTGTTTATAGGATCAAGATCCGCATTTATATTAAAACTCGAGTTAGCTTTGGCTAATACGCCCAAGAGTTAATATAAACGTGATTTTGACCTATCTACCAACCATTGAAAAATGCCTATAGTTAAACTCGATCCAATTGCGTTAACTAGTTACTCAATCTAGTTGAGTTGTACTCACACATACGTTGATAGGCGGGACCAAGATTGTCCCTCCGCACCCTACCAAGATAGTATGCATTGCTCTGCTTTGGCAGATTCAACAACAACATGCGATCGAGATAGTGATGGGTATCACGACATGGTAGGCATTTCGAGTTGATGCGATTGAGATCTAATCTAATCGACGATGCGTATCATATACTCGATTTAGATCTAATCTAATCGTGGAGGTGCATCATGTGCGCGACTTAGATCTAATCTAATCGTTAAGGCACTAATTAATTACTAATCTAGCATGCATCGCATATACACACACAAACAATTAATTAAATATTTTGTGATTAGTCATGGCCCTACTGCGATCTTCTCAAGCCAATGAGAAGATCGGATGGTCAACCTAAGGTCAACAGCTTCTCAAGCTCCTTCCTTTGACCACCTTGTGTTGCTCGCGCCCTCCTCGTAACTCCGTCTTGAGTGGACCTTCCACCGCTCCATTTTGTACATTACAAAAGTGAAACTCGAGTTACATTCGAGTCTAAACTATTTACAACAGGAATAAATAAAAAGAAAGGCACGACGCGCAGGTCGCGTATCAAATATACAACACGCACAATCACATGACGGCACGCAGGCCGTATTATGAATTACAACACACAATATCCAATCAAATTGGGTCTTCTGGGCCATGACCATCAAAAAATAATACATAATTCTAAATTATGTAATTTCTATAAATTTCTGTAATTTTTCTTACAATTTTTATAATTTTTATGAGTAAAAATTCCCGGCGGTCCCGTTTAGCGATTTTCGGGCGCAATCGCGGAACGAAGCCCCTTGCGGGGTCAGGGGCAGCACCCCTACCCACGATATTGTTGGGTTCTTCGGGCCACGAAAACTGCTTTTTCGCGTCGCGAAAACCCCGAGTCACCCAAAGCCATGGATCTCGTGCAAAGATTCGTAAACAAAATTATCGAAAAACCTTTTCTTGTACGAGTTTGTAAAAACTTTAGATCTACACTAAAGTTAAGATCATTACCCTTGTAGCGAAGCCCTTCGCGTTCCCGCTTGTCCAAGATGTCGCCGGATCTCTAGTTGTCAAAGTAGACAACCTCTATATGTATCCACACGGATACAAGAAGAAGGAGATGACCAAAACACAAGGTGTGCTAGCACCAATGGAGTGTTCGGCCAAGGAATGGGAGAAGGAGAAGAGAGAGCACCCAAGGGAGAAGAAGAGTGAATCAATCAATGAGAGGAAAATCAAAAAACCCCTTAGCCATCAAGTGGTCGGCCACTCTAGGAGGTGTAAAACCCCCACATTAATTCCAATTAATGTGGAGACCATTAAGAATTGTAACCCCCATGAGGTGGCACTCTAGGATGATGTGGATCAACACTATTGGTCCACATCTTGCCACCTCACTAAATGACATGGCAACAAGTGTAACCTCCTCATTTAATGTGGGTCAGCCACATTAAATGCTATGGAGGCTTGTAACCTCCATGAGGTGGCACACATTGATGATGTGGAGCAATCCTATTGGTCCACATCTTGCCAACTCACTAGTGATGTGGCAAAAAGTCAAGTCAAACATGACTTTTTCTCTTCCTCTCAAATCAAGTCAAACTTGATCAAATCTCTCTCATGGTTGATCTAATCCAACCATATGATTCAAGCCAACTTAATATAATGAATCTAATTCATTAAATTAAGTTGATTTAATGAGTCATAATCTAAATTAGACTCATTGAATACATGAATCAACTTGAGTCTAACTCAATTAGCCCAATTTGGATTACTCTTAATCCAATATGATTCATCAAATGAATTTAATCCTCTTGGTTCATCATATGAACCAAATCTCCATCTAATTGTCCTTAGTGTGTGACCCTATAGGTTCTTGTAACGTTGGCAATGCCCTAAACCCATTTAGGAGCATAAGTAATGAGCGGTATCTAGCAACACATCATTACTACCCAAGTTACAAGAATGTCGAGATCCGACATCACCTTGTGACTACCAATTGTGACTCCTCACAAAATATGTCAAATGTCCTTCTATTCTTGACATCTAGATTGATCAATATGAGGCATAGACCGTGTCATCCTCTAATCAATCTAAATCTTGAACTCCAAGTAGACTCACTCGATCAAATGAGCTCAACATCTCATGTTGATTCATTTGGGCATGGCCATGCACTTCGTGGTCTAACTCTATCAAGAATATTGATGTCGCCCCCGTCATATGGGAGGGATAGATCCCATCTACATCACTCACATCCCTTTGCATAATTTATTACATACCCAGTAATCGCCTTTATAGTCCACCCTGTTACGGGTGACGTTTGACGAAACCAAAGTACATAACTCCTTATGTAGGGATCCATGGTGACTTCAGGTCAAAGGACTAATAGTCATACTAATAGCCACATGAGAAAGTATATGACACTCATATAACGATCCATGATACTTTCTCATGGCGGGTCATTCAGTATACATTCTCTAATTCATACCCATGTGTCAGCTTGATATCTCTATATCCATGACTTGTGAGATCAAGTCATCGAGCTGACCTACATGCTAGTCTTATTGTATTAACATTGTCCCTGAATGTTAATACTCGACTAGGAATGATTTAGAGTAGTGTTCCCTATATCATCTCACTATCGATTCAACCAATCGATTGATATAGGTAAGAACCTTCTACTCAAGGACGTTACTATACTTATTTTATCTGGCACTAATACAAATAAGCATAATAACCAAAAACCAAATGCCTTAATATATATACATGAATATGATATACATGAGTCCATACAATCATCAAATGATTGGCTCTAGGGCTCTAACTAACAATCTCCCACTAGCACTAGTGCCAATCAGTATAGGCTCTAAGGCCTAATGACCTAGTGTGACCATCATGCTTTCTCTGTGCCAAAGCCTTGGTCAAGGGATCTGCGATGTTAGCCTCTGTAGGTACTCTGCAAATCTTCACATCTCCTCTATCGATAATCTCTCGAATGAGATGGAAACGTTGTAGAACTGCTGTGAACTCTGCCAGCTCATAGCACTACCATTCAAGCAAAACACGAACCTCGACTGTGATCTTTAATCTTCCTGATCGGTCTGGAAGCTAGCATCACTATAACCCTTTACAGCTTGCTTATCATTGCCTCCATATATCAAGAAATATTCTTTAGTCCTTCTTAAGTACTTAAGAATATTCTTGACCGCTATCTAGTGACTTTCACCTAGATCTGACTGGTATCTGCTCGTCATGCTCAAAGCATACGAGACATCAGGTCGAGTACATAGCATGGCGTACATGATCGATCCTATGGCTGAGGTATAAAGGATCTGATCCATGCGGTCTCTCTCCTCTCTAGAAGAGGGACCTTGAGTCTTCGAAAGACTCACGCCATGTGACATCGGCAGAAATCCCTTCTTGGAGTTCTGCATGGCAAACCGTAGGAGTACCTCATCAATGTATGTACTCTGACTTAGGCCAAGCAATCTCTTAGATCTATCTCTATAGATCTGTATCCCAAGAATGCGGGATGCCTCACCTAAGTCCTTCATTGAGAAGCAACTCCCTAGCCAGGTCTTGACAGACTGAAGCATAGGGATGCCCTTCCCAATGAGTAGTATGTCATCCACATACAATATGAGGAAGACAACTATGTTTTCTACAACCTTCTTGTAGACACAAGGCTCATCTTCATTCTTGATGAAACCAAACTGTTTGATCGCATCATCGAATCGAAGATTCCAGCTCCGAGAATGGCCTCTAGCCATTTCTCGGAATCTGGTCTCATCACAGCTTCCTGATAGGTGGTAGGCTCATCCTCTATGAGCATAACGTCATCATGGTCAGACAAGAGAAATGAGTATCCCTCAGGCTGACGACGTACCCTATCAGACCTGCCAAGAGGTATGTCTACTTGAACCGGTTGTTGTTCCTCAACTCCTTGTGGAACAGCATCATCCAAAACACTTTGTGGTTCCGTTCAATTTCCATCGAGGCATTAGTGCTATTGTTCGCATCTTGAACTTCTTCAAGATCGAACGCGCTCCCACTAGTCTTTCTAGAAACAAAGTCCCTTTCTAGAAAGACCACAACTACCTTGTGCTGACTGGGAATGTAGAAGTAATATCCCTTAGTTTCCTTGGGATATCCAATGAAATAGCACTTGTCAGATTTGGGTCCTAATTTGTCTGAGACTTGACGTCGTACGTATGCCTCTCAGCCCCAAATCCTCATGAAAGACACCTGGGCTTCTCTCCCAGTCCATATCCTATATGGTGTCTTTATCACGGCCATGGATGGAACTCGGTTGAGAATGAAAGTTGTCGTGTCTAGAGCATATCCCCATAGATATGTCGGAAGATCTGTGTGACTCATCATAGATCGTACCATATCTAATAAGGTATGATTCCTCCTTTCGGATACACCATTCCACTATGGTGTTCCAGGAGGAGTGAGTTGGGATAAAATCCCACACTCAGCTAGGTAGTCACGAAACTCATGGCTTAAGTATTCACCACCTCGATCTGATCGAAGTATTTTAATACTCTTGCCAAGCTGGTTCTGTACTTCATTCTTGAATTCTTTGAACTTTTCAAAGGATTCGGACTTATGTGTCATCAAGTACACATAACTGTATCTACTGAAGTCATCAGTAAACGTGATGAAGTACCTATAACCGCCTCTAGCAGCGACATTGAAAGGGCCACATACATCACTATGTATGAGTCCTAACAGATCAGTCGCTCTCTCGCTGTGCCCACTAAAGGGAGTCTTGGTCATCTTGCCTCGTAGGCATGACTCACATATCTCATATGATTCTAAATCAAATGAGTCCAGCAAACCATCCTTATGGAGCTGGGATAAGCGCTTGTCATTTATATGACCTAAGCGACAGTGCCAGAGGTAGGTTTGGTTCATGTCATTTGACTTGAACCTCTTGGTACTAATGTTATAGATAGGGCTCTCAAGTTCTAGAATATAGAGTCCGTTTATTAGTGGTGCACTACAATAGAACATATCTTTTAAATAAACAGAACAACATTTGTCTTTTATTATAAAAGAGTATCCTTTCTTGTCTAAACAAGAAACTGAAACTATGTTCTTAGTAAGAGCAGGCACATAACAATAATCATCTAAATCTAGTACAAGCCCAGAGGGCAGAGATAGCTGATAAGTTCCTACAGCAACAGCAGCAACCCGTGCTCCATTGCCTACTCGTAGGTCCACCTCGCCCTTTGCCAATGCTCTGCTATTTCTCAGCGCCTGCACATCAGTACAAATGTGAGAAGCACATCCAGTATCTAATACCCATGATGTAGAAATAGATAGATTGACTTCTATAACATATATACCTGAAGTGGAAGTCTCACTTCGCTTCTTCTTAAGATCCTCCAAGTATACCTTGCAGTTCCTCTTCCAGTGCCCGGTCTGACCGCAGTGGAAGCAGGTAGCATCCTTGGCGACCCCTCCTTTAGGCTTCAGTGCCTTGCCATTACCCTTGGCTTGGGACTTTCCCATGCCTTTGGGCTTGCCCTTGCCCTTGTGTTTCTGAACCATCAGAACAGAGTGGGGCTTAGCCTTCTTAAGGTTCAGCTCAGCAGTTCTTAACATGCTAAGCAACAGGAATAAATAAAAGTGAAACACATTGATGTGGAAAAAAGTCACACATTGATGATGTGGAGCAATCCTATTGGTCCACATCTTGCTAACTCACTAGTGATGTGGCAAAAAGTCAAGTCAAACATGACTTTTTCTCTTCCTCTCAAATCAAGTCAAACTTGATCAAATCTCTCTCATGGTTGATCTAATCCAACCATATGATTCAAGCCAACTTAATATAATGAATCTAATTCATTAAATTAAGTTGATTTAATGAGTCATAATCTAAATTAGACTCATTGAATACATGAATCAACTTGAGTCCAACTCAATTAGCCCAATTTGGATTACTCTTAATCCAATATGATTCATCAAATGAATCTAATCCTCTTGGTTCATCATATGAACCAAATCTCCATCTAATTGTCCTTAGTGTGTGACCCTATAGGTTCTTGTAACGTTGGCAATGCCCTAAACCCATTTAGGAGCATAAGTAATGAGCGGTATCTAGCAACACATCATTACTACCCAAGTTACAAGAATGTCGAGATCCGACATCACCTTGTGACTACCAATTGTGACTCCTCACAAAATATGTCAAATGTCCTTCTATCCTTGACATCTAGATTGATCAATATGAGGCATAGACCGTGTCATCCTCTAATCAATCTAAATCTTGAACTCCAAGTAGACTCACTCGATCAAATGAGCTCAACATCTCATGTTGACTCATTTGGGCATGGCCATGCACTTCGTGGTCTAACTCTATCAAGAATATTGATGTCGCTCCCGTCATATGGGAGGGATAGATCCCATCTACATCACTCACATCCCTCTGCATAATTTATTACATACCCAGTAATCGCCTTTATAGTCCACCCTGTTACGGGTGACGTTTGACGAAACCAAAGTACATAACTCCTTATGTAGGGATCCATGGTGACTTCAGGTCAAAGGACTAATAGTCATACTAATAGCCACATGAGAAAGTATATGACACTCATATAACGATCCATGATACTTTCTCATGGCGGGTCATTCAGTATACATTCTCTAATGCATACCCATGTGTCAGCTTGATATCTCTATATCCATGACTTGTGAGATCAAGTCATCGAGCTGACCTACATGCTAGTCTTATTGTATTAACATTGTCCCTGAATGTTAATACTCGACTAGAAATGATTTAGAGTAGTGTTCCCTATATCATCTCACTATCGATTCAACCAATCGATTGATATAGGTAAGAACCTTTCTACTCTAGGACGTTACTATACTTATTTTATCTAGCACTAATACAAATAAGCATAATAACCAAAAACCAAATGCCTTAATATATATACATGAATATGATATACATGAGTCCATACAATCATCAAATGATTGGCTCTAGGGCTCTAACTAACAGATATAACCATCGTGAGTGTTCCTAAGCGATCCTACAGTACCTTAGCCCGCTGTCCCAAAACGATTTGGGACGAAATCTTGTCATTTTGGAAATATTTTCTCGGTAGTCGAAGCCTACAAGTGTCTAAACACTTGTGCTTCGCTTCTACGAGAAAATTACCCATAAAATCTATAAAAATCAAAAAACACAGAAACTTACAGATCTGTAGAATTTCATAAAATTCAAAATAAAACTCGTACGCGCTTCGCACGTGGCTCTGATACCACTGTTGGGTTTTACAGGCAAAAAAAACTACTTTTTACGTTGCGGAAACCCCGTAACCCCGCCACCTGATCCGTGCGAAGAAATAAAATTTCGTAAAAACTTTCACGTACGAGTTTTCTAAACCTAGATCTACTTTAGATCTACAAGATAAGAATTTACTCTTGATGCAAAGCCCTTCGCTTAATCCCGCTCGTCCACGGTTCGCCGGATCTCGAGAGTATCGAAGTAGATACTCCTCTATGTGTATCCACACAAGCAAGAGATGGAGAAGAAATCTTGAGTATGCTAGCACTCCAAGAAGTCTCAGCCAAAGAGGAGGAGAGGGAGAGAAAAGAAGAGAGCAATGAGGAAGAAGATGGGAGTTACACCAAGCACATCAAATGCACACATCAAGTGGCCGGCCACTTCATGAGGGGATTTTATCTCCATGGGATACCAAGAGTCACAACTCTTGATCTCCCTCATGAGGTGGCACACCACTTAAGTAACCATGATGATGTGGAGCATCATCATTGGTCCACTCTTTGCCAACTCACCAATGAGGTGGCAAATGGTCAAGTCAAACTTGACTCTTCATCTTCCTCTCAAGTCAAGTCAACCTTGACCACTTCTCTCCCTTGGTTGATCTAATCTAACCATTGATTCAAGTCAATTTTAATTTAATGAATCTCTATTCATTGAATTAAATTAATTAAATGAGCCTAAGTCTAAATTAGACTCACTCAACACATGAACCAAATTGAGTCCAACTCAATTAGCTCAATTTGGATTACTATTAATCCAATTTGGTTCATCACATGAACCTAATCTTTTAGGTTCATCAAATGAACCTAATTCCATCTAATTTCCCTTTGGATGTGACCCTATAGGTTCTTATAACGTTGGCAATGCTCCTAAACCCATTTAGAAACATAAGTAATGAGCGGTATCTAGCAACACATCATTACTACCCAAGTTATAAAAATGTTGAGATCCAACATCACCTTGTGACTACTAATTGTGACTCTTCACAATATATGACATTGTTTTTTATCCTAGACATCTAGATTGATCAATATGAGGCATAGACCGTGTCATCCTCTAATCAATCTAAATCTTGAACTCCAAGTAGACTCACTCAATCAAATGAGCTCAATATCTCATATTGACTCATTTGGGCATGACCATGCACTTAGTGGTCTCACTCTATCAAGAATAATGATGTCACTCCCGTTATATAGGAGGGATAGATCCCATCTACATCACTCACATCCCTCCGCATAATTTGTTACATACCCAGTAATCGCCTTTATAGTCCACCCAGTTACGGGTGACGTTTGACGAAGCCAAAGTACCACTACTACAAATTGAGGCAAAGATATCACCCCAAAAGTGTTGTTTTTGGTCATATAAATGTTGCATTATACCTAAGATAACAGTTTTCATTCTATCTTATCAGGTCCTGTCATGTTATTTATAACGCAACACTTTCATTATTTTATGTAACACTTTCTTGAACTGTCGCAATACATAGCGAAGGCAACACTTCTCTATATGCAACACTTTTTTCTTCCAACAACAATACTTATTCTTTTGTCACTCTTAAACAATTGCAACACTTTTGACTATTAATAGCAACACTTTTTACAATTTTTTAACCCAATAATGCAACACTTTTTTAATTAAATGCATCACTTTTTATTAAAAATTTCACCTCTTAAACGCATCACTTATTGATACATATGCAACACTTATATTTGTGTTTTATTTTTTTAAATGTAACACTTTTATCCATTAATAGTAACACTTATTTTTTCACCAATATATTATTGATAATGCAATTATATTATCCAATCAAACACATTTGTATAAAATAGATTATTCTAAATATGATCATTGTATTACAAAAGTTGTACCACATTATATTCTGCTTAAGAATTTTACAAAAACCCAACAACTGTCATCTACAAATATATAGACAGCAAAAGTACTATACAAAAGCCACCAATTAATACCTTCATAAATTCCCCCAAAAAAGGCAACTATACATTTACAAAAAGTTAACAATACAAACTCTTTGCTTGCCTTAATAAAATTACATAGGTATCCAAAATGTAACACCCATTCCCATTTCCAACTATAATAGCTGCTTAACTATCCAAAATGCTTGCTGCCTACAAGAAAAGCATCACAATGTGGACAATAAAAGTAAGAATAGAGATTTAATCATGTAGCAAAAGTAATAACCTTTGTGCTCAATTGACAATATATCTAAACACACCTTATCCAACCACCATCCTTCAGCTGGAAAATAACATCTACTAAATTTAGTATGGGAATACTCAAATTTGGCAGTACACATTGCAATGAAAGTTAAAAATGAATATCAGAATAAGCAACCGCAAAGAAGTACCAAACCCCATAGCACAACTAGGAACCAACTATATAAAGAATGATAAACTAAGGCAGAGTTACCAGAATATGAAGTATTATTTTTTAGTCTGCTTTGTGAATTGTCATGATATGGATTGTTTTGGTCTCTCTGCTATTAAGACCAAGAATATGAAGTTACCAGAATACGTGATTTTCTCATATGGAGTAAAGGCAACTATACATTTACAAAGGCAACTATACAAATTTTTTGCTTGCCTTAAAAAAATGTTGAAGATCAATCAACAGAAAAGAGAACCACAAAAAAACATGGAAGATCAAGCAACAAAATATAGTTTACCTCTTTTGGATGTACTATGGGCATAGAAAAATATAAATAAATAAATTTTGACAATGAAACATCAATGATGTGATACTAACAGATGAAGACTTTCAAAGGTATTCATGATAGTAAAATGAGATATTAAAATGCCATAGTTTGGATTGCATGAGTTATCTAGAAAATAAGAACAGATAATAGAGTGCAGTAAAAGATACCTAAATATTGGACCAACAATATTGAAGTTGATATAAGAACTACTCTCTCAAAATCTCCAAAGATCACTAATTTACTCAAGTATCATCTATTCTGACTATTTTTGAAAGTTAATAAAATTATTCAGTAAACCATAATAACATGAAAGAATCTTATAAATCTTACACAAAAGGTTGGAACCTTATTATTAACATATGATCTAGTAACTGAAACATATAGGTAAGAAATTACATATAAAACTATAACATACCTTAGGAAAAATATTGTTTTGCAATTTCCGGAGGTAGTTTTGCAAGAACTTTCTGGATTGCATCTTCAACAATTTTGTCACGTTGAAGGTCAATGTCCCTTCGCATCTTTTCCAGCTCCAACCTTTGCCTTTCATTATTAGCTTCAATTTTTTTTTGCAAGTGCTCTAATTCTGCCTTATCTCTCTTATATCTTTGTTCAATCTCAGTGGTACTTCTTAGAGACTCAAAGACCTCCTCAGATACCATATATGATGGTGTCGGCGCACTGACCTTCTTCAACATCTTCCTAGTAACTCCTCTACCATAAAGTCTACAACGTCCATCATAATCCTTGCCCATAACGGCAAGAAAAGTATCTGCATCACCACTTTCCATAGCTGAAGGCTTGTAGTTCTTTATAGCTTCCTACAATATTATTAATAATAGATTTTTACATATATAATTAACTATTTCAGTCAAAACAATCCCAACAGTGAATACATATACATGTATATAAAGAGAAAGTGGAGTAATTTAGTTACAATAGTTTTCACGATGTCATCATATGGTTCATCATAATGCCTTCCCTCTACTCGTTGGCGTGTGCGCTCAAAAAGTTGAGCTAAAGAAGGTGGGTTATTGTCTGGATTTTCATTTTTCTGTTTTGATGATAAATGTATATAATATTAAAAAAATTGCTATCAAATGAAACCAAACAATAAGACGATAATAAAGTTTGAGAAAAAAAACCTTTACCATTTCCTCTTGAACCCTAGCAAAACTCTTCGGACCAGTCGTGTGCCTATTCCTTTGAGACTTACATCGTTCTCTTGCAATAGAAGAACATTTCTACCCAAAGAAGTATAACAACTTGGTATCTTATGTAATTAAGAGTTGAAAACAAGAAGGATAGTATTGAAAAAGAATATCAACAAGACTAGTACTAAATATACATTCACTTCCTTTTGGTTCCATACTCCCAACAGTTTAAGAAAATCCTTTTCTGGAATTGTCTAAGGTCGATTGTTCCATCTAGACTTGTTATCTTTGTACTTGGAGAAGTGTTTTCGCTTTACCCGACATTTGTACCCTCTCCATGCAGCACCGATAGATTTCAACACCCAACTTTTACATACATCAGGTATAATGTATTTCTCCTATGCACATAGTTAAAGATAGGTAGTTAAATAGGTGCCAAAAAAAAAAAAAAGGAATCAAGTAATTGGAATACATACCAACACATACTCCCACATCTTCTCTTTATCAGGTACCTTCTTCCAAGATTGATAAACCAAGGGTGCATATTTATACTCACGATCTATTGTGCCCAAAAATTGAGATAACTCAATCACAACATTTTTTTGTTGTATCACTGGTCCAATAGGTTGCCCAAACTCATTGCAAATGATGACTTTACGTTCATCCACTCCGCGAATGTGAACATGATGCATCATGGTTGGCCCTCGTTTTTTTGCATCATCTTTAGCTGAAATTAGAAACCATGACGTAAAGCTGAATCTTGCATATGAATATATATATATATATATATATATATATATATATATATATATATATATATATATATATATATATATATATATATATATATATATATATATATATATATATATATATATATATATATATATATATATATATATATATATATAACCACAATGAGTTATGCACTGAACACAACAAAATTCACAATCTTCTGAATAAAAACAATCCCTACGTTCTTGTTACAACCACTACTTTTCCCTGTTCTGCAGGCCAGTGTTGTTTTCCTTGCCAAGCTTTATTACGTTCTAGAAACTAATTCAGATAATGTAAAAATTACAAATATTTTAAAATTTTAATTTATTTAATAAACAAGTCGACCTGTCTATCGTAAAACATAATTGTCTCAAGTCAGTCTTGTGTTCTCTGTAACTTGTAGTTTAGGTCGCATGGGACAGTGTCATGACTTCCCAATACTGATAGGTCTAATTAGTTTCGGGCAATAAAATTTTGTTATCATTTTTTCTCTTCTTACTAGAGAGAGCAACAGGCAATGAGGAGTTAAAGATAAGGGATACAGTGCACTAGATCCCCTATAAATAGAAAATGCATAAATTCAAGAAAGAGGATAGTCTGATCATGGCCTACCGAGTGCAAATCTACACTGAATTAATCAATATATGAGGCATGGAAAGTTCAACGATAGACTTATTGGCATAAACACGACATAAAGTAACTTCTAAAAAAGTTGTTTACCTTTTTTGGTTAATTTATAATTTGTTTTTATTTTGTTTCAAAAAAATTTAGTCCACAAGATCTAACATTCAAAGAGGTGAAGTTCTAGTTCACTCAATTTGATAAAAGAGGTCGTCTAACACAATGTTGCATTATTGAACAATATTTCAATTTTCTATGTTCAGGTGCATAATTTCACAGATTGAGAACCCACAACACTATGAATCACTAATTGAGGAAAGCAACCACACCACTTCTACTATAATAGATACTAGTCCTGACATCATTGCTTAAGATACTAGGAGACAAAAAAGAGTAAAAGGTCTCACCCTACCCTTCAATGATAGAATAACATAGTGTTTTCATTATCACCACAAGCATATCTATCGTAGAATGTCCACATCTCATTTTAGCAATAAAGCCTAGTAATATGGAAAACTGAAAATAATGAAAGATAAACAAGGGGTTAATTGGTTGATTGAACCGTCTTATAGAGACGAATACTAGGAAGAAATTAGTACTTATTATTAAGAACTGCATCTTAGCCATATACTCACATTAAATGATACACAAAAGAGAAATAGTATGTTGTATATATATGATAACTATGAGGCTATATTTTTAAGGTTCACATAGGGGAATTTAGAGTTTAGGGACATATTTGAGTCATCCTCTCCATAGGAAGTTGCTAGATGAATCGAATCTCTTTATTAGTCACAAAGATGCCTATCAAATAAGACTATATTTACAAATATACTGATAGAATGTGAACATGATGCATCATGGTTGGCCCTCGTTTTTTTGCATCATCTTTAGCTGAAATTAGAAACCATGACGTAAAGCTAAATCTTGCATATATATATATATATATATATATATATATAGTTTTACTTGGTAATTCATGAATAAATATACCTGTAGGTTGTGACTGGATGTTTAAAAATGCTTGTTCATCAAGTTCATTGGTGTCATCTTCACTAGACACACTTTGTTCTTCAATGTTCATAGATTCACATCCAATGTCATTCACATTTCTGTCATTTGCATCATCTTCACCTCCAATCTGATTTTGCTCTTCATTATCATTGTTATCCCATGAATTCCCTTCTATATCATCCAGGTTAGCATCTAATTTCCATGAAATGTAAAATAATGCATTATCAATTTTTTACAAGAGTTAAAACATCCAGGTTAGCATCTAGATAGAATGGTCCTTAAATTAGTGTCAATAGTTAAAACAAATATATTAGAGAAAATATATACCTTTATCAGGAGATTCAGTTCTCATAAGTGATATCCTAGGCCTTGTTATGTCATGGAGCACTTGCACTGAATCTCCTTTCTTGGACTGCACAATTGGTGTTTTTAATTGTTTTGTCCGTGAGAGTATTTCACCAACAGTAGTTGCATCTCCACTCATTTTATTTTTTACAGCATTATCATGCACAACTTGACGAGAAGTCTGATTGTGTCTCGCCTTCACACGTGAAGCAATTGGTAACTCCTTGCTCATTGGAGGAGGTGTTCTATGTTTCTTACGTAACTCCATATATTTTTGGACTGACATCGGTGGAATGTATTTTTGTCTGGCAGTCTGTACCTATACAATACCATACACATCACAGAATGTGATCACACTGAATAACCAAATAAAGCAACAACAACTATTAATGTTATAAAACTGGACAAATAAGTTTTCAAGTTCTCATAAGTACATAACAGAATACTTGGTTACCTTTGTTGGAATAAAACCATCTGTGGAACTGCTTTCATCATCATTGCCACTACCATTTTCATCCAAAAACTGTTCAGTGTCATAGTCACTGGTACCCAATGATTTTTTTTTTGTTCTTCAATTTAGTACTGGTCGCCAAAGATGGCATAGTATTACCAATATCCTTTAGTCCAAGCTCTCTCATTTTTGCCTGGTTCTCTTGAACCCTTAGCATTCTAACTCTCTCATATGCAGTCATACTATTTTTCTCTAAATCATCCTTCTGGCGTTGAATTCCCATTAGTGATTGAATTGCTAGAATTGAAATCAGCAACTTTAATCATTAGTGTAAAGCATTTTGTAACATTATAAAATAAGATAAGAATACCCCAGCAAGATGATATAAAACATCATAATTTATTTAACATTTAAATCATTAACTGTCATTTGTTCGAGCATTACAATAGCATAACATTCAAATCATTAATTATCATGGGTTGATTACATATCACAGCATAACATTCAAATCATTAATTGCCATTTGTTCAAGCATTACAACATCACGATTTAATCATCATCGGCTTCTTGTTCTTCATCGGCATTCATCCAATCCCATAAAGTTTCATCAACAGAATCATCATCATCATTGTCATCATCTCCATTTATGTCTTCTAAATTTGTATTTGCACAAATAAAGATCGGACGCATATCCTATCTTGATAACTGAATGTCTTCAACCCCAACTTGTAAAACTGGATGTATCTCATTATCATGAAGTTCGGACCAGTATGTGTTTCCATCATTTATACGATAATCACCCTCATATAGATCTCTAGGAACACGATTCATAACATATTGAAGGTCGTCTACTAGAGGATCTGATACATAAAATACTTGATGTACTTGAGAAGGCATGACATAAGGATCATTCAAAGAGCACAACTTCTTCATATTAACACAAGGAAGACCATAGTCATCTTTCTCCACTTGGTACCACTCACAATGGAACAAAACTACTTTGGATATGGACCAATAATTGAGTTCTATTATTTCAATTATTGCACTATAGTAGTCAACATCTCCAACCACAGGATTTTTGTCCCTTGAGCTTGCAAAGCTAGGAGTTGATGCTCTTACAGAAACTCCACTATTCTGAGTCTTACATTTTGCGTCACGCACTTTTGTATAGAATCTACATCCATTGACATAATACCCAGTAAATCTCCTAGTCGTAGGACATGGACCTTTTGCTAACCAAAAAATGTGATATGAAACACTATGGTTAATCACTTTTTCTCTCAGCCAATTAGTAAACTGGTTGCTGTGGTTTTGTGCTCGTGCCCATCTACTTCTTCCTAGCTGTCTATTAATATGAATTTGATGTTCACTTCATTAATCAAGAACATGTACATTACCAAATGATGTACACTTCATTATACAATTAATTATTTATTGAAAAAATAGAAAAATCATGAAGCTAGTTTATAATGGCTAGTTAAAATATTTACCTTATATAATTGTCAAGCTCTTTACAATCAGAATTGAATAAGGCATATCGATGAGCTTGTTCACCACACACTGGATCTAGAGTGAAGAGTTTGCCTTTTCTTCTTTTCTTTCCTCCTAAAGGGTGTCCAGAATTTTTAAAAACTGTTGTGTTGGATTCATTTGAATAAACACAAGGCATATTTGAATCTTGAGCACCCTTGTTTAGTCTAGTCTTCACACCTTCATCCATATACCGTGAACAAAAAGTTGCACATTCTTCAATCAAATACCCTTCAGCAATAGACCCCTCTACATACCTTCGATTTCGTACATAAGACTTTAATTTACCGAGATATCTTTCGACAAAAAACATCCATCGATATTGCACTGGTCCACCAAGCCTAATTTCATTTACCAAGTGAATCGGTAAGTGCATCATAATATCGAAAAGGGATGGTAAGAATATCTTCTCAAGCTCACATAATATTTCAACAATTTCTGTTTCCAATTGATCGAGGTCTTCAAGCTTAACAACCTTACTGCACAAACATCGAAAGAAAGCACCCAATCTAATCAAAGGGATAGCAACATGTTTGGGGAGGGATTTCCTAACCGCTACTTGAAGCAGGTATTACAATAAAATGTGAGCATCATGACTTTTATAACCAGCCACTTTTCTTTCTGAAGTGCGTACACACCTTGCTATGTTTGATGCACACCCATAAGGCAATTTGACTTCCTTTATGGCATGACAGAAAATATCTTTTTCAATTTTAGACATAGCATAACATGCCTTTTGCAAAACAACATGCTCACCATCAAGAGATAGCTCAGTTAAAGTTTTTCTTTCATCCCCAATTCTATAAGGTCAAATCGAGCTTTTGCATGATCCTTTGACTTACCAGCTACATCCAACAATGTCCCTATCAAGCTATCACAAATATTTTTTTCAATGTGCATCACGTCAAGATTGTGCCGACATAAATTGAATTACCAATATGGCAATTCAAAAAATATTGACTTCTTTTTCCAAGGACATGTGGCATCATTTTTTTTCTTTCGAGTCTTCCCAAATTCATTCTTAAAGCTAGACAAGTCTCTCAAAGCCTCAACCCCGGACAAAGGGGTTGGAGGTGGCCTATTCTCAGTATTCCCATTAAAAGAACTCTTATTACGACGCCATGGATGGTCCAAGTCTAAAAATCTGCGATGGTCCATATAGCATGTTTTCCAGCTTTGACTCAAGTACAAAGAACTAGTTTCATAATTACAACAAGAGCAAGCAAACTTGCCTTTAGTTTTCCATCCCGACAACATTGAGTAAGCTGGGAAGTCATTAATGGTCCATGTTAGGGCTACATGCATTTGAAAAGTTTCATTTTTTAACTTATCATATGTTGCTAACCCATCATTCCACAACTCATTTAACTCATCAATCAAGGGTTGCAAGTAGACATCAATATTATTCCCAGGAGATTCAGGGCCAGGAATTAGCAAAGACAAAATAAAGTACTTTGGCTTCATACACATCCATGGTGGTAAATTATAGTTAACCAACACCACAGGCCATGTACTGTGAGCAATACTCATTGTTCGAAATGGATTGAAACCATCACTAGCAAAGCCTAGCCTTACATTTCTAGGTTCTTTTGCAAAATCAGGATACAACATATCAAACTCTTTCTAAGCTTTCCCGTCAGCCGGATGTCTTAAATTACCATCTTCAGGACGTCCTCTATCATGCCATGTCATATACATAGCAGATTCAACACACATAAATAATCTTTGCAATCGGGATTTTAGAGGAAAATACCACAATACTTTAGCTGGAATGTTTGACAGTTTTTTCTCAGCCTCATTATTTGGTTTTTTGCCATCTTTTTCTTGTGATTGTTTCCACTTAGAAGCATGACATGTATGAAACTCATTATCATTTTCATGCTCTTTCCAAAATAACATACAATCATTAGGACATGCATAAATTTTTTGACAATCCAAACCCAAATTTCTCAATATGTTTCTAGCTTCATTAAAATTTGGTGGAAGCTTTGCATCTGGAATCATTTCCCTTAAGAGCTGTAGAAGATCATTTAATGCTACATTACTAAGTCCATGAAGTGTCTTGTAAATAAACAACCTAATGATAAAAGAAAGTTTAGAAAAATTCTGGCACCTAGGATACAACTCTTGTTTACCCTCTTCAACCAACCTATAGAACTTTTTGGCTTCCTCATTTGGACCTTGTTGTACATTACTTGTTTCCTCTACGACATCTCTAAATCTATCATGCAATAATTCATCAATGTTATCATGCATTCTTGGAACATCGTCATCTAAATCTCTTGTAGTTTTCAATGATGATGGATCCTCTCCGTGAAAAATCTACAAATCATAATTTTCCACAAACCCCTCACTTTTCACATGATTATACACCTCATCTCTATGATACCAATATCGATTTTTACACCGCCTACAAAGACATTTAATTTGACCTCCCGAAGATGCTTTAGCAAATGATATGTTAAGAAAGTTCAACAACCCATTTTCAAATTCAGGCACACATCTAGAAAAATACATCCATCTTCTGTCTTCACCCATCACTCTAAAATTCTGCAACTACAAACAAAGAGCCATAAATTGCTAGAACAATCTTTAATAGTATGAGCAAATGACTTTTATAAACTGGCTTTGACAAATTTGGTCACCTATTAGGCATAAAACCACCATTGTTAAATAGAATGAAGATATTTTGAAGAATTTGATAAAGATATAAGCATTTGTAATAATGTCACATTAGTGCTTTCTATTAGTAACAGAATTACCCAAGTCAAAGCAAGACTGATAAAATGAATTAGGAGCCTCAAGGAATAAGAACAACAATAGAAGCTGAATCAAATGGTTTGATGCAATATGATCATGAAACTGAATCAAATACCTCATCAGTGTTCAATCTAAAGTTGTGGTTTCATTTTGCATAACTCATTTTGTAAAGCTTAGAATGGCAGATCCAACCTTAGAAGAAAGACAACATAATACAAGAAAAATAATACAAGAAGAATAAGGATTGGGAGAAAAAAAGCTTGAGGGAGCTGTAAAAACATAATACCCTTGGCAGCGGTCCAAGGTGTTCAACGGAAATAAAATACAAGAAAAACAAAAGCAAATAAGTGAAGATCTAACCTTAGAAAGACAGTGATTGCAAGAGAACTAAAAAAGGAGCCCGGTGAAGATGTTCAGTTCGCAGAGAGGGCATCGTCGGAGATGTTCGGCAAAGACAGAGTGAGGAGGTTGCGAGATTAGGGTTAGCGGGAGAGAAGTTCGGTGGAGGGAGGGGAGGAACTCGCGATTTAGGTTTTGTGAGTGAGATCGCGAAATTAGAGAAGTTGGTGTGAGGGAGGTCGCGATTTAGGTTTTGTGAGTGAGCTCGCAAAATTAAAGGGAGTTCGCTAGTATTTTGTTCACAAAGGCAGGCGGTTCCCGAGAGTTACTTGGCAAAAAATAATCCTACGCGCGCCATTCATCAATTGCAACAGTTCTACAAAAGTGTTGCCTTTACTAATAACAAAGGCAACACTTCTAAATAATGTGTTGTATTTTAGTTATAATGCAACACTTATTTGTAAGTATTGTATGTTTTTTCTAAAATTTGATATATAGCAACACTTTATTAAAGTGTTGCTTCTAAAGTGATACCTTAGGCTCATTTTGTAGTAGTGTACATAACTCCTTATGTAGGGAACCATGATGACTTCAAGTCCAAGGACTAGTAGTCATACTAATAGTCACATGAGAAAGTATATGACACTCATATAACGATCCATGATACTTTCTCATGGCGGGTCATTCAGTATACATTCTCCAATGCATACCCATGTGTCAACATGATATCTCCATATCCATGACTTGTGAGATCAAGTCATCGAGTTGACCTACATGCTAGTCTCGTCACATTAACATTGTCCTTGAATGCTAATACTTGACTAGGAATGATTAAGAGTAGTGTTCCCTATATCATCTCACTATCGATTCAACCAATCGATTGATATAGGTAAGAACCTTCTACTCAAGGATGCTATTATACTTAGTTATTTAGCACCAATACAAATAAGCATAATAACCATAAACAAATGCCTTTATATATATAAGAAATATGATACAATGAGTCCATACAACAATCATCAAATGATTGGCTCTAGGGCTCTAACTAACATGAGAAGATCGGATGGTCAACCTAGGGTCAACAGCTTCTTCAAGCTCCTCCCTTTGACCGTCATGTGTTGCTTGCACCCTCCTCGTAACTCCGTCTCGAGTGGACCTTCCACCGCTCCAATTTTGTACATTATAAATTTGAAACTCAAGTTACATTCGAGTTTAAACTATTTACAACAGAAATATAAAATAAAGGAAGACACGACGCGCAGGTCGCGAATCATGTACAACATGCACAAACACATAAAATGGCACGCAGGCCATATTATGAATTACAACACATATTTCCAATCAAATTGGGTTCTTTGGGCCATGACCATCACAAAATGATACATAATTCTAAATTATATAATTTTCATAAATTTCTATAATTTTTCTAATATTTTTACGATTTTATGAGTCGCAACTTCCCGGCGGTCCCGATTAGCTATTTTCGGGCGCGATCGCGGGACAATGCCCCTTGCGGGGTTAGGGGCAGCACTCCTTCTCGCGAAATGAATCTCATGAGTGTCCTACGATGATCTTACAGTGCCTTAGCCCGCTGTCCCAAAATATTTTGGGCGAGACCTTGCCGATTCGGAGGCTGTTTCTCGGTAGTCGAAGCCTACAAGTGTCCAAACACTTGTTGCTTCGCTTCTACGAGAAAAATACCCATAAAATACATAAAAATCATAAAATCACAGAAACTTAAAGATCCTTAATTTTTAATAAAAATTAAAATAAAACATGTACACGCTTCGCACGTGGCTCTGATACCAATATTGGGATTTTCGAGCCGCAAAAACCGCATTTTGCATTGCGGAAACCTCGAAATCCCATGCCACCGGATCCGTGCGAAGTTATAAAACAAAATTTTCATGTACATGTTTTCTAAACCTAGATCTACTCTAGATCTACACGGTAGAGAGATTACCCTTGATGCGAAGCCCTTCGCTTATCCCGCTCGTCCAAGTTTGCCGGATCTCGAGAGTGTTCAAGTGGGCACTCCTCTATACGTATCCACACGAACGATTAGGTGGATAAAAACCAAACAAAAGGTGTGCTAGCACCTTTGAAGGTTCGGCCAAGGTGGAGGAGAGGGAGAAGAAGATGAGAGGAGGAAGAAGGAGGTTACAAAAACCAAAATGAAACTCACACAAGAGTAAAGTGGTCGGCCACTTCACAAAGCTTTTAAACCTCCATGGGATATCAAGAGTCAAGGCTCTTGATCTCCCTCATGAGGTGGCACACACATGTGCTAGCTTTGATGATGTGGCACATCATCTTTAGTCCACTTAATGCCAACTCACAAATGAGGTGGCAATGGTCAAGTCAAACTTGACCTTTCATCTTCCTCTCAAGTCAAGTCAAACTTGACCACTTCTCTCCCATGGTTGATCAAATCTAAGCATTGATTCAAGTCAATTTTGATTTAATGAATCTCTATTCATTGAATTAAATTAGCTCAATGAGTCTAAGTCCAAATTAGACTCATTTAACACATGAACCAAATTGAGTCCAACTCAATTAGTTTACTTTGGATTACTCTTAATCCAATTTGGTTCATCATATGAACCTAATCCTCTTGGTTCACCAAATGAACCTAATCTCCATCTAATTGCCCTTTGTGTGTGACCCTATAGGTTCTTCTAACATTGGCAATGCTCCTAAACCCATTTAGAAGCAGAAGTAATGAGCGGTATCTAGCAACACATCATTACTACCCAAGTTACAAGAATGTTGAGATCCAACATCACTTTGTGACTACTAATTGTGAATCTTCACAATATGTGACAATGTCCTTCTATCCTAGATATCTAGATTAATCAATGTGAGGCATAGACCGTGTCATCCTCTAATCAATCTAAATCTTGAACTCCAAGTAGACTCACTCAATCAAATGAGCTCAACATCTCATATTGACTCATTTGAGCATGACCATGCACTTAGTGGTCTCACTCTATCAAGAATAATGATGTCACTCCCGTTATATATGAGGGATAAATCCCATCTACATCACTCACATCCCTCCGCATAATTTGTTACATACCAAGTAATCACCTTTATAGTCCACCCAGTTATGGGTGACGTTTGACGAAGCCAAAGTATGCAACTCCTAATATAGGGAACCATGGTGACTTCAGGTCCAAGGACTAATAGTCATAATAATAGCCACATGAGAAAGTATATGACACTCATATAACGATCTATACTACTTTCTCATGGCGGGTCATTCAATATACATTTTCCAATGCATACCCAAGTGTCAACTTGATATCTCTATATCCATGATTTGTGAGATCAAGTCATCGAGTTGACCTAAATGCTAGTCTTGTCGCATTAACATTGTCCCTGAATGTTAATACTTGACTAGGAATGATTAAGAGTAGTGTTCCCTATATCATTTCACTATCGATTCAACCAATCGATTGATATAGGTAAAAACCTTCTACTCAAGGACGCTATTATACTTAGTTATTTGGCACCAATACAAGTAAGTATAATAACCATAAACAAATGCCTTTATTTACATAAGAAATATGATACAATGAATCCATACAATAATCTTCAAATGATTGGCTCTAGGGCTCTAACTAACAAGTCGTAGGGATTTTATTTAGCTATTCATTGAATTTTAGCTAAATAAAAATGTATATATTAGTGACGCAGGACTCTGATTCGAGATGAGTATCTCGACGTCGGATTTGACTAGATTGGACCTTCTATTTGTGACAGGTACCTTGACTTATCTTTTATATAATGTCATGTTGATATGCTTAGTAGATTTTAATAAATAGTAATAATTATGTTTATATCTGCATCGGTATGTCACTATTTGTTTCCGAGCATGTTTTGTTTGTTACCTGTTTAGCATTCATGCCCCTGTATATTATTTATGTTATAGAGGTAGTGACATACCATGCCATATGATATACCGGACTAGTCATTTACCATATCTAACCTGTGTACCTAGATCTATTTATTTGATGCATTTATTTTTGGTATATGTTTTATGGAGGTAGATATGGTCAGGATTTATATGCTTAGTATCATGTACCATCTCGTATGATTACATGCTGTGCGATAGTGGGCTCCATTATTGTTGAGCACATCGCCAGTTACATGGATCTGCACACACAACCACTCATGGGTTAGTGGTTTTTATTCAGGTAGGGTGTGTTGCAGCAGATTGCTCTGTTTGGCTCCGTTGGTCTGCTCATGGGTAGTGTGACGTAGCGTTGTAACCGGCAGGGATCCCTCCTCTGGATTGTCTCAAGGAGATGAGAGCATTGCGCTCCCCTACTTATGATTTGGGGTAGGAGGATAGATGTACTCTGACAGCATCCCGTCCACTCAGTCACTCATCAGGAGCAGTGACGGCAGAGTGCACGGTTGTCACAGCCCTACCCACTCGGTCTCACCATGTGTGAGATAGCTAACTAGCGTCAGGGGTGACTAGGATATGTCCTTGGCATCATATGCATATTTGCATTTATTGCATGTGTTTGCTCCACTTTATTTGCTGCATATTGGATGGATGCATATGATTGACATGCATACAGGGACATGTATTTTCGGTCTAACGACCTTGTTATCCTGATAGGAGGTTCTGGTGAGTACAGCTTCTCCCCTTATCTTCCGTTTTGCATTATTTTATTACTTCTGGAGACTATATGTATATTTATCAGTGTTGGTTATTATTTACTATGCATGTCAACTAGGTATTTGCTGGGTGTTGGACTCACCCCCCGTTATTACCATTTCAGGTTGAGGCTGTTCGGAGGAGTTCCAATGGCTAGTTTCCCCCTCCAGGTTGCGAGGATTTCTGTTTTGGATTTTCTCTTTGGTTTTCTTATTATGTTATCATCTACGTTTCCAGACTTGTACCTTTTGGCATTTGGATCTTGTATGATCCCTTATTCTCGATTGGTTTTCGTTTGGATGTATACTGGTGATTTAAGTTTTATGGGTGTAGTTGAGTAGGATATAAGATTTGAGTTTTATGGGTGTAGTTGAGATGTTTTCCTTATCATTTCTTATGTTTGGTTTTTACTATTAAACTGCGTTGGTGCTTGCTTAATATATATTGTTATTGTTCCAGCCGTGTTGGCTGAGGTATATATGTGACCCTGAGGGCATTGTAGGAAGTTTCATATTATCACCCGTATAGGGGAGATGCTGTCGAAATTTCTTCTGGCAAAGACTACCTGGGGCGTGACAATATTTTTGGTATCAGAGCCCCGAAGCCCCAGAAGTACCCTGACCTGGCCGACTGCGACCACTCACTACACCAGATATGGGTCCAGAGACCACCTCACCACAGCCTGCTCCCTGGGGCAGTCAGTTTGCTTTTATTGCAAACTGCCTGGGCACCTGAGCTGAGATTGTTCGCTAAAGGCTCAGCATATGGCTTCTGGAGTGTCTGGTCATGGAGGATACCCCAGTCAAACAGGGACTTATCGAGGAGGGCAGAGAGCCCAATCTTCGCATAGCTAGCAGAGGACAGCTCCCCCGACAGTAGCTGCATATGGCATGCATGGACAGGAGCACTCCAGTGCCCTTATGGTACCACAGGGTTCTGATGTGGGACCTCGGTATCAGCTGTAGCCCCAGCCACTGGTACAGTACCAGTCATAGCCTCTAGTCCAGTATCAGCCATAGTCACAACCACTGGTCCAGTACCAGTCACAGCCCCAGCCGCCGGTCCAGTATCAGTGTCAGCCTACATATCCATCTCTGGCTCAGTACCCGGCACCGTCACAGTGTTAGGATCAGACTCAGGCGCAGTAGCCTTTTGCGACACTACCACCTCCACCACTGCAAGAGACTAGCCGTATTCATGCAGTTACTAGAGAGGATGCACAGCGGGCCGACGGATCCATTTTCTGCGGTATGGTTTTACTTTATGCATTATCCGCTGATATGCTGATAAATATTGTAGCTCACATTGTTTTATTTCTCGTGCCTTTTTGAGGGACATAGGTAGACTACCTACTCTTAGAATGCAGCGACTGACTGTCTCCCTACCGTCCGATGATACATTGGACGTCACATAGGAGGTCAGAGGTTATCCGTTAGACTTTGGCAACATGATAGTTACGGTAGATCTTTTAGTACTGGAAATGGTCGAGTTTTATATTATTCTTGGCATGAATTGGCTGTCAGCATATCATGCCACTGTTGATTGCCAGACGAGGGTGGTCACATTCCGGCCTCTGAACCAATCCTCATGGAATTTCACTGGCATCAGAGATGATGACATATCAACTATTTCGATGATTTAGGCTCAAAAGCTGCTGTCACATGGCTGTCAGGGTTTTCTATTATCTTTGATTACTATTGAAGACTGCAGTAGTTCTCAACTCTCCGATGTTCCAGTAGTCCGAGAGTATCCGGATGTATTTCCAAAGGAGCTACTAGGTTTGCCTCCCAGAAGGTAAGTGGAGTTTTCTATTGAGTTGATTCCGGGGACCGCACTAGCATCGAAAGCTCCATATCGTATGGCGCCGAAAGAGTTGGATGAGCTAAAGGTTCAACTCCAGGAGTTATTGAACAGGAGATTTATTCACCCTAGTGTTTCTCCGTGGGGTTCTCCGATATTGTTCATCAAGAAAAAGGATGTTACTCTGAGGTTATGCATCGATTACTGACAGCTAAATGCAGTGACTGTTAGAAATAAGTACCCTTACCATGGATGGTAGATTTGTTTGATCAGCTCAGGGGTACATCAGTATATTCTAAGATTGATCTGCGGTCTGGATATCATCAGCTGAGAGTTAAGGAATCTGATATTCAGAAGACAACATTCCGTACCAGATACGAACATTATGAATTCTTAGTAATGCTATTTGGGCTTACCAATGCTCCAGCGGTGTTTATGGATTTGATGAACCACATCTTTCTGGAGTATCAAGATCAATTTGTTGTTGTCTTTATCGACGACATTTTGATCTACTCGCGTTCTGAGGAGGAGCATGTGTTGGTTCTTTCGGGCCGCGAAAACCACTTTTTCGCGTCGCGGAAACCCCGAAACCCCCTCCATGAATCCGTGCGAAGAAAAAAATAAAAACAAAAATACGAGTACGAGTTTCTAAAGTCTATAGATCTACACTAGAACTATATGTTAAGAGTTTTACCCTTGATGCGTGCCTTTCGCGAATCCCGCTCGTCCAAGGTGTCAGATCTCAAGTTGTCAAGATAGACAACTCTCTATGCGTATTCACATGAACAAAGAGGGAGAAAAACCAAACTAAAGTGTGCTAGCACCTTAGTAGGGAGAGAAGAAAGAACTCAAGGAGGAAGAAGATGTCAATTAGCCTTGAATGAAAAAAAAAAATGAATTCCCATTCATTTTGAGTGGTCGGCCACATCAAGTGTAACTCCTCTCATTAATGTGGCCGGCCACATTAAAGCAAAGGAGAAGATGTAACTTCCATTAGGTGGCACACTTATGTGTTATCTATGATGATGTGGCACACCATCATTGGCCACTTAATGCCAAGTCACAAATGATGTGGCATAAAGTCAAGTCAAACTTGACTCTTCCTCTTCCTCTCAAGTAAAGTCAAACTTGACTTAATCTCTCTCATGGTTGATCTAATCCAACCATTTAATTCAAGCCAATTTAATATAATGAATCTAATTCATTTAATTAAATTGATTAAATGAGTCATAATCTAAATTAGACTCATTGAACACATGAATCAACTTGAGTCTAACTCAATTAGCCTAATTAGGATAACTCTTAATCCAATTTGATTTATCACATGAATCTAATCCTCTTGGTTCATCATATGAACCTAATCTCCATCTAATTGTCCTTAGTGTGTGACCCTATAGGTTCTTGTAACGTTGGAAATGCACCTAAACCCATTTAGGAGCATAAGTAATGAGCGGTATCTACCAACACATCATTACTACCCAAGTTACAAGAATGTTGAGATCCAACATCACCTTGTGACTACTAATTGTGACTCCTCACAATATATGACATTGTCCTTCTATCCTACACATCTAGATTGATCAATGTGAGGCATAGACCGTGTCATCCTCTGACCAATCTAAATCTTGAACTCCAAGTAGACTCACTAAATCAAATGAGCTCAATATCTCATATTGACTCATTTGGGCATGGCCATGTACTTCGTGGTCTCACTCTATCAAGAATATTGATGTCACTCCCTTCATATAGGAGGGATAGATCCCATCTATATCAATCACATCCCTCCACATAATTTGTTACATACCCAGTAATCGCCTTTATAGTCCACCCAGTTACGGGTGACGTTTGACAAAACAAAAGTACATAACTCCTTATGTAGGGATCCATGGTGACTTCAGGTCTAAGGACTAGTAGTCATACTAATAGCCACATGAGAAAGTATATGACACTCATATAACGATCTATGATACTTTCTCATAGCGAGTCATTCAGTATACACTCATATAAATATTTTTCGGAGATATTTATTTTCCTGGAGAAGCAGATAAGATATCTAGGCATAGTGGCATTTTTATACCACCGAAAACAAAAAAAAATTCTAAGGAATCAAAAAAATTGAAAAATTGGATCTATGTCCAACGGATCACACCCACAAAGAAAAAGTATTTTGTTTTGGTTCGACCCGTAGTCACATATGAAATAACTGATGGCATAAATTTAGCAACACTTTTTCCTCAAGATCTCTTGCGGGAAAAGGATAATGTCCAACTTAGAGTTGTCAATTATATCCTTTATGGAAATGGCAAGTCAATTCGAGGAATTTTTCACACAAGTATTCAATTAGTTCGCACTTGTTTAATATTGAATTGGGATCCAGAACAAAATGGTTCTCCGAAAGAGATTCGTGCTTCCTTTATTGAGGTAAAGGGAAATGATCTGATTCGAAATTTCATGAGAATTGAGTTAGTAAAGTCCAGCATTTCGTATATCGGAAAAAGATATGATAGGGCAAGTTCAGGATTGATTTCCGATAATGGATTAGATCGTACAAATATAAATCCTTTTTACTGCAAGGTTAGTATTCAATTACTTACACAACATCAAGGTACTATTGGTACATTGTTGAATCGAAATAAGGAATGCCAATCTTTGATAATTTTGTCATCATCCAATTGTTCTCGAATTGGTCCATTCAATGGTTCGAAATATAACATGATAAAAGAATCGGATCCCATAATCCCAATTAAGGATTTGTTGTGTCCTTTGGGGACTATTGTCCCTAAAATGGTAAATTTATATTCATTTTACCATTTAATAACTTATAATCAGATTTTGTTAAAGAAATATTTGCTACTTGGTAATTTTCAACAGACTTTCCAAGTACTTGAAGTACTTAAATACTGTTTAATAGATGAAAATAGGAGGATTTATAATCCCGATCCATGCAGTAACATCATTTTGAATCCATTCCATTTGAATTGGCATTTTCTCCATCACGATTATTGGGAAGAGACATCTACAATAATTAGCCTTGGACAATTTTTTTGTGAAAATATATGTCTATTTAAATACAAATCGCACATAAAAAAATCTGGGCAAATTATAATTGTTGATGTTGACGCTTTAATTATAAGATCCGCTAAGCCCTATTTAGCCACTCCAGGAGCAACTATTCATGGCCATTATGGTAAAATATTTTACGAAGGAGATACATTAGTTACATTTATATATGAAAAATCAAGATCTGGTGACATAACACAAGGTCTTCCAAAAGTGGAACAAATCTTAGAAGTACGTTCAATTGATTCAATATCAATGAACCTTGAAAGGAGAGTTGAAGGTTGGAACAAAGGTATACCAAAAATTTTTGGAATCCCCTGGGGATTCTTGATTCAAGCCGAGCTAACCATAGCTCAAAGTCGTATCTCTTTGGTTAATAAAATCCAAAGGGTTTATCGATCTCAGGGGGTACAGATCCATAATAGACATATAGAGATTATTGTACGTCAAGTAACATCAAAGGTGTTGGTTTCAGAAGATGGAATGTCTAATGTTTTTTCACCTGGGGAATTAATTGGATTGTTGCGAGCGGAACGAGTGGGGCGCGCTTTGGACGAAGCGATCTCTTATCGCGCAATCCTATTGGGAATAACAAGGACATCTTTGAATACTCAAAGTTTCATATCCGAAGCAAGTTTTCAAGAAACCGCTCGAGTTTTAGCAAAAGCTGCTCTACGAGGTCGTATTGATTGGTTGAAAGGCCTGAAAGAGAATGTTGTTCTAGGTGGAATTATACCTGTTGGTACAGGATTCAAAAAATTAGTGCACCATTCAAGTAAGGACAAAAACTTTTATTTGGAAATCAAAAGAAAGAATCTATTTGACTTGGAAATAAAAGATCTTTTGTTACACCATAGAGAATTATTTTGTTCTTATGTACCAAACAATTTCCATGAGACATTAGAACAATCATTTACGCGATTTCATGATTCCTAAGAGCGGATTCTTTTACTTTAACTATCTTTTAATTATCTGTTTTTTAATTATCTGGTCTGGCTTTTCTTTTAACTTAACTATCTTGTTCTTGTTTGAATATTGATAAAAAAATAAGTAATTAAAAGACATTAATGGTTTGTACTGTGTATTAAAGGTCAATTCCCGGCAGAAGGTTCCATCGGAACAATTACTTATTTCAAAGTACCTCGTCTCTTTGTTAAAGTTAAAAAAAAAACAAAAAGGAAGTGTGAGAAAAATGACAAGAAGATATTGGAACATTAATTTAGAAGAGATGATGGAGGCCGGAGTTCATTTTGGTCATGGTACTAAGAAATGGAATCCTAGAATGGCCCCTTACATCTCTGCAAAGCGTAAAGGTATTCATATTACAAATCTCACTGGAACTGCTCGTTTTTTATCAGAAGCCTCTGATTTAGTTTTTGATGCGGCAAGTAAGGGAAGAACCTTCTTAATTGTTGGTACCAAAAATAAAGCAGCAGATTCAGTAGCATCGGCTGCAATAAGAGCCCGGTGTCATTATGTTAATAAAAAATGGCTTGGTGGTATGTTAACAAATTGGTCTACTACGGAAACGAGACTTCAAAAGATCAGGGATTTAAGAGCAGAACAAAAGATGGGTAAACTCAACCGTCTTCCCAAAAGAGATGCGGCAATATTGAAGAGAAAATTATTTACCTTGCAAACATATCTCGGCGGTATCAAATATATGACGAGGTTGCCTGATATTGTGATCATCGTTGATCAGCAAGAAGAATATACGGCTCTTCGAGAGTGTGTAATTTTGGGTATTCCGACGATTTGTTTAATCGATACAAATTGTGACCCGGATCTCGCAGATATTTCGATTCCATCCAACGATGATGCTATAGCTTCAATCCGATTGGTTCTTAACAAATTAGTATCCGCAATTTGTGAGGGCCGCTCTAGCTATATAAGAAATCCTTGATTATGATTAAGGGGGGATTTTTGGATTCGGTTACTATTCTTGAATTAAATAAAAAAAGCAAAAAGGTAAGTGCGGGCATATTGATAATATGTTATTATATTACGTGATTTCTTGGTATCCTATGTAAATTCTTGATATCTTAAATATACAATTAATGAATACGATTTTTGATTCATATTGGTGAGTTGAAAAAGAGATAGAGATGGTTGAATCAAAATAATTTATTTTTTGAAGTTCAATTTCTGCTAGAGGACAATATGAATGTTATACCATGTTCCATTAAAACACTCAAAGGGTTATACGATATATCGGGTGTAGAGGTAGGCCAACATTTATATTGGCAAATAGGAGGTTTACAAATCCATGCCCAAGTACTTATCACTTCTTGGGTAGTAATTGCTATCTTATTAGGTTCAGTCATTATAGCTGTTCGGAATCCACAAACCATTCCGACCAACGGTCAGAATTTCTTTGAATATATCCTTGAATTTATTCGAGACTTAAGCAAAACCCAGATTGGAGAAGAATATGGCCCTTGGGTTCCCTTTATTGGAACTATGTTCCTCTTTATTTTTGTTTCTAACTGGTCAGGTGCTCTTTTACCTTGGAAAATTATACAGTTACCTCATGGAGAATTAGCTGCACCCACGAATGATATAAATACTACTGTTGCTTTAGCTTTACTCACGTCCGTCGCATATTTTTATGCGGGTCTTAGCAAAAAAGGATTGGGTTATTTTGGGAAATACATTCAACCAACCCCCATCCTTTTACCAATTAACATCCTAGAAGATTTCACAAAACCTTTATCTCTTAGTTTTCGACTTTTCGGAAATATATTAGCCGATGAATTAGTAGTTGTTGTTCTTGTTTCTTTAGTCCCTTCAGTAGTTCCTATACCTGTCATGTTTCTTGGATTATTTACAAGTGGTATTCAAGCTCTTATTTTTGCAACCTTAGCCGCGGCTTATATAGGTGAATCCATGGAAGGTCATCATTAACTAGCTTTTCAAATAGTCTTTTTTTTTTAATTCTATTATTAAGCAAGCTTATCCCACATGATTCATGATAATCCAATTGGATGGGTAAGATAATAGTGTATGATTCCATCATCTAGAATTGTAGGAGAAAAGATAGACAATATTCCAACAGAATTCTAAAAAAAAGAAGGGCTGGGGAGGTTATAGTTAGAGTATAATATATGTAATAATGTCTATAGGCTCTAAACCCCCGTCTATTTTTCTAGGAATTATTCTATTCCAGAATCAATTAAAAAAATTAGGATGGTTTACATTATGGAAGAAAAGAATGGATATGTGATATTAGAATCACATTAAATATTTTTTAGTTATATGAGATAAGTCTATCCATAATATCGCTATATTACATAACTATATAATATTTATTATTATATTTATTTTTTTATTTTTATTATAGTATTGTAAGGCTATAATTTATATTTTTCCTAATTACAACCAATCCTATAATCATAATCTGGATCCTCATTATTCATATTTGTTATGTTATATATGAACAATATACAACATAAAATAAATATATATATATTCTTAATTCCTTAATTCTTATATTTTTATATTAAAATATTCAAAAATTTTGTTATTATTTTATTTATTATTTGATAATATGTATAATATACAATACAAATTACAAATAATATAATTTATTATAATTATAAATAAATAATTAATATTATAAATAAATAATTAATAAATAAATTTTTAATTTAAGTTAAGATATTAATAATTAATATCTATTGGTACTTTTTTATTACTATTACATATTAATATATATATATTTTTTTATTATATTAATTTTTATTTATATTAATTTATATTTATATTGAATTAATTTGGTATTAAATTAATTTGATAATTTGATTGATATTGATTGCAGTTCACACTGTATTTAGATAGATTTCAATATCAGTCCTTCTCTTCTAGCAATTTTTTTTGAATGAAAAAATAAATAAACTTAACAATAGTGTAGTGTAGTAAAGAACGAAGAATTAAATGAAAGAATGGTTCGAAACAAAGAAATACAATAGTTACAACTGTATGCATATGGATTTACAAAAACTCTATGATAGTTAAAAACTAAAAACGAGATAGTTCTGATGATTCCGTTTTTTAATTTAAAAATTAATATTATTATTTCAACTTGTGGATCTTAATTAAAAGTAATAATTGATTGGTTGATTGTATCATTAACCATTTTTTCTTTTTTGTTTTGTGTGAGGAACTTACCATGAATCCACTGATTTCTGCCGCTTCCGTTATTGCTGCTGGATTGGCCGTGGGGCTTGCTTCTATTGGACCTGGAGTTGGTCAAGGTACTGCTGCAGGCCAAGCTGTAGAAGGTATTGCGAGACAACCGGAAGCAGAGGGTAAAATACGAGGTACTTTATTGCTTAGTCTAGCTTTTATGGAAGCTTTAACAATTTACGGACTGGTTGTGGCATTAGCACTTTTATTTGCGAATCCTTTTGTTTAATCCTCAAAATATAAAAAAAGTCTCTAAGAGACTTTTTTCTTATTAACTCTTAACTTGGAATTTTCCTTTGCTTCTTAGAATTATATTAACACGTTACTAAAAAATTACTTATTTATTGAGACAATACCTAGGAAGGGTTGATTTGAAGATGAGGAATTACCGCATTCACTTGCTTTCTTCCTTTCTGTCTTTAGCTTAGTACAATAGAAAACTTTTTTATTTTCATTGTTTGGAAGTGTTTCAACAAATGAAATATTTTTCAATTGATATCAGATCTAAAACCTAAGTCTAAAGTCTAAGTAAAGTATCTTATTAGAAAACTTTTAAAAATGTAAAAAAATTTAAACAAAACAAATGAAATTACTAGATTTCTTTTATTCTCATTAAATAAATAAAGTGGAAATAAAAAAAAAAAAGAAATCGATCAAAAAAAGGGCGATCGGAGTGATACAAAGAGAACTCTGTTCTTTGTTAGTCCTATCCAAAAGAAAAGAGAGGAGAATATATGAAAAATGTAATTGATTCTTTCGTTTACTTGGGCCACTGGCCATACGCCGGAAGTTTCGGGTTTAATACCGATATTTTAGCAACAAATCCAATAAATCTAAGTGTAGTGCTTGGTGTATTGATTTATTTTGGAAAGGGAGTGTGTGCGAGTTGTTTATTTCCAGAATAGGATGGATCCATCCATCTGCACTTATGGTATTTATAAGGGATAGGGGAAATAGTAAAAAAGTGCACAATCTCGACGAATTTCTTCTGAATAAATTAAGAAATTATATGCAAGAACCATAGCATTTCGTGATTTATTGGTAAATCCACTTTGATTCTCTATCAACCAATAATGCGAGACCTTTAACATGGTTAAAGCTAAATTGTTTAAAGTCCGGACAAAACATGGTATTCTTTCTACCACTACGTTAGTAACCAAATAGTTCAAAAAAATTGGTAATTTATTTGATTTTGATATATAACACTCATATCAATAAATAAATTGAAACTATTTACGAGATAAAAAAAGGAAACAAAGTTCCTTTTTTATCTAATGCCGAATCGACGACCTATGTATAAAAAAGAGGAATTTTTGGACTTGAAGAAACAAAAATATAATATAATTATTATTATTTTAATTTTTATTATCATATTTCCTTTTTTCATTCAAAAAAATGAAAAAAAAAAAGTACAAATAAAAAAACAACTTTGCTGACAATTTTAGATTTTGATCTGGTCTAGTCGGAAGAGTCTTCCTAATATTCTGGTTTTTTATTTTATAAGTTTTGATATGTTTAACTACAAACAGAAAAGAGAAGGTAGGCTCATTACATTAAAAAAGCTATGGGAATACTCATACCATAAATAAATAATTGAGCGTGAGAGCCAAATGAATCGAAAGATTCATGTTTGGTTCGGGAAGAGATCATGGAAGTTGTGAAATTAATGGTAAGATAATCTACTTTCATTAAATGATTTATTAGATAATCGAAAACAGAGGATTTTAAGTACTATTCGAAATTCGGAAGAATTACGTAAAGGGGCCGTTGAGCAGCTCGAAAGAGCCCGGACTTGCTTACGTAAAGTGGAAATAGAAGCAGATGAGTATCGAATGAATGGATACTCTGAAATAGAACGAGAAAAAGTAAATTTGATTAATGCCACTAGTGATAGTTTGGAACAATTAGAAAATTACAAAAATGAAACGCTTCATTTTGAACAAGAAAAAGCGATTAATCAGGTCCGACAACGAGTTTTCCAACAAGCCTTACAGGGAGCTCTAGGAACTTTGAATAGTTGCTTGAATAGTGAGTTACATTTCCGTATGATCCGTGCTAATATTCGCATTCTCGGAGCCATGCAAAAAATAACGGATTAGCCTTAGTTTCTAATTTAGGCATTATTTTTTTCCTTCCTAAAAAGAATAAAGAAACGCTAATGGTAACCCTTCGAGCCGACGAAATTAGTAATATTATCCGTGAACGTATTGAACAATATACTAGAGAAGTAAAGATTGTGAATACCGGTACCGTACTTCAAGTAGGCGACGGAATTGCTCGTATTCATGGTCTTGATGAAGTAATGGCAGGTGAATTAGTAGAGTTTGAAGAGGGTACAATAGGCATTGCTCTGAATTTGGAATCAAATAATGTTGGCGTTGTATTAATGGGTGATGGTTTGATGATACAAGAGGGAAGTTCCGTAAAAGCAACAGGACGAATTGCTCAGATACCCGTGAGTGAGGGTTACTTGGGTCGTGTTATAAATGCTCTGGCTAAACCTATTGATGGGAGAGGTGAAATTTCAGCTTCTGAATCTCGGTTAATTGAATCTCCTGCCCCAGGTATTATTTCGAGACGTTCTGTATATGAGCCTCTTCAAACGGGGCTTATTGCTATTGATTCTATGATCCCTATAGGACGCGGTCAGCGAGAATTAATTATTGGGGACAGACAGACCGGCAAAACAGCAGTAGCCACAGATACAATTCTCAATCAAAAAGGCCAAAATGTAATATGTGTTTATGTAGCTATTGGTCAAAAAGCATCTTCTGTGGCTCAGGTAGTGACTACTTTCCAGGAAAGAGGGGCGATGGAATACACTATTGTGGTAGCCGAAACGGCGGATTCACCTGCTACATTACAGTACCTCGCTCCTTATACGGGAGCGGCTCTGGCTGAATATTTTATGTATCGTGAACGACATACTTTAATAATTTATGATGATCTCTCCAAACAGGCACAAGCTTATCGCCAAATGTCTCTTCTATTAAGAAGACCTCCCGGTCGTGAAGCTTATCCAGGAGATGTTTTTTATTTGCATTCACGACTTTTGGAAAGAGCCGCTAAATCAAGTTCTAGTCTAGGTGAAGGAAGTATGACTGCTTTACCGATAGTTGAGACTCAATCTGGAGACGTTTCAGCTTATATTCCTACTAATGTAATTTCCATTACAGATGGACAAATATTCTTATCCGCCGATCTATTCAATGCCGGAATCCGACCTGCTATTAATGTCGGTATTTCTGTTTCCAGAGTAGGATCCGCAGCTCAAATTAAAGCCATGAAACAAGTAGCCGGCAAATTAAAATTGGAACTAGCGCAATTTGTGGAGTTAGAAGCCTTTGCACAATTTGCTTCTGATCTCGATAAAACTACTCAGAATCAATTGGCAAGAGGTCAACGATTACGCGAGTTGCTTAAACAATCCCAATCAGACCCTCTCGCGGTGGAAGAACAGATAGCTACTATTTATACCGGAGCGAATGGATATCTAGATTCGATAGAACTTGGACAGGTAAAGAAATTTCTCGGTCAGTTACGCAACTACTTAAAAAAGAATAAACCTCAATTTAAAGAAATTATATCTTCTACCAAGACATTCACCGAGGAAGCGGAATCACTTTTGAAGGAAGTTATTCAGCAACAGATCGAACTGTTTTTACTTCAAGAACAAACATAAATTTCTCACTTTTTTCTATTCTTAGTACAAGAATAATCGTTGAGAAATAGTTCTAATTCGAATGATTCAAAAAAGGTTTCTTGGTATAGCCATTTTTAAAATGGATGTAAATAAATTGCGTCCAATAGGATTTGAACCTATACTAAAGGTTTAGAAGACCTCTGTCCTATCCATTAGACAATGGACGCTTTTCATTCCTATTTTCTTCTTTTGTATTCTTAGTTCATATAAAAGATATTACCGGGAAAATCCTTTATAGAAAAAAGGATGTATATCTAAATTGATGGTGCATGTATTTATAATACATAATATGTAGCGGGTAGCGGGAATCGAACCCGCATCGTTAGCTTGGAAGGCTAGGGGTTATAGTCGACGTTGGTTGATCATTTTTAACGTCTCTAATTCAAAACTGAACATGAAATTTTTATTTCATTCGGCTCCTTTATGGAAGATTGATGTATTCATAGAGAAAGAATTACATCCATAACATCTATGTCAGCCTTTCTGTTTGAATGTATCCAAAACTATTTGCTTACTAGATGATCCCTCTAGAGGAGAGGGATTATATGAAATCCGTCTAGTCTAGTTACTTCGTTCTCTATTTCTACTGGCAGGATCCTGAGGAAAAGAATTTCGTTTCCACCGAGCTGAAACAATATGCGATGCGGATGGTTCTAGTAAACCAAAACCACTCTCTTCCAGCTTGTTTGGCTTCAATTTCCCTTTTACAACACCAAAATAGAAGATCTAGTTACGATTGGAACTAAATTTTTGTATCTTCATCCATGGATCCTTAGTCATACTTATTCAATTGGAAGACTGGATCCAGTTCAAAAAAATTATGTTTCACGACTACATAATCCATTTTTATTTTTAATAGGACTTTGGATACAAATCGTGAGAATGTATGTTCTTCCTCAAATATGCTATTGAGAGGTAAAGGATTAAACCTTTTTAAGAAATAAAGTTTTTGATCGGAGTATGAAAAAAAACGGAGATACCCCTTCCCTTAACTATTTAAGTTTTTAATAGAACGAATCACACTTTTACCACTAAACTATACCCGCTACATATACATTATTGTATATAAATGGACTATTTGTCGAACAAAGGAGTGAGACGCAATCAAGATAGGATCCAAATTATGGTGTTGACGCATATTTAGTCCTGTTAGCCGGGGACTTAAAAGGGTAAAGGGCCCAAAGCTTTTCAAATTTTCGAATTTTTTAAATAACATACATAAATTTCAATAAGACTATATATATCCTTGTTTTGTTGGATTGCTAGTATTTTCGGATTGAAAGGGTCATTGAAGCTAGACAAAAAGAGGTACTGGCCTGGCCGGTACTTAACTAAGACCCGGCCTGGGCCGGGGGAATAAATCTTTCGTACAAAATCAAAGAAGTAAGGTATTCTTTCTATTGTATTGTAGATACTTGTTTCGAATCATTATCTAAATGTAATTCCTAATCAAATTCGTTCTTTATTTACTCTGAACTTACTTATTTTATATTAATGAAAAATAGGAAATTCCTAATATAAAATTTTATAATTGCATTTTATTTAATTATAAAATAATAATTTATTTATAATATATACATATATATTTATATATTATAAATATATACTATATATGTAATAGTAATATATATGTAATAGTAATATATATTAATTAGTAATATATATTAATTCATAATATATGATATGAAATATGAAAATAAAATAAAGAAAATATTGAATTTTCCGTAATTTCTTTAATTTAAATTATTTCGATTTTCTTTTCCATTTGGAGTTTGGAGAGATGGCTGAGTGGACTAAAGCGTCGGATTGCTAATCCGTTGTACGAATTATTCGTACCGAGGGTTCGAATCCCTCTTTCTCCGCTCGCTCTGATTACTCGACCCGCTTGATACTTTCAATTTCGAACTTTCAAAAGGAATTGAAATTCCTTGAATTTATCATAGGTAAATTTATAGAATAGATAAAATAATAAGAAAAGTTTAGTAAGAAAAGTTTAGAAAAAAAAAATTATTCCTCACGTCCAGGATTACGTCCTGGATCATTAGATAAGAATCCGAAGATGAAGAGAGAAACAAAGAATATCACTACTGTGTAAACAAAGAGTTTAAGACTAAGCATTACACAACCTCCAAAATAATCTTATTTTCGAAAAAGGGAATAGATTACCTATTTTTTCTTTTCAACACATCTACTATTTTGTTTAATTTGTTTGTTTAATTTTACACGATCCCCTGCAAAAAAATTCAATTTTGGAAAAGAAAGTCATTTTTACAAATTTCTTTGTATTGTATGTAATAAGATTTTTCTTTCTTACTTACAACTTACAAAAAACTTCTTGTCATATCGACAATTAGGTATTGTAGGGGACCTAGACCCAGTAAACTCTTTGCTCACTGAAAGGTGAGAACGAGTAAATAAGCTGATCCAAATTCATCTTTGCGGTTATTTAATTAATATACAATAATTGAAATTTTTGAATCGAGGGTTTATAATAATAATGTAATACTTAGTCGATCTTATTCATTTTTCGAATTTTATTATCGAATAAATTATGAATCGATTTGGATTTGGCAAAATGAGTCTATTTGGCAAAGTATTAAAAATTTTATCGAAAACTTACAGCAGCTTGCCAAACAAAGGCTAATAGAAAAAAGAAAAGAGGTATAACAGGCATAACATCTACGATTGGATTGAAAACCGCATAAGCTTCAGGCAATTTGGCAAAGAAAAAACTGTTCGAATAAAGGACAGAATTAAGACAGATACAGATTAAGCTAAAGATATTAAGCATAACAAACATTTCGTTCTTGTGTATTAGATAATTTTATTTTGATTGAATTATTTTTATAAGGGAAAAATGAAAAAGAAAGGAATTCTACTTTCATACATTATCTTAATTGAATTCTACGTAATGATCAATGAATTTTTTACATTATATATAATTTATATGTCTTAAATCCTAGCAACAAAAATATGCTACATATGTATTTCATATATATTTATTTTTCATATGTATTTATTTATGTATTACGTATTATGTAATGTACTTTTTTAGGTATTTTTTTTGGGGGGGGTTGACCAATAACTAATAAGACTAGTAGTCTTTATTAGTGCCAAAGGATAAAAATGGGGCGTGGCCAAGCGGTAAGGCAGCGGGTTTTGGTCCCGTTATTCGGAGGTTCGAATCCTTCCGTCCCAGATCCTATCTATCAGAAACAGAAGATAGGATCACACTGTATCCCACATAAAAAAATCTTTAAGAGAACAAAAAGTTGTTCTGAATTCTTAGAATGTATTTTTTTTTTTCATTTTTAATTAAAATTATTTTTTGGTTTATCATTCACATTCAGAATATGCTCGTACTATGTTATATTCATTTTGAAGACTATGTTATATTCAATTTTAAGTTAGTTACCCATTTAACTAAATTGAATATAACATATTCATAAAATGTGAATTATCACATAATGCATTCTGAATTGCAGCGTGAAACAAAGGCATCCCTCTTCCCTTCCATACAACGCCTAAAGTAAAAAATCGATATCCCAATTTTTCTATGTGGAGATGATACTAAAAAGTAGCGAGTTTTTGTTACTAATTTCATCAGTTTCATCATCAGTCTTAGAAAACCTCTAAAGTTGTGGTATGGTAACAAAATAGGAGAATTGTCGGAATTCCATTTCTTTCTATCTTATATCTTAGATTCCTCAAATAAAAATTTTTGGAAATATATGTTTGTAAATCCATGTAATGTAAAGTAAGGATTGGGGGAAATTAGTATATTTCATATACTTGTACTTGAACTTTTTTATGAAATTGATGGAAAAATTCTCGAACCTGAAGTAAAAAAATAAAAAAAAATCCATATGATCATATAAAATAAACAAGGTAAAGTCCTATACTCATATATATAATATAATTGTAATTATATAATATATAATTTATATAATTGTAAATAATTACAATATGTTTAATAATATTTTTTTTATTTAATATTAATAATATTTAACATTTTTTTTATGAACTCTTGGTTGGTACTTGAAAAAGTATGATAAATCAATAGTTTCTAGAAATTTACGACCTTTTCTTTTGTTTTGGGGTCGTTGGACGAGTTTATTTGATTAATAATGGATTTTGCTCCAGTTTTTTAAACTAAACATATTAAATTAAAATGAAGAAATTTTAGTTTTATAGTTTTTTTGTTTGTTATATTATATAAATATGTATCCTTCGTGATTGACTATCCTGAACAATCTGTTGGAGATGTAAATGAGTCTTTAGCAAACGTTTTTTTTTATAAATATGTTTTATTCATATGATAGAATATCGAGGTAAATAAATTTGATCCTTACTGAACTTTACCCTTATCCCAGATTTGCAAAAAGTATATAGAATACTTTTCTATCCATAGCTAGAAACTATCCATAGGTAGAAAGTATGGACTATTATATACTGCTTGTTGAGCCAATGACTATTCATGATTACACATATTAAATGAAATATAGTTAAGGTTAAATATATTTCATCGTGGTTTGAAATTCAATTGAATTTTATTTTTTTATATTAGAGGAATGTTATGGTAAAACTTCGTTTGAAACGATGTGGTAGAAAGCAACGTGTGACTTGAAGGACATGATCGGCTGTGGATTTTTACATCCACCATTTTCCATAAAAATGAAGATGCTCTTGTCTCGACATAATTTGTTCTGTTCCATTAGGAATCTAATTTGTCTTAGATTGATAGTACGTGATGGAGCTCGAGTAGAAAAGATTGATTTATTTATCAAGGGGAAGAATCTAGGGTTAGTGCTAATCAATCAATAAGTTCGACCAACTTTGTAAATATATCCTCAATATCAATATAAAAAAATCGAAAGGTTTAAACTTGAAACAAGTTAAAAAAAAAGTTTTTTTCTATAAAAAGAAAGGTGTATCCTAGGAAATCAATTCTTCGTATTCTATTTCTATAGGTATTCCATTTATATAGAAGAAAATAACAAAAAACAAAAGGTATGTTGCTGCCCTTTTGAAAAAGGAGTAAGGATCACCGAAGTAATGTCTAAATCCAATGATTTTACAAAGGAAAGATAAAGGATTCCGGAACAAGGAAACACTATTTTCAATTGTCTCAAGAAAGGGATCAGAATAATTGACTCGGATGAGACAAACAAAAGAGGTTAGAGACGGCTCAATAAATGTTTAAGGATTGACTATGTCAGAATTACCCAACTTGAGTTATGAGTACGAATGAAAATTTTTTTTCTCGAGTTCGAGCCGTATGAGGATAAAACCTCTTATACGTTTCTGGGGGAGATTGTTTATGTGCATCTATCCCAATGAGCCATCTATCGAATCGTTGCAATTGATGTTCGATCCCGACGAGAAGGGAGAGATCTTCGAAAAGTGGGTTTTTATGATCCGATAAATAATCAAACTTATTCAAACGTTCCTGCTATTCTATATTTCCTTGAAAAAGGTGCTCGACCAACAAGAACTGTTTCTGACATTTTTAGGAAAGCAGATTTATTTAAAGAAAAAATTTCGAGTTAGTTAAAGTTAATTAGTTAAAATGAAAAGTTAATTAAAAGAAAAAAGACCAAAATAAAGAAAAAAGGGGGGAGGAATAAATATATATAGTGTAATTATTTACATTTACCTACAATTTATTATCTATAATTTGTCCTTTTCCTGTTATAGGAATCCAGCAACAAACAAGGAATTAATCTTGTTTATCCTTTATTGATTGAATAAACCTGTCTGTCTTTATCTCTTCCTTATTTTATAAAAATTTATGATTTATTTATATTTTTTTGTTTGTGCCAATCCAACAAAAATATTTATTTGATTTACTTCAGTTTTTTATTCGTTTTATCACCATTCTAGTCATATTTATATTGACAATGTTATATTAAACAAATATAATTGATCGTAGATAAAGAAATCTTCTTATCCCGACCCTATCCTATATTGTATTATTGGATTTGGTTTTCAATTCACTTCAGTCAAATGACGGGTTTGTATTGCCGGGTTTACTGTCATAGAAGATGTTTTTTTTTCCTTAACTCGGGTTAAATAAAAAAATGTATAAATAAATGGTTGGTCCGTCGGAATTTTGGCATTTCTATTAGGAATTTAGTGCTTTTTACTATGATCTATACATTTTTTCTAATTGATCAATAAATCAACAAGAAAGATTTGTTCTTAGTTCAATGTTTTGATGGGGTCGCGCAGTCTAATTCAATTGGTTTTTTATTTCGATCGTATCTACATATCCGACTTTAATTTTGAAGGGTTGGGTTGCTAACTCAACGGTAGAGTACTCGGCTTTTAAGTGCGACTATGATCTTTTACACATTTTGATGAAGCAATAAATTCGTCCAGACTTTTGGTAGAGTCTATAAGACCACGACTGATCCTCAAAGGTAATGAATGGAAAAAGCAGCATGTCGTAATACATAATATAATAAAAATAAAACTATAAATCTATTATTTTATTTTTATTGAAAAAAATTCAAATTTATAGTTTGGTCTAGTGAATAAATGGATAGAGCTTCATGGCTCCAATTCCAATTCTGATAAACCAAAAAGCAACGAGCTTATGTTCTTAATTTGAATTAAATGATTACCCGATCTAGTTTTAGACGTTAAAAATGGATTAGTGCCTGGTACGGGAAAGGATGGGGTCTCCCGTGAGGAGACCATTGATTCTTTTTCTTTTATGAATCCTAAATATTTATTATTATGGGTTAGAGACGATTGTGTAAAAGAAACAGTATACTGATAAAGATAATTAATTCCAAAATCAAAAGAGCAATCAGGTTGCAAAAATAAAGGGTCATTATCCTCTTGTAATTATAACGAAGATAAACCATTTTTGCTAGAAAAAGGGGAGTAAAAAAACCTATTGATTGGATTTCCTCTTTCCTTTACAGGTTTATTATTATTATTGTAATTGTATATATACATAATCTTCTTTATTATACATAATATACATAATACTCTGTTTTGACCATATTGCACTATGTATCAGTTATTTTATAACTCAAGAAATTCTTTCTACCTTTGCTTCACGTGGAAATATAAATGGAAGAATTACAAGGATATTTAGAAGAAGATAGATCTCGGCAACAACAGTTTCTATATCCACTTCTCTTTCAAGAATATATTTACGTATTTGCTTATGATCATGGGTTAAATAGTTCAATTTTTTATGAACCCCAAAACTCCTTGGGTTATGACAATAAATTTAGTTCAGTACTTGTGAAACGTTTAATTATTCGAATGTATCAAAAAAATTATTTGATTTATTCGGTTAATGATATTTACCAAAATATATTTGTCGGGCATAACAATTATTTTTATTTTAATTTTTTTTCTCAGATTCTATCTGAAGGTTTTGCAGTCATTGTAGAAATTCCATTTTCGCTGCAGTTAATATCTTCCCTTGAAGAAAAAGAAATACCAAAATCTCACAATTTACAATCTAGTCATTCAATATTTCCTTTTTTAGAGGATAAATTATTGCATTTAAATTATCTGTCCGATATACTAATACCCTATCCCGTCCATATGGAAATCTTGGTCCAAATACTTCAATCCTGGATCCAGGATGTTCTCTCTTTACATTTATTGCAGTTCCTTCTCCACGAATATTATAATTGGAATAGTCTCATTATTCCGAAAAAATCTATTTACGTATTTTCAAAAGAAAATAAAAGACTATTTTGGTTCTTATATAATTTATATATATATGAATACGAATTTCTATTAGTGTTTTCTTGTAAACAATCCTCTTTTTTACGATTAATATCTTCTGGAGTCCTTCTTGAGCGAATACATTTTTATGTAAAAATAGAACATCTTGGAGTGTACCGAATTTTTTGTCAGAAGACTCTATGGATTTTCAAGGATCCTTTCATACATTATATTCGATATCAAGGAAAATCGATTCTGGGTTCAAGAGGGACTCATTTTTTGATGAAGAAATGGAAATACCACCTTGTTAATTTTTGGCAATATTATTTTCATTTTTGGTCTCAACCATATAGGATTGATATAAAGAAATTATCAAACTATTCTTTTTATTTTCTGGGTTATTTTTCAAGTGTACAAATTAATTCTTCGATGGTAAGGAATCAAATGCTAGAGAATTCATTTCTAATGGATACTCTTACTAAGAAATTTGATACTATAATCCCGATTATTCCTCTTATTCGATCATTGTTTAAAGCTCAATTTTGTACCGTATCTGGGTATCCTATTAGTAAACCAATTTGGACCGATTTAGCGGATTGTGATATTATTAATAGATTTGGTCGGATATGTAGAAAGCTTTCTCACTATCACAGTGGATCCTCAAAAAAACAGAGTTTGTATCGAATGAAGTATATACTTCGACTTTCATGTGCCAGAACTTTGGCCCGTAAACATAAAAGTTCAGCACGCAGTTTTTTGCAAAGATTAAGTTCGGGATTATTAGAAGAATTCTTTACGGAAGAAGAACAAGTTATTTTTTTGATCTTTCCAAAAATAATTTCTTTTTATTTATATGGATCATATAGAGAACGTATTTGGTATTTGGATATTATCCGTATCAATGACCTGGTAAATTGTTTATTAGTCACGACATAATACAATACAATATAAATATAAGATCCATAGAAGATGTACAAATGATCTATATTTATACTATGGATCAAGAGAAAAAATATTCAGAGAATTATCATTCTGAAATGCTCATGTAGTACTGTACTGCTTGAATCAACTGAGTAGTAAAAATTCTTATTTGCACTTTACTTTCTTCTCGGGATGTTTTTTATTTATATGTATACATAGGGAAAGTCGTGTGCAATGAAAAATGCAAGCACGTTTTGGGGAGGGATTTGTTACCTATTATACTAAAAGGAAAAATATCTACTCCATCCGACTAGTTCCGGGTTCGAGTCCCGGGCAACCCATAGAAAAAATACAAAAAAATATTTATTTTTTTTATTCACTTCATTTACAAATTGTTTAGTCGTAGATATATAAGATGGATATACGTCTGTTCGGTTGATATTGGTTGACATTGACATATAAATCGTGTTATACTGTTAGATAACAAGCCTTCTATTATCTAACTCATAATTATGAATAGTTAATACATATGCTTGGGAGTCCTTAATAAATTGAATAAACCAAGATCTTACCATGACTGCAATTTTAGAGAGACGCGAAAGTACAAGCCTATGGGGTCGCTTCTGCAACTGGATAACCAGCACTGAAAACCGTCTTTACATTGGATGGTTCGGTGTTTTGATGATCCCTACCTTATTGACCGCAACTTCTGTATTTATTATCGCCTTCATTGCTGCCCCTCCAGTAGATATTGATGGTATTCGTGAACCAGTTTCTGGTTCTCTACTTTATGGAAATAATATTATTTCTGGTGCCATTATTCCTACTTCTGCAGCTATAGGTTTGCATTTTTACCCAATTTGGGAAGCAGCATCCGTTGATGAGTGGTTATACAATGGCGGTCCTTACGAGTTAATTGTTCTACATTTTTTACTTGGTGTAGCTTGTTACATGGGTCGTGAGTGGGAACTAAGTTTCCGTTTGGGTATGCGTCCTTGGATTGCTGTTGCATATTCAGCTCCTGTTGCAGCAGCTGCTGCTGTTTTCTTGATCTATCCTATTGGTCAAGGAAGTTTTTCTGATGGTATGCCTTTAGGAATATCTGGTACTTTCAACTTCATGATTGTATTCCAGGCAAAACACAAGATCAATTCGTTCTTTTTTCTCTGACAGATGGTCAGAACTTCATCTGGGTTCAGGGTTTAGGGTTTAGGGTTTAGCTGCAGAGAAAAAAGAATTGATCTTGTGTTCCGCCTGGAATACAATCATGAAGTTGAAAGTACCAGATATTCCTAAAGGCATACCATCAGAAAAACTTCCTTGACCAATAGGATAGATCAAGAAAACAGCAGCTGCTGCTGCAACAGGAGCTGAATATGCAACAGCAATCCAAGGACGCATACCCAAACGGAAACTTAGTTCCCACTCACGACCCATGTAACAAGCTACACCAAGTAAAAAATGTAGAACAATTAACTCGTAAGGACCGCCATTGTATAACCACTCATCAACGGATGCTGCTTCCCAAATTGGGTAAAAATGCAAACCTATAGCTGCAGAAGTAGGAATAATGGCACCAGAAATAATATTATTTCCATGGTTCACGAATACCATCAATATCTACTGGAGGGGCAGCAATGAAGGCGATAATAAATACAGAAGTTGCGGTCAATAAGGTAGGGATCATCAAAACACCGAACCATCCAATGTAAAGACGGTTTTCGATACTTTCGCGTCTCTCTAAAATTGCAGTCATGGTAAGATCTTGGTTTATTCAATTTATTAAGGACTCCCAAGCATATGTATTAACTATTCATAATTATGAGTTAGATAATAGAAGGCTTGTTATCTAACAGTATAACACGATTTATATGTCAATGTCAACCAATATCAACCGAACAGACGTATATCCATCTTATATATCTACGACTAAACAATTTGTAAATGAAGTGAATAAAAAAAATAAATATTTTTTTGTATTTTTTCTATGGGTTGCCCGGGACTCGAACCCGGAACTAGTCGGATGGAGTAGATATTTTTCCTTTTAGTATAATAGGTAACAAATCCCTCCCCAAAACGTGCTTGCATTTTTCATTGCACACGACTTTCCCTATGTATACATATAAATAAAAAACATCCCGAGAAGAAAGTAAAGTGCAAATAAGAATTTTGACTACTCAGTTGATTCAAGCAGTACAGTACTACATGAGCATTTCAGAATGATAATTCTCTGAATATTTTTTCTCTTGATCCATAGTATAAATATAGATCATTTGTACATCTTCTATGGATCTTATATTTATATTGTATTGTATTATGTCGTGACTAATAAACAATTTACCAGGTCATTGATACGGATAATATCCAAATACCAAATACGTTCTCTATATGATCCATATAAATAAAAAGAAATTATTTTTGGAAAGATCAAAAAAATAACTTGTTCTTCTTCCGTAAAGAATTCTTCTAATAATCCCGAACTTAATCTTTGCAAAAAACTGCGTGCTGAACTTTTATGTTTACGGGCCAAAGTTCTGGCACATGAAAGTCGAAGTATATACTTCATTCGATACAAACTCTGTTTTTTTGAGGATCCACTGTGATAGTGAGAAAGCTTTCTACATATCCGACCAAATCTATTAATAATATCACAATCCGCTAAATCGGTCCAAATTGGTTTACTAATAGGATACCCAGATACGGTACAAAATTGAGCTTTAAACAATGATCGAATAAGAGGAATAATCGGGATTATAGTATCAAATTTCTTAGTAAGAGTATCCATTAGAAATGAATTCTCTAGCATTTGATTCCTTACCATCGAAGAATTAATTTGTACACTTGAAAAATAACCCAGAAAATAAAAAGAATAGTTTGATAATTTCTTTATATCAATCCTATATGGTTGAGACCAAAAATGAAAATAATATTGCCAAAAATTAACAAGGTGGTATTTCCATTTCTTCATCAAAAAATGAGTCCCTCTTGAACCCAGAATCGATTTTCCTTGATATCGAATATAATGTATGAAAGGATCCTTGAAAATCCATAGAGTCTTCTGACAAAAAATTCGGTACACTCCAAGATGTTCTATTTTTACATAAAAATGTATTCGCTCAAGAAGGACTCCAGAAGATATTAATCGTAAAAAAGAGGATTGTTTACAAGAAAACACTAATAGAAATTCGTATTCATATATATATAAATTATATAAGAACCAAAATAGTCTTTTATTTTCTTTTGAAAATACGTAAATAGATTTTTTCGGAATAATGAGACTATTCCAATTATAATATTCGTGGAGAAGGAACTGCAATAAATGTAAAGAGAGAACATCCTGGATCCAGGATTGAAGTATTTGGACCAAGATTTCCATATGGACGGGATAGGGTATTAGTATATCGGACAGATAATTTAAATGCAATAATTTATCCTCTAAAAAAGGAAATATTGAATGACTAGATTGTAAATTGTGAGATTTTGGTATTTCTTTTTCTTCAAGGGAAGATATTAACTGCAGCGAAAATGGAATTTCTACAATGACTGCAAAACCTTCAGATAGAATCTGAGAAAAAAAATTAAAATAAAAATAATTGTTATTCCCAACAAATATATTTTGGTAAATATCATTAACCGAATAAATCAAATAATTTTTTTGATACATTCGAATAATTAAATGTTTCACAAGTACTGAACTAAATTTATTGTCATAACCCAAGGAGTTTTGGGGTTCATAAAAAATTGAACTATTTAACCCATGATCATAAGCAAATACGTAAATATATTCTTGAAAGAGAAGTGGATATAGAAACTATTGTTGCCGAGATCTATCTTCTTCTAAATATCCTTGTAATTCTTCCATTTATATTTCCACGTGAAGCAAAGGTAGAAAGAATTTCTTGAGTTATAAAATAACTGATACATAGTGCAATATGGTCAAAACAGAGTATTATGTATATTATGTATAATAAAGAAGATTATGTATATATACAATTACAATAATAATAATAAACCTGTAAAGGAAAGAGGAAATCCAATCAATAGGTTTTTTTACTCCCCTTTTTCTAGCAAAAATGGTTTATCTTCGTTATAATTACAAGAGGATAATGACCCTTTATTTTTGCAACCTGATTGCTCTTTTGATTTTGGAATTAATTATCTTTATCAGTATACTGTTTCTTTTACACAATCGTCTCTAACCCATAATAATAAATATTTAGGATTCATAAAAGAAAAAGAATCAATGGTCTCCTCACGGGAGACCCCATCCTTTCCCGTACCAGGCACTAATCCATTTTTAACGTCTAAAACTAGATCGGGTAATCATTTAATTCAAATTAAGAACATAAGCTCGTTGCTTTTTGGTTTATCAGAATTGGAATTGGAGCCATGAAGCTCTATCCATTTATTCACTAGACCAAACTATAAATTTGAATTTTTTTCAATAAAAATAAAATAATAGATTTATAGTTTTATTTTTATTATATTATGTATTACGACATGCTGCTTTTTCCATTCATTACCTTTGAGGATCAGTCGTGGTCTTATAGACTCTACCAAAAGTCTGGACGAATTTATTGCTTCATCAAAATGTGTAAAAGATCATAGTCGCACTTAAAAGCCGAGTACTCTACCGTTGAGTTAGCAACCCAACCCTTCAAAATTAAAGTCGGATATGTAGATACGATCGAAATAAAAAACCAATTGAATTAGACTGCGCGACCCCATCAAAACATTGAACTAAGAACAAATCTTTCTTGTTGATTTATTGATCAATTAGAAAAAATGTATAGATCATAGTAAAAAGCACTAAATTCCTAATAGAAATGCCAAAATTCCGACGGACCAACCATTTATTTATACATTTTTTTATTTAACCCGAGTTAAGGAAAAAAAACATCTTCTATGACAGTAAACCCGGCAATACAAACCCGTCATTTGACTGAAGTGAATTGAAAACCAAATCCAATAATACAATATAGGATAGGGTCGGGATAAGAAGATTTCTTTATCTACGATCAATTATATTTGTTTAATATAACATTGTCAATATAAATATGACTAGAATGGTGATAAAACGAATAAAAAACTGAAGTAAATCAAATAAATATTTTTGTTGGATTGGCACAAACAAAAAAATATAAATAAATCAGAAATTTTTATAAAATAAGGAAGAGATAAAGACAGACAGGTTTATTCAATCAATAAAGGATAAACAAGATTAATTCCTTGTTTGTTGCTGGATTCCTATAACAGGAAAAGGACAAATTATAGATAATAAATTGTAGGTAAATGTAAATAATTACACTATATATATTTATTCCTCCCCCCTTTTTTCTTTATTTTGGTCTTTTTTCTTTTAATTAACTTTTCATTTTAACTAATTAACTTTAACTAACTCGAAATTTTTTCTTTAAATAAATCTGCTTTCCTAAAAATGTCAGAAACAGTTCTTGTTGGTCGAGCACCTTTTTCAAGGAAATATAGAATAGCAGGAACGTTTGAATAAGTTTGATTATTTATCGGATCATAAAAACCCACTTTTCGAAGATCTCTCCCTTCTCGTCGGGATCGAACATCAATTGCAACGATTCGATAGATGGCTCATTGGGATAGATGCACATAAACAATCTCCCCCAGAAACGTATAAGAGGTTTTATCCTCATACGGCTCGAACTCGAGAAAAAAAATTTTCATTCGTACTCATAACTCAAGTTGGGTAATTCTGACGAATCCTTAAACATTTATTGAGCCGTCTCTAACCTCTTTTGTTTGTCTCATCCCGAGTCAATTATTCTGATCCCTTTCTTGAGACAATTGAAAATAGTGTTTCCTTGTTCCGGAATCCTTTATCTTTCCTTTGTAAAATCATTGGATTTAGACATTACTTCGGTGATCCTTACTCCTTTTTCAAAAGGGCAGCAACATACCTTTTGTTTTTTGTTATTTTCTTCTATATAAATGGAATACCTATAGAAATAGAATACGAAGAATTGATTTCCTAGGATACACCTTTCTTTTTATAGAAAAAAACTTTTTTTTTAACTTGTTTCAAGTTTAAACCTTTCAATTTTTTTATATTGATATTGAGGATATATTTACAAAGTTGGTCGAACTTATTGATTGATTAGCACTAACCCTAGATTCTTCCCCTTGATAAATAAATCAATCTTTTCTACTCGAGCTCCATCACGTACTATCAATCTAAGACAAATTAGATTCCTAATGGAACAGAACAAATTATGTCGAGACAAGAGCATCTTCATTTTTATGGAAAATGGTGGATGTAAAAATCCACAGCCGATCATGTCCTTCAAGTCGCACGTTGCTTTCTACCACATCGTTTCAAACGAAGTTTTACCATAACATTCCTCTAATATAAAAAAAATAAAATTCAATTGAATTTCAAACCACGATGAAATATATTTAACCTTAACTATATTTCATTTAATATGTGTAATCATGAATAGTCATTGGCTCAACTATAAGAAACCCACCGATCCACATGTGATGGGTGAACAACGAAAGTTGTGTACCATAGTCAATAGCTAGGTATGGATAGGGAGGCATGGAATACATATGGTGAGCTACAACAATGGTTAAAGAACCTAACATAGCGAGGTTAAGAGATAATTGAGCATGCCACGATGTTGTTAGGATTTCATAGAGTCCCTTATGGCCCTGCCCTGTAAATGGACCTTTATGAGCCTCTAAAATATCTTTAAGGCCATGACCAATGCCCCAGTTAGTTCTATACATATGACCTGCGATCAGGAAAAGAATTGCGATAGCTAAATGATGGTGTACAATATCGGTCAGCCATAGACCACCCGTTATTGGGTCTAATCCTCCACGAAAAGTCAGAAATTCTGCGTATTTTGACCAATTCAAGGTGAAAAAGGGGGTTGCTCCCTCGGCAAAACTAGGATAAAGTTGAGCCAAAAGGTTCCGATTTAAGATAAATTCATGAGGAAGTGGTATTTCTTTAGGATCAACTCCAGCGTCGAGAAATTGGTTAATCGGTAAAGATACATGGATTTGGTGTCCCGCCCAAGAAAGAGACCCAAGTCCTAATAACCCCGCTAGGTGGTGATTTAACATGGATTCCACATCTTGGAACCAAGCCAATTTTGGGGCGGCTTTATGATAATGGAACCAACCGGCAAAAAGCATTAACGATGCAAAGACCAATGCCCCAATGGCGGTACAATAAAGTTGTAATTCATTAGTTATTCCAGATGCTCGCCAAATTTGAAAAAAACCGGAGGTTATTTGTATTCCTCGGAAACCCCCACCCACATCACCATTCAATATTTCTTGACCCACTATTGGCCAAACTACCTGGGCACTGGGTGCAATGTGAGTAGGATCACTTAGCCATGCTTCATAATTTGAAAAACGGGCGCCATGGAAGTACATCCCACTCAACCAAAGAAAGATAATGGAGAGTTGACCGAAATGAGCACTAAATACTTTTCGAGAGATCTCCTCCAAATCACTGGTATGACTATCGAAATCGTGAGCATCAGCATGTAGGTTCCAGATCCAAGTGGTAGTATCGGGGCCTTTAGCTATTGTTCTTGAGAAATGGCCGGGTCTGGCCCATTCCTCGAAAGAGGTTTTTATAGGATCCCTATCTACAACAATTTTAACTTCTGGTTCCGGCGAACGAATAATCATTAAGTCCTCCTCTTTCCGGACAACACATACAAAGAGACCCGCCAATCATCAAGTTTTTAGTGAACCTCCGAAAGATAGCTATTTTTTTTATGATTAATCCTTTTTTTCCTATCTCTCATCCATCTATTTAGTTATTCACTAGAGCAATTATGATATGTCAATCCGAGGCAAGTGTTCGGATCTATTATGACATAACGATTAGGTGCCCAAGGGGCCTGTTTTTCCTTGGAAAGTACTTTCCCGGCGAAACGAAAAAACAATTTTTTTTGCAACCTAAACTAGTACACTTATATCTGAATGTATAAGTACCCATATGAATCTACTTCTATAAAATATTCTATTCCTTTACTAGAAATCACAAGATCATTCATTAGAATTAATAAGATCCATTGCTATATCTTATCCATATTTAGTCATTCCACTGTATCTTGTATCTTTCTTTTACTAGCTTTATTAGTTTTATTCTATACCGTTTTATCCCTATGAGATACCATACAATGATTTTATAAAGAAAGGATATAATGAAACTCTTGGTTGGATCTTTTCATGGGAACACGATCTATTTTATTTGATTGATGGATCCAACAACTAATTTTAATGAATTAAAAAGGGGAGTGGTCTTATTCAAAACGCCTCGTGATCTTCAACCAATTTTGTGCTTCAATATAATTACCCGGACTAAGCGCTATAGCTTGTTTCCAATACTCAGCAGCTTGATCGGACCAAGCCTCTGCAATTTCAGAATCACCTTGTAGAATGGCCTGTTCTCCCCGGTCGGAATAGGTAACTCCTTCCCTTCGAACCGTACTTGAGAGTTTCCTACCTCATACGGCTCGACAATCGATTCTTTTTGCTTGCGCCCCGTCTTAATCTACCTTATGTTAATATGTTAATTGAATTAAATTTGTCATATTGTCATAAAAGTATCCCATTTTTGTTGGGTTAGCCAGAAGAAATTAATTACATAAGTTTAAAACTCTAATTTTTTGATCAATAAAAAGCTTTATCTTTTCTCCCACCTTCAGAGGAATGAAGTATGGATCGACCCTATATCCTATATATAATAGTGTTAAAATATAGTGTTAGAATTCTCTGAAAGGTAACTATCTCGATTGCATATATGGAATTTATATAATATAGATATAGAATTTTTGAAAAAGACTTTCCTCCCTAATATCCTAACTAATATAATATAAGAAAAAAGAACTTACGATCTTTGGGATCTGATGCTACACCGCTGCTCAATACCTTAGTGGATCAACTCTATTACATAATTTGATTCCTAACTTTTATCCTGTATCACGGGATAAGTAAGCAAAGCAGTTCTTAACTCTATCAACCAAATAGCTTGCTAATTGATCTTTACGGTGCTTTCTCTATCAATTCAATCCTTTATCCATGGAGTATATAGGCTTTATCCATTTCTTCTTAATTTTGGTTCTCGTGAAGTCTCTTTACTTGCTACAGCTGATAAAAACCGTTGCTTTAGACGACGCATATGTAGAAAACCTATTTCATTCTAGTATTTACTAGTTAATTGGATCTTTTTTTCTTCTTTCTATAGTAGAGATAGTCGCACGTAATGACAGATCACGGCCATATTATTAAAAGCTTGTGGTAAGAATGGATTTCGTTCCAGTGCCCGGAAATAATATTCCAAAGCCCTTGTATGCTCTCCGTTGCTTGTGTGTATAAGTCCTATGTTATAGAGTATATAACTTCGATCATAGGGATCAATTTCTGGTCGCGTAGCTTCATAATAATTTTGTAAAGCTTCTGCATAATTTCCTTCGGATTGAGCCAACATCCGTTACGGTCGTTCATTCTATTCAAAGAATCTCCGTTCCAGAACCGTACGTGAGATTTTCATTTCATATGGCTCCTCCCTTCTTTCTGCGCATAGTACTAAGGGAAATAATCCATGAAATTCAAATTTGACTATTCTCATTATGAACTGAAAGGAGCTAGTATTTTTACAAGAAATCTCTAGCCAGCCTTCCTGCAAGAGGTTTTTTATTAACACCAACTGTATTAGTATATTAGTACTAGATGGAAATGGTAACTCCAACAATTTCTTTGTCCTCAACGCCCCCTATTTCCAGGAATTAGTCACTTCAACGATCTTTGATGGTTATACGGATACCCAAAGTACAAACGAGATGGATGTTTGTTGTCCCAACCATTCTTGTTAGCCCCGATACCGATAAGGAAAAGGGTAATTTATAACAAAGTTTTCATGTTGTTGATTCCTAGGTGTAGTGCTTCTTCCCCTATGCTGCCTATTGGTACTAGTGGAGTAGGGTTGACTCACAATATGGAACCCATAGGTGTAACCTTTCGCTAAATACTAAAATCAACAATTGAAGCATCCGAGGCAGCATCAATCGAGGATACACGACAGAAGGAATTGTTCTATCTAGAAACTTCACCTTCACCAAGCGTGGGTTTATTTTAATAATTTGGTTTTTTCTATCTCGAACTATGTCTCTTTTTAATACTGGACCTAAAAAAAAGAATCAAATCGCACCATCTCTGTAATAGGTAAATGCCTTTTTTTCTCCGGAAGTTGTCGGAATTATTCGTAATAAGATATTGGCCACAATTGAAGAGGTCTTATCAATAAAATTTGCATTTATCTGAGATCTTGGCATAATTAACAATCCATTCTATAATTCTTTTCATTACCCTTAGGGTAAGGGGAAAATGATCCCGCAAACTAAAGGAATTGTACGGTACGAAATAACATAAAATAAAAACAGGCTAATTATAAAAAAAGATGTTGACCTTTTGTTTGGATTGGACAAGGAGAGATATGAAATATTAAAATCAGATTCGATTTCATTCGAATTTCGTAGTATAACAACGAACGGAACTATAATAAATATTTCATCTAAGTTGAATAACCGAGGATTGTACTGCGGATTCTGATAATTCGAGAAGTTTTTATTTGGTTATGATCCAAAGAAGAAACAAAAAAACAAAAAGGATACTTACCTTAGTCTAATCCATTTTTTTTATAGAAAAATTATTTCATTTTGTTTTTTTGTTTGCATAACATGCATATGTCATGTCATACAATTTAAATATAAAAATACACGGGACGATTCAATAATTTGTATTAGATCTATGGGATAGCTAATGAGCTAAATTTTTGTTGAGAAATAGAAAATTTTATTTGATTTGAAAGGAATTTTTCCTATGGAACTATTCATCAGTCGCACTTGTACTGCAATAATATGAATGACTCGCTATTCACTATTCACTCGGTTTCTGGTCAATAATAAGATTATGTAGGAGAGATGGCCGAGTGGTTCAAGGCGTAGCATTGGAACTGCTATGTAGACTTTTGTTTACCGAGGGTTCGAATCCCTCTCTTTCCGTTTATCTTAATTCACCAACGTTACTGAATCAAATCAAATACCATCATCTCAACAAGAGGACCCTTATTTGATATAAATTCTCAATTCCTAATAACATTACTTTGATACGTAAAATACAAATATCGGAAAAAGAAAGAGCAAAAAATATTACCGCTTGTCCGTTTGTGATAGGTGAATAATAAAAATTCGGACCAAGGCCCTTAGATCTATTTATTTTTATTTCGGCGAAAACAGACAAAATTCTATGAATTTTTCTTTGTTATTTTTGTGAGGTTCAAGTCTGACGGGAATAATATTCTACGACTAACAACTCATTTATTTTCAAACCAATCCATTTACTATCTACTATTTGATTTACTACTCCTTTATATTGGAATGAGTCAAAAGTCAAATGTTTTGGCAATTCCTCGTGAGGGGATAAAGAAATATAATTTTTAATCAGAGTTTTCGATCTTTGTTTATCCTTCGTAGTAATAATATCTCTCGGTTTACAACGATAACTTGGTATATCCACTATACCACCATTAACTAAAATATGTCTATGGTTAACTAATTGCCTGGCTCCAGGAATCGTCGAAGCTATACCCAATCGGAAAAGGATATTATCCAAACGCATCTCAAGTAATGTAACAACCACCCAATTTCTTTCCTACTACTCTGAGGGTGACCGCTACTGTTTCTACTAACTACTGTAACTTGTACTACTTGCATTAAGACTAGGGAAAATTTAAACTATTGGGAACATATCACATATCAGAACATGCCTCTTATTAGTAGCATAAAATTTCTTGATACTTTTTTTTTTTCCAAGATTTAACATGCAACATGTGTAACAGCAAGTATAACATATAGACAACTAATGCTCAAGTGTCTCTACTGCTTATTACTTCCTTAACTATATTGCATTTATATCATTCTAAATCTTAACAGGAATGAAAAGAAATTACTTAAACCTTCTGTTCATTCATTCCAACAAAACCGAACAGCACACATATATCATGCAATTTCTATTTGGTATGGCAAATGAGCATGCAGATTTTTCTGTATTTAAGCAGCAGTGTATCCCAACACAAATAATGCTACAACGTTGATAACAGAACAACACGTACATGGCAGCTCAAATGCAAGAAATTTCAGAAATAACTAAACTCCATTAGTGCAAGGAATTACAATACTGCACCAAATTTTAGCATGCAACCAAAGCAATCAAGTCCGGACACACTTTCAGCAACATCTAACAATCCTTTAACAGATTAGCATATATGGCTATTACTCATCTTTAGCAACTCATGCATATCAGTGTTCACAGAAATTTCTTTGCAAATAAAAAGAAACAAATTTCCAGCAGCAACAGATAACACAATAGCAGATAAGTATCACAGCCGAAACAGTTCCCAAGCTTAAGCAATGCAAATCAGGCTACAATAATATAGAACCTTACAGTTTTAAGCAACATGAAGGATCTGAATTTACCAAACTCCACGGCAACAAACTAAAACTCCAGATTTAAGCAATGCACCAAAACCGAATTCCATATAACTCAAACAATTCATATTGTACTCAACAGAACCAACGTATTTAATCAACTTCAAAACAGTAAAATAGGGAGAGCATAAAGAATCTGAATTTTTTATTAATCCTCCTAGTTATTTATGAAGAAACCTAAATAACTTAACTTGCAGAAATTTAAAAGCCAGGTCCCCAAATCTTCCATCCCCGCCATCCACACACACATCACCAGTGTCTCCTTGTCGCCTTCTTCTATGCCATTTTAGCCTTTCCTTTATTTTTATCTATATCTGCAGTAGGAGGAAAAAGTAGTATCTATAAGCATAAAGCTTAGTAAGTGCTTTCTACTCACAAAATCCGATACGGAATGCATAAGCATAAAAGAAAGCAGGGAAATACATGCTCAACATGAAAAATAGCAATTAACTACATCATGCATCTCTAAAGGAAACAATAATTTAACTTGCTAAAATTTGCAACTTAGATAAAGGAACTCGTTCTATTTGTTTCCAAATTTATACTTTTATACTTTAAAATAATATTCAACTTAACTTGGGCCCGACATTGTACCACTTTGCGCGCCTTTCTTAATGAGAATTGAGGTAGCTAATCCCAAAACCATTAAGACACTTCTAGACCTTATGTCTAGGGGCAACTTGGAGCCCATCCCTTGGACATTGTGTCCGGTACATGCCTTTTAAAAGTAAAATACTTTTCTTTATATCTGTCTTTTAATACTCCTTCTAATAAAAATGCCTTGGCATTTATTAGAGGCAATTTAAGCAACTCATTTAGCAGCTCAATCACATGCCACGTTCACATTAAGGGTTTAAGCAATTTAAGCATATCCCTGTTTCACTTTAAGCTACAGAACTAACTCCAATACCAACTTTTCATACCTAACAGATGTAAAGGTAAGAATTCTAGAAATAATCCAAAAATATAGCCTCATGAGACATGGCTGAATCAACTCAATATATATCACATCTCAAGAAATCAGTTTTCTACTGCGAAACTATCCATAACCAATTATGATCAATTTGCATGCTTTAACATGATTGAATTGCTAGGAAGACTAAAGTTCGAACCTACTGCATTCATCACTACAACTAGTTTCTATTGAACTAAAATTTGCTTCCAATAGAAAACATCTGAGGATGATGGCATCCAAACAAAGCACTACTACATCAGCACTAGCATTTCTAATTCGGTACTAATACATGAGGTTAGCCAATTCTATCAACAATAATATTCCAGGTAATGCAAGATAGCATAATTCCAGTGGTAACACAACAGGCTTAAACTAGAATATATCTACTTAAACATGCTTAATGTGTAAGGTAAATACACCTAACTAGCATGCTGTAGTAATCAAGGAAAACCCTCAAAACTTCGGTTCGTGCCCTAAATAAAACACATTAACAGATTAAAATCAACTTAAACCGAATTGGCTAGAGCAAGGATCAAATCCGAAACCATATGCTAAGATGAAAGGCTACTGTTATCATTTTACAACAAAACGCAAGATAACAACCCGAGAGCTACTCCTACCGCAGGTGAGAAGCACTTACTTTGGGTTCTTGGACTTACAACCGAAGAGATAGGGTTGCTAGGGTTCGGAGAAGTTGTTTCCTCAACGATCTCTTGGTATCTACTTGTTCTTCTCGACGAGGGAATCACGAAGGTGTGGAGATCTCGTCGGAAGAAGTCCTCGCCGGCCGCCGAAGACGAGCCCTAGATTCGGCTCTGTTTCCGCCCGAAAGAGTCGGCGCCGTCGCGAGAGAGAAGAGGAGTTTAGGTTTTTGTCCGAAAATCACTAAAGTCCTCTCTTTATAACTTAGGTAAATTGTTCTCTGTTAACCCTTAAATATTGTCCGTTCTCTCCTTAATTAACTATAGCCGCTGGCACAGTTGGTTGGCTGCGTTCTGCTTAATACGCGGCTCGCGGGTTCGAGTCTCAGCTGCCACTATTTTTCTTCCTATTTATTCTCTATTCATTAACCACTGCTTAGATATCATTCGCTCCATATAAGGTTAACAGAAATCGTGTAGCTCAGTTGGTTGGTTGGGCCGATTACAGCTTGGGCCCGAGAAGCTGGGTTCGAATCCTAGCTCTTGCAAAATTTTTTTTTTTTTTTTTTTTTTTTAAACTTTCTCCACTCGGTAATAATACCAAACGGACTCCAAAAATTGCATAAAAATACTCTAAAAATTCCTAAAAATCTCTAGAATATTTTAAAAGCATTTTCAAATATTTTTAAAGATATTCAGAATTCAAAATAGGGAAAATTGGGTCGTTACAAGTAATTGTAGTAAAACCTGACCTATTGACCCTTTGGCTTTTCCAGCAATATGCACATATTTAAGTAATTGTCGCTCTGTCAGACCATAATGAAACCGCAATTTCTGTTTTTCTTCTAGGCGAATACGATATTGCGATCTTTTACCAGAACGCAATTGGTTTTTAGGATCACTTCTGGAACTAGGTCTTTTACTAGTTAGTCCTGGTAAAGTCCCCAGACGACGTATTTTTTTGAAACGAGGTCCTCGGTAACGAGACATAAAGACTCCTTTTTTATTTTATTGAAATTTCATTGTTTAAGAATAAACAAAAATGAAAACTGAACTCTAAATTAAGACTGAACTAAAGGATAAACAAAGCAAAGTTAAATTTATTGAAATACTACAAAAAAGTAGAATAAAATATAAAATAAATTGTATCACTATCCGTATTTTTGGTATATATGTATATATATATATAATTTCTATATTCTATATATAAATATAATTTTAAAATTTTTTGTATATATAGGAAGTTGTGGCTACGTTTTATAATTTGTTCTTTTATGATTTGTTCTGTAGAAAGACCACGACATAATAGATGGATCAGTTATTCAACATTTTGATAAAATGGGGAGAGAGACTCTCAATCACGTAAAAAATCGATAGAAAAAAGCCGGCTATCGGAGTCGAACCGATGACCATCGCATTACAAATGCGATGCTCTAACCTCTGAGCTAAGCGGGCTCACATATTACATACACATATCACATAACATAAGAGAAAAATAGTATATAGAAATCAAAGAAGCTACCGGATTTCATCTATTAGCCAATCTTAGCTTAGTTATTTATTTTAATTTTATAATACTAACTATATTTATATTTAATATGAACTAGAACCATATAGTTGTATATAGTTCATATTTTATTATATAGTATAGAACTTAGTATAGAACTAACTATATCTAACTATAGAACTAATCTAACGATATAGATAGAATAGTTAGAATATAATATATAGAACTACTTCTAACTATAATGTTCTAACTATAATGTATAACATAATGTATTTACATATATACATATATGTATTTTTTTTATTTTCCAAATAATTTCTATATTAGATAGATTTTATCTATATCTTTTATAAAAAAATGATATAAAATAAAAAAAAATGGAATTTTACTTATTTAATTTAATTAATTATAATATGATGAATATCAATTTAATCAAATTGTAATTTACAATTTGAAAAAATCGAACTCTTTCTGAAAACTTAAAATTTTTTAAAGCAGTTCTATAAAATTATAGAAATTTAATAGTTATTAACTAGTAACTTATAATTTAATTGTTAATTATATATAGTTATAGTGAATAATAGGTGCTAAGATAAGAAAAGGATAAAGAAAAGATACAATCTAAATTAAAATGAGACATTCCTCTGGTTTGATTCGGAAAGGGAAGAGATAGGACGAAAAAAAAGAATGAATATCGACCGTTCCACTATTTAAATTCGCACTGTAAAAATGAAAGGTAGGGGGAAAGGTATATATGTTGGATATACCTATCCATATTGAATTCCGAATACATCAATGATAGAATCAATTTCTTATTGAAACAAAAAGTTCATCCAATAAAAAATATATATATATATGAACTGATGGGGGATAGACAAAAAAACTAGATAGGAGCATACAATACACTTTTTCAATATAGAAAAAATTATCTAACGAATTAAACAGGTCCAAACAAACAAAATAAGTAAAAGAAAATTCCAACTGGATCTTGGTATCAAGGGGGATATGGCGAAATTGGTAGACGCTACGGACTTGATTGGATTGAGCCTTAGTAAGGAAACCTGCTAAGTGGTAACTTCCAAATTCAGAGAAACCCTGGAATTTAAAATGGGCAATCCTGAGCCAAATCCTTAGTTTTATCAAACTAGAATAAAAAAAAGGATAGGTGCAGAGACTCAATGGAAGCTGTTCTAACGAATGAAGTTGACTACGTTTCGTTGGTAGTTGGAATCCGTCTATCAAAATTACAGAAAAGATGTTCCTATATACCTAATACATACGTATACATACTGACATATCAAATCAAACGATTAATCATGACTCGAATCCATTATATTATATGAATAATTATAATATGAAAAATTCAGAATTAGAGTTATTGTGAATCCAGTCCAATGGAAGTTGAAAGAAGAATTGAATATTCAATTCAATTATTAAATCATTCATTCCAGAGTTTGATAGATCTTTTGAAAAACTGATTAATTGGACGAGAATAAAGAGAGAGTCCCATTCTACATGTCAATACCGATAACAATGAAATTTATAGTAAGAGGAAAATCCGTCGACTTTAGAAATCGTGAGGGTTCAAGTCCCTCTATCCCCAATAAAAAGGTAATTTTACTTCCTAAATATTTATCCTCCTTTTTTTCATCAGCGATTCAGTTCAAACAAAATTCACTATCTTTCTCATTCACTCCACTCTTTCACAACACAAATGTATCCGAACTAAAATTCTTGGATCTTATCCCAATTTTGATAGATACAATACCTCTACAAATAAACATATATGGGCAAATAATCTCTATTATTGAATCATTCACACACAGTCCATATCATTATCCTTACGCTTACTAGTTAAATTTTTTACTACTTTTTAGTCCCTTTAATTGACATAGACACAAACACTACACCAGGATGATGCATGGGAAATGGTCGGGATAGCTCAGTTGGTAGAGCAGAGGACTGAAAATCCTCGTGTCACCAGTTCAAATCTGGTTCCTGACATGTAAATAATGTATCGGATAGATATTCATACAAATTCATCGTAATCAAGATGGATCGGGATACATTTTCGTTAATAGTATAGAGCATACAGTTACTAATCTAGATGTATAGATATATATATTTCCTCTTGGAGGGATTAGTAAAAAATATATGTATGGTTGTGGTAAAGAACAAAGTGAGATTATAGTGCCGTCTCCTTTTTCTTTCTTGTTTCATCATACTGTATTTTCTTTCATTTCTTAATTTCATATTTTTTTTACATTTATTCCATTTCTTCACTCTTGCTTACGTTACTTTGACTTTCCGGGGTCCATCTAAGTAAGTTATGTGCGCGGTACAAAGTTCATGGTGCAAAACTCTTTTGATTCATTCTATTGTTTCTGCTCATATGAAATGGATATAACCTTTTCCTAATTTTTGAATATAAATGAAGTTTTTTTAGGTTATTCATAATATGAATTAAAGTCCGGTTACTTTCTTTCATCTAGAACGGGGCGTAAAAATCTTCCTTCGCTTGAATGAAATCTGGAATCGTGTCATAGTCGTATAACTAAACATTAGTTTCTTATTCTTATCATTTAATGAGCATCTTGTATTTCATAGAAATTGGGGATAATATAGTCCTTACGCAGGGGCCAACCTATCCAACTTTCAGGCATCAAAATACGTTTAAGGCGTGGATGATTATAATAAAGGATTCCCAACATATCATAAGATTCACGTTCTTGAAAATCAGCACTTCTCCAAATCCAGAAAACAGACGGGATTCTAGGATTATTCCTAGGGGCAAATACTTTTATGCATACTTCTTCGGGTTTATCTATATCATACTCTATTCTCGTAAGATGATACACACTGGCTAAAAATCCCCCCGGTGCTACATCATAGGCACACTGGGAACGTAAATAATTGTAACCATATACATATGAAATGACAGCAATGGAATCCCAATCCTCGGTTTTTATTTGTACTATTTCTATTCCTTGGCAATCGAAGCCCAAAGATCTATGAACTAGCTCATGTTTTACTAACCAATCAGATAAACGATCCTGTTGCATCTTCTTGATTTCTCCCACATTTGTATTTATTTGTATTGAGTATTTTACAATGAAATTTTTAAAGAGTGACTCTTTTTTTTTCTTATTCTGCACAAAAGAACCTTACCTTTCCTGATTCACTAATTCGGGGGGAGATACTGAACTTTTGGATTGAAAAAATGTTTTAGAAGGTATCTCTGAAGTAGATGCGGATTTATAGAGCAATTCTTGATCATAATTTCCAGTATGAATACTACGCCGAACATAAAACTTATGATTGGTAGTAAAACATCGATTTTCCTGTTGAGACACAGTTCTATCTTCAAGGATTTCTCTAGATATCTTCTTACGAAGTTTCGTTATAGGATCTATAACAGCCTCTGGTTTAGGTGGGCAGCCCGGCAAATAGACATCGACAGGAATTAGCTTATCGACTCCACGAACAGTACTATAAGAATCAGTACTGAACATACCTCCTGTAATAGTACAGGCTCCCATAGCAATGACATATTTTGGTTCAGGCATTTGCTCATATAATCTTACTAAAGAAGGAGCCATTTTCATTGTTACTGTGTCGGCTGTTAAAATTAGGTCTGCTTGCCTAGGACTCGATCTTGGTACCAATCCATAACGATCAAAGTCGAATCGCGAGCCTATTAATGAAGCAAATTCAATGAAACAACAACTGGTACCATAGAGAAGTGGCCATAAACTGGAAAGTCTTGACCAATTCAAAAGATCATTCAATGTAGTTGAAATAACTGAATTGGTAGTTATTTTGTCAAGTAAGGTAAACTCAATCAAATTCATAACTGTCTCAATGTAATCTTTTCCTTCCTTTTTATTTTGATTGTATGAATATTTAGTTAAGACCATTCCAATGCTCCTTTTCGCCATGCATAAACTGAACCAATAATTAAGATAAGCACGAAAATAAAAGCTTCAATAAATACGGATACACCCAATACATCGAAACTCATTGCCCATGGATAAAGAAATACCGTTTCAACATCAAAAACAACAAAAACTAGAGCAAACATGTAATAGCGGATTCGGAATTGTAACCAAGCATCCCCTATGGGTTCTATACCCGATTCATAACTAGATAGTTTCTCCGGTCCTTCCCTAACCGGGGCTAAAACTCCGGAAATTACAAATGCCAAGATAGGAATAATGCTTGATATTATCAGAAATGCCCAGAAAATATCATATTCGTGAAGCAGAAACATAAATGTACTCCTATTAATGTGGAATATGCTGAATTATTCGATTCGAATCGGAAGTGTCAATTTATCCAGAACTTCTTATCTTAGTTTAGGCGAAAGAAGAATATATTTTGATCAAACGGCATAGTTTAGAGTTTCTGTGGGACATATCTTGTTTAAAGATTCACCTAATAAAATCCCACTTACATTTTTTATTTCGATTCTATATTCGATTCTATATAGGGTGCTCCTTCTTACAAAAACAAGATTCTCTCACTTTGTCTTGGGTTCTCTATCCTCTATAAAAAGATAATTCTATAAAAACAAGTTAATAAAATACTAAAATATCCTATATTATCCTATATATCCTAATATTTATAATATCCTACCTAATATATATATTTATATATTATTATGATTAATATCTATATTATAATCCTAATACCTAATATATCCCAATAATAATTAATTAAATACTATGAATAGTCTATAATTAGTATATTCAAATTATTTATTTCATTTCCTTTTTTCTTAATTAATTTGATTCAATCCGTTGAATTGAGAGGTGACATATAACAAGTTATATCTTTCTCTACAAAAACAAAAAAATTGGAAACTTTGAACCTGTACCATCCCACCTTATCAGAAATAAATAAGAAGGATGGAGTTATTTCATTAGAGTTAGAATAAAAGATTCTTTCTATTTTGGAACAATCTCTAGTAATAAACTAGATTACGATTTGGAATGAATCAAAATACTCGTTTGTTTTGTTATGGCAATAACACTTAATATTAATAATATAATGATAACACCAAACAATGGGGTAGATTCCGACACAAAAAAACTTTTACAGTACACCTATACTAGATACTAGACAATGAAACATAGCAAAGAGTGGAGTAATCTAATCGACGGAATCATAAAAGATTTACATAACATTACATTTTCTAATGAAAGAATTACATATTATCGAATGATTCAATAGACCAAATCAAACCCCCAACCCAACCCCCCCAACTCATAAAATATAGAATAAGAAACGTTAATCCTTTAGTACCAATTCATTATCTCTCCATTATTTGTGAATCAATCAATAAGGTTTCTCTTGTTCTGCCAAAAAAGATTAGTGATTAGTCAGGACAGGGGTTTTCTACAAATACAAGACCTAAGACCAAGAAAAGAATACGTCTTAGACCCATGCTACTTAGGATTAGATTTCGTTGGGTCAGGTTGAAGTTTTTAGTCGGAATCATGTCATGATTTCCACTTCCTAAATTGATTGGGATTCGGTATACAAAAACAAAAGCGTGTCGCTAAACTCTTTGATCATGTACAGGAAAAGAGAAAAAGTAATATTTAATTCATCCACAATTATTAATGAAAAAGGGTGAGTAATTTATACAAAATTTGAGAAGTACAGATTAGATCTATTGAAATTTTTTTCTGTACTTATCTTATGTATTTACATGAAGATTTGGTAATGCTTTCATTTCTACGATATCTGGCCACAACTATGAGGAAATGAAAGCTATACTAAAATAATATAAAATATATTAGATAAAATATATTAGGATTATAGGGCTATACGGACTCGAACCGTAGACCTTCTCGGTAAAACGGATCAAACTTATTATTATCGAAATGATTTGAACTGTTTCAAAGACCCAACATGCATTTTGTTGCATTGGGCTCTTCCATCAACTGATGTAAAGATCAGTTATTCTACCATATTTTATCTTTAGAGGAAGATAATGAGATGGCTCCATGTGCTATGATTCATTATTTGTATTCTGATCTAGGAGCAATACCAAAGTGTTTCAAGGAAGTATTACGTTGACTTAGGTCTGCCTTCGGCCTAGATTAACCTAAGTTAAATAGAATCTCTATCGCCTCGCTGGAACAGTCGAATATGAGACTTCATACACCTTCAAGTTCATTGTAACGACCACCCTTCTTACTACTACTACTATTCTCTAAGAGTGACCGTTACTTAACTACTAACTCTACTTAACCGGTATAATTAAAAACCACGAGGAATCTCTACCGAAAAATTTCGACAGAGTCTCCCCTGTACCGATGACTAAATCATCAATACAAACAAACTATACTCAGCCACAGGCGGCTGGAACATATATCTTCACAACCACGCAGTATAATATCACAAATAAAGGAAGGAAACTACCCTAATAATAGCAAACAACAATATCACTCCATCAATAGAACCCAACTACAAATGCGGAATAAACTTAATTACAATCTTGACTCATAATAGCATTTAAAGAAAACCAAAGAACTCTAAACAGAAAAGTCTTAACAATTCCTTAGCAAACTCTTGATCTCCCCATAGTCCGGCCATCACACACCTTCATCACCACCATCTTGTCGCCTTCCTTGCTAAATCTTTTCCTTTCCTTTATCTGCAGTAGGAGGAAGTGCAGTCTATAAGCATAAAGCTTAGTGAGCGCTATCTACTCACAAAAACTCGATATGCATGTATGTAAATAAAAACATGCTAAAACTGAATGCTAACATGTAAAGCTACTCATGCTCATAAATAGCAAAGGAATCATACTATCTGAAATACTAAACATGTATAGCTAATCATGCTCATAATCCAATGAAGGAATCATACTAACTGAAATACTAAACATGTATAGCTAATTATGCTCATAATCCAATAAAGGAATCATACTAACCGAAATACTAAACATGTATAGCTAATCATGCTCAAAATCCAATAAAGGAATCATACTAACTGAAATACTAAACATGTATAGCTGATCATGCTCATAATCCAATAAAGGAATCATACTAACTGAAATACTAAACATGTATAGCTGATCATGCTCATAAACCAATAAAACTATAACTGCATGCTGAGAGCAAATAAAGCTAAACATGCTGAATAATCTAATAGCAAGAAACAAATAAAACTACTACTGCATGCTTCAAATAACAAGAACTAAACTTTCTAATTCTAAACATATTTAAAGCTTGTTTCATTTGTTTCAAAACTTATACTTTAATACTTTAAAATAATAATCAACTTCTCTTGGGCCCGGCATTGTACCACTTTGCGCGCATTCTTAATAAGAATCGAGGTAGCTAATCCCGAAACTACTAAGATACTTCTAGGCCTTGTGCCTAGGGGCAACTTGGAGCCCATCCCTTGGACCTTGTGTCCGGTACATGCCCTTTAAAAGTAAAATACTTATTATCTTAATTACTTCTTCTTTAAATGCCTTGGCATTCTAATAAGCACCTTGTGTGCCAAAAAAATCCCTAAAGTCTTGACTTTGGGATCTACTTAAGGCCTTGGCCTTTTTCTTTCTTTTCTTTATCTTTCTTATACTTGTTAATACTTCTAACAGAATACTTCTTTAAAGAGAAACTGAAATGTTTAAGCAAATTCTATCTTTGAAAAACCAAAAACCTGCCTAATATGCCAATAAAATTCTGCATATTAAGCTTAATAAAAATCTGTCCTAAAATTGAAGTTCTGCATGCAATACTTATCAAAATCAGATAGCAATACTTATGAAAATCTGCTTATTAAAAATCTACATACTATACTTATAAAAATCTGCATGCTATACTTATAAAAATCTGCTTATTAAAAGTCTGCATACTATACTCAACAAATCTGCTCATGCACATCTATTAGCAAAAGAAAAGAAATTTGCTCATGCTCGAATATTAGCAAAATGGTAAACTGATCATGCTTAATTATTAGCAAATGGAAAATTTCTCATGTTTTACTAACAGCAAGTAAAACTAACTACATGCTCCAAAATTTAATCAAGCTATCTTATGTTCATGGCTTATTAAAGTAGCAAATGAAACTAAGGATAGATCTACTCATGCTTCACTCAAAACCTGTTCAAAAACCCAACAGCAGTAACGTTAGCAAGGAAGAAGGAAATCCAATTGAAAGTATTCTTAAGCCTGATCAATTGTATAACAACAGTAACCCACAAAATGGCAACAATAGATCTATCCAAATATACTAAGGTACCAAGTTGTGCCTGCTCATTAAGGAAACTACACTACTGTTCATGCTCAATTAATTAGCAAGGAAGAAAAATCAAGAAAATCAACACTGCAAGCTAAAGGCCGACTGTTCATTCTCGTGCAGTAGCAAAGAAAGGAATTTAAAGATATCAATGTTGCAAACTAAAGGATCGACCGCTCATGTTCAACTAGTAGAAATCGAAACCACATGTTAAACCTAAACAACTTATTCATTTATCTCAGATTTCAACAAAACTAAATCTGCACTAAACATGCTCAACTGAACTAACACTTCCCTTTCTTTCTTTAGGGTTCACGGCAGCAAGTAAAAAAAACAAAAGCTCCATGAAACATGCTCCGAATTCAACACAATAACTAACATAAATCCGAAACAAAAGACATGCTGCGGATGATAAGGAATGAAATCGAATTCCGAAATCAAAAGGAAAAGAAGATCGATGTCGCGGAACTACTCCTACTGCAGGTGAGAAGCAACTCACCGAGCAATCTTGGACTTACAACCGGAAAGGAGAAGTCTAGGGTTCCGGATAGGTGAAGATTCCCGTGATCCCTTGCGGCGACACCTTCTCCTCAATGAAGGGGACTCGCGATTGTGAAGATCTCACCGGGAAAAACCCTCGCCGGCCGCCGGAGACGAAGCTAAAGCTTCGTATTTCCTTCGCTCGGCAGAAGCGGCGCCGTCGCACGCAAGGAGAAGAGGAAAAGAATTTTGAGAGAAAATTTTAGGTTTTCGAAATAAGATTTAAATCTTATACCTTAGGTTATTTTCATTTCTAACTTTACCTTATATACTTGTCGCTGCATATCTGATCAGCAAAGACCGCTGGCGCAGTTGGTCCGTTGAGTTTTGCTCGAAGCCACAGGTCTGGGCTTCGATTCTCAGCCGCGCCCCTTTTATTTCCAATTTATTTTACTGTTCCTAACTACTAGTTAAATATATATCGCTCCATATATGATTAACAAAAATCGTGTAGCTCAGCTGGTTGGGCCAGTTTTGCTTGGGTCAGTCCGACCCGAGATCGTGGGTTCGAATCTCACCTTCAACATTTTCTTTTAAAACTTCTTTCTTTTTGTAACCCTACTAAACGACCTCCAAAAATTACGTAAAAATACTCTAAAAATTCCTAAAAATCTCTAGAATATTTTAAAAGTATTTCCAAATATTTTTATGGACTTTTAGAACTTGAAATAGGGAAAATTGGGTCGTTACAATTCCCCATACCTTATAAAAAGTTCGTCCTCGAACTTAGAATAGCTCTGGATACTTCTGTCTCATACTGTCCTCCCGCTCCCAAGTGACTTCCTCGTGCTTCTGGTTCTGCCAGATAACCTTCACTAGTGGCACTTCTTTATTTCTTAGTCTCTTGACTGCTCTGTCCACTATCTGTGTAGGTCTACTCTCATAACTAAGATCCTCTTGGATCTGCACTGACTGAGGCTCAATCACTTGACTAGGGTCGTGGAGGCACTTCTTTAACATGGAGACATGAAACACATTGTGTGTTGTTGACATGTCTTGTGGTAAATCCAGCTTGTAAGCTACTTTCCTAATCCTTTCTGTGATCAGGTAAGGTCCTACACAACGAGGACTTAATTTGCCCTTCTTGCCAAATCTCATCACTCCCTTCATAGGAGCGACCTTAAGAAAGACTGAATCCCCTACTTGGTATTCAAGTGGCCTACAGCGTGTTTTTTCTGCCTACTCTGGGCAGTCTCAATCCTCTGTCTAATCTTCTAGATAGCCTGAGTGGTCTCATCTATCATCTCAGTCTAAATGCCCAGCTCTACTTCCATTTCTTTTCTTTCACTCGCTTCTTGCCAGCAAATAGGTGATCTGCACTTCCTGCCATACAGTACCTCATAAGGAGCCATCTTGATGGTGGCTTGATAGTTGTTGTTGTAGGCAAATTCAGCTAAGCATAGATACTTGCACCAACTTCCTTTGAAATCTAGTGCACAAGCTCTGAGCATATCTTCTAGAATCTGATTTACTCGCTCTGTCTGTCCATCAGTCTGAGGATGGAAGGCTGTGCTGAACTTGAGTTTGGTGCCTAGTACATTCTGAACACACTCCCAGAAGTGTGAGGTGAAGCGTCCATCTCTATCAGAAACAATAGATTTAGGAACTCCGTGAAGTCTGATCACCTCTTTAACATGCAGCTGTGCTAACTGCTCTATAGAGTGGGACACCTTGATGGTTAGAAAATGAGCGGACTTGGTCAATCTGTCCACTACTACCCATATTGCGTCATATCCATTTGTAGTTCTTGGAAGGCCTGTTATGAAGTCCATGGATATGTCTTCCCACTTCCACTCTGGTATAGGAAGAGGCTGTAGAACTCCTCCTGGTCTCTGGTATTCTGCTTTGACCCTCTGACATGTCAGGCAGGTACTGACATACTTAGCTACATCTCTTTTGAGTCCAAACCACCAGAACCTCTGTTTCACGTCTTGGTACATCTTGGTAGAACCAGGATGCATGGAGTAGGGTGTACTATGAGCTTCTCTATAATCTTCTTTCTCAACTCTTCGTCATTAGGGACACAAAGGCGGTTCCCCTGGTAGAGGATTCCACTATTTGATACCCGAAACTCTGAATTTTCTCCTTCTTGTATCCCTTGCTTGATCTTTTGGGATATCTGGATCTTCACTTTGCTTTCTCTGTATATCCTCAAGCAGGGTTGACTCTAAGGTCAATGCAGAGAGTTGCCCATAAATAATTTTGACTCCAAAGTCTGACAACTCTTCCTGCAGTGGTAGGGCTAATGATGACAGAGACATCAGGGATGCACTGGACTTTCTGCTTAGTGCATCTGCCACTTTGTTAGCTTTACCTGGGTGTATTACTTCCTTTCGCTTTCAACTGATGATACCTAGAGCGCAGGTCTATCTTTGAGAACGTTGTTGCCCCTCTTTAGCTGATCAAATAGATCATTTATTCTGGAAAGAGGGTACTAGTCCTTAACTGTTACTTTGCTCAGCACTCTAAAATCTATGCACATTAGCATAGATCCGTCTTTCTTCTTGACAAACAATACAGGAGCTCCCCAAGGTGAGTGACTAGGGCAGATGAAACCCTTGTCAAGTAGCTCCTGAAATTGTTCTTGTAACTCTTTTAGCTCTGCTAGAGAAATTTGATACAGGGCTTTTGAAATTGGGCTGGCGTCAAGAACCAATTCAATTTCAAATTCCGCTTCTCTGTTGTGAGGTAGTCCAGGTAGCTCTTCTAGAAATACCTTTGGATACTCACAGACTACCCGAACATCTTCCTGCTTGGGTCTTTCTTGTTCTTCTGTACTCCAGTTCTGATTACTTGACTAGGGTCTCTGTTTCCCCACTGTATTGTCTTCTATCTTGACTGGCTTGTGTTGTGTTTGTTGTGCCTTGTTGCTGTTCAGATAGTGCTCACTAATGCCCTGCTGACTAGCTCTTCACCAATCTATGGTCGGTGAGTTTCATTACATCACATTAGGTGTTATTTTTGGTCTCAGCATTAGGAGCATCAGTCTGACTCATTCTTTCACTGTACTTACTAACTCTAGGCAAAGGTGAGCTAGCCTGTTAAATCTTTTAACCGCTTCTTCTACTGGTAGGTCACCTTATCTGAATTCCATAAGCTCCTCATACTGTTTATTGGTGATCCGTTGACGGAAGACTTCTTCGTAAAACTCTGTCTCGAAATCAGCCCAGCTCATCCGGTTGATGCTCTCTTACTCTTAACTCGCTCCCACCACATACGAGCATCTCCAGATAGGTAGAAAGAGGCACACTTGACCTTCTCGACTTCGGCCAGTCAAGAAGCTTCATGGTGCTCTCCGTGTCTTGAACCAAGCCTGGCATCCTGGGGCTCGATCGTGCACGAGAAGCTTTCGGTTTCGGTTTCACCCATGGATGAGGTATGCTTCTTGTCTTCTAGGTGTTGTGGCGACTTCCAGGGCAACTGATGGGACTTCAGTCACCACCAGGGTCTCTACATTAATGGTTGGGGGAGTGGGAGGAGCCGACTTCTGATTGGCCATTAGATTGGCAATCACTTGCTGCTGCTCGCTACTTGTCTCTGAAGTTGAGCAACAACTGCAGAGAGAATAGGCCCAGGGGTTCTGGGCTCTTCGTTCTCCTGAACTCGATCCTCAGTACGAACGGTACGGGGACGTCCTCTTCTTGCCATCAAGTCAGGCAGAGGAAAAGAAAACTTAAAATTATCACTATACTTTCTAGATATATCTTACTTATACATGATTCTTGACTATCAACACCTATGAGTAGGTACTTCTAAACATTTCTCTATCCTTTCTAAACATACATATTTGTATATGAAGAAAGAAAACAGCAAAAACTCTTATCTTACTTAAGCACTTATAAGCAATCACTCTATACTGCAAATAATAATAAAGGAAAGCAATAAAGAAAGAACTTAAATACTTTCTTACTTGAAGACGGCAAGGATGATGCTGATGTGTGTGTGATGCTGGAGAATGGGAACTGCTCTGATACCAACTGTAACGACCACCCTTCTTACTACTACTACTATTCTCTAAGAGTGACCGTTACTTAACTACTAACTCTACTTAACCGGTATAATTAAAAACCACGAGGAATCTCTACCGAAAAATTTCGACAGAGTCTCCCCTGTACCGATGACTAAATCATCAATACAAACAAACTATACTCAGCCACAGGCGGCTGGAACATATATCTTCACAACCACGCAGTATAATATCACAAATAAAGGAAGGAAACTACCCTAATAATAGCAAACAACAATATCACTCCATCAATAGAACCCAACTACAAATGCGGAATAAACTTAATTACAATCTTGACTCATAATAGCATTTAAAGAAAACCAAAGAACTCTAAACAGAAAAGTCTTAACAATTCCTTAGCAAACTCTTGATCTCCCCATAGTCCGGCCATCACACACCTTCATCACCACCATCTTGTCGCCTTCCTTGCTAAATCTTTTCCTTTCCTTTATCTGCAGTAGGAGGAAGTGCAGTCTATAAGCATAAAGCTTAGTGAGCGCTATCTACTCACAAAAACTCGATATGCATGTATGTAAATAAAAACATGCTAAAACTGAATGCTAACATGTAAAGCTACTCATGCTCATAAATAGCAAAGGAATCATACTATCTGAAATACTAAACATGTATAGCTAATCATGCTCATAATCCAATGAAGGAATCATACTAACTGAAATACTAAACATGTATAGCTAATTATGCTCATAATCCAATAAAGGAATCATACTAACCGAAATACTAAACATGTATAGCTAATCATGCTCAAAATCCAATAAAGGAATCATACTAACTGAAATACTAAACATGTATAGCTGATCATGCTCATAATCCAATAAAGGAATCATACTAACTGAAATACTAAACATGTATAGCTGATCATGCTCATAAACCAATAAAACTATAACTGCATGCTGAGAGCAAATAAAGCTAAACATGCTGAATAATCTAATAGCAAGAAACAAATAAAACTACTACTGCATGCTTCAAATAACAAGAACTAAACTTTCTAATTCTAAACATATTTAAAGCTTGTTTCATTTGTTTCAAAACTTATACTTTAATACTTTAAAATAATAATCAACTTCTCTTGGGCCCGGCATTGTACCACTTTGCGCGCATTCTTAATAAGAATCGAGGTAGCTAATCCCGAAACTACTAAGATACTTCTAGGCCTTGTGCCTAGGGGCAACTTGGAGCCCATCCCTTGGACCTTGTGTCCGGTACATGCCCTTTAAAAGTAAAATACTTATTATCTTAATTACTTCTTCTTTAAATGCCTTGGCATTCTAATAAGCACCTTGTGTGCCAAAAAAATCCCTAAAGTCTTGACTTTGGGATCTACTTAAGGCCTTGGCCTTTTTCTTTCTTTTCTTTATCTTTCTTATACTTGTTAATACTTCTAACAGAATACTTCTTTAAAGAGAAACTGAAATGTTTAAGCAAATTCTATCTTTGAAATGCTTAAACCAAAAACCTGCCTAATATGCCAATAAAATTCTGCATATTAAGCTTAATAAAAATCTGTCCTAAAATTGAAGTTCTGCATGCAATACTTATCAAAATCAGATAGCAATACTTATGAAAATCTGCTTATTAAAAATCTACATACTATACTTATAAAAATCTGCATGCTATACTTATAAAAATCTGCTTATTAAAAGTCTGCATACTATACTCAACAAATCTGCTCATGCACATCTATTAGCAAAAGAAAAGAAATTTGCTCATGCTCGAATATTAGCAAAATGGTAAACTGATCATGCTTAATTATTAGCAAATGGAAAATTTCTCATGTTTTACTAACAGCAAGTAAAACTAACTACATGCTCCAAAATTTAATCAAGCTATCTTATGTTCATGGCTTATTAAAGTAGCAAATGAAACTAAGGATAGATCTACTCATGCTTCACTCAAAACCTGTTCAAAAACCCAACAGCAGTAACGTTAGCAAGGAAGAAGGAAATCCAATTGAAAGTATTCTTAAGCCTGATCAATTGTATAACAACAGTAACCCACAAAATGGCAACAATAGATCTATCCAAATATACTAAGGTACCAAGTTGTGCATGCTCATTAAGGAAACTACACTACTGTTCATGCTCAATTAATTAGCAAGGAAGAAAAATCAAGAAAATCAACACTGCAAGCTAAAGGCCGGCTGTTCATTCTCGTGCAGTAGCAAAGAAAGGAATTTAAAGATATCAATGTTGCAAACTAAAGGATCTAGTAGAAATCGAAACCACATGTTAAACCTAAACAACTTATTCATTTATCTCAGATTTCAACAAAACTAAATCTGCACTAAACATGCTCAACTGAACTAACACTTCCCTTTCTTTCTTTAGGGTTCACGGCAGCAAGTAAAAAAAACAAAAGCTCCATGAAACATGCTCCGAATTCAACACAATAACTAACATAAATCCGAAACAAAAGACATGCTGCGGATGATAAGGAATGAAATCGAATTCCGAAATCAAAAGGAAAAGAAGATCGATGTCGCGGAACTACTCCTACTGCAGGTGAGAAGCAACTCACCGAGCGATCTTGGACTTACAACCGGAAAGGAAAAGTCTAGGGTTCCGGATAGGTGAAGATTCCCGTGATCCCTTGCGGCAACACCTTCTCCTCGATGAAGGGGACTCGCGATTGTGAAGATCTCACCGGGAAAAACCCTCGCCGGCCGCCGGAGACGAAGCTAAAGCTTTGTATTTCCTTCGCTCGGCAGAAGCGGCGCCGTCGCACGCAAGGAGAAGAGGAAAAGAATTTTGAGAGAAAATTTTAGGTTTTCGAAATAAGATTTAAATCTTATACCTTAGATTATTTTTATTTCTAACTTTACCTTATATACTTGTCGCTGCATATCTGATCAGCAAATACTGCTGGCGCAGTTGGTCCGTTGAGTTTTGCTCGAAGCCACAGGTCTGGGCTTTGATTCTCAGCCGTGCCCCTTTTATTTCCAATTTATTTTACTGTTCCTAACTACTAGTTAAATATATCGCTCCATATATGATTAACAAAAATCGTGTAACTCAGCCGGTTGGGCCGGTTTTGCTAAGGTCAGTCCGACCCGAGATCATGGGTTCGAATCTCACTTTCAACATTTTTTTTAAAACTTCTTTCTTTTTGTAACCCTACTAAACGACCTCCAAAAATTACGTAAAAATACTCTAAAAATTCCTAAAAACCTCTAGAATATTTTAAAAGTATTTCCAAATATTTTTATGGACTTTTAGAACTTGAAATAGGGAAAATTGGGTCGTTACAATTCCCCATACCTTATAAAAAGTTCGTCCTCGAACTTAGAATATCTCTGGATACTTCTGTCTCATACTGTCCTCCCGCTCCCAAGTGACTTCCTCGTGCTTCTGGTTCTGCCAGATAACCTTCACTAGTGGCACTTCTTTATTTCTTAGTCTCTTGACTGCTCTGTCCACTATCTGTGTAGGTCTACTCTCATAACTAAGATCCTCTTGGATCTGCACTGACTGAGGCTCAATCACTTGACTAGGGTCGTGGAGGCACTTCTTTAACATGGAGACATGAAACACATTGTGTGTTGTTGACATGTCTTGTGGTAAATCCAGCTTGTAAGCTACTTTCCTAATCCTTTCTGTGATCAGGTAAGGTCCTACACAACGAGGACTTAATTTGCCCTTCTTGCCAAATCTCATCACTCCCTTCATAGGAGCGACCTTAAGAAAGACTGAATCCCCTACTTGGTATTCAAGTGGCCTACGGCGTGTGTCAGCATAACTTTTCTGCCTACTCTGGGCAGTCTCAATCCTCTGTCTAATCTTCTAGATAGCCTGAGTGGTCTCATCTATCATCTCAGTCTAAATGCCCAGCTCTACTTCCATTTCTTTTCTTTCACTCGCTTCTTGCCAGCAAATAGGTGATCTGCACTTCCTGCCATACAGTACCTCATAAGGAGCCATCTTGATGGTGGCTTGATAGTTGTTGTTGTAGGCAAATTCAGCTAAGCATAGATACTTGCACCAACTTCCTTTGAAATCTAGTGCACAAGCTCTGAGCATATCTTCTAGAATCTGATTTACTCGCTCTGTCTGTCCATCAGTCTGAGGATGGAAGGCTGTGCTGAACTTGAGTTTGGTGCCTAGTACATTCTGAACACACTCCCAGAAGTGTGAGGTGAAGCGTCCATCTCTATCAGAAACAATAGATTTAGGAACTCCGTGAAGTCTGATCACCTCTTTAACATGCAGCTGTGCCAACTGCTCTATAGAGTGGGACACCTTGATGGTTAGAAAATGAGCAGACTTGGTCAATCTGTCCACTACTACCCATATTGCGTCATATCCATTTGTAGTTCTTGGAAGGCCTGTTATAAAGTCCATGGATATATCTTCCCACTTCCACTCTGATATTGGAAGGGGCTGTAGGACTCCTCCTGGTCTCTGGTGTTCTGCTTTGACCCTCTGACATGTCAGGCAGGTACTGACATACTTAGCTACATCTCTTTTGAGTCCAGACCACCAGAACCTCTGTTTCACGTCTTGGTACATCTTGGTAGAACCAGGATGCATGGAGTAGGGTGTACTATGAGCTTCTTCTATAATCTTCTTTCTCAACTCTTCGTCATTAGGGACACAAAGGCGGTTCCCCTGGTAGAGGATTCCACTATTTGATACTCGAAACTCTGAATTTTCTTCTTCTTGTATCCCTTGCTTGATCTTTTGGATATCTGGATCTTCACTTTGCTTTCTCTGTATATCCTCAAGCAGGGTTGACTCTAAGGTCAATGCAGAGAGTTGCCCATAAATAATTTCGACTCCAAAGTCTGACAACTCTTTCTGCAGTGGCAGGGCTAATGATGACAGAGACATCAGGGATGCACTGGACTTTCTGCTTAGTGCATCTGCCACTTTGTTAGCTTTACCTGGGTGTATTACTTCCTTCCGCTTTCAACTGATGGTTCCCAAAACGCAGGTATATTTTAGGGAACACTGTTGCCCTCTTTAGCTGATCAAATAGATCATCTATTCTGGAAAGAGGGTACTAGTCCTTAACTGTTACTTTGCTCAGCACTCTAAAATCTATGCACATTAGCATAGATCCGTCTTTCTTCTTGACAAACAATACAGGAGCTCCCAAGGTGAGTGACTAGGGCGGATGAAACCCTTGTCAAGTAGCTCCTGAAATTGTTCTTGTAACTCTTTTAGCTCTGCTAGAGAAATTTGATACAGGGCTTTTGAAATTGGGCTGGCGTCAAGAACCAATTCAATTTCAAATTCCGCTTCTCTGTTGTGAGGTAGTCCAGGTAGCTCTTCTAGAAATACCTTTGGATACTCACAGACTACCCGAACATCTTCCTGCTTGGGTCTTTCTTGTTCTTCTGTACTCCAGTTCTGATTACTTGACTAGGGTCTCTGTTTCCCCACTGTATTGTCTTCTATCTTGACTGGCTTGTGTTGTGTTTGTTGTGCCTTGTTGCTGTTCAGATAGTGCTCACTAATGCCCTGCTGACTAGCTCTTCACCAATCTATGGTCGGTGAGTTTCATTACATCACATTAGGTGTTATTTTTGGTCTCAGCATTAGGAGCATCAGTCTGACTCATTCTTTCACTGTACTTACTAACTCTAGGCAAAGGTGAGCTAGCCTGTTAAATCTTTTAACCGCTTCTTCTACTGGTAGGTCACCTTATCTGAATTCCATAAGCTCCTCATACTGTTTATTGGTGATCCGTTGACGGAAGACTTCTTCGTAAAACTCTGTCTCGAAATCAGCCCAGCTCATCTGGTTGACTGCTCTCTTACTCTTAACTCGCTCCCACCACATACGAGCATCTCCAGATAGGTAGAAAGAGGCACACTTGACCTTCTCGACTTCTGGCCAGTCAAGAAGCTTCATGGTGCTCTCCAGTGTCTTGAACCAAGCCTGGCATCCCAGGGCTCAGTCGTGCCTGAGAAGCTTTCTGGTTTCAGTTTCAGCCACTGGATGAGGTATGCTTCTTGTCTTCTAGGTGTTGTGGCGACTTCCAAGGCAACTGATGGGACTTCAGTCACCACTGGGGTCTCTACAGAAATGGTTGGGGGGAGTGGGAAGAGCTGACTTCTGATTGGCCATTAGATTGGCAATCACTTGCTACTGCTTGCTACTTGTCTCTGAAGTTGAGCAACAACTACAGAGAGAATAGGCCCAGGGGTTCTGGGCTCTTCGTTCTCCTGAACTCGGTCCTCAGTACGAACGGTACGGGGACGTCCTCTTCTTGCCATCAAGTCAGGCAGAGGAAAAGAAAACTTAAAATTATCACTATACTTTCTAGATATATCTTACTTATACATGATTCTTGACTATCAACACCTATGAGTAGGTACTTCTAAACATTTCTCTATCCTTTCTAAACATACATATTTGTATATGAAGAAAGAAAACAGCAAAAACTCTTATCTTACTTAAGCACTTATAAGCAATCACTCTATACTGCAAATAATAATAAAGGAAAGCAATAAAGAAAGAACTTAAATACTTTCTTACTTGAAGACGGCAAGGATGATGCTGATGTGTGTGTGATGCTGGAGAATGGAAACTGCTCTGATACCAACTGTAACGACCACCCTTCTTACTACTACTACTATTCTCTAAGAGTGACCGTTACTTAACTACTAACTCTACTTAACCGGTATAATTAAAAACCACGAGGAATCTCTACCGAAAAATTTCGACAGAGTCTCCCTGCACCGATGACTAAATCATCAATACAAACAAACTATACTCAGCCACAGGCGGCTGGAACATATATCTTCACAACCACGCAGTATAATATCACAAATAAAGGAAGGAAACTACCCTAATAATAGCAAACAACAATATCACTCCATCAATAGAACCCAACTACAAATGCGGAATAAACTTAATTACAATCTTGACTCATAATAGCATTTAAAGAAAACTAAAGAACTCTAAACAGAAAAGTCTTAACAATTCCTTAGCAAACTCTTGATCTCCCCATAGTCCAGCCATCACACACCTTCATCACCACCATCTTGTCGCCTTCCTTGCTAAATCTTTTCCTTTCCTTTATCTGCAGTAGGAGGAAGTGCAGTCTATAAGCATAAAGCTTAGTGAGCGCTATCTACTCACAAAAACTCGATATGCATGTATGTAAATAAAAACATGCTAAAACTGAATGCTAACATGTAAAGCTACTCATGCTCATAAATAGCAAAGGAATCATACTATCTGAAATACTAAACATGTATAGCTAATCATGCTCATAATCCAATGAAGGAATCATACTAACTGAAATACTAAACATGTATAGCTAATTATGCTCATAATCCAATAAAGGAATCATACTAACCGAAATACTAAACATGTATAGCTAATCATGCTCAAAATCCAATAAAGGAATCATACTAACTGAAATACTAAACATGTATAGCTGATCATGCTCATAATCCAATAAAGGAATCATACTAACTGAAATACTAAACATGTATAGCTGATCATGCTCATAAACCAATAAAACTATAACTGCATGCTGAGAGCAAATAAAGCTAAACATGCTGAATAATCTAATAGCAAGAAACAAATAAAACTACTACCGCATGCTTCAAATAACAAGAACTAAACTTTCTAATTCTAAACATATTTAAAGCTTGTTTCATTTGTTTCAAAACTTATACTTTAATACTTTAAAATAATAATCAACTTCTCTTGGGCCCGGCATTGTACCACTTTGCGCGCATTCTTAATAAGAATCGAGGTAGCTAATCCCGAAACTACTAAGATACTTCTAGGCCTTGTGCCTAGGGGCAACTTGGAGCCCATCCCTTGGACCTTGTGTCCGGTACATGCCCTTTAAAAGTAAAATACTTATTATCTTAATTACTTCTTCTTTAAATGCCTTGGCATTCTAATAAGCACCTTGTGTGCCAAAAATCCCTCAAGTCTTGACTTTGGGATCTACTTAAGGCCTTGGCCTTTTTCTTTCTTTTCTTTATCTTTCTTATACTTGTTAATACTTCTAACAGAATACTTCTTTAAAGAGAAACTGAAATGTTTAAGCAAATTCTATCTTTGAAATGCTTAAACCAAAAACCTGCCTAATATGCCAATAAAATTCTGCATATTAAGCTTAATAAAAATCTGTCCTAAAATTGAAGTTCTGCATGCAATACTTATCAAAATCAGATAGCAATACTTATGAAAATCTGCTTATTAAAAATCTACATACTATACTTATAAAAATCTGCATGCTATACTTATAAAAATCTGCTTATTAAAAGTCTGCATACTATACTCAACAAATCTGCTCATGCACATCTATTAGCAAAAGAAAAGAAATTTGCTCATGCTCGAATATTAGCAAAATGGTAAACTGATCATGCTTAATTATTAGCAAATGGAAAATTTCTCATGTTTTACTAACAGCAAGTAAAACTAACTACATGCTCCAAAATTTAATCAAGCTATCTTATGTTCATGGCTTATTAAAGTAGCAAATGAAACTAAGGATAGATCTACTCATGCTTCACTCAAAACCTGTTCAAAAACCCAACAGCAGTAACGTTAGCAAGGAAGAAGGAAATCCAATTGAAAGTATTCTTAAGCCTGATCAATTGTATAACAACAGTAACCCACAAAATGGCAACAATAGATCTATCCAAATATACTAAGGTACCAAGTTGTGCATGCTCATTAAGGAAACTACACTACTGTTCATGCTCAATTAATTAGCAAGGAAGAAAAATCAAGAAAATCAACACTGCAAGCTAAAGGCCGGCTGTTCATTCTCGTGCAGTAGCAAAGAAAGGAATTTAAAGATATCAATGTTGCAAACTAAAGGATCGGCTGCTCATGTTCAACTAGTAGAAATCGAAACCACATGTTAAACCTAAACAACTTATTCATTTATCTCAGATTTCAACAAAACTAAATCTGCACTAAACATGCTCAACTGAACTAACACTTCCCTTTCTTTCTTTAGGGTTCACGGCAGCAAGTAAAAAAAACAAAAGCTCCATGAAACATGCTCCGAATTCAACACAATAACTAACATAAATCCGAAACAAAAGACATGCTGCGGATGATAAGGAATGAAATCGAATTCCGAAATCAAAAGGAAAAGAAGATCGATGTCGCGGAACTACTCCTACTGCAGGTGAGAAGCAACTCACCGAGCAATCTTGGACTTACAACCGGAAAGGAGAAGTCTAGGGTTCCGGATAGGTGAAGATTCCCGTGATCCCTTGCGGCGACACCTTCTCCTCAATGAAGGGGACTCGCGATTGTGAAGATCTCACCGGGAAAAACCCTCGCCGGCCGCCGGAGACGAAGCTAAAGCTCGGCAGAAGCGGCGCCGTCGCACGCAAGGAGAAGAGGAAAAGAATTTTGAGAGAAAATTTTAGGTTTTCGAAATAAGATTTAAATCTTATACCTTAGGTTATTTTCATTTCTAACTTTACCTTATATACTTGTCGCTGCATATCTGATCAGCAAAGTTTTGCTCGAAGCCACAGGTCTGGGCTTCGATTCTCAGCCGCGCCCCTTTTATTTCCAATTTATTTTACTGTTCCTAACTACTAGTTAAATAAATATCGCTCCATATATGATTAACAAAAATCGTGTAGCTCAGCTGGTTGGGCCAGTTTTGCTTGGGTCAGTCCGACCCGAGATCGTGGGTTCGAATCTCACCTTCAACATTTTCTTTTAAAACTTCTTTCTTTTTGTAACCCTACTAAACGACCTCCAAAAATTACGTAAAAATACTCTAAAAATTCCTAAAAATCTCTAGAATATTTTAAAAGTATTTCCAAATATTTTTATGGACTTTTAGAACTTGAAATAGGGAAAATTGGGTCGTTACATTCATAGAGCGAAAAGAGGTTTTTTTGAGTCCCTTATACTCATTATGCCTAGCATTGAATGGGATGGGTATTTACCTTATCAAGTATCAAATCACCGGCGGGTTCTATTTGATTTGGCAACTTAATTAGCGCCTGAATCGGACCAAACCAAATATTTGTCAGGTCAGGCTATTGTTCTCTTGTTCCCTCGAACCTATGGAATGGAGTAAGACATCAATTTTTCAATTTTTCAATACGATCAATTATGTTCATTGCATAATTGGCTCCTTTGAAAAGCATTGGCGCACGTGTAAACGAGGTGCTCTACCAACTGAGCTATAGCCCTTGTTATAGACATCTTAACATATAGACAATTTCTTGTCAAGATAGATATTTCATAATCCCACATGATAGCTCTCTGATTTATTTATTTTATTTAAGCTTAACAGAAAGAAATTAGTATTGCTTGGAAATCCTATTCTATCTATAATTCCCGAAGTGATGGGTTCCTATTTGTAGTGATAAATGACCTACTTAACTCAGTGGTTAGAGTATTGCTTTCATACGGCGGTAGTCATTGGTTCAAATCCAATAGTAGGTAGAACTTATTAGATACTGGAGTCGATGAAATGATATCTAATAAGTTTTTCTACCCATCTTCTTTTTTTTATCAGATTAGACTTGAATTGTGTTCAATTAGCAAAATCAACATGTGGTGTATATATAAAGAACTTTTAAAAAACTTATTCTTTTTATTTTGATCTAATGACTTAACTAGTATAGGAAATAACATTGACAGCCTCCACTCGTGTCCTAGCTCGTCTGAGAGCTAGATTCGCTTCAATTGCTTGTCTCTTACCCTCAGCTCCACTCAAATTAGCTTCAGCTATTTCAAGAGCTTGTTGAGCTTCTTGCGGATCAATGTCAGTACTTATTTCCGCATCATTTCCTAAAATGGTGATTTCATTATTACCTATTCTAGCAAAACCACCCATCAGAGCCACCGTTAACCATTGGTCGTTGTTAAGGCGTATTCTCAAAAGACCTATATCTACAGCCGTGGCAATGGGGGCGTGGTTTGGTAATACGCCAATTTGACCACTATTAGTAGATAAAATGATTTCTTTCACTTCTGAATCCCAAATAATTCGATTAGGAGTCAGTACACAAAGATTTAAGGTCATTTCTTTAATTTGCCCTCCTCTTCTAAGTTTATAGCTTTCGCGGTAGCTTCATCGATGTTACCCACCAAATAAAAGGCTTGCTCGGGAAGACTGTCTAATTCTCCGGAAAGGATCAGTTGAAACCCCCTAATTGTTTCTGCAAGACCGACATATTTTCCTGGAGAACCAGTAAATACTTCTGCCACGAAGAAGGGTTGTGATAAGAAACGCTCCATTTTTCGTGCTCTGGCTACAGTTAAACGATCTTCTTCGGATAATTCGTCCAACCCAAGAATAGCTATAATGTCCTGAAGTTCTTTGTAACGTTGTGAAGTTTGCTTAACTCTTTGCGCAGTTTCGTAATGTTCCTCACCAACGATTCGAGGTTGTAACATAGTTGACGTTGAATCTAAAGGATCCACTGCAGGATAAATACCTTTGGCAGCTAACCCTCTTGATAGTACGGTAGTAGCATCTAAATGTGCAAATGTCGTGGCAGGAGCAGGGTCGGTCAAATCGTCCGCAGGTACATAAACGGCTTGTATCGAAGTTATGGATCCTTTTTTGGTAGAAGTAATTCTTTCTTGCAAAGAACCCATTTCTGTACTAAGGGTAGGTTGATAACCCACTGCAGAAGGCATTCTCCCCAATAAGGCGGATACTTCTGATCCCGCTTGGACGAAACGAAAGATATTGTCGATGAATAGAAGTACGTTTTGCTCATTAACATCCCGGAAATATTCCGCCATGGTTAGTGCAGTCAAACCGACTCTCATACGAGCTCCCGGCGGTTCATTCATTTGACCATAGACTAGAGCTACTTTGGATTCTGCAATATTTTTTTCATTAATTACTCCGGATTCTTTCATTTCTATGTAAAGATCATTTCCTTCACGAGTACGTTCGCCTACTCCGCCAAATACGGATACGCCTCCATGAGCTTTGGCAATGTTGTTGATCAATTCCATGATGAGTACTGTTTTACCTACTCCAGCTCCCCCAAATAGTCCTATTTTTCCTCCACGGCGATAAGGAGCTAAAAGATCCACTACTTTAATTCCTGTTTCAAAGATTAAGAATTTTGTATCCAACTCTATAAAGGCGGGTGCGGGTCTATGAATAGGAGATGTTGTGCTAGTATCTACAGGACCTAAATTATCAACAGGTTCCCCAAGAACGTTGAAAATTCGTCCGAGTGTAGCTCCGCCGACTGGAATGCTTAGAGGAGTTCCCGTATCAATTACTTCCATTCCTCTCGTCAATCCATCCGTAGCACTCATAGCTACAGCTCTAACTCGATTATTTCCTAATAATTGTTGTACTTCACAAGTCACATTAATTTGCTGACCGACAGTATCTCGACCCTTAACTACTAAAGCGTTATAAATATTAGGCATCTTGCCCGGAGGAAAAACAACATCTAGTACTGGGCCAATAATTTGAGCGATACGCCCTAGGTTTTGTGTGGAAACCGCAGGACTAGAAGGGGTAGGATTGATTCTCATAATTATAATTAAAGTGAAATATGTCGAAAATTTTTTTGTAATAGTGCCATGCCAAGGGGAAAATAAATGTCCGATAGCAGATTGATCGGTTAATTCAATACAATAAGAAATAAATGGGAGTTAGCACTCGATTTAGTTGGTGTCACCCAACCGAATACGATTCAATCATATACTCATTGAATGAGTAAAGAGTAAATTTTAAAGTTCAGCCAATCCCTCTTTTTTTTCAAAAGAAATATCAAGTACATGAAATCACGAGTAAATCTCTTTAATTTCTCTATCATTATAGAAAAGATCATCCATATTGGATTCCAATATATATAGAATTTGAACCCAAACTACATTTATGATTCAGTATTTCGATCTCGTTGGCTATTGTTCTTTCTATTTTTTTTAGATATTTGATTTCTGCCTATCTATTCTTTATACCCTTTTTTGGATGAATTATGCCTATTTTCACATCTAGGATTTACATATACAACATATATCACTGTCAAGAGGGAATTTTTCTTAGTATTTAGATATTTAGATTAGATTCAAAAGAATAAGGAGATAAATTTAATTGTAAATTTGCAAAACAAACATTAGGTTGCGTCATATATATCAAAGAGTATACAATAATGATGTATTTGATTCATCAAATACATGGTCTAATAACGAACCATTTCATTTTAACATAACATTGAAATTTGTTGATAATATTAGTTGAATATTATTTTTTTTGAAAGATTTTTGTCAAAGGTTTAATTCACGCATAATCCATATCGAGTAGACCTTGTCGTTGTGAGAATTCTTAATTCATGAGTTGTAGGGAGGGACTTATGTCACCACAAACAGAGACTAAAGCAAGTGTTGGATTTAAAGCTGGTGTTAAAGATTACAAATTGACTTATTATACTCCTGACTACGAAGTCAAAGATACTGATATCTTGGCAGCATTCCGAGTAACTCCTCAACCTGGAGTTCCACCCGAAGAAGCAGGGGCTGCGGTAGCTGCCGAATCTTCTACTGGTACATGGACAACTGTGTGGACTGATGGACTTACCAGTCTTGATCGTTACAAAGGGCGATGCTACCACATCGAGGCTGTTATTGGGGAGGATAATCAATATATTGCTTATGTAGCTTATCCTTTAGACCTTTTTGAAGAAGGTTCTGTTACTAACATGTTTACTTCCATTGTGGGTAATGTGTTTGGTTTCAAAGCCTTACGAGCTCTACGTTTGGAGGATCTGCGAATTCCTACTTCCTATTCCAAAACTTTCCAAGGCCCGCCTCACGGCATTCAGGTTGAAAGAGATAAGTTGAACAAGTATGGTCGTCCCCTATTGGGATGTACTATTAAACCAAAATTGGGATTATCTACAAAAAACTATGGTAGAGCAGTTTATGAGTGTCTACGTGGTGGGCTTGATTTTACCAAAGATGATGAAAACGTGAACTCACAACCATTTATGCGTTGGAGAGACCGTTTCCTATTTTGTGCTGCAGCACTTTTTAAAGCGCAGGCCGAAACAGGTGAAATTAAAGGACATTACTTGAATGCTACTGCAGGTACATGTGAAGAAATGATGAAAAGGGCCATATTTGCCAGAGAATTAGGAGCTCCTATCGTAATGCATGATTACTTAACTGGTGGATTCACTGCAAATACTAGCTTGGCTTATTATTGCTGGGACAATGGCCTACTTCTTCACATCCATCACGCAATGCATGCAGTTATTGATAGACAGAAAAATCATGGTATGCATTTCCGTGTACTAGCTAAAGCATTACGTATGTCTGGTGGAGACCATATTCACGCTGGTACAATAGTAGGTAAACTGGAAGGGGAACGCGAAATGACTTTAGGTTTTGTTGATTTATTACGTGATGATTTTATTGAAAAGGATCGAAGTCGTGGTATTTTCTTCACTCAAGATTGGGTTTCTATGCCAGGTGTTATACCCGTGGCTTCGGGGGGTATTCATGTTTGGCATATGCCTGCGCTGACCGAAATCTTTGGGGATGATTCCGTACTACAGTTTGGAGGAGGAACTTTAGGACACCCTTGGGGAAATGCACCTGGTGCAGTAGCTAATAGGGTGGCTTTAGAAGCGTGTGTACAAGCTCGTAATGAGGGACGTGATCTTGCTCGTGAAGGTAATGAAATTATCCGTGAAGCTTCCAAATGGAGCCCTGAACTAGCCGCTGCTTGTGAAGTATGGAAAGAGATCAAATTCGAATTCGAACCAGTAGATAAGCTAGATAAAGAGAAAAGCTAAGTGTGCATAATTCAGTAATTCCTGTTTGTTCTCCTAATTGATTGCAATTAAAGTAGGCTCAATCTTTTCCTAAAAAAGATTGGGCCAATTACCGAATAAAAAAAAAAGAATGAGCATCCTATATATACTATATATTTGCATATATGTTTCTGTTTCTTTTACTTTATATGATATCTAAATAAAATATATAATATAAGATAAGATCTAAATAAAAGATCGAAGACTAAACAACTCAATACTTCTATTGTTTGTTGTTGGATCTATAACGAATTTAATCCAATTTTAGGGATCCTCGGGAGTGGTGGACTTTTTTATATCTCCTCATTTCGGTCCATAGATCAAGCCAAGGGAAAGACTCCTTCTACCCATCATCCTATATATTGTCTTTTTCGTTGCATGTTGAAATAGAAACTTAATTTTTTTTTATTATATTATATGGTAAATGAGACTGAGAAATGAGAACAAATTGTTTATTTATAGAAATAGAAACTTTTCACAATTCTTTGGTTTGGATTTCATGGTATTTTATACATCATATGGGAAAAAGCTGTGTCTTTTTATTTTTTATTAAAGACAAAAGTTGAGAAAAAGATTCTATTAATATATTGAAGTAATACTTCGAATTTCCACAAAAGATAATTTTTTCTTTCAATACTTACTCCTCATTAGTTAACAATTCTAATGCTTAGATTCGTATGCTTAATTCTGCATAGTTAAGGTCAAATGATTATTCATCAAATTTTTTGTATTTTCATTAAATAGGAGGTATTTCTATGTTCAAATGGCGGTGCAATTTTTTATTTTCCAACGAGAAGGTAGAACATAGATGTGGGCCGAGTAAATCAATAGATAGTGTTGATAGTATTGGACATACAGATAGAAGTGAACAACCTATTCTAAATGATATGGAGAAAAAGGTTCCTAGTTGGAATCGTATTAGTAATTATAGTTTCAATAATGTTGATTATTTATTTGATATCAGGAATATTTGGAGTTTGATCTCTGATGACACTTTTTTTGTTAAGGATAGTAATGGTGATCATTACTCTATATTTTTTGATATTGAAAATCATATTTTTGAGGTTGACAATGATAGTTCCTTTATGAGTGAACTAGAAATTATTGTTTCTAGTTATTTGAATAGGGGGTCTAAGTCTAAGAAAAAGAATCATACATGTAATGATACTGAATCCAGTTGGAAAAAGAACATTATTAGTAGCATTGATAGTTATCTTCGTTTTGAAGTCAGTATTAATAGTTCTATTTCGAGTAGTACCAACAATTACAGTGAAAGTTACATTTATAATTTCATTTGTACTGAAAATAAAAATAGTAGTGAGAGTGATCGTTCTAGTATAAGAACTAGTCAAAATATCGATGATTTGGATATTAGAGTAGAATCCAATCATAATGATAATCCTTTCCATAAATTCAGACATTTATGGGTTCAATGTGAAAATTGTTATGAATCACATTATAAACAATTTTTTGGTGAAAAAATGTATATTTGTGAATTTTGTGGATATCATTTGAAAATGAGTAGTTCAGATAGAATTGAACTTTCGATTGATCCCGGAACTTGGGATCCCATGGATGAAGATATGGTATCTGTAGACCCCATTGAATTTGATTCACCCGTTGAATTTGATGAAGAACCGGATTCTGATAGAGATCATATCGATTTTTCAGAAGAAGAACTGGATTCTGATTCTTATATAGATCGTATCGATTCTTATCAAAGAAAGACAGGTTTAACTGAAGCTGTTCAAACAGGCATAGGTCAACTAAATGGTATTCCCGTAGCTATTGGCGTTATGGATTTTCAGTTTATGGGGGGTAGTATGGGATCCGTAGTAGGCGAGAAAATTACTCGTTTGATCGAATATGCTACTAATCGATCTCTACCTGTCATTATTGTGTGTGCTTCTGGAGGAGCACGCATGCAAGAAGGAAGTTTGAGCTTGATGCAAATGGCTAAAATTTCTTCTGCTTTATATAATTATCAATTAGATAAAAAGTTATTCTATGTAGCAATTCTTACAGATCCTACAACCGGTGGAGTAACAGCCAGTTTTGCTATGTTAGGAGATATCATTATTGCTGAACCTAATGCAACCATTGCATTTGCGGGTAAAAGAGTAATTGAACAAACATTAAATACGACAGTACCCGAGGGTTCACAAACATCTGAGTATTTATTCGAAAAAGGTTTATTCGACCTAATAGTACCACGTAATCTTTTAAAAGGTGTTCTGAGTGAGTTATTTCAACTCCACGGTTTCTTTCCTTTGAATCACAGTTCCAAAAATTAAAGTATAGCACTAAATTCGCTTATTTTATTTGTAGCGAACAAAAATAAATATTTAATTCATCGTAATCGTAATTAAAAGAAACAATATATATATTGTTTTCCTTGTTGACATAAGTTCTCCTTGTAGATAGACAGAGTTTTCGGATAATTATATTTTTTCTTTTGTTTTTTATTTATAATTATTTATTTAACTTATATTATAATATTCATTATTATATTACTTATTATTTAAATATATATATATTCTAAATATTATAGTTTCTATCTAATCATACAGTTAATAGAATTATAGTTGATATTATTTATCACTTATAAATAATATTATTTACAATATAATAATAACTTGATATTACTTATGATAGATATATCCTAAATAAGCATAAGAGGATATCTTTTTAATAGATAGAAATATTAATAGATAGAAATAGTAAATCGAGGCATCTATTCTATGACAGATTTCAACTTACCCTCCATTTTTGTACCTTTAGTGGGCCTAGTATTTCCGGCAATTGCAATGGTTTCTTTATTTCTTCATGTCCAAAAAAATAAGATTGTCTAGACCCAATGGTAATGAATCTTATCAAGTGATTTCAACACTGTATGATAATACGGATATTTATTTCGTGTAATATGGTATGATATGTGGCTTTTGCCAAACACACAAGTGAAAGAACTTTTATGCGGATATATAATATCTGTATAAATGCATGTATATGTGGATATAGCTGGTTCAAAATGAATTAGCGAATATAAAAAATGGAAAGTCAATGTATCTAACTAATTACTCCCGATGTTTCACATAACAATAGTGCTAGTTGGTGAAAGTTACTTCGGGGTCAAGAAAGGTAAAGTCAAATTTATTTGGGTTATTCGCTCAATTCCAATCGAATGCAACTGAATGCAGTATAGTATGAATTGGCGATCAGAACATATATGGATAGAACTTATAACGGAATCTCGAAAAACGAGTAATTTTTGCTGGGCCTGTATCCTTTTTTTAGGTTCACTAGGATTCTTAGTGGTTGGAACTTCCAGTTATCTTGGTAGGAATTTGATCTCTGTATTTCCATCTCAGCAAATCGTTTTTTTTCCTCAAGGGGTTGTGATGTCTTTCTATGGGATCGCGGGTCTGTTCATTAGCTCCTATTTGTGGTGCACTATTTCGTGGAATGTAGGTAGCGGTTATGACCGATTCGATAGAAAAGAGGGAAGAGTGTGTATTTTTCGTTGGGGATTTCCTGGAATAAATCGTCGCATCTTCCTTCGGTTCCTTATGAGAGATATCCAATCAATCAGAATAGAGGTTAAAGAGGGTCTTTATACTCGTCGTGTCCTTTATATGGAAATCAGGGGCCAAGGAGCCATTCCCTTGACTCGTACTGATGAGAATTTGACTCCACGAGAAATTGAACAAAAAGCTGCTGAATTAGCCTATTTTTTGCGCATACCAATGGAAGTACTTTAAAACGAACTCGAACTAAAGTAAAGAATAAATATCTTCTCAAGGTGGGGAAAAGAACTTGCTAATTCCCCTTTTTAATAAAAGGCAAGTTTCCTGATTCTTTTATACTAGAAGTCTAATCTAACTAACTAATCTAATAATAAATTTATATCTATAAATTAATCAAACCTATCCGAACATGTATTTCGTAATACATAATTCATCTTTTTAGACCCATGATTTTTAATTGATACCCTTTTTCTGATTATACAGTAAAAGGTTTCGTTTCGAAAGAATTAATGTAAGTTTTTTGGTCTCGAAACTTGATTCGTTACTTAAAGTGGGTTTTGGAGTATTCATCGAAAGGAACAAATGAAAATGAAATTGGTTTGAATTTGCCCAATTGAGATATCTTAAATATATTACAAATAAAAAGGGAAAGGGATAGATCCAGAGGTCACTACTTTGTTATACAACTCGTGCTTCAGAGAAATATCAGATAAAGTCGACGAATGAAGCAGGTTCATTAAAAAAAATTCAATTCACAGATCAAAATGAAAAAAAAGAAAGCATTGGCCTCCCTTCCCTATCTTGCATCTATGGTATTTTTGCCCTGGTGGGTCTCTTTCTCTTTTAATAAATGTCTGGAACCTTGGGTTACTTATTGGTGGAATAGCAGACAATCCGAAACTTTTTTAAATCATATTCAAGAGAAAAACGTTCTAAAAAGATTCATAGAATTAGAAGAACTATTCCTATTGGATGAAATGATAAAAGAGTACCCGGAAACACATATACAAAAACTTCATATAGGAATACACAAGGAAACAATACAATTGGTCAAAGCATGCAATGAATATGATCTCCATATTATTTTACATTTCTCGACAAATATAATCTGTTTCACTATTCTAAGTGGTTATTTTATTCTGAGTAATGAAGAACTCATTATTCTGAATTCTTGGGTTCAGGAATTCCTCTATAACTTAAGTGACACAATAAAAGCTTTTTCGATTCTTTTAGTTACTGATTTATGGGTCGGATTTCACTCGACCCGTGGTTGGGAACTAATGATAGGTTTGGTTTACAACGATTTTGGATTGGATCATAACAATCAGATTATATCTGGTCTTGTTTCCATTTTTCCAGTTATTCTAGATGCAATTGTTAAATATTGGATTTTTCATTATTTAAATCGTGTATCTCCTTCGCTTGTAGTAATTTTTCATTCAATGAATGAATAAAGAACTTATTTGATCTCATCATATCAATAAAATTAGAATCCTTCTTCCTTTATAAATAAATAAAAATTAAGCATTAAATTAAAAATTTTACTTAATTCCTGTCACGCCCCGGAGGAGTCTCTGTCCGAAGAAATTTCGGCAGCATCTCCCCTGTACGGCGGACAATCTGAAACTTTTCTACAAGCACTATATACCTCAGTCACATGCGGCTGGAATAATAACAATAAAAGAAAACAAACACCACGCAGTTAATAATAAAGCAGCCCACTCGGCTGTACCAAAACCAAAACACAAAACTGCTAGCCGACTAGGCTTACACAACCAATAATAAACACAAAACACCACATAACAACATCAACTCTCCAAAAATAAAACCAGAGTACCGAGCTAAACAAACTGATACATAAAAACAAGCAAAACATATGTGAAACCGATAAGTCCTCTGATGTGACGTGGGGACCAGCAGACAGGATGCTCCAAGCGACACCATAAATAACCTGGTACCTGAAAAAGATAGTGTCAACGGGGGTGAGTTCAACAACTCAGCGAATACCAATAGACATGCCTAGTAAGATATATCTAACAGCAATAAACATGGAATACAGCTTCCTAATCATATATCTAGGAAAGATGCAAAACTGAAAGGTAACTAAGGAAGCTGTACTCACCAGGAACTCCTATCCAAACAAAAGGGTCGTCAAACCGAAAGTGCCCTAAATCCTGTATGCATGTCAAACATATGCATCCAACCAAATGCAGCAAATAAATGCAGCAAACACAATCACAAGAAATAAATGCATCAATGCATATGATGTCAATGATGCGTCCTGGTCACCCCTGACGCCAGTCAGTCATCTCACACACAGTGGGTAGGGCTGTGACAACCGTGCACTCTGTCGTCACTGCTCCTGATGAGTGACCGAGTGGACGGGATGCTGTCGGAGTACTCCTGTCCTGTGACCCCAAATCATAAATGGGGGAGCTCAATGCTCTCAACTCCCGGTACACGATGACGGGGAGGAATCCCCGCCGGCTAACACGTTGTGTCACACTACCCATGAGTGGACCAACGTAGCCAAACAAAGTCCCTGCTGTAACACACACTGCCTGAATCGACCACTAACCCATGAGTGGTGGTGTGTGCAGATCCATGTAACTGGCGATATGCTCAACGACAATGGAGTCGACTATCGCACAGCATGCAATCATGATGCATGACACTAAGCATGGCAAAAACTGATCAACATAACCATATCCATACATACAAAATGGGTACTGTAAAAGCGATGGTCACATACCAAGATCTAGAGTACACAGGTCAGATAGAATATCAATAACCCTATGTCCTGAACATAATAAGTATGGAATATCCTGATCAGCATAGAAAAATCCATATATATACATAATATGGGTACCACAGTATCAGTAAGTCAAATCCACGGATCTATGGTATACAAGTCCTCTAAGGTATAACAACCTAGACCCAAATCATATCCCTCTTCCATAGCATATGTACCAACAATATACACAGATCAAAGAATCAGGGTCTAAACACCCGAATGAATCATATATGATATACAAATAGAGGTACACAAATCTGATATAGCACAAAAACCTAAGTATCAGATAATCTAGATACATAGGCCAGAAACAACAATCCAAATCCTAGTCCTAACCTCAGTAAGCATGGTATGTCACTCTAGAAACTAAGATACTCATGGTAACAAGATAATCATGGCAACAAATCACGAGATATAATCACGGATACATCACAGGTGACAAATCCTACATGCTATGGATATCAAACAGTGACATACCAAAGGCAAACATGTTCATTGCATGTAGTTATAAAATACTATACATATCCAATGACAATATCATAAAAGATAAGTCAAGAGGTACCCGCCTCCAATAGGAAAGATCCAATCAGTCCAAATCCGGACGTTAAGAAACTTGTCTCGCGCCAAGGTCCTGTGATAAATAGTATAATTTAGCTAAGTATAAACAAATAGCTAAATAAATTTCTAATCCATCGACCATCTAAGGTTAGTTTTATTAACCCTAATTACACCAAAAATCAACCAACATATTTAATTGTATTCATTAAGCCTTACCTCTGGATCACACAAAAGGAAGATCACAGCGATTAGGGCTTTCTCCAACAATGTCTGCAAAGGAAATCACCATATAAGGTCTACACAGGATTTAATATAATTAACCCTATGCTTACATAACAAAAGTAATACCAATAGCTCAAACCATCGAAATCATCAAGTTCATCTTCCCATACTCACCTCAATAGTAATTAACTTAACACCAACCTTACCCATATTCCCTGATGCCTCAACACTGCTCAAATCCTATAGAACTTACTGCCAAGATCCGGAGAAGCTGCTGTGAGAAATCAGTGACAAATACCACTGTTATCAGCCAACAAATCCAACATAAGATCCGGAGAAGCAGCTGGTGGCGCAGTAGGAAAAATTACCAGTCGGGTAGGCTGACCACAACCCAGCCCAGAGGAGTTAGGGTTCGGATCCAGCAACAAGAGGGAACCTAGGACAAAGGAAGGAGTCGGCTAGGCACTGCACAGTGGAGGAGTCGGCTAGGCACTGCACAGTGGAGGAGTCGGCTAGGCACTGCACAGTGGAGGAGTCGGCGTCGGCAGAGGGAGGACAGCCGGTTGCCGGTTGTGGTAGCGGTGACACTGTGCAAAACTAGGGCAGAGAGAAACGGGAGAAGGGCGTCGGCGGCGCTGGGATCCCCACGGCGACAGCGGCCTGGGTCGGTCCTAGTGGCCGGCAATATCCCGTGCGGCGGCTAGGGCTGAGGAAGAGCGGCAGTGCTCGGCGTCGGCACCAGTGGGCATAGAGCAAGCTTTCGGCGATTTTATGGCAGGGGAAAGCTTCGGCTCGGGTGGAGAAGAAGATGAAGAAAAGGTCTTCGGGTGTGCGGCTCGGGAGGAAGAAACCGCCGGTCGGCGGTTAGGGCCGGCGTCGGGCGCGAGAGAAGAAGAGTGGAGTGGATGAGGGCTCGGGCTCGGCACAGTAACGAGGAGAGAAAAAAAATATAAGGAAAAAGAAAAGGGAAAAGGAAAAGAAAAATAAAACTTTTCCTTATTAAAACTGGGTAGCCTAAACAGGCTTTTCCGGTCCCCGTTTTTATCCCCGTTAACTCGTCCGTACGAGCTCCGAAAAATTCTTGAAAAATGTCCAAAAATTTCGAAAAATTCCCTTATTAATATTCGTCATTTTTCCGATATTTTACATTCTCCCCCACTAATAAAAATTTGGTCCCCAAATTTCAGTATCTACCGTCAGCAAGTACTAATAATAGATAATAATCATTAATGCTGAACGGTAAATAAACTCACATACCTCAAGTGAAAAGATGGGGATATCGAGCTCGGATCGTATCTTCAAGCTCCCAAGTAGCCTCCTCATAAGTAATGTCAGGCTGAACTGGAACTGGAATATCTGTCAGCACATCCGTCGGGTCGGGCACGTATCTTCTCAGCATGGATACGTGGAATACATCGTGCACGCCTGACAGGGACGGTGGTAGTGCCAGTCGGTAAGCTACTGCTCCGATCCTCTCAAATATCTCGAAAGGGCCAATATACCGCGGAGCTAGCTTACCTCTGAGACCAAATCTCTTCACCCTTTTCGTGGATGAAACTCGCAGAAATACATGATCGCCAACAGAGAACTCTAGTGGTCTGCGTCTCCGATCAGCATAACACTTCTGGCGATCCTGCGCCTTTAACATTCTCCGTATGATAATACGGACCAACTCTGCCTCATGTTGTGCTCCATGAGGTCCCAACAGCTGGACCTCTCCAATCTCATCCCAAAGGACGGGTGTTCGTCAAGGTCTACCATACAACGCCTCAAACGGTGCCATCTGGATAGCCGAATGAAAGCTGTTGTTGTAGACGAATTCTACCAATGGCAAGCGGTCCTCCCAACTGCCTCGAAAAACCCAATACACCTGACCTTAACAAGTTCTCCAGAATCTGATTGGTCCGCTCTGACTATTCATCTGTCTGCGGATAAAAACTAGAGCTGAGTGACCAAGACCTACTGCAGACTCTGCCAGAATCGAGACGTGTACCGGGGTCTCTATCCGATATAATACTCAAAGGAACACCATGTAGTCTGATGATCTCTCGGCAGTACAGATCTGCCAATCGATCCAAGGAATCAGTCCTCTGAATCGTTAAGGAATGCACGGATTTGGTTAATCGATCTACGATTACCCAAATCGCGTTATGGCCTCATCGTGTCCTCGGTAAACTCAACACAAAGTCCATGATAATATGTTCCCATTTCCACTCGGGAATAGGAATCCACTGAAGTAAACCAGCTGGTCTCTGATGCTCGGACTTCACCAACTGACAGACAGACATCTCGCCACAAATTCTATGATGTCTTTATTCATACCATTCCACCAATAGGAACACCTCAAATCTTGGTACACACGGGTACCGCCTAGGTGGACAGCAAATTATGAGCGATGAGCCTCTGACAGTAACCCCTATAAGACCGGATGAGACTGAAGTACGCATAATCTGCCTCGGAAGTGTATAACACTCTCCTCGTCTCGTGTGAACTCGGTCTGTTGCCCGGAAGCTATCTGGTTGCAAATAAACTGCAAATACCAACAGTCTAGGGCTTCCGGATCCTCGTCCTGATTGACGACTGAGCAACCGTGATAACCAGAGTACCCTGCTCTGTCGGTCCCTGCTCCTCAAGGTCTAACTCAGAGAAACCCTGAATCAAGTCCGTGACTGAAGTCCGGTGGCAAGCCAAAGTCGCTCTAGACTTCCTGCTGAGTGCATCAGCATCCACATTAGTTTTCCCAGGGTGGTAGCTAATTGTACAATCGTAGTCCTTCAGGAACTTCATCCATCTCCTCTGTCGGAGATCAAGTTCCTTCAGAGTGAACAGGTATTTGAGATTTTTATGATCAGTGAGAATCTCAAATATAATACCATATAAATAATATCGCCAAATCTTCAAGGCAAAAATAATGGCGGCCCACGACAAATCATGTACTGGGTAATTCTCCTCATGCTCCTTCAACTGCCGAGAAGTAGGAGACTACCCTATCGTGCTGCATCAGAACAGCGCTCAAACCCTGAATAGATGCGTCGGCGCAGAGGACATATCCGTTCTCTCCAGAAGGTAAAACCCAAAAATCGGAGCCGACACTAGTCTCCACTTCAGCTCTTAGGAGCTGGTCTTGTCATCCTCAGTCCAAGTGAACTTCACGCCTTTCTAGGTCAGGCGTGTAAGTAGCATAACTATGCGAAAGAAACCCTCGACGAAAGGTCTGTAATATCCTGTCAGTCCCAAGGACTGCGGATCTCCTGCACTGATTTCGGCTGCTCCCAACGGTAACAACCTCTATCTCCTGTGGAACCACGGTACACTCCTACTGGTGATCGTGTGTCCCAAACATCATCTCATAAGACAATCCAAATCAGCACTATTGATAATCACATATAGATATTCTCGTCGAATCATCTCTAGATCTATGCAAAGGTGGTGCACGTGACTCACCTCGGATCCGAAATAGATCACCACATCGTCAACAAAGACAATGGAAACCAATCTAAACATCCTAGGAATACCCATATCATCGAGTCTATGATAACATCTAGGGCACCACAAGCACTAATGGTAAAACCAAGACACAAAATGTCCGTATCACAGACATTCCTAACCATGAGATCCTCAACAATAAATAGATCTAATCACCAACGATTTATAATCATCAAAGAATAGAACCTCCAGTGTGAGAGCAATGCTCTATCACACGAAATATCATACATGTGGGAGCAACGCTCTACCACAAGAAATCCTCCATATGTGGGAGCAACGCTCCACCACAAATAATCCAGAATATATATCCACAATAAATATGGGAGCAATGCTCCGCTACAAATAATCCGTAATATGTGGGAGCAACGCTCCACCACAAACAATCCAGAATATGTGGGAGCTACGCTCTACCACAAACGATCCATAACATGTGGGAGCTACGCTCTACCACAACAATACATAAGTGCCCAAGCACCTAACTATCTAGCTAGAGACTGCACAAGATCTCTCTACCACAGATCAATGTGGGTAGCCTAGGGTATAACCACCCAGTAAGCAAATCTAATCCATAGTCAACTCTATCATCCTCCTAGTGGGTCGGTCACCCACTAATGGGAGAATTAGTTGACAGGGTATAACGACCAATATCATAATGTAGACATTTAATATTCTACATTTAATATAGGTAGAATTATCATGATGCTACCAACCATACATCTGACACACGTGCACGCACAATGTAAAATACCGGAAAATGACGAATATTAATAAGGGAATTTTTTTAGAATTTTTGGAAATTTATCGGGAATTTATCGGAGCTCGTATGAACGAGTTAGCGGGGACAAAAATGGGGCCCGGAAAAGCCTGTTTAGATTACCCCATTTAATCGAGGAAAAGATTATATTTATATATCCTTTTCCTTTTATTTTGTTTTATTTCTTTTTATTTACTTGTGTCGCCGTTTCTTCCCGAACCAATCCCCCGCGCGCCCCTCTTTTCTCCCCGACGCCGCCGACGATCCGAGCCCTAACCGCCGGGTCGGCGGTTTCTTCCTCGCCGCCCTTCCTTTTCTTCTTCACAACAGCGACGCCGAGCACGAGCCACTGCCGGCCGAGACATCGCCGCCTGATTTTGCCGATTTCCTGAGCCCTATATTGGGTTCACAACCTGACCGAGTCTCCACTCCCTCTCCTTCCTCTCGAGTCGACGCTGCTTGATGCTGCGCTGCCGGCGGACATCGTCCGATCACATAGGTGTTGTGCAGTCACTGATCCTGCTTTCTTCTCCGCTGATCACCGGAGGTTATTGGGTCATCTTCCTCTCAAGGTTGTCGCCTGCACAGGAAGATCTTCGGCAAGGAAGGGGGAGCCAAGCCCTAGCATCGATCTTCGCTCGCGATCAACCCATTTCCGGACAAGCCTTCCCTGATTCCATCTTTGGCCGATCTCCTCTCGTGCCTTGTTTCCTCCACAGAGCAGAGACATTGCGGAATTGATGTTGCATCACCGGAACAGCAGGTTCTAACCGAGAAATCATGGCTGTATCCTTACCCTTTTCCTCCTCTTTGTTCTGTTCGAGTGCCACCACCAGAGGGTGATCAATTTAGGTAAGCTTGTCTGGAATCTTGAAGAATTCATTGATAATGGTCTCATTAGTTTCCGTTGTGATGTTCTTCCTGATGTTGGACTCGTGGGAGGCATAGGAACAACTCCTTGATGGACTTCCTCTAGGCAGATTTCTATCCTATGCATTTTTGCGGCTGAGTAAGGTTTCGGTTGAAGTTTTGGGGGCTGTTTGAGGTGAGTGTGGTTATGTTTGTTGGATTCTAGAAGATATATTCTTGTACAAATTGCTTATTGGATTTATCATCTACTTTGGTTTGGATATTTATGTGGAATTAAACAGGGTGACCTAATCGACGTTGGATTAGGTTCTAGGTTTAGCTAGTTGTTGATTTTGTAATTAGCTAAATCTGTATATCGTGTTGTTACAGGACTGTGATTCGAGACGGGCGTCTCGACATCGGATTGGTTCGATTCGATCTATATCGGAGGCGGGTACCTCTTGACTTATCTTTTATGATATTGTCATTGGATATGCATAGTATTTTATAACTACATGCAATGAATATGTTTGCCTTTGGTATGTCACTGTTTGATATCCATAGCATGTTAGGTTTGTCACCTGTGATGTATCCGTGATTATATATCGTGATTTGTTGCCATGATTATCTTGTTACCATGAGTATCTTAGTTTCTAGAGTGACATACCATGCTTACTGAGGTTAGGACTAGGATTTGGATTTTTGGTTCCTGGCCTGTGTATCTAGATTATCTTATACTTAGGTTTTTGTGCCATATCAGATTTGTATACCTCTATTTGTATATCATATATGATTCGGGTGTTTAGACCCTAATTCTTTGATCTGTGTATATTGTTGGTACATATGCTATGGAAGAGGGATATGATTTGGGTCTAGGTTGTTATACCTTAGAGGACTTGTATACCCTAGATCCGTGGATTTGGCTTACTGATACTGTGGTACCCATATTATGTATATATGGATTTTTCTATGCTGATCAGGATATTCCATACTTATTATGTTCAGGACATAGGGTTTTGATATTCTATCAGATCTGTGTACTATAGATTTTGGTATGTGACCATCGTTTTACAGTACCCATTTTGTATATATATGGATATGGTTATGTTGATCGGTTTTTTATGCATAGTGACATGCATCATGATTGCATCTTAGCGATAATCGACTCCATTGTTGTTGAGCACATCGCCAATTACATGGATCCGCACACACCACCACTCATGGGTTAGTGGTCGATTCGGGCGAGTGTGTTGCAGGATGGCTACGTTGGTCGCTCATGGGTAGTGTGACACAGCGTATTAGCAGGATTCCTCCCGTCATCGTGTACCGGGAGTTGAGAGCATTGAGCTCCCCATTTATGATTTGGGGTCACAGGACAGGAGTACTCCGACAGCATCCCGTCCACTCGGTCACTCATCGGGAGCGGTGACGACAGAGTGCACGGTTGTCACAGCTCTTGAGAGGACTGACTGGCATCAGGGGTGACCAGGACGCATCATTGGCATCATATGCATTGATGCATTTATTTCTTGTGATTGTGTTTGCTGCATTTATTTGTTGCATTTGGTTGGATGCATATGTTTGACATGCATACAGGATTTAGGGCACTTTCGATTTGACGACCCTTTTGTCTGGATAGGAGTTCCTGGTGAGTACAGCTTCCTTAGTTACCTTTCAGTTTTGCATCTTCCCTAGATATATGATTAGGAAGCTGTATTCCATGTTTATTGCTGTTAGATATATCTTACTAGGCATGTCTATTGGTATTCGCTGAGTTGTTGAACTCACCCCCGTTGACACTATCTTTTTCAGGTACCAGGTTATTTATGGTGTCGCTTGGAGCATCCTGTCTGCTGGTCCCCACGTCACATCAGAAGACTTATTGGTTTCACGTATGTTTTGCTTATTTTATGTATCAGTTTGTTTAGCTCTGTACTCTGGTTTATTTTTGGAGAGTTGATGTTGTTATGTGGTGTTTTGTATTTGTTATTGGTTGTGTAAGCCTAGCCGGCTAGCAGTTTTGTGTTTTGGTTTTGGTACAGCCGAGTGGGCTGCTTTATTATTAACTGCATGGTGTTTGCTTTCTTTTATTGTATTATTCCAGCCGCATGTGGCTGAGGTATATAGTGCTTGTAGAAAAGTTTCAGATTGTCCGCCGTACAGGGGAGATGCTGCCGAAATTTCTTCGGACAGAGACTCCTCTGGGGCGTGACAATTTAGTGGTATCAGAGCAGGTATACGATACTTGCTATGTGTTCTGGATTTTTAGGATTTATCTGATACCAATTTATTGGTATCAGAGATCGACTTACGTGTCTTATTTTTCCGGTATTTTTGATTTTGTGTTTTGGTCTTCTCGATGTGACTTTTCGGATTTTGGGACCTGGCAGCAGCAGGACATCTCCAAGCTATAGGAGGTATGTTGGTATACTGTTGTCCTACCTTTTTGTTAGTATATGCCCTGTTCACTATTACAGTTTATGACCTGTATTAGCATTATTTATTGGTACTTGTCTAGTTGATATATCATATAATTTATGTGTTAGGTAAACCACTGATCATGGTAGATCGGAATAGAGATCAAGGATTACAGGTCTCTGCTGATTTTTCATATCACACCATTAGTAGTATTAGCTTCTATTACTACTAGTTGATTAGCATATTGATGCACATACCAGCCTCTGCTAGTATTAGCTGGGTAGTGGATAATATCTATATCTTCATGTTGATCTAGCCAGTAGTATATCATTTTATCTTAATTAATTACATCAGTAGATAACTGGTTTACTCTTGTTAGATGGGTCAGTGAAAGACTGACTTACGCTTGTCGACTTGGGTAGTCGTAGATTGATATACCTTAGTAGCTTATGGAGGATTAAGGTATTCTTGATTAGTTAAGAGATGACCGATTTAGCTTTATTGGTCCGATCTGAATCTTTGGGTAGTTTGTGCTTAGTTTGGTATCTAAAGTACATTTGAGTACATGTTTTGTACTGATGTGGAAAAGACAGAGTTGATCGTATATCATTGTCGATTTTGGTCAGTCTATGGAGGATCGATGTATCATATTCTATGGATACTTTAATTTTAGACTGTATGTACCTGATTGGATAACTTAGAAGGTGACATATGATTTGTGTGATAGATTGGATTAAATATGTTGATTATGCATATATATGAAGTGTACATATGGTTGTTATGAGTTGAAGGAGTTCTATGATGGATAGTTCATTTGTGGATAGTGTGGGTATTCCCATCTAGATATGGTTATTGTAGGTTCCTTGTGGATTATAGCTATTTAGTTAGTTGTACGTGTCTGATTGACATATTGGAGGTATCTTGTTGATTATGTGCGATTTGTAAATGCACCTGGGTTTTAGTATGCCTTATTGGAAGTATATATTGATTATACTCTTGGCATATGTGTATATTTGTCATGTGAGTGTTGTTTGGGGGTATTGTTGATTTTACCTACGATGATATATGCACACGGGTTCGGTATGTATTGTTGGAGATATCACGGTGATTTACACCTATATTGTGAGTATGTTGGGTGTGGACTAATTAGAGGATTATGTTGATCATACCTATGTTGTGTGTGCACGTGTGTTAGATGTATGGTTGGTAGCATCATGATAATTCTACCTATGTTAAATGTAGAATAGTAAATGTCTACATTATGATATTGGTCGTTATACCCTGTCAACTAATTCTCCCATTAGTGGGTGACCGACCCACTAGGAGGATGATAGAGTTGACTATGGATTAGATTTGCTTACTGGGTGGTTATACCCTAGGCTACCCACATTGATCTGTGGTAGAGAGATCTTGTGCAGTCTCTAGCTAGATAGTTAGGTGCTTGGGCACTTATGTATTGTTGTGGTAGAGCGTAGCTCCCACATGTTATGGATCGTTTGTGGTAGAGCGTAGCTCCCACATATTCTGGATTGTTTGTGGTGGAGCGTTGCTCCCACATATTACGGATTGTTGGTAGCGGAGCATTGCTCCCATATTTATTGTGGATATATATTCTGGATTATTTGTGGTGGAGCGTTGCTCCCACATATGGAGGATTTCTTGTGGTAGAGCGTTGCTCCCACATGTATGATATTTCGTGTGATAGAGCATTGCTCTCACACTGGAGGTTCTATTCTTTGATGATTATATATCGTTGGTGATTAGATCTATTTATTGTTGAGGATCTTATTGTTAGGAATGTCTGTGATACGGACATTATGTGTCTTGGTTTTGCCATTAGTGCTTGCGGTGCCCTAGATGTTGTCATGGACTCGATGATTTGGGTATCCCTAGAATGTTTGGATCAGTTTCCATTGTCTTTGTTGACGAGGTTGTGATTTATTACGGATCTGAGATGAGTCACGTACACCACCTTTGTATAGATCTAGAGATGATTCGACGAGAATATCTATATGTGATTATCAATAGTGCTGATTTGGATTGTCTTATGAGATGATGTTTGGGACACACGATCACCAGTAGGAGTGTACCGTGGTTCCACAGGAGATAGAGGTTGTTACCGTTGGGAGCAGCCGAAATCAATGCAGGAGATCCGCAGTCCTTGGGACTGACAGGATATTACAGACCTTTCGTTGAGGGTTTTTCCACGCGTTGTTATGCCACTGACACGCCTGACTAGGAAAGGCATGAAGTTCATGTGATCCGAGGACTACGAGACCAGTTTCCAAGAGCTGAAGCGGAGATTAGTATCGGCTTCAGTTTTGGTTTTGCCTTCTGGAGAGGACGGATATGTCCTCTACACCGATGCATCTATTCAGGGTTTGAGTGCTATTCTGATGCAGCACGATAGAGTAGTCTCCTATGCTTCTCGTCGGTTGAGGGAGTATGAGGAGAACTACCCAGTACATGACTTGTGACTGAACGCCAGTATGTTTGAGTTGAAGATTTGGCAGCATTATCGGTGCGGTGTTACAATTGAGATTCTCACTGACCATAAGAATTTCAAATGTCTGTTCACTCAGCAGGAACTTAATTTCCGACAGAGGAGATGGATGGAGTTCCTGAAGGATTATGGTTGTACCATTAGCTATCACCCGAGGAGAGCTGATGTTGTTGCCGTTGCACTTAGCAGGAAGTCCGGATGGACTTTAGCTTGCCACCAAGTTGTGGTCACGAACTTGATTCTGGGTTTCTCCGAGTTAGACCTTGAGGAGCAGGGACATACAGAGCAGGGTATTCTAGTTACCATGGTTGCTTGGTCGTTGATCAGGACGAGGATACGAGAGCCCTAGGCTGCTGATCAGTATTTGCAATTTATTTGTAGCCAGATAGCTTCTGGGTAGCAGACCGAGTTTACCGAGATGAAGCGGTGGTTATATATTTCCGAGGTCGCTTATGCGTATCTCTATTTCACCCGGTCAGGGAGGAGTTACTTCAGGAGTTGTACCAAGATTTGAGGTGTTTCTATTGGTGGAACGACATGAAGGAAGACATCGCGGATTTTTTTTTTGTAGCTAGATGTCTTGTATGTTAGCAAGTGAAGGCCGAGCACCAGAGACCTGCCAGCTTACTACAGCGGATTCCTATTCCCAAGTAGAAATGGGAACACATTACCATGGACTGGTGGTGGGTTTGCCGAGGACACGATGAGGCCATGACGCGATTTGGGTAATCGTCGAGCGATTAACCAAATCTGTGCACTTCTGAGCGATCCGGAAGACTGATTTCCTGGATCGATTGGTAGATTTGTTTTGTCGGGAGATCATCAGATTACATGGTGTTTCTTTGACTATCATTTCGGATAGAGGCCCCGGTTCACGTCTCGTTTCTGGCAGAGTCTGTAGCAGGCCTTGGGCATTCAGCTCTGTTTCAGTATAACTTTCCATCTACAGATAGATGGACAGTCGGAGCGGGTCATTCAGACTCTAGAGGTTTTGCTGAGGTCTAGTGTATTGGATTTTGGAGGTTGGGGAGGCCCAGATGTTGGGACCTCATAGAGCTCAGCATGAGGCAGAGTTGGACCGTACTGTCTGACGGAGGATGTCAGAGGCGTAGGACCGCCAGAAGAGTTATGCTGATTGGAGACGCATATTCTTAGCCTTCTCTATTTTTGATCATGTATTTCTGCGAGTTTCATCCACGAAAAGGGTGAAGAGATTTGGTCTCAGAGGTAAGCTAGCTCCGCGGTATATTGGCCCTTTCGAGATATTTGAGAGGATCGGAGCAGTAGCTTACCGACTGGCACTACCACCGTCCCTGTCAGGCGTGCACGATGTATTCCACGTATCCATGCTGAGAAGATACGTGCCCGACCCGACGGATATGCTGACAGATATTCCAGTTCCAGTTCAGCCTGACATTACTTATGAGGAGGCTACTTGGGAGCTTGAAGATACGATCCGAGCTCGATATCCCCATCTTTTCACTTGAGGTATGTGAGTTTATTTACCGTTCAGCATTAATGATTATTATCTGTTATTAGGACTTGCTGATGGTAGATAACGAAATTTGGGGACCAAATTTTTATTAGTGGGGGAGAATGTAAAATACCGGAAAATGACGAATATTAATAAGGGAATTTTTTAGAATTTTTGGAAATTTATCGGGAATTTATCGGAGCTCGTATGAACGAGTTAGCGGGGACAAAAATGGGGCCCGGAAAAGCCTGTTTAGATTACCCCATTTAATCGAGGAAAAGATTATATTTATATATCCTTTTCCTTTTATTTTGTTTTATTTCTTTTTATTTACTTGTGTCGTTGTTTCTTCCCGAACCAATCCCCCGCGCGCCCCTCTTTTCTCCCCGACGCCGCCGACGATCCGAGCCCTAACCGCCGGGTCGGCGGTTTCTTCCTCGCCGCCCTTCCTTTTCTTCTTCACAACAGCGACGCCGAGCACGAGCCACTGCCGGCCGAGACATCGCCGCCTGATTTTGCCGATTTCCTGAGCCCTATATTGGGTTCACAACCTGACCGAGTCTCCACTCCCTCTCCTTCCTCTCGAGTCGACGCTGCTTGATGCTGCGCTGCCGGCGGACATCGTCCGATCACATAGGTGTTGTGCAGTCACTGATCCTGCTTTCTTCTCCGCTGATCACCGGAGGTTATTGGGTCATCTTCCTCTCAAGGTTGTCGCCTGCACAGGAAGATCTTCGGCAAGGAAGGGGGAGCCAAGCCCTAGCATCGATCTTCGCTCGCGATCAACCCATTTCCGGACAAGCCTTCCCTGATTCCATCTTTGGCCGATCTCCTCTCGTGCCTTGTTTCCTCCACAGAGCAGAGACATTGCGGAATTGATGTTGCATCACCGGAACAGCAGGTTCTAACCGAGAAATCATGGCTGTATCCTTACCCTTTTCCTCCTCTTTGTTCTGTTCGAGTGCCACCACCAGAGGGTGATCAATTTAGGTAAGCTTGTCTGGAATCTTGAAGAATTCATTGATAATGGTCTCATTAGTTTCCGTTGTGATGTTCTTCCTGATGTTGGACTCGTGGGAGGCATAGGAACAACTCCTTGATGGACTTCCTCTAGGCAGATTTCTATCCTATGCATTTTTGCGGCTGAGTAAGGTTTCGGTTGAAGTTTTGGGGGCTGTTTGAGGTGAGTGTGGTTATGTTTGTTGGATTCTAGAAGATATATTCCTGTACAAATTGCTTATTGGATTTATCATCTACTTTGGTTTGGATATTTATGTGGAATTAAACAGGGTGACCTAATCGACGTTGGATTAGGTTCTAGGTTTAGCTAGTTGTTGATTTTGTAATTAGCTAAATCTGTATATCGTGTTGTTACAGGACTGTGATTAGAGACGGGCGTCTCGACATCGGATTGGTTCGATTCGATCTATATCGGAGGCGGGTACCTCTTGACTTATCTTTTATGATATTGTCATTGGATATGCATAGTATTTTATAACTACATGCAATGAATATGTTTGCCTTTGGTATGTCACTGTTTGATATCCATAGCATGTTAGGTTTGTCACCTGTGATGTATCCGTGATTATATATCGTGATTTGTTGCCATGATTATCTTGTTACCATGAGTATCTTAGTTTCTAGAGTGACATACCATGCTTACTGAGGTTAGGACTAGGATTTGGATTTTTGGTTCCTGGCCTGTGTATCTAGATTATCTGATACTTAGGTTTTTGTGCCATATCAGATTTGTATACCTCTATTTGTATATCATATATGATTCGGGTGTTTAGACCCTAATTCTTTGATCTGTGTATATTGTTGGTACATATGCTATGGAAGAGGGATATGATTTTGGTCTAGGTTGTTATACCTTAGAGGACTTGTATACCCTAGATCCGTGGATTTGGCTTACTGATACTGTGGTACCCATATTATGTATATATGGATTTTTCTATGCTGATCAGGATATTCCATACTTATTATGTTCAGGACATAGGGTTTTTGATATTCTATCAGATCTGTGTACTATAGATTTTGGTATGTGACCATCGTTTTTACAGTACCCATTTTGTATATATATGGATATGGTTATGTTGATCAGTTTTTGTTATGCATAGTGACATGCATCATGATTGCATGCTGTGCGATAGTCGACTCCATTGTTGTTGAGCACATCGCCAGTTACATGGATCTGCACACACCACCACTCATGGGTTAGTGGTCGATTCAGGCAGTGTGTGTTGCAGCAGGGACTTTGTTTGGCTACGTTGGTCCGCTCATGGGTAGTGTGACACAACGTATTAGCCGGCAGGGATTCCTCCCCGTCATCGTGTACCGGGAGTTGAGAGCATTGAGCTCCCCCATTTATGATTTGGGGTCACAGGACAGGAGTACTCCGACAGCATCCCGTCCACTCGGTCACTCATCAGGAGCAGTGACGACAGAGTGCACGGTTGTCACAGCCCTACCCACTCGCTCTCGCCATTTGTGTGTGAGAGGACTGACTGGCGTCAGGGGTGACCAGGACGCATCATTGGCATCATATGCATTGATGCATTTATTTCTTGTGATTGTGTTTGCTGCATTTATTTGTTGCATTTGGTTGGATGCATATGTTTGACATGCATACAGGATTTAGGGCACTTTCGGTTTGACGACCCTTTTGTCTGGATAGGAGTTCCTGGTGAGTACAGCTTCCTCAGTTACCTTTCAGTTTTGCATATTCCCTATATATGATTAGGAAGCTGTATTCCATGTTTATTGCTGTTAGATATATCTTACTAGGCATGTCTATTGGTATTCGCTGAGTTGTTGAACTCACCCCCGTTGACACTATCTTTTTCAGGTACCAGGTTATTTATGGTGTCGCTTGGAGCATCCTGTCTGCTGGTCCCCACGTCACATCAGAAGACTTATTGGTTTCACGTATGTTTTGCTTATTTTATGTATCAGTTTGTTTAGCTCTGTACTCTGGTTTATTATTGGAGAGTTGATGTTGTTATGTGGTGTTTTGTATTTGTTATTGGTTGTGTAAGCCTAGCCGGCTAGCAGTTTTGTGTTTTGGTTTTGGTACAGCCGAGTGAGCTGCTTTATTATTAACTGCATGGTGTTTGCTTTCTTTTATTGTATTATTCCAGCCGCATGTGGCTGAGGTATATAGTGCTTGTAGAAAAGTTTCAGATTGTCCGCCGTACAGGGGAGATGCTGCCGAAATTTCTTCGGACAGAGACTCCTCTGGGGCGTGACACACAACATAGGTATGATCAACATAATCCTCTAATTAGTCCACACCCAACATACTCACAATATAGGTGTAAATCACCGTGATATCTCCAACAATACATACCGAACTCGTGTGCATATATCATCGTAGGTAAAATCAACAATACCCCCAAACAACACTCACATGACAAATATACACATATGCCAAGAGTATAATCAATATATACTTCCAATAAGGCATACTAAAACCCAGGTGCATTTACAAATCGCACATAATCAACAAGATACCTCCAATATGTCAATCAGACACGTACAGCTAACTAAATAGCTATAATCCACAAGGAACCTACAATAACCATATCTAGATGGGAATACCCACACTATCCACAAATGAACTATCCATCATAGAACTCCCTCAACTCATAACAACCATATGTACACTTCATATATATGCATAATCAACATATTTAATCCAATCAGGTACATACAGTCAAAAATTAAAGTATCCATAGAATATGATACATCGATCCTCCATAGACTGACCAAAATCGACAATGATATACGATCAACTCTGTCTTTTCCACATCAGTACAAAACATGTACTCAAATGTACTTTAGATACCAAACTAAGCACAAACTACCCAAAGATTCAGATCGGACCAATAAAGCTAAATCGGTCATCTATTAACTAATCAAGAATACCTTAATCCTCCATAAGCTACTAAGGTATATCAATCTACGACTACCCAAGTCGACAAGCGTAAGTCAGTCTTTCACTGACCCATCTAACAAGAGTAAACCAGTTATCTACTGACGTAATTAATTAAGATAAAATGATATACTACTGGCTAGATCAACATGAAGATATAGATATTATCCACTACCCAGCTAATACTAGCAGATATGTGCCTCAATACGCTAATCAACTAGTAGTAATAGAAGCTAATACTACTAATGGTGTGATATGAAAAATCAGCAGAGACCTGTAATCCTTGATCTCTATTCCGATCTACCATGATCAATGGTTTACCTAACACATAAATTATATGATATATCAACTAGACAAGTACCAATAAATAATGCTAATACAGGTCATAAACTGTAATAGTGAACAGGGCATATACTAACAAAAGGTAGGACAACAGTATACCAACATACCTCCTATAGCTTGGAGATGTCATGCTGCTGCCAGGTCCCAAAATCCGAAAAGTCACATCGAGAAGACCAAAACACAAAATCCGAAACACCGGAAAAATAAGACACGTAAGTCGATCTCTGATACCAAATAAATTGATATCAGACAAATCTCGAAAATCCAAAACACATAGCAAGTATCGTATACCTGCTCTGATACCACTAAATTGTCACGCCCCGGAGGAGTCTCTGTCCGAAGAAATTTCGGCAGCATCTCCCCTGTACGGCGGACAATCTGAAACTTTTCTACAAGCACTATATACCTCAGTCACATGCGGCTGGAATAATAACAATAAAAAAACAAACACCACGATTAATAATTTAACAAACTGAAATAGTGATAAAATGATAAAATCAACCCTACTCAACAAAACACAAAACTGCTAGCCGGCTAGGCTTACAAAACCAATAACAAACACAAAACACCACATAACAACATCAACTCTCCAAAAATAAAACCAGAGTACCGAGCTAAACAAACTGATACATAAAAACAAGCAAAACATACGTGAAACCGATAAGTCCTCTGATGTGACGTGGGGACCAGCAGACAGGATGCTCCAAGCGACACCATAAATAACCTGGTACCTGAAAAATATAGAGTCCACGGGGGTGAGTTCAACAACTCAGCGAATACCAATAGACATGCCTAGTAAGATATATCTAACAGCAATAAACATGGAATACAGCTTCCTAATCATATATCTAGGAAAGATGCAAAACTGAAAGGTAACTAAGGAAGCTGTACTCACCAGGAACTCCTATCCAAACAAAAGGGTCGTCAAACCGAAAGTGCCCTAAATCCTGTATGCATGTCAAACATATGCATCCAACCAAATGCAACAAATAAATGCAGCAAACACAATCACAAGAAATAAATGCATCAATGCATATGATGTCAATGATGCGTCCTGGTCACCCCTGACGCCAGTCAGTCATCTCACACACAAATGGCGAGACCGAGTGGGTAGGGCTGTGACAACCGTGCACTCTGTCGTCACTACTCCTGATGAGTGACCGAGTGGACGGGATGCTGTCGGAGTACTCCTGTCCTGTGACCCCAAATCATAAATGGGGGAGCTCAATGCTCTCAACTCCCGGTACACGATAACGGGGAGGAATCCCTGCCGGCTAACACGTTGTGTCACACTACCCATGAGCGGACCAACGTAGCCAAACAAAGTCCCTGCTGCAACACACACTGCCTGAATCGACCACTAACCCATGAGTGGTGGTGTGTGCAGATCCATGTAACTGGCGATGTGCTCAACAACAATGGAGTCGACTATCGCACAGCATGCAATCATGATGCATGACACTAAGCATGGCAAAAACTGATCAACATAACCATATCCATACATACAAAATGGGTACTGTAAAAGCGATGGTCACATACCAAGATCTAGAGTACACAGGTCAGATAGAATATCAATAACCCTATGTCCTGAACATAATAAGTATGGAATATCCTGATCAGCATAGAAAAATCCATATATATACATAATATGGGTACCACAGTATCAGTAAGTCAAATCCACGGATCTATGGTATACAAGTCCTCTAAGGTATAACAACCTAGACCCAAATCATATCCCTCTTCCATAGCATATGTACCAACAATATACACAGATCAAAGAATCAGGGTCTAAACACCCGAATCATATATGATATACAAATAGAGGTACACAAATCTGATATAGCACAAAAACCTAAGTATCAGATAATCTAGATACATAGGCCAGAAACAACAATCCAAATCCTAGTCCTAACCTCAGTAAGCATGGTATGTCACTCTAGAAACTAAGATACTCATGGTAACAAGATAATCATGGCAACAAATCACGAGATATAATCACGGATACATCACAGGTGACAAATCCTACATGCTATGGATATCAAACAGTGACATACCAAAGGCAAACATGTTCATTGCATGTAGTTATAAAATACTATACATATCCAATGACAATATCATAAAAGATAAGTCAAGAGGTACCCGCCTCCAATAGGAAAGATCCAATCAGTCCAAATCCGGACGTTAAGAAACTTGTCTCGCGCCAAGGTCCTGTGATAAATAGTATAATTTAGCTAAGTATAAACAAATAGCTAAATAAATTTCTAATCCATCGACCATCTAAGGTTAGTTTTATTAACCCTAATTACACCAAAAATCAACCAACATATTTAATTGTATTCATTAAGCCTTACCTCTGGATCACACAAAAGGAAGATCACAGCGATTAGGGCTTTCTCCAACAATGTCTGCAAAGGAAATCACCATATAAGGTCTACACAGGATTTAATATAATTAACCCTATGCTTACATAACAAAAGTAATACCAATAGCTCAAACCATCGAAATCATCAAGTTCATCTTCCCATACTCACCTCAACAGTAATTAACTTAACACCAACCTTACCCATATTCCCTGATGCCTCAACACTGCTCAAATCCTATAGAACTTACTGCCAAGATCCGGAGAAGCTGCTGTGAGAAATCAGTGACAAATACCACTGTTATCAGCCAACAAATCCAACATAAGATCCGGAGAAGCAGCTGGTGGCGCAGTAGGAAAAATTACCAGTCGGGTAGGCTGACCACAACCCAACCCAGAGGAGTTAGGGTTCGGATCCAGCAACAAGAGGGAACCTAGGACAAAGGAAGGAGTCGGCTAGGCACTGCACAGTGGAGGAGTCGGCTAGGCACTGCACAGTGGAGGAGTCGGCGTCGGCAGAGGGAGGACAGCCGGTTGCCGGTTGTGGTAGCGGTGACACTGTGCAAAACTAGGGCAGAGAGAAACGGGAGAAGGGCGTCGGCGGCGCTGGGATCCCCACGGCGACAGCGGCCTGGGTCGGTCCTAGTGGCCGGCAATGTCCCGTGCGGCGGCTAGGGCTGAGGAAGAGCGGCAGTGCTCGGCGTCGGCACCAGTGGGCATAGAGCAAGCTTTCGGCGATTTTATGGCAGGGGAAAGCTTCGGCTCGGGTGGAGAAGAAGATGAAGAAAAGGTCTTCAGGTGTGCGACTCGGGAGGAAGAAACCGCCGGCCGGCGGTTAGGGCCGGCGTCGGGCGCGAGAGAAGAAGAGTGGAGTGGATGAGGGCTCGGGCTCGGCACAGTAACGAGGAGAGAAAAAAAATATAAGGAAAAAGAAAAGGGAAAAGGAAAAGAAAAATAAAACTTTTCCTTATTAAAACTGGGTAGCCTAAACAGGCTTTTCCGGACCCCGTTTTTATCCCCATTAACTCGTCCGTACGAGCTCCGAAAAATTCTTGAAAAATGTCCAAAAATTTCGAAAAATTCCGTTATTAATATTCGTCATTTTTCCGATATTTTACAATTCCTTATACTTTCATCTGCTCAAGGTATTCATCGTATATTCCAGTACAATTATTCTAGTACAATGCCAAACTCGTGTATAGGTAACTATACTAGTTACCTATCTAATTTATTGTAGAAACTCCGAAATTAATGATTGGACATGCAAAATAAAAATGCTTTTTCTTGGGTAAAGGAAGGGATGACTCGATCCATTTCTGTATCGATCATGATATATGTAATAACTCGGTCATCCATTTCAAATGCATATCCCGTTTTTGCGCAGCAGGGTTATGAAAACCCGCGAGAAGCAACGGGACGAATTGTATGTGCCAATTGTCATTTAGCTAATAAACCCGTGGATATTGAAGTTCCGCAAGCTGTGCTTCCTGATACTGTATTTGAAGCAGTTGTCCGAATTCCTTATGATAAGCAACTGAAACAAGTTCTTGCTAATGGTAAAAAGGGAGGTTTGAATGTAGGGGCTGTTCTCATTTTACCCGACGGATTCGAATTAGCCCCCCCTGATCGTATTTCTCCCGAATTGAAAGAAAAGATTGGAAATTTGTCTTTTCAGAGTTATCGTCCTAATAAAAGAAATATTATTGTGATAGGTCCTGTTCCTGGTCAGAAATATAGTGAAATCATCTTTCCCATTCTTTCCCCCGACCCTGCTACGAAGAAAGATGTTCACTTCTTAAAATATCCCATATATATAGGTGGGAACAGAGGAAGGGGTCAGATTTATCCTGATGGTAGCAAAAGTAACAATACAGTCTATAATGCTACATCAGCAGGTGTAGTAAGTAGAATAGTACGTAAAGAAAAGGGTGGATATGAAATAACCGTTGTTGATCCATCGGATGGACATCAAGTAGTTGATATTGTACCTCCAGGACCAGAACTTCTTGTTTCAGAGGGTGAATCCATCAAGCTTGATCAACCATTAACAAGCAATCCCAATGTGGGAGGCTTTGGTCAGGGAGATGCAGAAGTAGTGCTTCAAGACCCATTACGGGTCCAAGGTCTTTTATTCTTTTTTGCATTTGTTATTTTGGCACAAGTTTTTTTGGTTCTTAAAAAGAAACAGTTTGAAAAGGTTCAATTATACGAAATGAATTTCTAGGTGCGGGGATTTCTTGTTGATCCATCCATATATATGGATAAACAAGAAATCTCCAAACCCTTTTTGTTGCTTTGTTTATACTTTTTTTCGTTTTGTGGGATGCCTGGAATTCATTACTTGTATCCTATTCTTTGTAATAGATATACAAACGAAGAGAATACAAGGGAAGGATGGCAAACCGGAACTCTTTTGTTTAGATTGATAGGAAGTTGTGGACAAACAAAAAGAGAGAAAAGATTATAGGGAAATAATTGATTGAACAAATAGAACTTCTTCTATTAACTTAAACTTATAACTTAGAGAAATTATTCAAACAAATTTAAATTTCAAATTATATTATAGAGTAAGTTCCATTAGTAGTTTACTATAGAAATAGAAAGAAAGAATTTGGAGGATATCTCATGCGTATAAATCCATAGAATATTGTAGTATCCAGAGATTACTCTTTTCTTCTTGCTTCGTATCGTAAGAATTAATTAGAGGAAGGACAGAGACTATGAATCAATCAATGGCTTCAATTCTTCAAAAACATTATTAAGAAACAAAAGAATAGAGTAATATTTAAAACATCAGAGCAAAAGATCCATTTTGTCATTTTTTTCTACAAAACAAATATAATATTTTTATTATGTTGACTGTATAACTTTCCAATTTGAATTTGTATGTTATGGAATAGATCAAAGTCTTCTTATATTCCTATATCTTATAAGATGTGGGACCTTACCCTCCTTTGTCTGTCTGATTAGAGTGGTAAGGTCCGCTGAGTTCTTACTCTTTCATGTCTACAATCTGGTTCATACGATTACTAGAGAGATGAACCCAACCCAGAATATGAACCGTAAAAGAAAACACCTATTAAACCGATCACAGGAATACCAGTTACAGTACCCACCAACCAAAGAGGAATCCTTCCAGTAGTATCGGCCATTTCCCCTACTTTCCTCCACATTTTTCAAATGGTCATGCTATAGACAAAAACAGCCATTGATAATTATGAAGATGGTATCTTTCCGAATGGGATAAGAGAATTCCTACTATTCTCTTTCTCTCAATTGAAGAAATAATTGGAAAATAAAACAGCAAGTACAAAAATGAGTAATAAACCCCAGTATAGACTGGTACGATTCAATTCAACATTTTGTTCATTCGGATTTGATTCTGTCATAGCTCTATAATTCGAATTAGGTTTATCGTTGGATGAACTGCATTGCTGATATTGATCCCAAAAAAGAAACAGTAGGTACAGCTAGTCCGTGAACAGCCAACCATCGTACTGTAAAAATGGGATAGGTTCGATCTATGGTCATTGGGGGCCTCCTAAAAGGATTTACTAAATTCATCGAGTTGTTCTAAAGAATCAAAACGGCCAGTTATCAATGGAATCCCTTGTTGGCTCTCTGTGAAATACTCATTTGGCCGAGGACTTCCAAACACATCATAAGCTAAACCCGTACTGACGAATAACCAACCCGCAATGAATAGGGAAGGTATAGTAATGCTATGAATGACCCAATATCGAATACTGGTGATAATATCAGCAAAAGAACGTTCTCCCGTGCTTCCGGACATTCTGAGCTCCACAAATTTTTGTACATTTAAAAAAAAGGGGGGTCGATTCTTTGAAAGATGGGATCAGTAAATGGAAATGGAAAACTACTGATATTGCATCTTTGTGAGATCGTCAATTTTGTACCAAAGGTTTATTTAAAGTATACCGAATCAGTATAGCTATACTCCCTCTGGCACAGCAACGCTGTCTAGATCGGTACCAAAATGCTACACAATTCTTTTCTTCTTTTTTTGTTCCTTATTTATGCATAACTCCACGTCATTCAATATATGAATAGAAAGTTACTCAAATTCCTTATAAGATTTCCATTATTGGATTCATAATAGAAAATAAACAAACATCTTGAAAAAATGTGAATCAATAGTTTTTTGTTTCTAATAATTCACGAAAGATATTATTAAATTATATTTACTCTTTACACAATTAAATTAATTTAATTTATACGTATAATATAATGGATCTTAAATCCATTAACAATTCTTTTTGTTGATTATAAAATTTTTTGTTTGAATCTTTTTATTTCAAGTAATTGGTTGGTCGTAGTCGTATAGTCGTATATAGTCGTAATAATGATATACATATATAATGTAATAATATATAATGTAATTGTATGTAATAGTAATAATATATATATAATGTAATAATTCTATGTAATATAGAATACATTATGTAATGTAATATAAAATAGTATATAATACTTAATGAAAGAAAGAAATGAAAGAAAGAAAACCCGGCGATAACAATCTATATTCATAATGCAACTGTTAGATCCAAAATAAAGGTCTTTCTTGACCGAAGTTAGAAGTATAGAACTCTCCGATATGGAAAGACGGAATATAGAATCTAAAAGGATAATGAAAGTTGTTCGTCTTTGAATCGGGTTGGACCTGAAGAAAAAAGAATTAAAATAGAAAAATAAAGTAAAAGTTCTATTTTTCGATAGATTGTGGGGCACCTTTTTCTTCTTTTCCTTCGAAATATTATGTTATGGGCAATTAAGCAACCTATTACTGGACTGAGTCCAATGAAAAAAATAAAAAGGTAATTAGTATCAGGCATTCGTTCCAAAACGGATTATATCCTCTTGAAAAAGAAGGGAAATGATCAAAATTTAATTTTCAATTGGAACTAAACTGATTCTGTCAATTGATTTTTTCTTACCGTCATATTTTCTAAAAATTTTAATTTAGGTAAGTGCTTTATCAGCATATGTAGCAAAGGAACATATCTAATTTAGCTCTTTCATGCTTACTATAACTAGTTATTTCGGTTTTCTACTGGCTGCTTTAACTATAACCCCAGCTCTATTCATTGGTTTAAACAAGATACGACTTATTTGAAATAAATTGAATGAAAAAATTGATAAAAACGAATATTTCTCTGAGATTCTTGGTATTCTATGGTTCTTTTACACACCAATTGTCAATTCTTGGTCATTGAGATTCATGGATAATTCAGATTAATATTTTTAAATGTATCTTACCTATTTTTTATCCCCTTAAACAAACCGAAATGATTGAAGTTTTTCTATTTGGAATCGTCTTAGGTCTAATTCCTATTACTTTAGCAGGATTATTCGTAACCGCATATTTACAATACAGACGCGGTGATCAGTTAGATCTTTGATTGAGTAATATTTATTTATTTTTTATTGACCTCCTTCCCGCAGGAGGTCCAATGCAAGTTGCAATTAAACTTTTTTTTTTTTTTTTTTGTTCAAATATTTTATTGTGATTCGACATCAAATAAACTGACTCACGCTCTGTAGGATTTGAACCCACGACATCGGGTTTTGGAGACCCGCGTTCTACCGAACTGAACTAAGAGCGCTTTCTTATGTTTATGACAGGGGATACAACTATACTGTAAAGAAATCTACCCCAATGCATCTTGCATACATATAGTATAAAAAACGGAAAATTATGTACAATTTGAATCGTTCTCAATTAATCCTCGTTACTGTCCATAGAAGAAGTAATAGGTAGGGATGACAGGATTTGAACCCGTGACATTTTGTACCCAAAACAAACGCGCTACCAAGCTGCGCTACATCCCTTTTTTTCAATTGTCGGGCAGTCTCATTCTACAAAATACCTGTCTTGTTTTCCATATCTTCATTTTTTCCTCCATCTATATACAATTTTCTTATCATTTCTTCTCTTCCTTTTGGTTTCATATAAGAAAATCTTATACATATCATAAATATAAGAATTATATACATCTGAAACCTAACGTATAAAAAAGTTTTATCAGTAATGTTCAGGAACAGGGGATTAAATGAAAATCTCATCTATTGATTAATTGTACATATCTATTTTAGCATTTAGTTCGGAATTCTGTGTAAAATAAATACAAATGATCTTGAACTACAACATCTGACCATATACACATATGTATTACAATCCATAGGAAAGGAGGATTTTCAATGCGAGATATAAAAACATATCTCTCCGTAGCACCTGTGCTAAGTACTCTATGGTTTGGGTCTTTAGCAGGCCTATTGATAGAGATTAATCGTTTATTCCCGGATGCCTTGTCATTCCCATTTTTTTGATTCTAGTTATTGATTATGTGAAGAAATAAATAAAATTAGAGATACAATTTTACATGACTCAAATTTCGAATTTCCTCCCTCCTTTTTCAGTTCTTTCATTTCAGTTCCTTAGCTTTAGGATAAGGAGAAAAGAAAAAAGTGTATGGAACCTCAACAAAAATGTGATAGATCGAATTTTGGAGACCTAAAATTTAAATGTGGATCCAGTCTAGGGAGGGTTCCGCGAGAAAGAAGATACTTAAATTAAATAAGAATAATAATTTAGTGGATTTAGGATAGGAACAATTGATAGTTAGAAAGAAATTGTATTACTTAATTATTACTTCATAAAATAAAATTATTATTTTATTACTCTATAAAATATAAAATGAAAATTTTTACTTAATTACAATTACATTAATATTAATTTTTAAATTTGAATAAATAAGAATTTAATGATAATTGCAACGAAATTTTTAGAAAATTCTATTTCTAGTTAGTAACTTCTATTTAATTTATTTTTGTTTTCTTCTTCAGCTCGGATCGAAAATGTAAGAGTTAAGCCGATACAAAATTCAAAGGGGGTTTATGGCTAAGGGTAAGGATGTAAGAGTTATAGTTATTTTAGAATGTACCGGTTGTGCCCGAAATGATGTCAATAAGGAATCGCCGAGTATTTCTAGATATATTACTCAAAAGAATCGACACAATACGCCTGGTCGATTAGAATTGAGAAAATTTTGTCGCTATTGTCACAAGCATACGATTCATGGGGAAATCAAGAAATAGATTGAACGGAACACATGTGTTCTTTTCAAGTCAAAGAAGAAAAAGAGCTTAACATATATTTAATTTTAATTTTTAATATAGAATATGAATAATAGAATATGAATAATGTGTATACATTATGCATACAAATCAAAGCCTATTTTGGTAGGATCTGAAGTAAATAAAATAAAGAAATAGAATTTTAGAGATAAGGAATAAACCATGGATAAATCCAAACAATCTTTTCGTAAATCCAAGCAATCTTTTCGCAAATCCAAACGATCTTTTCGTAGGCGTTTGCCCCCAATTAGATCGGGGGATCGAATCGATTATAGAAACATGAGTTTAATTAGTCGATTTATTAGTGAACAAGGGAAAATTTTATCTAGACGGGTGAATAGATTGACTTTGAAACAACAACGATTAATTACTATTGCTATAAAGCAAGCCCGTATTTTATCTTTGTTACCCTTTCTTAATAATGAGAGACTATTTAAGAATAAAAAATCGGAGTCGATCCCCCGAACTCGAATTACTCGTCCTAGAAAAAAAAAATAGACATACTCCTCAATTGACTCCAAACTCCAATTGTAACTCAAGCTCAGATGTGTTTTTTGTTCGAAAAGGCCTAGAATCTAGAAGAGTGGGTTCCAAGTGTTAAAAGAAAAAAAATTCCCATTTTTTTTAAACATGTTCGTTCATTCCTATTACTTATTTTTTTATTTTTTAAGTGATTTTTATTCTATCTTCCCGGAGAAGTCACTCCGGGGAATTCTGTTTCGTTTCAATCATTCCTTTACTGTACATGACTTTATAATCTACTTTATTTGAATTTGATTTGATGATCTTATCTTGTTGGAAATCATGTAAAGACAATTCTTATTTGATATAGCTATTTGTGCAGGTATTTTACGATTAAGAAGCAATTGCTTCTTGTACAGATTATGTATTAATATACTATAACTATACAATACTGACTTTTCACGAGTTATTGCATTTATCCGAGTGATCCACAAACGACGAAAATCCCTCTTTTGCCTACCTCTATCTCGATGAGAGGAAGCCAAAGCTCTAATTTTTTGTTGAGTAATCGTTCGAATAAGTCTCGAATGAGCCCCTCTAAAGGTTGACGCAAAAAAATGAATTTTTGTTCGACGTCTACGAGCTATATATCTCCGTCTAACTCTTGTCATTGAATCAAATTAAACCTTAATGAATAACTAATTGATTTCTATTCTTTCAGCCATCCTTTTATCCCCCTTGGTCGATGAATAACAAAACGGATTATTCCGATATATAAAATATGAATTCGAATGGCTTTTGCTACTATAACCTTCCTTACCACCATTTTTTATTCCTTTCAGGCATTTCACCTGAAAATAATAAATTCTAATGATACTAAAAAAAAGTGGGTTCCTTCGTTTCTATGGTTATTTCTTAAACGGCGAGGTCCTCTCTATACACCGGAGCTTCTTCTTTCATTTAATCAAATGGTATTGTGAACTTGTATAGTTCACACTCTTTGGCTCTACCCATCAATTATCAATTATAGAGTAATAGCTCTTTTCACAATAAGAGTTATCTACCCATGTGTCAACTTGATATCTCTATATCCATGACTTGTGAGATCAAGTCATCGAGTTGACCTACATACTAGTCTTATTGCATTAACATTGTCCCTGAATGTTAATACTCGACTAGGAATAATTAAGAGTAGTGTTCCCTATATCATCTTACTATCAATTCAACCAATCGATTGATATAGGTAAGAACCTTCTACTCAAGGATGCTATTATACTTAGTTTATTTGGCACCAATACAAGTAAGTATAATAACCAAAAATAAATACCTTTATATATATAAGAATATGATACAACAAGTCCATAATACAATCATCAAATGATTGGCTCTAGGGCTCTAACTAACAACATGTACAACCTCTTCGCATAGTCTTGGAGACTCTTTATTGACATCGTCTATACGTGAAGTTCAGCAAGTGTGCCTTTTGGCTATCTTCAGTTGGTTTTCTGGGTCACGTAGTTTCTAGCCGAGGTATTTTCATAGATCTCAGAAGATCAAGGCTGTCACCAGTTGGGAGCAGTCGAAATTTGTACAGGAGATTTCGCAGTTTCTTAGGACTGGCACGATATTACAGATGTTTTGTCAAGGGTTTCTCCCGCATAGCTATGCCATTGACACATTTGACAAGGAAAGGTGTGATGTTTACATGGTCCGAGGCCTATAAGACCAGCTTCCAGAAGCTGAAGCGGAGATTAGTGTCTGCTCCAGTTTTGATTTTACCCACTGGAGAGGATGGATTCATACTTTACACTAACGCATCTCCTCAGGGTTTGAGTGCTGTTCTGATGTAGCACGGTAGAGTAGTCTCCTATGCTTCTCGTCAATTGAAGGAGCATGAGAAGAACTACCCAGTTCATGATCTGGAGTTGGCCGCCATTATATTTGCTTTAAAGATTTGGCGAGATTACCTGTACGATATTACCTTTGAGATTCTCACTAACCATAAGAGTCTCAAATATCTCTTCACTTAGAAGGAACTAAATCTCTGACTGAGGAGATGAGTGGAGTTCCTATTGGATTACAATTGTTCCATTAGCTGGATTACGATTGTTCCATTAGCTACCTCCCAGGGAGAGCTAATGTGGTTGCTGATGCACTCAGCAGGAAGTCCAGAGGGATTTTTTCTTGCCACCGAGCTTCAGTCACGGACTTGATTCAAGGTTTCTCTGAGTTGAGCCTTCAGGAGCAGGGTTGGACAGAGCAGGGTATGTTGGTTACCATGGTTGCTCAGTCGTCGAACAGGACAAGGATTCGAGAGGTCCAGGTCGGTGATAAGCACTTACAGTCCATTGGCATCCAGATAGCTTCCAGGCAGTAGACCGAGTTCACACGAGATGAGGAGGGTATTATATATTTCCAAGGCAGATTATGCGTACCTTAGTCTCATCCGGTCTTGCAGGAGTTACTTCAATAGGCTCATCACTCTCGATTTGCGATCCACCCAGGCAGGATTTGCATGTATCGAGATTTGAGGCGTTCTTATTGGTGGAACGACATGAAGAAAGACATTGCGGAATTTGTAGTTAGATGTCTAGCATGTCAACAGGTGAAGGCTGAGCACCAGAGACCTGCTGAATTACTTCAGAAGATTCTAATTCCAGAGTGGAAATGGGATCACATCACTATGGATTTTGTGGTGGGATTGCCTAGGACACGACGAGACCATGATGCGATATGGGTAATCGTTGATCAATTAACCAAATCCATGCACTTCTTAGCGATCCGGAAGACCGATTCTCTGGATCGATTGGTAGAGCTGTACTGACGAGAGATCATCAGATTGCATGGTGTACCGTTGAGTATTATATCGGATAGAGACCCTCGGTTCACGTCCCGATTCTGGCAGAGTCTGCAGCAGGCCTTGGGCACTCAGCTCCATTTTAGTACAGCTTTCCATCCGCAGATTGATGGATAGTCAGAGCAGACCATTCATACTCTAGAGGACTTGCTGAGATCTTGTGTATTGGATTTCAGAGATAGTTGGGAGGACTATTTGCCATTGGTAGAGTTCGCCTACAACAATAGCTTTCATTCGGCTATGCAGATGATACCGTTGGAAGCGTTGTATGGTAGACCTTGTCGGACACCCACCTTTGGGAGGAGGTCGGGGAGGCCCAGCTGTTTGGGCCTCATAGAGCTCAGCAGGAGTTAGAGTTGGTCCGTACTATCAGATGGAGGATGTCAGAGGCATAGGACCGCCGGAAGAGTTATGCTGTTCAGAGACGGAGACCACTGGGGTTCTCTACTAGCGACCATGTTTTTCTACGTGTCTCACCCACGAAAGGGGTGAAGAGATTTGGTCTCAGGGGTAAGCTAGCTCCGCGATACATTGGACCTTTCCAGATCTTGGAAAGGATTAGAGCGGTAGCTTATCGTCTGGCACTACCACCGTCCCTGACAGGTGTTCACGATGTATTCCATGTGTCTATGCTGGCGAGATATATATCCGACCCGACAAATGTGCTGACAGATATCTCAATTCCTATTTAGCCTGACGTTACCTACGAGGAGGTTCCGGTACAGATTCTGGACCAGAAAGAGCGTCAGCTACCGAACAAGACTATCTAGCTAGTTAAAGTCGAATGGCAGCATCATTCTGACGAGGAGGCAACATGGGAGCTCGAGGATACAATTCGAGCTCGATACCCCCATCTTTTTCACTTGAGATATATGAGTTAATTTCCGTTCAGCATTTATACTATCTATTTATTGTTAGTACTTGCTGATGGTAATAACAAAAATTTAGGGACTAAATTTTTATTAGTGGGGGAGAATGTAAAATACCGAAAAAGGACGAATAACCATAAGGGAATTTTCCAGAATTTCTAGAAATTTTATGGGAATTTTTCGGAGCCCGTATGACTTAGGTTACGGGGATAAATATAGGTCACGGGAAATACTGTTTAGGCTATCCCAATATAACGAGGAAATGTTTGATTTTTTAAAATATTTCTTTTTAATTTTCTTTTCTTCTTTTTTTTTTTATTTCCTCCCCTTGCCCAAACCTCCTTCTAACCCGACGTCGTTTCTCTCGATGCCGTCGCCGCTCATGTCCCTTCCGTTTCTTCTCCTCCGGTACAAAAGCAGTGGCAGAGGGAAGCTTCAAGTCTTCCCCTTTCGTCTTCCTCACGAGTTAGCCCTAGCCTCTCCACCGCCACACCCCCCCCCCCCTTTCCTCTTCCCCTTAGTCGAGCTTGCGCCATAGCCGACGCCGACCCTCGATCATGCCACAGTCAACGGCGGTGTGAAGATGCCTTAGGGCTTCGAGGGTAAGCAATCGAAACCCTTCTTCCCTCTTGATTCATTGTCGGATCCTTGTTGATTCACGGATTTCACTAGATTAGGGCTTTGTTCTATGTTAATCTTACTTGCTTGGATTAAGGGAAGTGTCGGATCACTCCATTCCTTTTTCTTCTAATTAGATCTTGCACCTTATCTTCTTTGCTGTGCATTGAGGTCACGGGATTGGAGAAGAAGAGGTAAGGTGCATAGTTGTTGCTGGAAATTAGTTGGTGATAGATTGTTTTGTTGAATTCTAATCTCTTCTTCTTGATCCAGGTAGTGGACAACAACTTGATCAGGGCAGTGAGGTAAGGTTCTGTTCAGTGGGTTCTTTTCTTGTTTCCGGCAGCACTCCAACCAGCAATAACCACCTGGTTCCAGCATCAACAGCAGCTGAGATTGAGGTAAGGTATAGGGTTTTTGATCTTGTGGTCGATGATTGATAGATAGGTTAGTAAATATTGTTAACCTAGGTATATGTGTTGAATTAGGAATGAATTGGATCTTATTGGTTAATTGTATTTAGATTAGAACATGTGGTATATCATGTTTTAAATTAAAGGTTATAATGAGTTGTTTATGTGTAGTGGATTTAGGTTTGGGTTTCTAATCTAATGGGTTGTTTAGGATTAGGGTAACTAATCCTAATTAACCATTGGATTTAATTTAGGTAGGATGATGGTGATGTGATAAGGATTTTACCCTAAATTAGTCGTAGGGATTTTATTTAGCTATTCATTGAATTTTAATTAAATAAAAATGTATATATTGGTGACGCAGGGCTCTGATTCGAGACGAGTATCTCGACGTCGGATTTGACTAGATTGGACCTTCTATTTAAGGCGGGTACCTTGACTTATCTTTTAGATAATGTCATGTTGATATGCTTAGTAGATTTTAATAAATAGTAATAATTATGTTTATATCTGCATCCGTATGTCACTATTTATTTCCGAGCATGTTTTGTTTGTTACTTGTTTAGCATTCATGCCCCTATATATTATTTATGTTATAGAGGTAGTGACATGCCATGCCATATGATATACCGGACTAGTCATTTACCATATCTGACCTGTGTACCTAGATCTGTTTATTTGATGCATTTATTTTTGGTACATGTTTTATGGAGGAAGATATAGTCAGGATTTGTATGCTTAGTGTCATGCACCATCTCGTATGATTGCATGTTGTGCGATAGTCGGCTCTATTATTGTTGAGCACATCGCCAGTTACATGGATCTACACACACAACCACTCATGGATTAGTGGTTTTTATTCACACAGGGTGTGTTGCTGCAGTATGCTCTGTTTGACTCCGTTGGTCCGCTCATGGGTAGTGTGACGCAGCATTGTAACCGGCAGGGATCCCTCCTTTGGATTGTCTCAGGGAGATGAGAGCATTGCGCTCCCCCATTTATGATTTGGGGTAGGAGGATAGGTGTACTCCGACAGCATCCCGTCCACTCGGTCACTCATCAGGAGCAGTGACGGCAGAGTACACGGTTGCCATAGCCCTACCCACTCGGTCTCACCATCATGTGTGAGATAGCTGACTAGCGTCAAGGGTGACCAGGACATGTCATTGGCATCATATGCATATTTGCATTTATTGCTTGTGTTTGCTCCACTTTGTTTGTTCCTTATTGGATGGATGCATATGATTGACATGCATACAGGGACATGTATTTTCAGTCTGACGACCTTGTTATCCTGATAGGTGGTTCTGGTGAGTACAACTTCTCCCCTTAATTTCAGTTTTGCATTGTTTCATTACTTCTGGAGACTGTACACATATTTATTACTGCTGATTATTATTTACTATGCATGTCAACTAGGTATTTGCTGGATGTTGGACTCACCCCCCGTTATTACCATTTCAGGTTGAGGCTATCCAGAGGAGTTCCAGCCGCTAGTTTCCCTCTCTAGGTTGTGGGGATTTCCGTTTTGGATTTTCTCTTTGGTTTTCTTATTATGTTATCGTCTACGTTTCCAGACTTGTACCTTTTGGCACTTGGATCTTGTATTATCCCTTATTCTCGATTGGTTTTTGTTTGGATGTATGCTGGTGATTTAAGTTTTATGGGTGTAGTTGAGTAGGATATAAGATTTGAGTTTTATGGGTGTAGTTGAGTAGGATGTTTGAGATGTTTTCCTTATCATTGCTTATTTTTGGTTTTTACTATTAAACTGCGTGGGTGCTTGCTTAATATATATTGTTATTGTTCCAGCCGTGTTGGCCGAGGTATATGTAGCCTTGAGGGCATTGTAGGATGTTTCATATTGTCCCCCGTATAGGGGAGATGTTGCTGAAATTTCTTCTGGCAAAGACTACCTGGGGCGTGACAATATTTTTGGTATCAGAGCCAAGGAGCCCCAGAAGTACCTTGACCTGGTCGATTGCGACCACTCACTGCACCAGATGTGTGTCCAGAGACCACCTCACCACAGCCTGCTCCTTGGGATAGTCAGTTTGCTATTATTGCAAACTGCCCGGGCACCTGAGCTGAGATTGTTCGCTGATTGCTCGGCATATGGCTTCTAGAGTGTCTGGTCATGGAGGATAGCCCAGTCAGACAGGGATTTATCGAGGAGGGCGGAGAGCCCAATCTTCGCATAGACAGCCAAGGACAGCTCCCCCGGCAGCAGCTGCATATGACATACATGGACAGGAGCACTCCAATGCCCTTATGGTACCACAGGGTTCTGATGTGGGACCTCAGTATCAGCTGCAGCCCCAGCCACTGGTACAGTTCCAATTATAGCCTCTAGTCTAGTATCAGCCACAGTCACAGCCACTGGTCCAGTACCAGTCATAACCCCAGCCGCCGGTCTAGTATCATTCGTAGCCTACATATCCATTTATGGCTCAGTACTCGGCATCGTCACAGTGGCAGGCTCAGACTCAGGCGCAGTAGCCTTTGGCGACACTACCACCTCCACCACTGCCAGAGACTGAACGTATTCATGCAGTTACCAGAGAGGATGCACAGCGGGCTGACGGATCCATTTTTCGCGATATGGTTTTACTTTATGGATTATCCGCTGATATGCTGATAAATATTGGTAGCTCTCATTCATTTATTTCCCATGCCGTTATAAGGGACATAGGTAGACTACCTACTCTTAGAATGCAGCGACTGACCGTCTCCCTACCATCCGGTGATACATTGGACGTCACCTAGGAGGTCAGAGGTTACCCGTTAGACTTTGGCAACATGATAGTTACGGTAGATCTTTGAGTACTGGAAATAGTCGAGTTTTATATTATTCTTGGCATGGATTGACTGTCAGCATATCATGCCTTTGGGCTTACCAATGCTCTAGCGGTGTTTATAGATTTGATGAACCTCATCTTTCTGGAGTATCTAGATCAGTTTGTTGTTGTCTTCATCGACAACATTTTGATCTACTCACATTCTGAGGAGGAGCATGCACATCCACTTCGCATAGTCTTAGAGACTCTTCGACGACATCGTCTATACGCGAAGTTCAGTAAGTGTGCCTTTTGGCTATCTTCAGTCGGTTTTTTGGGTCACGTAGTTTCTAGCCAAGGTATTTCCGTGGATCTCAGAAGATCAAGGCTATCACCAGTTGGGAGCAGCTGAAATTTGTACAGTAGATTCCACAGTTTCTTGGGACTGGCAGGATATTTCAGATGTTTTGTCAAGGGTTTCTCCCGCATAGCTATGCCACTGACACGCTTGACAAGGAAAGGCGTGAAGTTCACGTGGTCCGAGGCCTGCGAGACCAGCTTCCAGGAGCTGAAGCGGAGATTAGTGTCTGCTCCAATTTTGGTTTTACCCACTGGAGAGGATGGATTCATACTTTACATTGATGCATCTCTTCAGGGTTTGGGCACTGTTCTGATGAAGCACGACAGAGTAGTCTCCTATGCTTCTCGTCAGTTGAAGGAGCATGAGAAGAACTACCCAGTTCATGATCTGGAGTTGGCCGCCATTATATTTGCTTTAAAGATTTGATGGCATCACCTATACGGTATTACCTTTGAGATTCTCACTGACCATAAGAGTCTCAAATATTTGTTCACTCAGAAGGAACTAAATCTCCCACTGAGGAGATGAGTGGAGTTCCTGAAGGATTACGATTGTACCATTAGCTACCTCCCAGGGAGAGCTAATGTTGTTGTCGATGCACTCAGCAGGAATTCCAGAGGGACTTTGGCTTGCCACCGAGCTTCAGTTACGGACTTGATTCAAGGTTTCTCCGAGTTGGGCCTTCAGGCGCAGGGACGGACAGAGCAGGGTATGTTGGTTACCATGGTTGCTCAGTCGTCGATCAGGACAAGGATTCGAGAGGCCCAGGTCGGTGATCAGCACATACAGTCTATTGGCAGCCAGATAGCTTCCGGGCAGCAGACCGAGTTCACACGAGATGAGCAGGGTATTACATATTTCCGAGGCAGATTATGCGTACCTCAGTCTCATCCGGTCTTGCAGGAGTTGCTTCAAGAGGCTCATCACTCTCGATTTGCGATCCACCCAGGCAGGAGCCGCATGTATCGAGATTTGAGGCGTTCTTATTGGTGGAACGACATGAAGAAAGACATCGCAGAATTTGTAGCTAGATGTCTAGTCTGTCAGCAGGTGAAGGCTGAGCACCAGAGACCTGCCGGATTACTTCAGAAGATTTTGACTCCAGAGTGGATATGGGATCACATCACTATGGATTTTGTGGTGGGATTGCCTAGGACATGACGAAGCCATGATGCGATTTGGGTAGTCATTGATCAATTAACCAAATCCGCACACTTCTTAGTGATCCGGAAGTCCGATTCTCTGGATCGATTGGTAGAGATGTACTGTCGAGAGATCATCAGATTGCATGGTGTACCGTTGAGTATTATATCGGATAGAGACCCTCGGTTCACGTCCCGATTCTGGCAGAGTTTGCAGCAGGCCTTGGCCACTCAGCTCCATTTCAGTACAACTTTCCATCTGCAGACTGATGGATAGTCAGAGTGGACCATTCAGACTCTAGAGGACTTGCTGAGATCTTGTGTATTGGATTTCGGAGGTAGTTGGGAGGACCATTTTCCATTGGTGGAGTTCGCCTACAACAACAGCTTTCATTCGGCTATCCAGATGGTACCGTTTGAAGCGTTGTATAGTAGGCCTTGTCGGACACCCACCCTCTGGGAGGAGGTTGGGGAGGCCCAGCTGTTAGGGCCTCATAGAGCTTAGCAAGAGTCAGAGTTGGTCCGTACTATTAGATGGAGGATGTCAGAGGCGCAGGACCGCCAGAAGAGTTATGCTGATCGGAGACGGAGACCCCTGGGGTTCTCTACTGGCGACCGTGTTTTTCTGTGTGTCTCACCCACGAAAGGGGTGAAGAGATTTGGCCTAAGGGGCAAGCTAGCTCCGCGATACATTGGACCTTTCCAGATCTTGGAAAGGATTGGAGCAGTAGTTTATCGTCTGGCACTACCGCCGTCCCTGACAGGTGTTCACGATGTATTCCATGAGCTGACGAGATATATATCCGACTCGGTAAATTTGCTGACAGATATCTCAGATCCTATTCAACCTGACGTTACCAACGAGGAGGTTCCAGTACGGATTCTGGACCAGAAAGAGCGTCAGCTACGGAACAAGACTATCGGGCTAGTTAAAGTCGGATGGTAGCATCATTCTGACGAGGAGGCTACATGGGAGCTCGAGGATACAATTCGAGCTCGATACCCCCATCTTTTCACTTGAGGTATGTGAGTTAATTTCCGTTCAGCATTTATACTATCTATTTATTGTTAGTACTTGCTGATGGTAATAACGAAAATTTGTAGACCAAATTTTTATTAGTGGGGGAGAATGTAAAATACTGAAAAAGGACGAATAATCATAAGTGAATTTTTCAGAATTTTTAGAAATTTGCTGGGAATTTTTCAGAGCCCGTATGACTTAGTTTACGTGGATAAATATAGGTCACGGGAAATCCTGTTTAGGAGAGTCTATGTACTCTAATAAGGTCTGGGAGCTTGTAGAACCACCTGATGGTGTAAAAGCCGTTAGATGCAAGTGGATCTACAAAAGGAAAAGAGGCACAGATGGGAAGGTAGAAACCTTCAAAGCAAGGCTTGTTGCGAAAGGGTACACTCAGAAAGAGGGAATCGATTATGAGGAGACCTTTTCACCGATAGTCATGCTTAAGTCTATCCGAATACTCTTATCCATTGCCGCTCATATGGATTATGTGATTTGGCAAATGGATGTCAAGACAGCTTTCCTTAATGGAAGTCTTGAACAAAACATCTATATGAAGCAACCAGAAGGGTTCATTGAAAAGGGCAAAGAGCATCTAGTGTGCAAGCTCAATCGGTCCATTTATGGACTGAAGCAAGCTTCAAGGTCTTGGAACATCCGGTTTAATGAAGTAATCCAGTCATATGGATTTATTCAGTGTCCGGATGAGTCTTGTGTATACAAGAAGTGTAACAGAAATGTGGTGGTTTTTCTTATACTATATGTAGATGATATTTTGTTAATTGGCAACAATGTCAAGGTATTATCGAACGTAAGGGTATGGTTGTCCAAACAATTTGATATGAAGGACTTAGGAGATTGTGCACACATTCTTGGGATCAAAGTTATAAGGGATCGCAAGAAAAGAATGTTGTCCCTGCCCCAAGCTTCATATATAGATACAATCCTTGCTCGTTTTAGCATGCAGAATTCCAAGAAAGCTTTCTTACCTTTTAGGCATGGAGTAGCTCTATCTAAAGAGATGTCTCCGAAGACATCAAAGGAGATAGAGAACATGAAAGCAGTTCCTTATGCTTCGGCTGTAGGAAGCCTTATGTATGCAATGCTGTGTACGAGACCTGATATCTGTTTTACCGTGGACATGGTTAGTAGATATCAGAGTAACCCTGGATAAGGACATTGGACTGTGTGAAAGCATATATTAAAGTACCTGAGAAGGACTAGAGATTATATGCTAGTTTACCAAGCAGACGATTTTCTCCCTGAGGGTTATACGGATTCAGATTTCCAATCGGATAAGGACAACAGTAAGTCAACATCAGGCTATGTGTTTACTTTAGGAGGTGGAGCCATTGCATGGAGGAGTGTTAAGCAGAAATGCGTTTCAGACTCAACCATGGAAGCTGAGTATGTGGCAGCCTCTGAGGCAGCTAAAGAAGCAGTATGGCTCAAGAACTTTCTAATGGACTTAGATGTGATTCCTGGTTTGCCCAGAATCATCACAATTTATTGTGATAATAGCGGTGCAGTTGCAAACTCGAAGGAACCACGATCCCATAAGGCAAGTAAACATATAGAGCGCAAGTACCACCTGATACGAGATATCGTGAAGCGAGGAGAAGTTGTCATCACCAAGATTACATCAGTAGATAACCTAGCAGATCCTTTCACTAAGGCCCTTCCAGCGAAAGCTTTTGATCGGCATGTGGAGGGGATGGGAATCAGATGTATGACAACAGATATGGCAACTTAGTCATTAGTATAAGTGGGAGATTGTTAAAGTGCATACTGAAAGCCTAAGCTTTTGTAAATATTTATTTTGAATAAAGAATCACATTTGGTCAAATTATCTACATTTATTTGTAGTTGTTCAATTAATTTATATTGTAGATAACATAGTATGTGGTCTCACATACAGAAGATAATGTTATCAGTACCTTATAAATTATAAACAGTAGCTCACAACCAAGATGGAAAGGAATAAACCATTGGAAGGTCGTAGTGTAATTGGGTATTAGTTTATCTTAACTATATAATTACACTAGTACACTTAGAGTGTATTGAGTAGGACCATTAGAGGTCGTTTCTTTTATACTGACTTTATAAAAGAACAAAGACCTCAGTTTTTATGGAAGTATGTGCTCTTAATCCTAATATAATAACAAGCATATATATTTGATATTTATTTCTTTAATTTATCAATGGGTGAGATTTAGTTTGATAAATCAATAAGCCCGATAAGTTGGTAAATGATATCACTTATAGTGTGTATTGTTGATTATAAAAGGAAACTGTGTCCTAAAAATCTAGGTTGAGAATGCCCCCAAGAGGAGCTCATAAGCATTGTCATGTTAAACCCTGCAGGTGGACATAGTCCGACATGATAATAAGGTTGAGTGGTACTACTCTTGGACTAAGATATTAATTAAGTGAGTTGTTAGTAACTCATTTAATTAGTGGGCATTCATTATCTTAAACATAGGGAGACTAACATACTCATAATAAGAAGGAGCCAAAAATGTAATTTGGGATTGGTGCGGTAGTTCAATAATAGTTCTCAAGTGGAATGAATTATTATTGATAAAATTAAGTTGTGTGTTCGGGGCGAACACGGGATGCTTAATTTTATCGGGAGACCAAAATCAATTCCTCCTCTCGGTCCCTATCGTAGCCTCTTAATTATAGAGTACTATACCCACCTTCGTACCCATCTAAAAGGGGCCGGCCTAGCCTTGCTTGGAGTCCAAGTAAGGGGCCGGCCAAACCATGTTTAGATGGGAATGATTATGGCTGGCCCAAGCATGGGTTCAATCTTGGTGTGGCCGGCCATTAAAAATAGAAAAGGAATTTTAATTTTAAATTTTTTCTTATGTGGAATACATGATTTAAAAGAGAGTTTAAAAATTAAAATATTTCCTTTTATAAGATTCTACAAAAGATTAAGAGAAGAGTTAAATCTCTTTCCTTATTTGTAGATTAAAAGGTTGATTTTAATTTTGGTTAAAACTTTCCTTATTTATAAATCATCCACATGTTGAAAAGATAAATTTTAAAATTATAGAAATTATATTTTATTACATCAACCATGAAGGGATTATTAAAGAGAAATTTTATTTTAAAATTTTTACGGAAGCAAATTAGGAAGCTTTAATTTTTCTAGCGAAAAATTTCCTTATTTGCTTGTTTTGATGTGGCCAGCCATATGCATTAAGAAAAGGATTTTAATTTTAATTAATTAAAATTTTCCTTTTCAATGGCAAAAGAATTAAGGAAGGTTTTATTAAATTTTCCTTATTGGCCAAGGCTAAGGATTATAAAAGAGGGGGTTTGGGTGCCTTCATGGAACAACCTCTATTCTATTTCTCCCTCTTTTCTTCCTTGGTGTGGCTGGCCTCTTCCTTTTCTTTTCTCTCCATCTTTGTGGCCGAACCTCCTTTTCCTCTTGGAGATCAAGTGGTGACCGGATCCTAGCTTGGAGAAGAAGAAGAGGAAGCTTGCATCCCTTGGAGCTTGGTTGGTGGAAAAGGTTCTTCATCCTTAGGGGTTTTTGTGCTTGGCCGAAACTTGAAGGAAGAAGAAGAAGGTGCTAGGTGGTTCTCGTCTCGGAAGATCGTTGCCCACACAACGTCCGAGATTAGAAGAGAAATACGGTAGAAGATCAAGAGGTCATTATCCACAAAGAAAGGTATAACTAATAATTGTTTTCCGCATCATGTTAGTTTTGTTTCTTTGTAAAAATACCAAATACAAGAGGCATGCGATTCTAGTTTTTCGAATTAGTTTTTGAAGTTGTGTTCTTTTATTTTTCCCTTGTGATTCGATTGTTCTTAGTGGTTAACCTTGGGTTACTATGGGAAGGTTAAATATTTAATTTCCTTAAAAGGCTTTGTCTAGTTGGTGGTGGTTGCTCCCATATCCAAGAAGGCCAAGTGCCTCGCCATGCAGTACTGGAAGACAATTTTAGATATAGATATTTAATTGTCTTCGTGACCTAGGTGATTTGGATCGAACGTGTTAAGTTCTGCAGGAGATCCAAATCTAAACCTAAAAGAAAAAATAAGTTAAACTTAGGATCAAACGTGTTAAGTTCCGCAGGCGATCCAAGTTTAATTTAAAAGAACACATGGTAGCTAGGAAAAAGGTTCAGACCTTTGTACAAAATTTTTGTACAGTGGAACTGTTAGGCTTTCCGAGTAGCAACCAACAGCGAGGCATGGTGATATTGGAGGACCAGAGGCGCAGCAGAAAGGAAGCTCGATGGACCCGACAGCATGAACCATAGGGTTGGCAGCACGCGAAGGATAGTGATGGAAGAAGCCTGGAAAATTAATTTCCATATTTATTGCTTTTATTTACTGTGATGTGTGTGTGCATGTGATGTGTGCTTGCATAGTTAAAATTCCTCACCTTAAAAAAAAACTAAGTGGGAGAGGGATTAATAAATAAATTCCATAGTCTCCATTAGTGGTTTGTAAGTGATGCAACAAACTTGCATGTTGGCTCTGAGTGCCTCCCTCTACAACGGGTGAGTTTGTTTACGGATCACTAGATCAAACTTTCTTTATGAATGATTACTAGTTTGTAGGTGATGCATTCAAACTTGCGTGTTGACTTTGAGTGCCTTCCTCCACAACGAATGAGTTTGTTTGCAGATCACTAGGTCAAACTTCCTTTATAATTACTGGTTTGTAGGTGATGCATTCAAACTTGCGTGTTGGCTCTGAGTGCCTTCCTCCATAACAGATGAGTTTGATTGCAGATCACTAGATCAAACTTCCTTTATGGGTAATTATAGGAAATTGTTTAGGTTTGTATGATCTTCTCTAGGTGAAGGAACACAATCCTATAAGTAATCAAGTAATGGTATACACTTAGACACATTTAATAGTATCCTCCCCAACGGAGTCATTGCTATTGTTTTGTGTGACCAAAGGAAACCAACTATTAATTTTATTTGTCATAAACTTAGGATGATAAGATAATAAAATTAATGGGTAAAACCTCCTCTTACAAATGTTGATTTTGTATACGTCCACACTAACATGACATGCAAAATTCACGGTGTTTAAGGTATTGGTGAATTTAAATGATATTATTTTGAGGAATCAATATTATTTTAAATTCAAAGTTTTGACCAAATATTTGATCAAAGTCAGACCAACTATTAATTTTATTTGTCATAAAGTTAGGTTGACGAGATAAAATTAATAGATAAAATCTCCTCTTAATGTTTGAATTTGTATACGTCCACACTAACGTAACATACAAAATTCATGGGGATTTTTGAGGTGTTGATCTTGACCAAATATTTTTATGATTCTTAGGTTTTCAAATGTTTGTCAATCCCCTAGCTGTTATACTATAGAATAGACTTAGTAGTCCCAATTATAATTGGAAATAAAACTTAGACTCTAAGGTGGACTGTCCTCTCAGAAATTAGAACAATAAAAGTGTATTTTATTCATTAGTTGTTGAAACATGTTTAGTGGTGTTATCTACTGGTACTTGGTGTGTAGATACGGGAGCCACTGATCATGTTTGCAATTCATTGCAGGGGTTCCAGGAAACCTAACAACTATATAAAAGGGAAAATACCATCTACATGGGCACCGCTGCAAAAGTAGTAGTTGTTGCAGTGGGAAATGTTTATCCTTTGAAAGGAATAAAACATTGGTTATCTTTACGTACCAAGTTTTAGAAATAACTTGATTTCAGTTTCTAAAACTATTTAAGGATAGATATTCTTTCTATTTTGATAACAAAGTTGTTATCAAGAAAAATAGGGAAGTTATCAGTTCTGGTACATTGGTTGGCAATTTATAATCCAATAACTCCCACGATACAACAAATGGAAATTAATAACATATCTTCTAACTCTAATAAGAGAAAGCAACCTTCGGAAATGAACCAATCATATCTTTGGCATCTAAGGCTAGGTTATATCAACTTGAGTAGGATTCATTGGTAGCCGATGAACTTTTGGGTTCATTGGTAGTGGAAAACTTTCCAACCTGTGAGTTTTATTTGGAAGGAAAAATAACCAAGAAGCTTTTTAAGTCTAAGGGGTAAGGTGTCAAAGATGTGTTGGAATTGGTTCATTTTGATTTGTGTGGACCTTTGACTATCCAAGTAAGAGGTGATTTCAAATATTTTGTCTCTTTTATAGACGACTATTCGAGATACAGGTATATTTACTTGATGCACCACAAGTCTAAGTGCTTTGATAAGTTCAAAGAGTACAAAGATGATATGGAGAAACGTCAAGGTAAAAATATCAAGACACTACGGTAGGATCGTAGTGGCGAGCACCTCTGAGGAGAGTTTAGGAGTCACTTATCAAAAGTCAGGATTCAATCCTAACTGACTACACCTGGTACACCCCAATAGAATGGTGTAGTAGAGCGAAGGAATAGGACTCTTATGGAAATAGTTAGATTAATGATGAGTTATTCAAAATTACCAAATTCATTTTGAGGATATACTCTGGAAACGGAAGTGAACATAGTACCTTCTAACTCAGAACCCTCTACTCCCATAGAATTATAGAATGAGCGTAACCCTAGTCTAAAGTATATTCGGATTTGGGGTAGTCCAACACATATGCTGAAGGGAGACACTGATAAGTTGGAATTAAGAACAAGAGTTCACTTGTTTGTGGGTTATCCTAGAAAAATGAAAGGAGGTTTATAATCCTTAAAAAAATCAGAAAGTCATTGTTAGCACCAATGGCCAATTTTTAGAAGAGGACTATAAGCCCATGAGTAAAATTGTTCTTAAGGAAACAATAAAGGACACGTATAATCTAGTACCAACTGTACAAGATGAGATACCACAAGAAACTACAACACGTGTCATAAATGATGCATAATTACAGACAGTACCTCATCGTAGTGGGAGGGTTGTTAGGTAACCTGAAAGATTCATGTTTTTGGGAGAGTCGTCGGACTTGATCCCAGATAAACATAAACCTGATCCCCGTACACATGACGAAGCACTCCAAGATAAAGATGCAGCATCTTGGCAAAGAGCAATAAATATAGAAATAGAATCTATGTATTCTAATCTAATATGGGAGTTTGTAGAACCACCAAATGGTGCAAAAGCCATTGGGTGTAAATAGGCCTACAATAGAAAAAGAGGGATAGACGGGAAGGTGGAAACTTTCAAAGCAAGGCTTGTTGAAAAAGGAAACCTTTTCACCAGTAGCCATACTTAAGTCTATCCGGATTCATTTATCTATTGTTGTTCATATGAATTATGAGATTTGGCAAATGGATGTCATGACAGTTTTCCTTAATGGAAGTCTTGAAGAAAACACCCATATAAAGCAACCAGAGGGGTTTATTGCAAAGGTCTAAGAGCATCTAGTATGTAAAGCTCAATCGGTCTATTTATGGACTGAAGCAAGCTTCAAGATCTTAGAACATCCGGTTTAATGAAGTAATCTAGACCCATGGATTTATTTAGTGTCCGGATAAGTCTTGTGTATACAAGACTTGTGTGATGGAAACATTGTGGTATTTCTTGTACTATACGTAGATGACATTTTTGATAATTGGAAATAATATCAAAGTGTTGTCGGAAGTAAGGGTATGGTTGCCCAAGCAATTCGATATGAAGGACTTGGGAGAATATGCCCATATTCTCGGGATCAAAGCAATAAGGGATCACAAGAAAAGAATGTTGTGCTTATCCCGAGCTTCATATATCGATACTATCCTAGCTTGCTTTAGCATGCAAGACTCTATGAAAGGTTTTTTCTACCTTTCAAGCATGGAGTAGCTTTATATAAAGAGATGTCTCCAAAGACATCAAAAGAGATAGAAGACAGTTCCTTATGCTTCAGCTGTAGGAAGCCTAATGTATGTTATGTTGTGAACGAGACCAGATATCTGTTTTGCTATGAGCATGGTTAGCATATATTAAAGTAACCTAGGATTGGGATACGGACTGCCGTAAAGCATATATTAAAGTACCTGAGAAGGACTAGAGATTATATACTAGTTTTCAAGGCAGATGATTTGATCCCTATGGGTTACATGATTTTTTGACTTCCAATCAGATAGGGACAATAGTAAGTCGACCTTGGGGTTTTGTTTTTTACTTTAAGAAGTGAAGCCATAATAATGGAGGAGTGTTAAGCATGGATGTTTTTCGGACTCCGCCATTGTAGCTGAGTATGTGGCAGCCTTTTAGGCAGCCAAAGAAGCTGTATGGCTCAGAAACTTCATGATAGACTTAGACATGATTTCTGGTTTGCCCAAAAATTATTATAATTTATTGTAATAATAGTGGTGCAGTAGTAAACTCGAAGAAACCATAAGTCCATAAGGCAAGTAAACACAATAGAGCGCAAGTACCACCCAATACGAGACATCGTATAACGAGGAGAAGTTGTTGCCGCCTAGATTGCATCAGGTGATAACCCAGGAGATCTTTTCACTAAGGCCCTTAAGGCAAGAGCTTTTGATGGGCATGTTGAAAGGTTGGGAATCAGATGTATAGCAGGATATATGGCAGTATAATCTTTTAGTATAAGTCGGAGATTGTTAGAGTGTATACTAAAAGTCTAACTTTTTGTAAACATTTAATTTTAAAATAAAGAATTACATTGGTCAAATTATCTACATTTATGCTAAGTGTAGTTGTTCAATTAATTTATATTGTAGATAACATGGTGTGTGGTGTCACACACAGAAGATAATGTTATCAATTCCTTATAAATTATAAACAGTAGCTCACGACTGAGATGGAAAAGAATAAACCATTGGAATAGTCGTAGTGTAAATAGGTATTAGTTTATCTTGACTGATAAATTACATTAGTAGACTCTGAGTGTATTGAGCAGGACCATTTAAGGTAAGTTCTTTTTATACTGACTTAATAAAAGAACAAGACCTTTGTTATTATGGAAGTGTGTGCTGTTAATCCCGATATAATAATAAGCACGTGTACTTAGTATTTATTTATTTGACTTATCAAAGGGTGAGATTTAGCTCGATAAATCAAAAGGCCCGATAAGTTGGGAAATGATATTATTTATAGTGTGTGTTGTTGATTATAAAAGGAAACTGTGTCCTAGTAATCTATGTTGATAATGTCCCCAAGGGGAGCTCATAAGGATTGTCATGTAAACCCTGCAGGTGGACTTAGTCCGACATGACGATAAGGTTGAGTGGTACTACTCTTGGAATTAAGAAATTAATTAAAGTGAGTTGTTAGTAACTCGTTTAATTAGTGGGCATTCGACATCTTAAACACAGGGAGATTAACACACTCATGATAAGAAGGAGCCCAAAATGTAATTTGGGATTGGTGCGGTAGTTCAATAATAATTCTTTAGTGGAATGAATTATTATTGATGAAATTAAGTTGGGTGTTCGGGGCAAACATGGGGAGCTTAATTTCATCGGGAGACCAAAACCAATTCCTCCTCTCGGTCCCTATCGTAGCCTCTTATTTATAAAATGTGATACCCACCTATACCCACCTTCCTACCCAACCTTAGGTGGCCAGCCAAACAAGCTTGGAGTCCAAGCTTGGGCCGGCCAAGCCAAAGGTTAAGCCAAGTAAAGGTGGTTGGCCCTAGCTTGGAGCCCAAGCTTGGTATGGTCGACCATATAAAAATAAAAGGGATTTTATTTAAAATCTTTCCTTATGTGGAAGCCATGGTTTTAAAAGAGAGTTTAAAATTTAAATCTTTCCTTTTATAGCTCTCTACAAAAGATTAAGAGAAAGGTTTGATATCTTTCCTTATTTGTAGTTAAAAGGAAGATTTTAATTTTTGATAAAACTTTCCTTTTATGAAACCATCCTCATGATTTTAAAAGAGAGTTTTAAAATTAAATCTTTCCTTTTATAGTTTCTACAAAAGATTAAGAAAAGATTTGATGTCTTTCCTTATTTGTAGATTGAAAGGAAGATTTTAATTTTAGAGAAAACTTTCCTTTTTGTAAATCATCCACACGTTTTAATAGAGAGATTTTAATTTATAAAAGTTTCCTTTTATAAACAACCATGAAGGGAAAATTAATAGAGAAATTTTTATTTCCGGAAATAAATAAGGAAGTTTTAATTTTGTTTTTAAAACTTGCCTTATTTGGAGCAATTGATGTGGTCGGCCATGATAAAGGATTAAAGGAAATTTTAATTAAATTTTCCTCCTTAAACATTGGCAAGGAATATAAGGAAATTTTATTTATAAAACTTTCCTAATTTGCCAAGACCAAGGAATATAAAAGAGAGGGTAGAGGTGCCTCACCTTACAACAGATAATCTATTATTCCTCTCTCTTTTCTTCCTTGGTGGTGGCCGGCCCTATCATCTCTTCCTCTCTTCTTCTAGTGGCCGAACCTATCATCCTCTTGGAGCTTTTTTTGGTGGCTAGATTTTCTTGGTGAAGAAGGAGAGAAAGAAAGCTTTGTTTCCTAGTTATCCTTGGAGCTTGGTTGGTGGCCGAGACTTGCTATCTCTTGGAGAAGGTTGCTTGGTCGAAACTTGGAAGAAGGAAGGAGGAGGCTTGGTGGATTCTCATCTCGGTAGATCGTTGCCCACACAACGTCCGAGATAAGAAGAGGAATATGATAGAAGATCAAGAGGTTGTTGCTTACAAAGAAAGGTATAACTAGTAATTGTTTTCCGCATTATACTAATTTTCTTTGTATGAATTCCAAACACAAGAGGCTAGAGATTCTAGGTTTCGAATTTGCATTTCGATTTATGTTTCTTTTCTTTTTCGATCTTGTGATTCGATTGTTCTTTATGGTTAAACCTAGGGTTACTATAGGGAGATTGAATATTGAATTTCTTTGAAAGGCTTTGCCTAGGTAGTGGTGGATGCTCCCATACCCAAGAAGGTCTAGTGCCTCGCCACGTTTTGTCCTAGAATCCAATCTTATAAAAAAATATTTAATCAACTTTGTAATATGGGTGGACTTGGATCAATAATGTTAAGTTCCGTTTGCGATCCAAGTCTAAACCTAAAAGAACAGATAAGTTAAATTTGGAATCAATAATGTTAAGTTCTGTTTGTGATTCCTAATTTAATTTCTAAAGAACACAATAGGTTGTTAGTAAAGGTTGAGGACTTGTACAAAATTTTTGTACAGGGAAACCGATATGATATTCCGCATAGCAACCAACATGATTACGTCATAGCAGGTGCTAATGATCGGTGTCCCAGTAGAGAAAGGAAAGGAGGTGTTAGCGTCGCTTAGGTACACAGGTGAGAGGAAAGGTTAGTTCGAGAAACCCCCTTTTGTGTCAATCCTTCCTCCGATAACACCCGGCGGTGAAACCACTTCCGTGGCGATCGAGCGGAAAGGGTGGACATAGTGAACAGTGTGGGAAGAAGGAAAATGCGGAGAAGGAGAGGACGCAACATTTAAAGAAGGTTAGGGCACTGTAGCTATGTAACACCCCAAATTTCATGATTTGGAGCCCTAAAAGACCTTATTAAAATCTAAAAATACTTTAGAAAAATTCTAGAGATTTTTAGAAATTTATAGAGTATTTTTATAAAATTTTTGGAGTTCATTTGGTATTTTTACCAAGAGGAAGAAGTTTAAAATAAAAAATAAAAATTTGTTGAAGCCGGGTTTTGAACCCAAGACCTCAGACCCGAATCCGGACTTAGCCAACCAACTGGTGTGGAAACGTTTTGTTAATCATATATGGAACAAATACTATTTAAAGAATAGTTGGTAATAGAAAATAATTAGAAGTAAAAAAAAGGGGTTTCGGCTAAGGTTCGAACCCGCAAACCCCCAACCCGGTCCAAGTCTTAAGCGAAACAAGCTAGCCAAAAGACCAAGCAAGTATTTCGTAAACAAATTTATAAGGAATTGGTCTTAAGCCATAACAGAATAGTGGATTATAAAGGGAGAACTTAATTACCCCGTGACCTAGCTTTTCCCCTTTCCTCTTCTCCCTCATGCGCGCGACAAATCTGTGTAGGCGGAAAACGCCGCACGAAGCCGAGCTAGGGCTCGTCTCCGGCGGCCGGCGAGCACCCTTCTTCGCTGGTTCTTCACAGATCCGAGCTCCCCTCGGCGAGGAGAGCATGTAGACATGAGGAATCACCGGATTTGGAGTGTTGCCGAAGCCCTAGAAGCTTCTTCTCTGATGTGAGTCCAAGAACGGGAAGGTAAGTCGCTTACTCACCTGCAGTAAGAGGGGTTCCGGATCTGGTTCTCTTGAAATTCGATGTATATTGTAAATTTTAGTCTTGAGATTTCTGCCGTGTGCTTCAATGAAAGGAAATAGGGTTTGCTTGTTTGTTTGTTTAGCTTATAGTTTGCTTGCTTCGGATTTTTTTGCTGTTCTTGGCAGTGAGCATGAGAAACAATGCAGATTTTGGGTTTCCAGTAGCAATTCATTTTTGTTTCTGCCGTGTATTAACAGTGGTCCTTTAGGGCTGCTATATTTTCAGTAGAGCAATATATAGAAGTTCAAGTTATGAATCAGTTTTGTAGATATTTATGTTTTAAGCTTTCAGCAAGTTTAATTTGGTGTTAACAACAAGTTTAAATTTGAATTGTGCCACAAAAAGGGGCGTGATTAGAGGAGCTTACTGCCAGTTATGCTGTGCAGTCTTCATATGTTTTGTTTACAGTGCACGAGTAGCTATTTTCCTGCTGTTTAGACCTTCATATGTTATGAATCTGCACGAGCAGATTTTCTGTTCTTTCCTTGCTTGGAGATGCACATGAATAGATTTCTAATTTTGTTTCCCTTTTGCTTTTAGATGTGGATGAGCAGAAATAACATACATATATACATGTAGGAACTTAGTTTTGGTTGTCCTCTTCTTTGCTGCCATGTGTAGGAATAGGCCTTTAAACGAGCATGTAGTAGAGTGGTTTTCTGCTGTTAGCATTACCATTGTTTAATTTTGATATAGATCCTTCCTTATTAGTTCTTATGCATGCAGATTTCAAGTTTATGTAGCTCCAATGAGTAGGAACAGCTATGTCAGTTCACGTTGCAGTTTTGGGTTTCCTTTGCATTATAACAAATCTGAACAGCTTTCATTTTAGCATGCTTAAAGATTTCAGAATTGTTTTCCTTTGTTTTAAATCTGTTGTAGCAGGTTTGAAGAAGTTAGATATGCTTTCTTTTGATTTGTTTCTGATATAGCATGCTTATAGAAGTCAGATTTTCTTTCCTTTGATTTAATTATGTTGTAGCATGCCTATATTCTTTTTAAGAGTTTAAGAAAAATATAAGAAAGATAAAGAAAAGAAAGAAAAAGGTCAAGGCCTTAAGTAGATCCCAAAGTCAAGACTTTAGGGATTTTGGCACATAAGGTGCTAAAGAAAATGCCGAGGCATTATATAGAAGTATTAAAAGATAATAAGTATTTTACTTTTATCAGTGGCACTGTACTGGACTCTCAGTTGTCCTTGGGTTGGGCTCCCATAGTCGTCCCTAGGTTTAGATAACCTAGTAGTAACGGCTCGGCCGACAGTCGACGGTCGACGACCCAAGGGTCGCCAAATGGGTTGGGTCATTACAAAAGTAAAAGCAAGTACAGTTGCCGGGCCCAAGAGAAGTTGATTACTATTTTGAAGTATTATAAGTATAAGTTTTTGAACAAGTAAAGCAAGTTTTACATAAGTATAAAGTATTAAAGAATAAGTCTTTAAGCAAGTGAAATAAGATTCAGAAGGTGTTTAGAATTCAGTAAGTTTAGTTCTTTATGCTAGCATGATTGTATATATTTACTTTACATGTTTAGCCTTTCAGTATGTTTCTTTTATTAGTAGGGAGCATGAGTAGTCTTCAGTAAGTAATCAGTTAGATCATGTTATGGATGTATGTACAAGCATATCGAGATTTTGTGAGTTAGATATCGCTTACTAAGCATTTTGCTTATAGTTTGCATTTCCTCTTACTGCATGTAACGACCACCCTTCTTACTACTACTACTCTCTAAGGATGACCGTTACTTAACTACTAACTCTACTTAACCGGTATGATTAAAAATCACATGGAAACCCTACCGAAAAATTTCGGCAGAGTCTCCCCTGTACCGGTGACCTTAAACTGACATACATAATATAATATACACAGCCACAGGCGGCTGGAACACATATCAAACACACAAAAGGAATAACATCACCATGCAGTTTAATGAAATCAAATCACGCAAGTAATGAATAGCGGAAACAAAGTAAAAACATACAATTGACTAACAGCGGAAGACTAAATGACTCATCTAATACATTCTTAATAAATGGCAATCTTAATAAATTCTTAAACTAAGTCCCAAGGCTTCCATAGTCCTGGCATCACACACCATCCGCGCCACCTTGTCGCCTTCCTTGCTAAATCTTTTCTTTTCCTTTATCTGCAGTAAGAGGAAGTGTAGTCTATAAGCAAAATTTGCTTAGTAAGCGCTATCTAACTCACAAAATAACCAATGTGCATGTATACGAAAAGAACTAGAAACTATATGCTCTAAAAAGAAATAAAGCATAAACATAACTGCTCATGTCAAACTAATAGCAAAGAAAAGCTAAGGAATCTACTCATGTAATTCTAATAGTGTAACGCCCACCCTTCTTACCCTAGGGCGGCGCTACGTTCGTACATGCTTCAGTTATACTATGGCAGCGGAAGGAAATTTTTTTTTTCTTTTTAAACATTCATTTTATAAGCATGATATCACAGATTAAATGTGCATATGTTGATTCTATAACTAATCATATTAATTTGTCCGGATCGTTCTTTGCCGAGCCACCACCACACACATCACTATCTGCTCCTCCTGTTGCTCCTCTAGCTCATCCAGCTTCTTTATCTGCGGTACAAGGAAAGTAAGCTGTGAGCACTCATGGCTCAGTAAGTTCCTTTCCTACTCACTAAAACCGAAAATCATCGTATATTAATATCATGCGTAGTATCATAAGCATACGACATACAAGGGTATCATATTCATATCATGACATTATATCATCAGATAATTCAAGCACATATGTAGGCAATGCATCATGAATTTGAAAGCTTATACTTATAAGTACTTGAAATTCATATCATCATTAGAGGGGATCCCGGTTTGTACCACATACATAATGCGCGCTTCATAATGCTCGGCAACAAGAAGAAGAAGAGAGGGAGAGGTGAGTCTCGGCACAAAAGGGAGGAGAGGAGGAGAATGAGTGGGGGATGAAGTTGAAGTCACCCCTCCATGCCTATTTATACTAAAATGAGGGGAGGAAACTTGACTTGATTCATCCTCCCTATTCATTTCTCCCCTTAAATGACAAGAATATTCTAGAGAAATGCCTTTTGAGTTCTCTCTTTTCTTTCCCTTAATTTCTCTCTTTTCTCTCCTTTAATTAAAATTCCTATCTCTCCTCTTACAATATCCTCTCCTATCACACTTGGTTAACACATGCATGCATCCACAAGAGAACCAAGGATCAAAACTTGGTTATGTATATTTTTACTTCTTTTTTTTTTTACTTCCTTTTCCTTTTAATTAAAAAGAATCCTTTCTTATTCTTAACTACTTAGTCCTTTCTCTCCTTATCAATAATTCTCCTATCCCCTTTGATATCCTATAAATGTTCCTTACAAGAGATCCAAAGTTCAATCTCTCTTCTAACATTTTATTTTCTTTTGTACATAATAATTCATATATTACCATATTATGCATTATGCATAAATATTTCACACATGTATATATTATCTCATATTTCTTCCTTTTATCTACATTAATTCCATACATTATAAATCATGCATAGATGATTTATATTCTCAACTTTATTTTCTTTCATAAAGTTTTAATTATCTAAATCCTTCCCATGTTAATATTTAACTTAGAATATCTACACCTTTTTTTCACTACATTCGTACTCTCATTACCCTTACTTTCTTATCTAGGCTTTCTAGGGGTGTTACAAATAGTTAATCATGCTGCTCATCTAATAGGTAAACATGAAAACTACTCATCTACTAGATAAACATGGTAGAATAAAGAACTAAACTTACTGATTTTTAGAACTATATGAATCTTATTTCATTTGTTCTAAACTTAATCTTTAATACTTTATGTTTATGTAAAACTCGTTTTACTTGTTCAAAAACTTATACTTATAATACTTCAAAATAATAATCAACTTCTTCTTGGGCCCAGGCATAGTACCATCTTATGCGCGTTCCCTAATAGGTTGGGGTAGCGAGCCACCAATCCTAAAAGAGCAGACCTCGGTCTACCAGGGCCAAGACCTCGGAATTGGACACCTGGATTTGTTTAACGACAACCTCGGAAGTCGGGTACTAGCCTCTTCTTAAAAGTAAAATACTTATAATCTTACTTACTTCTTTAAATGCCTTGGCATTTTAATAGGCACCTTGTGTGCCAAAATCCCTAAAGTCTTGACTTTTGGGATCTACTTAAGGCCTCGGCCTTTTCTTTCTCTTCTTTATCTTTCTTATACTTTTCTTTATCTTTCTTATGCGTCTATGAATGAAACTAACTATGTAACACATAATCATACATATTGAAGTAGAAATTAAACTTAAATATGTATGCTTAAACAAATTCTAAAACTATAATTTTTAACCAAAATCTGTACTATGATACTCAAGAAAAATCTGCACTATACTAAGCTTAACAAAATCTGCATACTAATGTGTAATAAAATCCGCATGCTTATAAACGAAATCGTTCATGCATATTGAGGCGACAAGAAACTTAATTCTGAATACTTGAAATAAACAACATATATATAACTGCTCAGGTTAATCTAATAGCATAGGAAAACTAGAAAGTATACCCATGCATATCTCGTGGCAAAGGAAACTGATCATGCTCAACACATAGCAAACAAAACTAGGAATTAAATCAATACTGCTCATGCTATAATCAATGAGGTGGCAAAGAACTAAAATCTGTAGTGCTAAATGCAAGGCTGCTCAAGCTTACCGAATCATTAACAAAGGAAATCTAAACAGCAAGTATCTAAAGCTAACACTGCATGCTTTAAACTTGAACAGATCTAAAACCATTCAAATCCCTTCTCCTCTTCTTTATCAACCCACGGCAGCAACCCAAAAGCAAGAATCCAACACAACCTTAAAACTAAATTATGCAACATTAATTGCAACCCAAGAAGAAGGTACAGATATATTCAACGCATTAACAAACTGAACTACGTGCTCAAATAATTAATCCTCTTCTCATTTTCCTGATGAAATCCACGGCAACAAAAAGAATCCAGCAAATTTGCTACTGAAACCTAAAAATCTTAATTGTTCTCTATGCTCTTTGTCTAGAACAACAAAACCCAAAATCCAGCTACAAAGCTTGGAGGTAAAACGCCTGCATACTTGAACTTTACCATTCATGTTCTTCCTTAAACCTCACGGCAGCAAACCCAACCCACAATCTTCACAGAAAATTCGAAACAAAAGGAAAAAGAGTCCGGAGCTATCCTACTGCAGGTGAGAAGCAACTTACCTTGCTGTTCTTGAACTCGCAGCCGACAAAAATCCCTTCTAGGGTTCGGACGAGCCCACGATCTCAGCGTTCTCCTTGACAAGATGATCACGACGATGTGAAAGACCCTCGGATTTGGTCCTTGACCGGCCGCCGGAGATGAAATCTAGCTTTGGTTTCATTTTCGCCCGAGAGAAATCGCCGACGCCGCGCACGCGTGAGGGAGAAGAGAGGAATTAGGGGTTCTCGGGCCAAAAGGGAAAACCTAAGTTCTCCTTTTAATAACCCGGTATTCTGTTAATAACTATCACTTAAATATATTTTGCTCCTTCCTAAATTAACAAAGTCCGCTGGCGCAGTTGGTTCGTTGGGTTTTGCTCAAAGCCACAGGTCTGGGCTTCGATTCTCAGCCGCGCCCCTTTTTCTCTAATTTATTATAAATGTTCCAACTATAGCTTAAATATATTTCACTCCATATTTGATTAACAAAACTCTCACAGACCGGTTGGTTGGCTAAGTTCGGTTAAACCTGGTTCAGGTCCAAGGTCTTGGGTTCAAAACCCGGCTTCAACACTTTTTTTTTAAACTTCTTCCTCTTGGTAAAAATACCAAACGAACTCCAAAAATTATATAAAAATACTCAAAAAATTTCTAAAAATCTCTAGAATATTTCTATAGTATTTTTAAATATTTTTAAATTACTTTTAGGACTCTAATTGAGAAAATTTGGGGTGTTACACTGTAGATACAGGAAAAGAAAAGTATTAGCAAAGGAAGGCGACAAGGAGGTGCGGATGGATGTGTGATGCCAGGACTATGGAGAGACCTGGGATGTTTTGAGTTTAATGTTTAGTGGATAGAAATAGTTGAGTTGTACCTTATGGTTTATGTCTTTTTAGATTGTATTTACATTCCGCATTGTTAGTTTGGTTATTTTCCACTGTTGGAGTTTTATTCATTTGTTATTGCTAGAATAGTTTATTTTTTTTAGTTGTTGTGTCTTATAAACTGCGTGGTTGTTTGATAAATGTTCCAGCCGCCTGTGGCTGTGTATATTATGTTATGTATTAATGATTATAATCACCGGTACAAGGGAGATTCTGTCGAAATTTTTCAGTAGAGACTCTTCGTGGTTTCGATCACACCGGTTAAGTAGAGTTAGTAGTCAAGTAACAGTCACTCTTAGAGAGTAGTAGTAGTAGTAAGAAGGGTGGTCGTTACAAGTTAGGTATTTATACACTTAGGGTCGACGAGCACTGTAGCTAGTGAGAAGGACGACATGGGAGGGAGTCGACGGGCTCAGTGCGTCTGAGGTATGAGGCGCTACGGAAGAGTACGCGGGCGGACGAGAAGGAGGCGCGTGGCATTTCCGTGGGACGAGAAGACGGAGCGGAAGGTTGCTTGAGAAGGTCGGAAGTTGGGTTCCAGTGAGCCCTATTCCAGATGGCCAAGATCACCCAAGTGAGCGGAAGACCCGGACTGAGGCGAACGGAGCCGGACTAGAAGACCCGGGCTGAAAAAGTCAACGAGGTTGACTTTCCCCACCCGGGGCGGCCGGAACAGTCCGGGGCATCCGGAACAGTCTGGGGCGCCCGGAACAGCCTGGGGTGCCCAGAACCATTCCGGGCGCCCGGAGTTGACTTTTTGACCAGGATTACGTCAAACACGATCCGTTGCGAAGGGATAAAATTTTATCTCCTCCCAAGTGCCTGGAACCCTTCCAGGTGCCCCGACCAAGGCTATAAATATAGCCTTGGTCCAGAAGCTTCATATCATCTCAAGAATTGTAATTCCAACATTTGTGTGCTTCCTTTAGAGCTTAGCTTCTTTCTTTTTGCGCTTTTACTACTGTAAGAGACTTCTCCGCCTGAAATAGATATTATAGTGTGTTCTACTCCTTGGGTTAACAACCTCCCCGGTTGTAACTAAGTAAACATCTTATGCCTCTTTTTTCTATTTTAATTTATCACTTTTCTATTTTATACAAGTGTTACTTTGAAAGTTTGAGAAGGGTTGGTTTTTATTTTTGTAGGATATTCAACCCCCCTTCTAGCTGGTCACTGCGATCCAACAAGTGGTACCAGAGCAAGGACGCTTCAAGAGGACTAACCGCCAAATGAAGCACTGAACTAATGGCTGGACCAAGCATCTACCCATCAAAATTCGAAGGAGAATTCGGTACTTGGAAAAAGCGAATGTAGATATTTTTCAAAACTGATTTTGAATTACTTCTTATAATGGAATTTGGTTTTGTAGCATCGGAGGGTAAAGAAAAATATCAATGGACAAAAAAGGAGCAGGTTGACTACGTGGCAAACGGCAAAGCGGAGTATTATCTGCTGATCATTCTTCTGCCACAAGAAGTAAATCGAATCGGCAACTACGACTCTGCAAAGGAACTTTGGGAGAAGTTTCTTGAGCTGCACGAAGGGATGTCCGAAGCCAAGCTTGCAAGATGGGATCTACTTCACAACCAGCTCACCAACCTGTGACTTGGAGAAGATAAAACAACTGTGCATCTGCACTCTAGAGTCAAAGAACTTATCACCGAACTTTCGAATCTCGGAGAAAAGGTAAGTAACCGAGATTTGCTCAGGTATGCACTAAATTCTTTTCCTAGAAATACGAAATGGGCATCACTAGTAGATGCCTTTTATATTTCTAAAGATTTAGAAAAAATTACTTTAGAAGAATTATTCTCGACATTTGAAGTGCATGAATCAAGATGTACTGGTACGAAGGAGCCCAAGCACAACGTCGCCTTCAAAACATCAAGAGATGAACCTAAGTTAGAGTCCTCTCTTGACGACGAGGAAATGGTTATGATGGTAAGACGTTTCAAGAAACTTTGTAAATCTAAAAATACTAACCATCCGTAGGGTAGAAATAAAAGGATGATTCGCTGCTACCATTGCAACGAAGAAGGGCACATCAAGGACAACTGCCCCAAGCTGAGGAATAAGGACAAGGACAAAGGTAATGTAACGCCCGCCCTTCTTACCCAACCAAAGGCGGCGCTACGTTCTTATACTACTTACGTACATGTTTTACTATAACAGCGGAAGAATAAAAAATTTAAAGAATTTAATTTATTAAGCATAATATCACATATTCTGACTTGTTCAAATGTGCATATATTGAACTTATAACTAAAAATATTAATTTGTCCGAATCGTCCTAGCCGAGCCACCACCACACACATCACTATCTGCTCCTCCTGCTGCTCCGTTGTTCATCCAGCTTTCTCTTTTATCTGCGGTACAAGGAAAGTAAGCTATGAGCACTCATGGCTCAGTAAGTTCCTTTCCTACTCACTAAAACCGAGAATCATCGTATATCAAGAATGGATCAACATATCATCGTCTCAACTAATCATAACATAACATATCATTCTATTCAAACATATCATGCATATTTCTTATTCACATATCATTTCATAGAAGCATGAATATCATATCATAAAACAAATAAATCACAAGCATAAGACATACAAGGGCATCATATTCATATCATAATATCACATGACATTATATCATATCATCATATAATTCAAGCACATATGAATGTAGGCAATGCATCGTGAATTTGAAAACTTATACTTAATAGTACTTGAAATTAATATCATCATCATTTGGGATCCCGGTTTGTACCACATACATAATGCGTAGGTCCAAGGTAGCAAGTCTTGAGCCCTACCATGCATACATACTAGGCCCGAGTCTTACTCCATCGACCTAGGGCACTCAAAGGCCCATTACTGACGAGGCCCGAGTCTTACTCCATCGACCCCGGGGCGTTTACGGAGCCCACCCTTGGTACAAACCATAAAAATAACTTATCATGCATAACTATCATATCATGTCCTTAACAATCTTTCATGCATTTATTCTTTTCATTTCTTTTCATTATGTATAGCATTTTCTATGCTATCACATATCATAACATAACTTCATTTCTTTTAATTTCATTATGTATAGCATTTTCTATGCTATAACACATCATGACATATTTCATAATATAACTTCATTATGCATATCATTTCGTAACTAAAGCAATCATGCATTCTAACTTATTATCATATCATTTTCATACAGCATGGCATAGACATATTTAATTTTTTTTGTTCTAGGGTTTCTAGGGCATCTATCCCTTCATGGCCGAACACATAATGATTCATTTAGGTCATACAAACATGTATCACATTCACACATTATCAAGTTTTCATAAGAAGTACTTTTAACCCCTTAGGTTTCATTTCCAAGGCCTCTAGGTCCTTTAAACCTTACTTGGCCGAAATTCATAGAATATAAACTTCCTTTAAGTGGCCTAAAGCATGGGAAACCTAAGTAAATTTCATAGCAAGATTTACTAAGAACATCATACACAAAGTTGGATCATAAACGAGCTAGGACTCTTGTGATCTTACATGTCATAAATCATGTAACTAATTTTCTACATTCCAATTAAACATGAGAGCATTAATCATCTTTCATAACATAATATCACAGAGGTCATTGAGCATATTAGAATTTTGTTTAAGCTTCTCTAAACCATCACCTTACCATGGCCGAAATATTAAGAGTAAGGTTCATGAGTTTCTTTCAACATACAAGCATACAACTCTTAAGAACTTTATATCATATAAGCATAGTTATTTTAAATTCAAGGTCCTCCTAACCCTAAATTCTTTCTTGGCCGAAACATGAGAGTGGGGTTCTTTTGGTTCCAATCAACTTCCAAGCAAGAAAACCATAGGAAGGTCCCTAGCATTTCATAGAGGGAACCTTGCACTAGTTTGGTTAGACAATAATTTTCCTAACCTATTTACAATATTTTTGATTGAAATTCTAGGGTTACATACACCTCTGATCATGCATCATATATGTATAAAAACATAGGGGAAAACTTTCTTTCAAGGCATAGAAAAAGAATCCGAAAATCACATGAAAGCCTTGTACCGCAGGTGAGGGGAAGCTTACCTTCTTTGCTTAAGTTTCCTAGAGTTGAGAACTTGCTTGTGGACCTTTCTTCCTTGCTTGCTTTGCTCGTCACCAATGGAGGAAGAAGTGGCTAGGTCTTTTGGTGGAGAGGAGGAGGAAGAAGAGGAGGCTTCTTCCTCTTGTGTTGCTCGGCAACAAAAGAAAGAAAGAAGGGGAGAGTTGTTGCTCTCGGCAACAAGAGGAAAGAGGGAGGGAGAGTGCTCGGCACAAATGGAGGAGAGGAGGAGAGTGAGTTGAGGATGAAGCCCGACCATCCATGCCTATTTATACTAAAGTGAGGGGAGGAAAACTTGACTTGATTGATCCTCCTCATTTACTTCTCCTCTTAATGAGAAAGAATATGCTAGAGAAATGCTTCTTGAGTTTCTCTCTTTTCTTTCTCTTAATTTCTCTCCTTTCTTTCCTTTAATTATAATTCCCATCTCTCCTCTTACAATATTCACTCCTATCACACTTGGTTAACACATGCATGCATTCACAAGAGAACCAAGGATCAAATCCTTCTCCTAACATATTTTTGTACAAAATAATTCATGTATATGCATTATGCATAAATATTTCATACATGCATATATAATATCTCATATTTATTTTGTTTACATTAATTCCTTGCATTATAAATCATGTATAGAACTTTATATTCTCAACTTTATTTTCTTTCATAAAGTTTTTAATCATCTAAATCCTTCCCATCGTAACATTCAACGTAGACTATCTACACATTCTTTTCATTACATTCGTACTCTCATTGCCCTTACTTTATCTAGGCTTTCTAGGGGTGTTACAGGTAAGACACCTGTCCAAAAATGCAAGGCCCTAAAAGCGACGTGGAACGATACGTAGTCCGAATCGGAAGTCGAGGCCTTCTCCAAACTTGCACTAATGGAAAGTCATCAAGACGACAACTACAAGTCAAGCTCTTCTGAAATGAGCATCGAGAGCATCGATGAAGGGGGAGCTATGTCAGAAGATAGCAGCAGTTCAGGGGGAGACACGGACAACGAGATCGACAAGGTAAGTCAGGTATGATCTCTTCCTCCCGATAAACTATTTAAGTTTATTAAACTATTAACTAAGGATTACTGTAAATTAGAAAAAGAAATTAAAAATTTAAAAGTAATGCTTGCTAAATCTTACCCTTTAGAGGAGTTAGACAAATTAAAATTAGAAAATGATTATTTAAAAATATAAGTAAATAACTTGAAAAATCGTGCATGCTCATCTAATACAAATGTTAGAAAATTTAATAATCTAAATTGGTATTTTAGATACCACAAGGGACAAATTAGGCATATCTCAAAAAAGTGTGTTCCTAAGAAATTTTTAGTCAATCTAGTAGGCTGGAACCTATATTGGGTTCCAAAGTCCTGTTTAACTTGAACCATTAATTAGATTTAGATCTTTTAGTGAGAAAATTAGACATTAAAATTTCTTTATGAGGCTTTGTCTAAGAAAGTGGTTGTTGCTCCAATAACCAAGAAGGCCTAGTGCCTCGTCACTGCCTGAAAGTTAAAATATTGAAAGAAAATATTTAATTAACTTTTTGATAAAGCATTAAGATTGAAATTTAAATAATACCTTTAAAAAAAGGTTTTTCAAAACATTTTTTAATCATTCAAATTTTTTATATACTTAGAAAACAAAAATTTTGCATAAAATTTTCACTTAGAAAAATTCTCAAAAATTGCCTAAGTTAAAATTTCTTCTAAAATTGTAGCTTAAATTTTTTCCTAAAGTTTTTACTTAGAAAATTCTCAAAGATTTAAGTTAGAAATTTTTTTGAAAAATATTTCTTTTGCAAATTATCTAACTTAGAATCTTGTTTAAACTTAGATTTTTTTTACTTAGAAACCTTGTTGAAAATTATTGCAAATTTTTAAGTAAAATCTTTGAAATTATTTTCAAAATCTTCTAAGTTTTAACCCTTAGATTTTTTTTCTTAAACCCCATTTTTTATGTGATCAAAGGGGGAGAAGGAAAAGTATAAGTCTAGGGGGAGGTAGACTAATTGTTTTCTAAAATTTTCTATCTTTTTGCACTCTATTACAATATTAGTATTTTATTATTATGTCTATTTATCCTAACTTAACTTGAGTTTCTCACATCAAAAAGAGGGAGATTGTTGGAACCCCAAGGTTGTTTTGATGTGATCAACAAGTTAAGTTAGGTCATGTCGTGTTTTTAACCTTGTGTCTAAGTGTGCAGGAGCTTAGGAGCTCAGGGAGTCGAGCAAAAGACGCAGCTAGCGAGAAGGACGGCACGGGAGGGAGCCGACGGGCTCAGTGCATCTGAGGTACGAGGCGCTGCGGAAGAGTACGCAGGCGGATGAGAAGGAGGCGCGCGATGTTTCGGAGGGACGAGAAGCTGGAGCGGAATGTTGCTCGAGAAGGCCGAAAGTTGGGTTCGGGTGAGCCCTATTCCGGATGGCCAAGATCACCCAAGCGAGTGGAAGACCTGGACTGAGGCGAATAGAGCCAGAGCAGAAGACCTCAGTTGAAAAAGTCAACGAGGTTGACTTTCCCCACCTGAGGCTCCCGGAACAGTCCGGGGTGCCCGATGTCAGTATTAGCCCTAGTACCAATTATGAGATGATTGTAAAGGGCTCATTTTGTATCATATATCATTATTAATAGAAGACAAAGTTGGTTATTATATTTATTGCAGTTCAGTGCCGATTGAATAAATATAATAATGTCCTTGGGTAGTAGGTCCTTATCTACAGTATATCAATTGGTTGAATTGATAGTGAGATATTGTAGAGAACACTACTCTTAACTATTCCCAGTCGAGCATTAATATACAAGGACAATATTAATGCGTTGAAACTAGCATGTAGGTCAGCGGATGACTTGATCTCACAAGTCATGGATATGAGATATCAGGTTGACACATGGGTATATATTAGAGAATATATACTGAATGACCCGCCATGAGAATGTTTCATGGATCGTCGTATGAGTGTCATAAACATTCTCATGTGACTATCGGTATGAATAGTCCTTAGACCTGAAGTCACTACGGTTCCCTACATAAGGAGTTGTATACTTTGGTATCGTCAAATTTCACCCGTAACAGGGTGGACTATAAAGTCGATCACTGGGTATGCAATGAAATTATGCGGAGGGATGTGAGTGATGTAGATGAGATCTATCCCTTCCATATGACGGAAGCAATATCTGTGGGCCCCTTGATTAGTAGGACACAAGAAAGCATGGCCATGCGTAAATGAGTCAATATGAGATATTGAGCTTATTTGATAAATATGTCTACTTGGAGATCAAGAAACACAAAGATTGATAAGAGGATGACATGGTCTTTGCGTCATTGATCAATCTAGATATCAAGGATAGAGGGACTAAGTCATACATGATGATAGCCATGGACAGGTTAGGTCGGATCTCAACTTTCTCGTCACTTGGGTAGCAATGATGCCTTGCTAGATGCCACTGATTGTTTATGTATCACAAATGGTGATTTGGGTACATTGCAACGTTATGAGAACCTATAGGGTCACACACTAAGAATAAGTTGATATGGAGAGAGGTTCATATGATGGATCATTGGATTAAGTGTAATCTGAATTGGACTTGTTGAGTTAGACTCAAATGGATCCAATCGTTGGATTGAGTCGAATTGCATGGGAATCAATGGGTTAGACTCATTGGGTGAACTTGAGTTCACCAAGGAAGTTGAATGGTCAAAATTGAATCATTGTATTGAATGGTTAATTTTGATCCATTGGATTAGAAGATGAAAGGTTGGAGACTCTTGGTATTCCATGGGATGGTTATAAATATCATTTGGATGATATTTTTCATAAGATTTTCATCACTTGAGAAGGTGAAAGGTCTCTTTCCTTCTTCTTCTTCCTCCTTTCCTTGCTTGGCCGAACACACATATAGGTTGCTAGCACAACCTTGTGTGTTTTTCTTATCCATCTTGCTTTGTTTGTGAGACAAGAAAAGACAAGGCTTGTTCGTGTGGATACCATAGAGGCGCGGATGCTTGAACGTGTTAAGATCTAGATCCAGAAGAAAAGGTTACTGTCGGAATTGCGAAGGGCACGCAACAAAAGTATAATCCTATCATGTAGCTTAGTATAGATTATGAATAGAAATTGTTTCTTCCCTTCGCATGGATCCGCTGGGTAAGAGGATCTAGTAATTTTTCCGCTGCGTTTCCTCTTCTTTGGCGCACTAGATCCCAACACCCGTAACAGCCCGAGGCGCCCGGAACCATTTCGATCGCCCAGAGTTGACTTTTTGATCAGGATCGCGTCAAACGCGATCCGTTACGAAGGGATAAAATTTTATCCCCTCCCAGGTGCCTGAAACCCTTCCAGCTGCCATGACCAAGGCTATAAATATAGCCTTGATCCAGAAGCTTCATATCATCTCAAGAATTGTAATTCCAACATTTGTGTGCTTCCTTTAGAGCTTAGTTTCTTTCTTTTTGCGCTTTCACTGCTGTAAGAGGCTTCTCCACTTGAAGGAGATATTTTAGTGCGTTCCACTCCTTGGATTAACAACCTCCCCGGTTGTAACCAAGTAAACATCTTGTGGCTCTTTTTTATTTTTTAATTTATCGCTTTTCTATTTTATACAATTGTTATTTTGAAAGTTCGAGAAGGGTTGGTTTTTATTTTTGCAAGTTATTCAACCCCCCTTCTAGCCGGCCGCCGCGATCCAACAACGCGCACATAAAATAATCATTTTGAATGTGTTGTTTCAAAGATGCTGGTTGACCATCCTTTTATAGTTGAGCCAAACTTGATCCAGATTTATTGATCTCAGGACCAGTCTTTGACTCGACGCTGATCAGTTAACCTATCCTGGTGTTCGGTAGATCGAACCCTTTGAACCCATGCTTCTGCTTGGATAAGAGTCTTCATTCAGTCGACCGATCCCCCCGTTCGATCGATCAATCATGTTGACCTTGCTGGCCTATCTGATCCGATCCATCCGACCTGACCATGTCGATGCCTATCCACCATTTGGTCGACTGTACCCCAGTTTCAGTTGACCGATCCTTCGGTCAAACCTGATCAGCTGGCAAGAAATCTACTCTTCTTGTTTGGAGATTTGGTCAATTGATTCGGACATTCGATCAACCGACAAAGGTTGAATCTAGCCCTAAAAAAGGTGTTAATCTCTTGCAAAATAGAGTTAGAATAATAGCAAATAATAAAGTAATATAATAGATATCTCTTGACAGTCTCAGGACTATCCGGTTCTGACTTTCAAATTTCCTTCAGAAACCCTAGGTCGAATTGATACCTATTGTTCCCTCAATGGGGAATGCGCCCTCACCCACTTCTCTTAGGAGAAATTACCTGTTGCCAGTATTGGTTAGTCCTAGGAAAACGTACCGATTCCTCTGTACAAAAATTTTATATAAGTGTCGAACCTTTGCTTAAATAACCTATTGTGTTCTTTAGAAATTAAATTAGGAATCGCAGACGGAACTTAACATCATTGATTCCAAATTTAACTTATCTGTTCTTAATGGTTTAGATTTGAATCGCAAGCGGAACTTAACACTATTGATTCAAATCCACCTATGTTATTAATTCTATTAAATATTAATTTTCAAAATTAGCTTCCAGGACTGCATGGCGAGGCACATGGCCTTCTTGGATATGGGAGCAACCACCACCGCCTAGACAAAGCCTTTTACGGAAAGCTAATATTTAATTTCCTTAAATAACTCTAGGTTAACCAAAAAGAACAATCGAATCACAAATTCGAAAACAAAGAAAACACAAACTCGAAAAACTAATTCAAAAAAAAAATAGATCTAATGCCTCTTGTGTTCGGAATTCTTACAAAAAGAAATAACTAGCATGATGCAGAAAATAATTGCTAATTATACCTTCTCTTTGTATGCTAATGACCTCGAGATCTTCTGCCATATTCCTCGCCTCACCTTGGACATCGTGTGGGCGACGATCCTCCAAGATGAACTCCACCCAAAGAGATTTCTTCTTCCTCCTCTAAAATCTGGCCACCACCACCACCAAGGAGAAAAAGAGAGCAAGGGAAAAGGAAAAGGGAAAGAATCGACCACCATGAGAGAGCACAAGCAAGAGACTAGAATTAGATGCCTCCTCCTCCTTCTTCTTCTTCTTCTTCTTCTTCTCCTTCTCTTCCTTCTTGTATCTGGCCACTTAAAAGAACCACAAGCAACATGTGGCCGGCCCTGCATGATAAAGAGCTAGGGGTCGGCCCTAAGGAGGAGACTAGAGAGAAGAGAGAAAAAGAATTCATTAACCCATGAAGCCTCTCCTCCCCTTCTTTTATAATACTTGCCCAAGGCAAATAAGGAAAAACTTTTTACAAAAATTAAAATCTTCCTCATGTTTTTCCTTTTTCCTTTTTATTTTTCCTTTTCTTTCCTCTTGATTGAATCAATCACCAATCATAGATTAGTTTTAATTTGATTGGATGATGATTTAATCCTATTGGTCGACCCCTTGCTTGGGTACCAAGCAAGGGTGGCCAGCCCCTATAAGGAAGGAAAAAATTTCTTTTGTAAAAATTTTATAAACTCTTATAAAATTTTATAAGCTCTCTTTTAATTTCCTAAAGTGGATGTTAAAAAGGAAAGTTTTAAAAATTAAAACCATGTTTTAAAATTTAAAACTTCTCTTCTAAAAATTTTCTTTTTTAACATGTTTACAAAAATTTAAATTTTAAAACTTCTCTTTCTTTTTCTAAAACTATGAGGATGGTTAAAAAAGGAAAGTTTTAAAACTTTTAAACTTTTTTTTAAAACATGTGGCCTAATTCAAATAAGGAAAGTTTTTAAATTTAAAATCTCTCTTTTAAAACATGTAGTTTTCTACAAAAAGAAGATTTTAAAAATTCAAAACACCCCTCCTTGTTTGAATTAATGTGATCGGCCCCCTCTTGCTTGGGCACCAAGCAAGGGGCCGGCCCCTTAAGAGGACAATGTGGCCGGCCCTTGCTTGGTCACCAAGCATTGAGCTGGCCCCCTTCTTGAACACCAAGATGGGCTTATATTTGGATGGACTTGAGGCTTTAATGAGTCTACGACAGGGACCTATAGGAGAAATTGGTTTTGGCCTTCCGATGAGCTCAAGTATCCCGTGTTCGCCCCGAACACACAACTCAAGTTCATCGATAATACCTCATTCCACTAGAGAGTTATTATCGCACTACCGCACCAATCCCAAATTACATTATGGGCTCCTTCTTTTCATGAGTGTGTTAGTCTCCCTGTGTTTAAGATAACGAATGCCCACTAATTAAGTAAGTTACTGACAACTCACTTAATTAATATCTAGCTCCAAGAGTAGTATCACTCATCTTCATTGTCATGTCGGACTAAGTCCACCTGCAGGGTTTAACATGACAATCCTTATGAGCTTCTCTTGGGGACATTCTCAACCTAGATAACTAGGACATAGATTCCTTCTATAATCAACAACATACACTATAAGTAATATCATTTCCCAACTTATCGGGCTTATTGACTTATCGAGTTAAATCTCACCCATTGATAAGTCAAAGAAATAAATACTAAATATATGTGTTTGTTATCATATTAGGATTAAGAGCACACACTTCTATAATAATTAAGGTCTAGTTCTTTTATAAAGTCAGTACAAAAAGAACTTACCTAAAATGGTTCTACTCAATACACTTGGAGTGTATCAGTGTAATTTATTAGTTAAGATAAACTAATACTTAATGACACTACGACTACTTCAACGGTTTATTCCTTTCCATCTTAGTCGTGAGCAACTATTTATAATTTATAAAGAACCGACAACATGATCTTCTGTGTGCGACACCACACTCCATGTTGTCTACTATATAAATTAATTGAACAAATTACATTTAACAAATAAATGTAGATATTTGACCATTGTGATTCTTTATTTCTAAATAAATGTTTATACAAAAGCTAGGCTTTTAGTATACACTCTAACAACCAGACTGATCCTCTAGATAGAATGGACTTTTGCTCAACGCTTGAGACTTCAAGACTTTCCCACTGGATGCTCGATCCCTGACCCATCTAGTCTTTCACCTGGTCCACAACCACCAGGATTTTCACATAGAGTTCCCGACTCTAGGATTTTGATCAAAGTACATGACCCGCCAAGACTTTCTAGAACCTAGGGTTATCACCCCCTAGGACCTAGGGTTACCTCCCCTAGGGTTTTCCACTACCTAGAATCCACTAGGATTTTTGCCTAAGTACACTTAGGACTTTTTTGCACACTTGGTTTAGCACTTGTTAGATCATAAGATAACTTAATTTTAAACCATTTACCATTATCAAAACACAGATTTGATCATCTAGTGCTTCCTGCACCAACAATCTCCCCCTTTTTAATTATAAAAATACAATTCAAAGTTAATAAAACATTTAGAATATTCTAGCTTCTAGTTAAGCGACAAGTTAAGGGACAAGTTAAGGGATTCATTAAACTTATCATTTAATTTGTTCGCTCCCCCTTAATCACTTAACTTTCTCTTCTCCTTAACTTTAGAATATTCTAGCTTCTCTTCCCATTTTGATATATATCAAAAATAATTTTGACAGAGTTAACAATAATTTCAAACATACCATGTTTTGAAAACCTTGAAAGACACAACTTTTAGAAGAAAAAAATTTGATAAAGACTTGACTTAAAAAATATTTTGATAAAAGCTTGTTTAAGTACTTAGCTTTTGAAAGATTTTTCTTTTAAAAAATTTAACTAAGTACTTATCTTTAGAAAGATTTTATTTTAAAAATTTTAACTAAATACTTAGCTTTAGAAAAACCTTCTTTTAAAAATGTTAAAGTTTCTTTTCAAAAATAGTTAAACTAAAAACTTAACTTCTTTTTAAATCTTTTAAAAAAACTTTTAAAGGATACTTAAAGATTTTGAGAAATATCTTAACATTTTTCCTTTAATAACAACTTTAGCAAAAAAAAAATTAACAAGTACTTAACTTTTGAAGAAATTTTAAACAAATCTAGTTAGTATTTAGCTGTTAGAAAATATTTTAGATAAACTTAGTTAAAAACATTTTTTTAAAAAATTTATTTTTCTAGATAGAAATATTTGAACTTTCTTTTTCAAAAAAGTATTTCGAGTTACTTTTTAAAAATTAATAAAAACTTAAAATACTTTGCCTTTTGATAATCAATTAACTTAACTCTCTTTTTCTCCCCCTTAATTAATGCCCCAAAAGGTTTAAGTAAAATATTTAAGTTTGGGTATCCTAGAGTCCAAGCATGAGTGAAAAAAAAAACTTTAAAATAAATATTCGCCTTCCTTAACAAAATGTCTAACCTTTAGCTACTAGCTGTTTATCATGAGGTAATAGTTTTCACTTGTTTAGTCAAATTAAGTAAGTGTTTCAATTAGTTTGACTAATCATGGATAACTTAACGTAATTAATTTGACTTTAGTATTTATTTTCTAGACTTATGTTAATGTATAGATATAAACATTCTGAAGTCTAAGCAGTACTTTATTTATCTCATACCATTCTAAGTGTTTTTCATACATAAGCAAGGTATTTCTTTGTGTGTTTGTGAGATACTCTGGCTGAAATCTATGGGTACATTCTTTCTAGAGGGAAAGTCCTAGACTATTTCCAATCTTTGGAAATACTAGTAAAATTGGGAGCTTTTTTTTTAAAAAAAATAATTTTCCTAGAATTTTAAAACAAGACATGATTTTGAAAAGATAACTTTTTTAAACAAGTAAAAATGTTTAACAATTTTAATCTACTCTACTCTACATATCCCTAATTCTCTTTTAAGTATACTAAACTCGAGTTCAGGTAAGGGCTTTATAAAGATGTTAGCTTGGTTTGACTTAGACTCAACATAGTCAAGTATAATGTTACCCTTAGCTACGTGATCTCTTACAAAGTGGCATTTAACTTCTATGTGTTTAGTCCTTGAGTGGTAAATTGAGTTTTTAGCTAAATTTATTGAACTTATGTTATCAATTGAAATTTTTACATTTGTTATTCAAGTTGATAATCTTTTAAGGTATGCATCATCCATAGTAATTGAGATGCACAATCTCCCATGGCTATGTATTCTGTTTCAATAGTGGATAGAGTAACACAGTGTTGCTTTCTGCTAGACTAGCTTACTAGGCACTAACCTAGAAATTGGCAGCTTCCACTTGTACTTTTTCTATCTAATTTACATCCAGTATAGTCTGAGTCAGAGTATCCAACTATGTTAAATGTGCTAGTCCTAGGGTACCAAAGTCCAACACTTAGGGTCTCCCTTAATGTACCTTAGTATTTTTTTTACATTGGTTAAATGTGATTCTTTTATATAAGATTGGTATCTAGCACATATACCTATTGTAAATAAAATGTCAGGTCAGCTTGCAGTTAGGTATAGTAGACTTCTTATTGCACTTCTATAATATTTTAAGTCTACTAATTTTTCTTCTAAGTCAGAATTAATTTTAAGATTAATTGCCATTGGGGTACTTATATTTTTGGAATTTTTCATTCCAATTTTTTTAATTCCTTAGCATATTTGGTTTGAAATGTATTAATTTCTTCTTTTGTTTATTTTATTTGTAAACCTAAGAAGAAATTGAGTTCTCCTATTAGACTCATTTTGAATTCATTTTCTATTAATTTGATAAATTCTTTTAAGAATTTTGTATTTATTAAGCTAAATATTATGTCATCTAAGTAAATATGAGTGATAAAAATCTCTTTTTCTAAGATTTTAACAAATAGGGTTTGGTCTATTTGGCCTTGGTTAAATCTTTTAGATGTTATATATGTTGATAGTCATTCATACCAAGCTCTAGATGCTTATTTTAGTCCATATAAAGCATTCTTTAACCTAAGGACATGGTTTGGGTTGTCTAGATCTTCAAATCCTAGGAGTTGATTTACATAAATTTCTTCTTTGATGAACCCATTTAAGAATGAAGATTTTACATCCATTTGGTATAACTTGAATCCTTTATGTACTACATAGGCTAGCAGCATCCTGATAGATTCAAGTCTAGCAACATGTGCATAGGTTTTATCATAATATAATCCTTCTACTTAGCTGAACCCCTTAGCTACTAGTCTAGACTTATTTCTTACTATTTCACTATTATTATCTAGTTTATTTCTAAATACCCACTTAATGTCAATTATGGATTTACTTGTGGGTTTAGGTACAAGTTCCTAGACTTGGTCTCTTTCAAATTAAGCTAGTTCCTCTTGCATTGCAATTATCAAGTTTGGGTCAACTAGGGCTTCTTCTATGGTCTTCGGTTTAATTTTAGAAATTAGATCTATTTGACTTAGATTTCTATATGATGATCGAGTTCGAACCCCTAGGATTTGATCACCCAAAATTTGGTCAGTTGGATGATTGGACCTGATTCTAGAAGGTCTTATGTTAGGGTCAACAATTGGTTCCTCTGATTCACTAGGATTAATTTTAATTTGAATATCTTCATCATCTTCTATGTTTCTTGTATTTTGATTAATATTTTCATTGATTGGTTAGGTAAATTATTTTCTTCATCAAAAATTACATTGGTTGTTTCTTCAACTTTTAGGCTATTTTTGTTATAGACTTTATAAGCCCTACTGGTTGTGGAATACCCTAAAAAGATTCCTGTTGTTGATTTTGATATAAATTTACTTGAATAGTCCTTAGTATTTAGTATGTGAACTTTATATCCAAAAATATTTAGATAGTTTAGATTGAGTATTTTATTGTAATATATATTTCATAAGGGGTTTTCATTATAAAATTTATTAATTAATATTCTATTTTGAATGTAACATGCTGTGTTTATTACTTTAACTTAAAATTGGTTACTTAGGTTATATTCGTTTAACATGATTTTAGTAGCTTCTTGTAACGTTCTATTTTTTCATTATACTAATTCATCTTGTTGGGGAGTTCTAGGACATGAAAACTATTGGGTTTTTCGAGCCGCGAAAACCGCTTTTTCGCATCGCGGAAACCCCGAAACTCCCTAGCCAACGGATCCGTGCAAAGAAAATTTTTTCGAAAACTACAAGTACGAGTTTACCTAGATCTACACTTAGATCTACAAGGGAAAAAGGTTATACCTTTGAAGCGAAGCCCTTCGTAATCCCGCAAGTCCAAGGTACACCGGATCTCAAGATTGTCAACGTAGACAATCCTCTAGAAGTATCCACACGAACAAGATGTGTTCTCTAACACACAAGGATGGAGAAGAGAGGACCACAAGTGTGCTAGCACTTTCTAGGGCTCTCGGATGGGAATGAAAAGAAAAAGGATAGAGAAGAGAAATAGAATGGATCTTATGAACACTCTTCTTCTTCTTCTATGTGACAGTCACTCTACCTTTTTCTTCATGAAACTCAAACTCATTCACCTTCTTTCTTGCTTGAAAACTTTCGGCCAAGAGAAGAGGAGAGGGAGAGCTTGAGGAAAACTTGAGGAAGAAGAAGATGCAATTAGCCTTGAATGAAAAATAATGCATCCCATTCATTTTAAGTGGCCGGCCACATCAAGAGTAACTCCTCTCATTAATGTGGCCGGCCACATTAAGTCCAAGAGAAGATGTAACTTCCATTAGGTGGCACAATCATGTATTAACTATGATGATGTGGCACATCATCATTGGCCACTTAATGCCAAGTCACACATATGATGTGGCATAAAGTCAAGTCAAACTTGACTCTTCCTCTCAAGTCAAGTCAAACTTGACTTAATCTCTCTTATGGTTGATCTAATCCAACCATTTAATTCAAGCCAATTTAATATAATGAATCTAATTCATTTAATTAAATTGATTCAATGAGTCATAATCTAAATTAGACTCATTGAACACATGAATCAACTTGAGTCCAACTCAATTAGCCCAATTAGGATTACTCTTAATCCAATTTGATTCATCAAATGAATCTAATCCTCTTGGTTCATCATATGAACCCAATCTCCATTCACTTGTTCTTTGTGTGTGACCCAATAGGTTCTTGTAACGTTGGCAATGCCCCTAAACTCATTTAGAAGCATAAGTAATGAGCGGTATCTAGCAATACATCATTACTACCCAAGTTACAAGAATGTTGAGATCCAACATCACCTTGTGACTCCTCACAATATATGACAAGTGTCCTTCTATCCTAGACATCTAGATTGATCAATGTGAGGCATAGACCGTGTCATCCTCTAATCAATTTAAATCTTGAACTCCAAGTAGACTCACTAAAACAAATGAGCTCAATATCTCATATTGACTCATTTGGGCATGGTCATGCACTTCGTGGTCTCACTCTATCAAGAATACCGATGTCTCTCCCGTCATATAGGAGGGATAGATCCCATCTACATCACTCGCATCCCTCTGCATAATTCGTTACATACCCAGTAATCACCTTTATAGTCCACCCAGTTACGGGTGACGTTTGACGAAACCAAAGTACATAACTCCTTATGTAGGGATCCATGGTGACTTCAGGTCCAAGGACTAGTAGTCATACTAATAGCCACATGAGAAAGTATATGACACTCATATAACGATCCATGATACTTTCTCATGGCGGGTCATTCAGTATACATTCTCTAATGCATACCCATGTATCAACTTGATATCTCTATATCCATGACTTGTGAGATCAAGTCATCGAGTTGACCTACATGCTAGTCTTATTGCATTAACATTGTCCCTGAATGTTAATACTCGACTAGGAATGATTAAGAGTAGTGTTCCCTATATCATCTCACTATCGGTTCAGCTAACCGATTGATATAGGTAAGAACCTTCTACTCAAGGACATTATTATACTTAGTTTATTTGGCACCAATACAAGTAAGTATAATAATCAAAAATCAAATGCCTTTATTTATATAGAATATGATACAACAAGTCCATAATGCAATCATCAAATGATTGGCTCTAGGGCTCTAGCTAACAAAAACTCATGATTATATCCATTAATTTCATAAAATTTAGTAAACTTATAATTTTCAAATTCCCCTCCATGATTACTTCTAATTTTTTAAATTTTGGTATTTTTTTATTTTCTATTAATTTATAAAAATTATGAAAGATTTCAAAGGTTCCATTTTTTTAAAATTTTACCTAAGTAAATCTTGAGTAATCTTCAATTATAACCAAACAACATTGGTTTCTACTTAGTGATTTGGCTCTATGTGAATCAAATAGGTCTAAGTGTAGGAGCTCAAGTATTGAGTTGGTTCGATTTAAGTTTATTGGTTTGTGGGTTGACTCGATTTATTTACTTTGTTGGTAAGCATTACAAACTGTATTTTTTAAATTTTTTTTTATTTGGGTAAACCTCTAACTAAGACATTTTGACTCATTTTTGAAATGACTCTAATATGCGTGTGACCCAGTCTTCTATACCACAACTTAGTTTCCTCTTGTTGTGTCAGAAGATACTTTAGTGAAGAGGTTGGTAGGTCAATTGTGTAAACATTATTTTTCCTAATTCCCTTAAGTGTGATTGTAGGGTATTCAACATTTCTAATTACACCCTCAAAGTTAGAAAAGATAACTAATTAACCAGAGTCACATAGTTGACTTATACTAAGTAAGTTAAAATTAAATTTATCAACTAATAGGACTCTTCGAATAATAAAATCAGAACTTAGTTCTATATTACCTTCCTATTACCTAAATTTTTGAATTTTAGCTTGGTGAACTTCAATCGATCTCTGGTCATGTGTCAGGAGTATCCACTATTTAACATCTATTGGTCCAAATCTTTATGTTCCTACACATAAAGCATTTGATTTGGATCTAATTTAAAATGGATAAGATAGATTGATTGAGTTAAACCTCTTATTTTCTATCTTACCCAATCTAAGTTATCAATCATGTTATACCTCTGGGTGGTGATTGTGAGATGGTTGATTGGGTTTAAATTGGTTAGATTTGAGTTAAGTTTATTTTAAGTGAATTAGATTAGATTTGAGTTAAGTTTATTTTTAAGTTAATTGATTAAATATGAGTTAAGTTTATTTTTAAGTTAATTAAATTTTTTTTTTTATTTTGAATTGTGTTTAACTAATTTTTACCTAAATCCATCTCACCCTTTTTTAGATTGTCAATCGGGGAGCCTTATAAGTTTTTGTGAGATGGTTAATTTTATCTTTAGTTTAAATTAAAGTCTAAGGATTGATTCATATTTGAGTTAGGCTAAGGTTTAACAATTAATCAATTGAATATTCATTTCATTAATTAGTTTCCAAGCTATGGCGAGGCACTAGGCCTTCTTGGGTATTGGATCATCAACCACTTCTAGACAAAGCCTTTTAAACAAATAAAATATTTATTTTCCTTTCTGAAATTCCTAGGTCTAACTAGTCAAGTGTGAATCAGGCCTAAATCCTTATCTATCATAATCTAAGTATGAATAATAAAAAGCAGCAATGCAAACATCATATAGATTTATCTAATAAATATGGTTTTTCTATTGGCTCTACCTGGATCATAGCCTCGATAAGGTCTATCAAGGTAATGGATTTGACCCTTGGTGATCCAATATTAACCAAGTCTAACTTAATTAATCAAGTTAGACTTAGGGACCCATGCTTGGACTATTTTTCTATTTGATCGATACACTTAAGACAAGTAAAACTTAAATTGATGTTTGGCCTTATATCTGAGTTTAGATTGGTTATATATGACTCTTTGTTTTCTAGGAATTAGGTCAAGGTTTTTGGAACCCAAAGTGAACTTTTCCAATGAATCATTGAGTTCTTTGACTTGAGTTTTTAAATTAGAATTTTCTTCCTCAAGTTGTTGGACTTGAGTTGAGGTTCTTTCTTAAACTTGATCAGTCAAAGAGCTTGAGTTAGTCACTTCCTTAAGGGTTGTTACCTCCTCTTGGAGTGACTTGACTCAGAGATTGGATTTGCCCAATTTTCTTAATAGGTATTCAATTAAATTTTGTAATTCATCTATTTGAGTACCAACGAATAGAGAACATACAATATTATTTGGCCCTTTAGAAATGAATGTGGATCCATGGCTTCTTTCGGACTCAGTTTCTGATTCTGCTCTAGTTTCAGACTTAGACTCAGTTTCGGCAATGTAAGCTTGTACTAGTAGGGGAAGGAAGCTTGTTTGCTCATGTTCTTCATCGGAATCTTCTGAGGATTCAGACCATGTTACTTTCAAAGCCTTCCTTCTTCTTTGCTTCTGGTTTAGACACTCCAGCTTGTAGTCTCCCTTCTGGTTGCAGCTGTAGCAGGTAACTCCAGACTTAGCCTTCATGTTCTATTGAGTTACCTTCTTCCTCCTAAGTGCTTTCCAAACTAGTTTGACTACTTTGGTGGTGATTTCATCTTCTTCTGAGTCTGATTTATCTTCGTGCTTGGGTTTGGTTCAGTGTTTGATTTTTGGTTCTCGTGTTCTGCTTGTATCTGCAATCAAGGCAATACCTTTCTCACCTGGCAATGCATTAGTCTGTTCATGTAATTCGAATTCTAAAAATAATTCATCTATTCTAATTGTTGAAAGATCCTTAGATACTTTGTAAGCATTTACCATCGATGCCCAAAAGGTATTCCTCGGAAAAGCATTCAGCGCATACCTGATTACGTCGCGATTCTCCATTTTTTGTCTGATCGCGTGGAGTCTATTCAAAAGATCTTAGATGCGAGCATATAGCTAGCTTGTTGACTCACCTTCCTGCATTTTTATATTATATAATTTGTTTAATAGTAGATCTCATTTGCTTACCTTCATGTCGAAAGTACCTTCGTGCAGCTCGATCAATTTTTCCTATAGCTCCTTTGCACTTGAAAATGGACCGACTCTGTTCGGTTCTTCTTTTATCAGGCCGCATTGTAGAGTACATGCTGCCTTGACATTGACTTCGATCTTCTTCATCAAATTTATGTCCCGGTCCTCGCATGATACTGATTTTCCAGTGTCGTCGAGTGGAAGTACTAGGCTGGTCTGGATGATCATCCACATCTCACTTGCGTCTGGAGGTGGTACTCCATTCGACCCTTCTAGTAGCCAAAGTCTTCGTCGGAAAAGAGACGCAGGCATGCTGTGTTGTAGCCTTCTTGGTGGGCCATTGTTAAAAAGAAATCTCGAACACATAAAAAAATAATAAATATTCCAAGACTTAGTCTTGGATTAGTAGTGTGGGAGTAAAATATAGTAACACTCGAGTGGTGTTTGCACCGACCTCGAGAAATAAAAAACTTGATCGATAAAACTAATTAGAAGGTGGCAACTTTATCGATTCCAATTGACTCCAAAAATATTACCATAAAAAGAAAAAGAAATTTGCTTGAATGGTGGTTTTACCGATTCGAAGCGACCCCGCTTTGATACCAATTATAGGATTGATGCATGATAGAGGGGGGGGGTGAATAGCACTCATGGTTTTTTCACTCATTTTGGAAAACACAAAATAACACAGCGGAATAAAGAGAGAAAACATAACTAACACCTTTGATTTTACTTGGTTCGGAGCTTGTGACGACCCTTACTCTAAGGCCTGCAATCATTGATCACTTACGTTGGGCAATCTACTATCAATTCATAAATTCCTTACAAATATGCAAGTACAAGTATTGAAAAGACAAGGTATACCGACAACAAATGATTAGTAGTTGTTCGGTGTTTGTTGGAGTAGCGGCTGAGCGTTGTTGAGTTGTTTTGGAGCAGCGCACACGTAAGATGATCATTTTGAATGTGTTGTTTCGAAGCTGTTGGTTGACCCTCCTTTTATAGCGGAGCCAGACCTGATCTAAATCCACTGATCTAGGGATCAGTCTTTGACTCGACGCTAATTGGTTGACTGATCCTGGTGTTCGGTCAACTGATGCTTCTGCTCGGATAAGAGTCTTCGTTCGGTCGACCTATCCCACCGTTCGGTCGATCGATCCTGCTGACCTCACTAATCTCACTGATCTCGCTGGCCTATCTGATCCGATCCACCTGACCCGACCACTTCGACGCCTATCCACCGTTAGGTCGACTGAACCCCAGGTTTGATCGACCAATCCTTCGGTCGAATCTAATAAGTTAGTTGGAAATTTACTCTGCTTGCTTGGAGGTTCGATCGACCGATCCGGATGTTCAATCGACTGATAAAGTTTGAATCTAGCCTTGCAAAAGGTGTTAGTCTCCTGCAAAACAAAGTTAGAATAATAGCAAATAATAAAGAAATATAATTGATAACTTTTGATAATATCTAGATTTTCCAGTTTTGACTTTCAAATTTCCTCCGGCAAGGTCGAACCGACGCCTACTGTTCCCTTAACAGGGAGTGCGTCCTCACCTACTCCTCTCTGGAGAAGTTACTTGTTGCTAGATTGGTCCTCCAAACCGACTAGACTTTTGCTCAGCGTCCGAGACTTTAGGACTTTCCCGCTGGACATTCAATCCTCAACTCGTTCAGTCTTTCACTTGGTCCGTGGTCACTAGGATTTTCACCTAGAGTCTTCGACTCTAGGATTTCACCCAAAGTACATGAACCACCAAGACTTACCAGAACCTAAGGTTACCACCCAGTAGGACCTAGGGTTACCTCCCCTAGGGTTTTCCACTACCTAGAATCCACTAGGATTTTTGCCTAAGTACACTTAATACTTTCTTGCACACTTGGTTTAGCACTTGTTAGATCACAAGGTAACTTAACTTTGAACCCTTTACCATTATCAAAACATAGGTTTGATCGTTTGGTGTTTCCTGCAACAACAGTGGGGTCCTCCCCCAAATTAATGTTGCTACACCATAGTTATCACCATAGATTTTATTTCAAAGTGATTAGCTTCAATGGCTGGTCTCATGTGTAAGGAACTAGGGCGCTAAACACGCGAAAGCGCAGCGGAAAACATCTAGTTCCTCCAGAAGATCCATGCGAAAGGAAACCATATACTAAGTCTTACATTAGAGGATTATACCTTTAATGTGTGCCCTTCGCAATCCTGGCAACAACCTTTCTTTGGATGCAGATCTCAGAGCAATCAAGTGTCTGCGCCTCTATGGTATCCACACGAACATGTTCCATTTGTCTCATGAACTCTCGATCTGGAGAAGAACCAACTTTGTGGTGCTAGTCACACAAGGTGATTCAGCCATGAGAAAGGATCGACCAAGAGGAAGAAGAGGAGGAAGGAGAAGAAGACAAAAATGAACTTTCTTACAATCAATGGCCAAAATTCCTCCTTTTGTACTCCCTTGGAATACCAAAAGTCCATTTGGCTCTTGATCTTCCTTTTGCCTCTTGATCTTCTTCATGAATTGACTCTTAGTCATCTTTCATGAAGAGTTTTTTGGTCAAGTCAAAATTGACCTTTCCTCTTCCCTTTTGGTCAAGTTAAAATTGACCTTTCCTCTTCCTTGGTGAATTCAAGTTCATCCAATGAGTCTAACTCATTGAATCTTATCAATCCCAATTGACTCCATGGACATCAATCCAAATTGACTCCATGAATCTAATTTTAATTAGACTCAATCCAATAATTGAAATCCAATAATTGGATCCAATTGAGTCTAATTCAATGAGTCTAATTCGGATTAAACTTATCTTTATTTTCCTCTTAATATGTTGGATTATTATATTAGATTAACCATTAACCCAATAACCCAATAAACCTAATCATCTCATAATTGGCTCTTAAGGCTATTACTAACAATCTCCCACTAGTACTAGTGCCAATCATTACAAAGATAACATCAACACTTTAGATAAACCCATTAATCTTAAGATCCTCAGTATTTTAGTCAAACTAAAATATCCATCTCCAAACCAACATGTTCTTTGTGTGTGACCTAATAGGCTCTCTTAACATTGGCAATGTATCCAAATTAATATTTTGAATACATAAACAATGAGTGGTATCTAGCAATGCATCATTGCTACCCAAGTGATGAGAAAGTCAAGATCCAACCTAACCTGTCCGTGACTATTATCTTGTATGACTCAGTCCCTTTATCCTTGATATCTAGATTGATCAATGAGACATAGATCATGTCATCCTCTTATCAATTTTTGTGTTTCTTGCTCTCCCAGTAGAAGCACTGAAAACAAATAAGCTCAATATCTCATATTGACTCATTTGAGCATGACTATGCATTCTTGCGTCCTACTAATCAAAGGGTCCACAGACATTTCTTCTGTCATATGGAAGGGATAGATCACATCTACATCACTCACATCCCTCCGCATAAGTTATTACATACCCAGTGATCGACTTTATAGTCCACCCTGTTACAGGTGATGTTTGTCGATACCAAAGTATATAACGCCTTATGTAGGAAACCATAGTGACTTCAGGTCTAAGGGCTATTCATATAAATAGTCACATGAGAATGTTTATGACACTTATATAATGATCCATGAAACATTCTCATGATGGATCATTCAGTATATATTCTCTAATATATACTCATGTGTCAACCTGATATCTCATATCTATGACTTGTGAGATTAAGTCATCCGTTGACCTACATGCTAGTGTCAACGCATTAATATTGTCCTTGCATATTAATACTTGACTTGGAATAGTTAAGAGTAGTGTTCTATGTATATCTACAATATCTCACTATCAATTTAACCAATTGATATGTTGTAGATTAGAACTTCCTACTCTAGGACATTATTATACTTATTCATTCAGCACTGAATTAAAATAAATATAATAACCAACTTTACCTTTTATTAATAATAAAATATGATACAAAAGGAGTCATTTACAACAACCGTTGTAACCCTTTACAACAAGCTCTTTATTACCTCCAAAGATCAACAAATAATCTTGAGTTCTTCTCAAGTACTTAAGAATATTTTTGACTATTGTCCAGTGACCTTCAATTGGATCTTACTGGTATCTGCTCATCATGCTTAACGCATACGAGACATCTAAGCGAGTACAAAGCATGACGTACATGATAGACTATAAGCAGATGTATAAAGAATCTGATTCATGCGGTCCCTTGCTTCCTTAGAAGAGGGGCATTGAGTCTTCGAAAGACTTGCACCATGTGACATTGGCAGGAATCCCTTCTTGGAATCCTGCATGACAAAATGTTTAAGCACCTTGTCAATATATATACTCTGATTTAGACCAAGCAATCTCTTAGATCTATCTCTATAGATCTTGATGCCTAAAATGTAGGCTACTTCACCTAAGTCCTTCATTGAGAAATAATTCCCAAGCCAAGTCTTCACTAACTGAAGAGTAGAGATATCATTTCCAATGAGAAGTATGTCATCTACATACAATATGAGAAAGATAACTGTGCTCCCACTAACCTTCTTGTAGACACAAGGTTCATCTTCATTCTTGATGAAACCAAATGTTTTGATTGCATCATCAAATCAAAGATTCCAACTTCTAAAAGCTCGCTTTAATCCATAAATGGATCTTTGCAACTTACAAACCTTTCTAGCGTGCTTTGGATCTATAAAACTCTCAGGTTATGTCATGTACACATCCTCGAGTAGATTTCCGTTAAGAAATGTAGTTTTGATATCCATCTGCCAGATCTCATAATCATAGTAAGCAGCAATAGCAAGCATGATCCGAATGGACTTTAGCATCGGAACTGGTGAAAAGGTTTCATCATAGTCTATACCATGAATCTGCTTGAATCCTTTAGCCACCAATATACCTTTATAGGTATGCACATGCCTATCCATGTCAATCTTCACCTTGAAGACCCACTTACACCCAATGGATTTGATCCCTTCAGGTGGATTAACTAAAGTCCATACTTGGTTAGTGCACATGGATTTCATTTCGGATCTCATGGCCTCTAGCCATTTCTCAGAATTTAGGACATATGCAACTTTCTGATAAGATGTAGGCTCGTTGAGACCAACTAGCACTACATCACCATTGTCAGATAAGAGAAAAGAATATCTCTTAGGTTGATGATGGGTCCTATCAGATCTGCGTAGAGCTTATGTTACTTAAATAGGTTGTTGCTCCACAACTTCTTATGGTGTAACAACATCATATCCACAACATCTTGTGGTTCATGTTCAATTTCCATCAAGGTGTCAGTGATAGTTTGTGCATCTTGAATTTCTTCAAGATTGACTTTACTCCCACTAGTTTTTCTAGAAACAAATTTCTTTTCTAGAAAGACACAGTTCTGGCAACAAACACCTTGCCTTGTGTGGGATTATAAAAGTAGAATCCCTTTGTTTCCTTGGGATATCCTTCAAAATAGCACTTATCTAATTTGGATCCTAGTTTATCTAAGACTTATCATCCAACAAAAGCTTCACAACCTAAATCTTCATGAAAGACATCTTGGGACTCTTCCCGATCCATATCGTATATGGTGTCTTTATGACAACCTTAGATGGAATGTGATTAAGTGTGAAAGTAGTAGTCTCTAGAGCATGTCCCCAGAAGGAAATAGGAAGACCTGTATGACTCATCATCGATCGTACCATATCTAATAAAGTATGATTTCTCCTTTCTGATACACAATTCCATTGTGGTGTTCCAGGTGGAGTGAGTTGAGATATGATCCCACACTCAAGGAGATGGTCATGAAACTCTTAGCTAATGTATTCCCACACTCGATCTGATTGAAACATCTTAAAACTCTTACCAAGTTGGCTTTGTACTTCATTCTTGAATTCTTTGAACTTTTTCAAAGGATTCTAACTTGTGTCGCATCAGATACACGTAGTCATACCTATTGAAATCATCAGTAAAAGTAATGAAGTAATGGTAGCCTCCTCTAGTTGCTATTCTAATAGGGCCACATACATCTGTATGTATGAGTTCTAACAAGTCATTTGCTCTTTCTCTATGTCCACTAAATGGAGTCTTTGTCATCTTGCCTTAAAGACAAGATTCGCATGCCTCAAATGATTCAAAATCAAATGAGTCCAAAAGTCCATCCTTATGGAGTTGGGATATGCGACTCTCATTTATGTGACCCAAGTGACAATGCCAGAGATATGTTTGGTATCTATGTTATAGATTGGGTTATCAAAGTCTAGAACGCAAAGTCCATTCATAAGATGTGCACTATAATAGAACATTTTGTTAGTTAGAGCCCTAGAGCAAATCATATGATGATTGTTATATGGACTCATTATATCATATTCTTATGTATATAAAGGCATTTGTTTTGGTTATTATACATACTTATATTAGTGTCAAATAACTAAGTATAATAGCGTCCTTAAGTAGAAGGTTCTTATATATATCAATCGATTGGTTGAATCGATAGTGAGATGGTATAGAGAACACTACTCTTAATCATTCCTAGTCAAGTATTAACATTCAGGGACAATGTTAATGTGGCGAGACTAGCATGTAGATCAACTCGATGACTTAATGTCACAAGTCATGGATATGGAGATATCAAGTTGACACATGGGTATGCATTGGAGAATGTATACTGAATGACCCGCCATGAGAAAGTATCATGGATCATTATATGAGTGTCATATACTTTCTCATGTGGCTATTAGTATGACTATTAGTCCTTGGACCTGAAGTCACCATGGTTCCCTATCTAAGGAGTTACATATTTTGGCTTCGTCAAACGTCACCCGTAACTGGGTGGACTATAAAGGCGATTACTGGGTATGTAACAAATTATGCGGAGGGATGTGAGTGATGTAGATGGGATCTATCCCTCCTATATAATGGGAGTGACATCGTTATTCTTGATAGAGTGTGACCACTAAGTGCATGGCCATGCCTAAATGAGTCAATATGAGATATTGAGCTCATTTGATTAGAGTGAGTCTACTTGGAGTTCAAGATTTAGATTGATTAGAGGATGACATGGTCTATGCCTCGGATTGATCAATTTAGGTGTCAAGGATAGAAGGACATTGTCGTATATTGTGAGAGTCACAATTAGTAGTCACAAAGATGATGTTGGATCTCAACATTCTTGTAACTTGGGTTGTAATGATGTGTTGCTAGATACCGCTCATTACTTATGCTTCTAAATAAGTTTAGGAGCATTGTCAACGTTACAAGAACCTATAGGGTCACACACAAAGGGCAATTAGATGGAGATTCGGTTCATATGATGAACCAAGAGGATTAGGTTCATGTGATGAACCAAATTGGATTAAGAGTAATCCAAATTAGATTAATTGAGTAAGACTCGATTGAGTTAGACTTGCGTTAGACTCAAGTGAGGCTAGACTTAAGTTAGACTCAAGTGAGGCTTAATGATGATATTCATTGAATTTTGAATTCAATGATAAATGGAATTCAATTTGAATTTTAGATTTAAATTTCGAATGATTTTCAAAATGGTCATTTAATGAAGAATATTAAATACTCATTAAGGCTCATTAATGAGGCTCTTTAATGGTGTTAATGAGCATTAAGTATTTTCATTAGATGAAAATACTTAAGCCATTTTTTACTCTTATTTTCATTATCGATCATTATTATTCCTCCTTGATTCTTCTTCTCTCCCTCTCCTCCTTGGCCGAAACATCCAAGAGTGCTAGCACACTCTATGTGTTTTTCTCCACCTAATCGTTCGTGTGGATACACATAGAGGGGTGTTCACTTGACACCCTTGAGATCCGACATCTTCTTGGACGAGCGGGATGAGCGAAGGGCTTCGCTACAAAGGTATATCTTTCTTCCATGTAGATCTAAGGTAGATCTAGGACTAGAGAAACTTGTACATGAAATTATGAAATTTTTTCTTCGCACGGATCCGGTGGCATGGGACTTCGGGGTTTCCATAACGCAAAAAGCGATTTTTGCGGCTCAAAAGTCCCAACAGTAGTATCAGAGCCACGTGCGAAGCGTGCACGAGTTTCATTTTTATTTTTATGAAAAACATTAAGATCTGTAAGTTTCTGTATATTTACAATTTTTATAGATTTTATGGGTATTTTTCTCGTATAGGCGAAGCAACAAGTGTTTGGACACTTGTAGGCTTCGACTACCGGGAAAATCTTTCCGAAATGGCAAGGTTTCGCACAAATCATTTTGGGGCAGTGGCTTAAGGTGCTGTAAGATCATAGTAGGACACTCGTGATATTCATTTCATGAGAAGGGGTGCTGCCCCTAACCCCGCAAGGGGCTTTGTCCCGCGATCGCGCCCGAAAATTGCTAAACGGGACCGCCGAAAAATTTTGACTCATAAAATTATAAATATAGTAGTAAAATTACAGAAATTTATGAAAAATACATAATTTAGAATTATGTATAATTTTATGATGGTCATGGCCCAAAACCCCAATTCTATTGAAAAAAAAATTGGGTTGCAATTCATAATATGACCTGCGTGTCATTTTGTGTGTTTGTGCGTGTTGTATATGATCGCGACCTACACATCGTGCCTTCCTTTATTTTATATTCCTGTTGTAAATAGTTTAGACTCGAATGTAACTCGAGTTTCAAATTTTTAATGTACAAAAGAAAATTAGAGCGGTGGAAGGTCCACTCGAGACGGAGTTACGAGGAGGGTGCGAGCAACACGTGGCGGTCAAAGGGAGGAGCTTGAAGAAGCTGTTGACCCTAGGTTGACCATATGATTTTCTCATTGGCTTGAGAAGATCGTAGTAGGGCCATGACTAATCAAAATTTAAATTTAATTAATTGCTTGTGTGTGTATGTGATGCATTCTAGAGTAGAGTAATTAATTAGTGCTTTAACGATTAGATTAGATTTAAATCGCGTATATGATGCACCACGATTAGATTAGATCTAAATCGAGTATATGATACACATCAACGATTAGATTAGATCTAAATTGCGTTAACTCGAAATGTCTACCATGCCGTGATACCCATCACTACCTCGATCACATGTTGTTGTTGAATCTGCCAAAGCAGAGCAATGCATATTATCTTGGTAGGGTGCGGAGGGACAATCTTGGTCCCGCCTATCAACGCATGGGTGAGTACAAACTCAATTAGATTGAGTAAAACTAGTTAAACTCAATTGGATCAGGTTTAACTATAGGCATTTTCCAATGGTTGGTAGATAGGTCAAAATCACGTTTATATTAACTTTTGGGCGATTTAGCCAAAGCTAACTCAAGTTTTAATATACATGCGGATCTTGATCCTATAAATAAGAGTTGCATAGAGATGTAATTGGTAATTAGTTACCTACCGATCATACTAAGTCTTGGGCAATTTAACCAAAGCTAACTCAAGGCGTAGTATGATGTGGATCTTGTCCCGCACAAATTATAGCTAGAATCTAGTAAGTGTGGTTTGACCACATCCATGACTTGATTCTACAAAAGTTCTATAATTCAGTGGGAGCATCATTTAGTTAAAGGCCTAATTAAATGATTAGTGGAATATGATTATTTATTTTTTGTATTTTCTGTTGTAGATTGTCATGTCATCAAACACGAACACCTTCTCCCTGCGTTCTGTCCTTGAAAAGGACAAGCTCAATGGAGCTAACTTCCTGGACTGATACAGGAACCTAAGAATTATTCTCACACAAGAATTAAAACTGTACGTCCTGGAGCAGCCCATTCCCGTGGCACCTCCTGCCACTGCCACGCGAGCTGATTGTGATGCTTACAAGAAGCATCAAGATGACACATTAGATGTGTCCTATCTTATGCTCGCAACCATGAACTCTGAGCTTCAGAAGCAACACGAGTTGATGGGTGCTTATGATATGGTTGAACATCTTCGTCAACTATATCAAGGACAAGCTAGGCACGAGAGATTCGAGATCTCTAAGGCACTGTTTCAGTGCAAGATGCAAGACGGGACTCCCGTAGGTCCATATGTACTCAAGATGATTGGGTACATAGAAAACCTACAGAGGTTGGGATTTCCACTTGGCCAAGAACTGGCCACAGACTTGATCTTGCAATCCTTGCCGGATAGTTACAATCAATTTGTTCTAAATTACAACATGAATGAAATTGATAAACCCCTGCCCGAGCTACTAAGCATGTTAAGAACTGCTGAGCTGAACCTTAAGAAGGTAAAGCCCAACACCATTTTGATGGTGTAAAAGGGCAAAGGCAAGGGTAAGCCTAAAGGAAAAGGAAAGTCCCAAGCCAAGGGCAAAGGCAAGGCACTAAAACCTAAAGGAGGGGTTGCCAAGGATGCTACCTGCTTCCACTGCGGTCAGACCGGGCACTGGAAGAGGAACTGCAAAGTCTACCTGGAAGATCTTAAGAAGAAGAGAAGTGAGACTTCCACTTCAGGTATATATGTTATAGAAGTCAATCTATCTATTTCTTCATCATGGGTATTAGATACCGGATGTGCTTCTCACATTTGTACTAATGTGCAGACGTTGAGAAATAGCAGAGCATTGACGAAGGGCAAGGTGGACCTACGCATAGGCAATGGAGCACGGGTTGCTGTTGTTGCTATAGAGACTTATTCTCTATCTCTGCCCTCTGGGCTTGTACTAGAATTAGATGATTGTTGTTATGTGCCTGCTCTTACTAAGACCATTATATCAGTTTCTTGTTTGGGCAAGAAAGGTTTTTCATTTATAATAAAAAACAAATGTTATTCAGTTTATTTAAATGATATGTTCTATTGTAGTGCAACTCTGATTAACAGACTCTATATTATAGACTTAGAGAACTCCATCTATAACATAAATATCAAAAGGTTCAAATCAAATGAAATGAACCAAACTTATCTCTGGCAATGTCGCTTAGGTCATATAAATGACAAACGCTTATCCCAGCTCCATAAAGATGGTTTGCTGGACTCATTTGATTTTGAATCATATGAGATATGTGAGTCATGCCTACTAGGCAAGATGACCAAGACTCCCTTTAGTGGACACAACGAGAGAGCGACTGACTTGTTAGGACTCATACATAGTGATGTATGTGGCCCTTTCAATGTCGCTGTCAGGGGTGGTTATAGATACTTCATTACATTTACTAATGACTTCAGTAGATATGGTTATGTGTATCTGATGACACATAAGTCAGAATCCTTTGAAAAGTTCAAAAAATTCAAGAATGAAGTACAAAACCAGCTTGGCAAGAGTATTAAGATACTTCGATCAGATCAAGGTGGAGAATATCTTAGCCATGAGTTTCGTGACTATCTAGCTGAGTGTGGGATTCTATCTCAACTCACTCCTCCTAAAACACCACAGTGGAATGGTGTATCCGAAAGGAGGAATCGTACCCTATTAGATATGGTGCGATCTATGATGAGTCACACAGATCTTCCTACATCTCTTTGGGGCTATGATCTGGACACTGCAGCCTTCATACTCAACCGTGTTCCATCCAAGGCTCTGATAAAGACACTATATAAGATATGGACTGGGAGAGATGCCCAGGTGTCTTTTATGAGGATTTGGGGTTGTGAGTCTTACGTTCGACATCAAGTCTCAGACAAACTGGGACCCAAATCTGATAAGTACTATTTTATTGGATATCCCAAGGAAACTAAGGGATATTACTTCTACATTCCCAGTCAACACAAGGTAGTTGTGGCAAAGACTGGGGTATTTCTAGAAAGGGACTTTGTTTCTAGAAAAACTAGTGGGAGTACGTTCGATCTTGAAGAAGTTCAAGATGTGAACCATATCACTGAAGCCTCGATGGAAGTTGAACTGGAACCACAAAGTGTTGTGGATGACGTTGTTCCACAAGGAGTTGAAGAACAACAACCAGTTCAAGTAGACCTACCTCTTCACAGGTCTGATAGGGTACGTCATCAGCCTAAGAGATATTCATTTCTCTTGTCTGACCATGATGATGTTGTGCTCATTGAGGATAACCCTACCTCCTATCAGGAAGCTGTGATGAGACCAGATTCTGAGAAATGGCTAGAGGCCATGAGATCCGAAATGGAATCCATGTACACCAACCAAGTATGGACTTTGGTTGATCCACCTGAAGGGGTAAAACTCATTGGGTGTAAGTGGGTCTTTAAGAGAAAGACTAACATGGATGGACTTATATATAAGGGTCGTCTGGTAGCAAAAGGTTTCAAGCAAATTCATGGTATTGACTATGATGAAACTTTTTCTCCAGTCGCGATGTTTAAATCCATTCGGATCATGCTTGCTATTGCAGCATACCACGATTATGAGATGTGGCAGATGGATGTCAAAACCGCGTTTCTGAATGGAAACCTGCTCAAGGATGTGTACATGACACAACCTGAGGGTTTTGCAGATCCACAGCATACTGACAGAGTATGCAAGCTGCATAAAACCATTTATGGACTAAAGCAAGCTTCTCGGAGATGGAATCTTCGATTCGATGTTGCGATCAAACAGTTTGGTTTCATCATGAATGAAGATGAACCTTGTGTCTACAAGAAAGTTGTAGGGAGCACAGTTGTCTTCCTTGTATTGTATGTGAATGACATACTACTCATTGGGAACGACATCCCTTTGCTGCAGTCTGTATAGACTTGGCTAGGGAATTGTTTCTCAATGAATGACTTAGGTGAAGCAACCCGTATTCTAGGCATAAAGATCTATAGAAAAAGATCTAAGAGAGTGCTTGGCCTAAGTTAGAGTACATATATTGACAAGGTACTACTATAGTTTGCCATGCAAAACTCCAAGAAGGGATTTCTGTCGATGTCACATGGTGTGAGTCTTTTGAAGACACAAAGTCCCTCTTCTAGAGAGGCGAGAGACCGCATGGATAAGATCCCTAATGCTACAGCCATAGGATCTATCATGTACGCCATGCTATGTACTCGTTCTGATGTTTCGTATGCTTTGAGCATGACGAGCAGATACCAGTCAGATCCAGGTGAGTGTCACTGGATAGCAGTCAAGAATATTCTTAAATACTTAAAAAGGACTAAAGAATATTTCTTAATATTTGGAGGCGATGACGAGCTAGCTGTAAAGGGTTACAGTGATGCCAGCTTCCAAACTGACCAGGATGATTATAGATCACAGTCTGGGTTAGTGTTTTGCATAAATGGTGGTGTTGTGAGCTGGAAGAGTTCGAAGCAGGACACAGTCGTTGATTCTACAATAGAGACCGAGTATATTGCTACATCAGAAGCAGCAAAGGAGGCAGTTTGGATCCGCAAGTTCATTACTGAGCTTGGGGTGGTTCCTAGCATAGCAGATCCTATTGAGCTCTATTGTGACAACAATGGAACAATTGCACAGGCTAAGGAACCTTGCTCACACTAGCAGACCAAACACATACTACGGCGCTTCCATCTCATTCGAGAGATCATCGATAGAGGAGATGTTAAGATTTGTAGAGTACCCACAGAAGATAACATCGCAGATCCCTTGACCAAGGCTTTGGCACAGAGAAAGCATGATGGTCACACTAGGTCATTGGGCCTTAGAGCCTACACTGATTGGTACTAGTGCTAGTGGGAGATTGTTAGTTATAGCCCTAGAGTCAATCATATGATGATTGTTATATGGATTCATTATATCATATTCTTATGTATATAAAGGCATTTGTTTTGGTTATTATACTTACTTGTATTGGTGCCAAATAACTAAGTATAATAGCGTCCTTGAGTAGAAGGTTCTTATCTATATCAATCGATTGGTTGAATCGATAGTGAGATGGTATAGAGAACACTACTCTTAATCATTCCTAGTCAAGTATTAACATTCAGGGACAATGTTAATGCGACGAGACTAGCATGTAGATCAACTCGATGACTTGATCTCACAAGTCATGGATATGGAGATATCAAGTTGACACATGGGTATGCATTGGAGAATATATACTGAATGACCCACCATGAGAAAGTATCATGGATCGTTATATGAGTGTCATATACTTTCTCATGTGGCTATTAGTATGACTATTAGTCCTTGGACCTGAAGTCATCATGATTCTCAACATAAGGAGTTACATACTTTGGCTTCGTCAAAATTCACCCGTAACTAGGTGGACTATAAAGGCGATTACTGGGTATGTAACAAATTATGTGGAGGGATGTGAGTGATGTAGATGGGATATATCCCTCCTATATAACGGGAGTGACATCGTTATTCTTGATAGAGTGAGACCACTAAGTCCATGGTCATGCCCAAATGAGTCAATATGAGATATTGAGCTCATTTGATTAGAGTGAGTCTACTTAAAGTTCAAGATTTAGATTGATTAGAGGATGACATGGTCTATGCCTCGCATTGATCAATCTAGGTGTCAAGGATAGAAGGACATTGTCGTATATTGTGAGAGTCATAATTAGTAGTCACAAAAATGATGTTGGATCTCAACATTCTTATAACTTGGGTTGTAATGATGTGTTGCTAGATACCGTTCATTACTTATGCTTCTAATGAATTTAGGAGCATTGTCAACGTTACAAGAACCTATAGGGTCATACACAAAGGGCAATTAGATGGAGATTCGATTCATATGATGAACCAAATTGGATTAAGAGTAATCCAAATTAGGTTAATTGAGTAAGACTCGATTGAGTTAGACTTGAGTTAAACTCAAGTGAGGCTAGACTTGAGTTAGACTTAAGTGAGGCTTAATGATGATATTCATTGAATTTTGAATTCAATGATAAATGGAATTCAATTTGAATTTTAGATTCAAATTTCGAATGAGTTTTAAAATGGTCATTTAATGAAGAATATTAAATACTCATTAAGGCTCATTAATGAGGCTCATTAATGGTGTTAATGAGCATTAAGTATTTTCATTAGATGAAAATACTTAAGCCATTTTTTACTCTTATTTTCATTATCGATCATTATTATTCCTCCTTGATTCTTCTTCTCTCCCTCTCCTCCTTGGCCGAAACATCCAAGAGTGCTAGCACATTCTAGGTGTTTTTCTCCACCTAATCGTTCATGTGGATACACATAGAGGGGTGTTCACTTGACACCCTTGAGATCCGACATCTTCTTGGACGGGCGGGATAAGCGAAGGGCTTCGCTACAAAGGTATATCTTTCTTCCATGTAGATCTAAGGTAGATCTAGGACTAGAGAAACTTGTACACAAAATTACGAAATTTTATCTTCGCATGTATCCGGTGGCATGGGACTTCGGGGTTTCTGCAACACAAAAAGCAATTTTTATAGCTTGAAAGTCTCAACATATTTCATTGAAATAAATAGAACAACATTTGTCTTTTATTACAAATGAAAAATCCTTTTTGTCTAAAAAAAATAGATATAATGTTCATAGTTAAAGTAGGCACATAACAACACTCTTCAAGTTGTAAAATAAATCCAGTGGGCAAAGATAAGGAATATGTTCCTACAGGTATAGCAGCAACTCTTGCACCATTGCCTACTCATAGGTCGACTTCTCCCTTTGTCAATGATCTACTATTTCTCAACCTCTACACATTAGTACAAATGTAAGATGCATATCCGGTATCTAATACTCATGAAGAAGAAATAGATAGATTGACTTCTATAACATATATACCTGAGGTAGAAGTCTCACTTCTCTTCCTTTTCAGTTCCTCTAGGTACACCTTACAGATCCTCTTCCAATGTCCTGTCTCACCATAGTGGAAGTAGATTCCTTCCTTAACAACTCCAGCTTTAGGTTTCAATACATGCGTCTTTCCCTTGTCTTTGGCTTGGGTCCTACCCTTACCTTTGAGCTTCCATTTACCTTTGACGTTTTTCATCATCAAAATGATACTAGGCTTTACCTTCTCAAGGTTGAGTTCAGTAGTTCTCAACATGCTCAACATCTCAGGCAATGGTTTGTCAATTTCATTCATATTGTAGTTCATGAAAAATTAACTGTAGCTCTCAGGTAATGACTGCAGAATAAGGTCAATGACCAATTCTTGGCCTAGCGGGAATCTCAACCTTTGTAGATTCTCCACCTACCTGATTATTTTGATCACATAAGGCCCTACGAGACTTCTTTCTTACATTTTGCACTAAAACAGTGCCTTAGAAATATCAAATCTCTCATACCTTGCTTGTCCTTAATATAGTTGTCTAAGATGTTCAATCATATCATAAGCATCCATGTTCTCACGTTGCTTCTGAAGCTCAGAGTTCATGGTGGCGAGCATAAGGCATGATACATCTAATGGATCATCTTGATGCTTCTTATAAGTATCCCTATCATCTTTAGTGGCAGTAGTGGGGGATGCTTCAAGAATGGGTTGCTCTAGGATGTATAGTTTTCTTTCTTGCTTGAGAACTATTCTCAAGTTTCTGTACTAGTTCAGGAAGTTAGCTCCATTGAGCTTGTCCTTATTAAGAACAGATCACAGAGAGAGCGTATTCAACGTACTAGATGACATGGTAGTCTATAACATCAAAATGTAGAGAAAGTATCATACTTAGATCATTTAATTAGTCTTTTAATTAAATGATTCTCCCACTAAATTCTAAAGCTTGGTAGAAGCAAGTTTACTAGTTCTAAATCCAATCACGATGACATTCATGTGGGACAAGATCCATATTATACCTCATCTTGAGTTAGCTTTGGCTAATCACCCAAGACTTGTATAAATTAGGTAGGCAATGTGTACCATTTGGACAAGATTCATATTATACCTCATCTTGAGTTAGCTTTGGCTAATCGCCCAAGACTTAGTACAACTTAGGTAGACAACGTTTACCAATCACATCCTATGTAACTCTTGTATCTTTAGGTGAATAAGACTATTTGTTCGTTTGCCCATCTTATGAAATCCATATTATAATTCATGTTGAGTTAGCTTTGGCTAATCGCCCAAGACTATTATAATTTGAATTACATCGCATGGGTTATACCTCAATGTTCTCAATCCAATTGAGATAACTTAGTTAAGTCACAACCAAAGTCCAATAGTCAGACATCACAATTATCCTGTCACACTCTACCAAGATAGTGTTAGTTAGAGCCCTAGAGCCAATCATTTGATGATTGTATGGACTCATTGTATCATATTCTTGTATATTAATAAAGGCATTTGGATTTTGGTTATTATACTTACTTGTATTGGTGCCAAATAAACTAAGTATAATAATGTCCTTGAGTAGATGGTTCTCACCTATATCAATCGGTTAGTTGAACCGATAGTGAGATGATATAGGGAACACTACTCTTAATCATTCCTAGTCGAGTATTAACATTCAGGGACAATGTTAATGCAATAAGACTAGCATGTAGGTCAACTCGATGACTTGATCTCACAAGTCATGGATATAGAGATATCAAGTTGACACATGGGTATACATTAGAGAATGTATACTGAATGACCCGCCATGAAAAAGTATCATGGATCGTTATATGAGTGTCATATACTTTCTCATGTGGCTATTAGTATGACTACTAGTCCTTAGACCTGAAGTCACCATAGATCCCTACATAAGGAGTTATGTACTTTGGTTTCGTCAAACGTCACCTGTAACTGGGTGGACTATAAAGGCGATTACTGGGTATATAACAAATTATGCAGAGGGATGTGAGTGAAGTAGATGGGATCTATCCCTCCTATATGACGGGAGAGACATCGGTATTCTTGATAGAGTGAGACCATGAAGTGCATGGCCATGCCCAAATGAGTCAATATGGGATATTGAGCTCATTTGATTTAGTGAGTCTACTTGGAGTTCAAGATTTAGATTGGTCAGAGGATGACACGGTCTATGCCTCACATTGATCAATCTAGATGTCTAGGATAGAAGGACACTCGTCATATATTGTGAGGAGTCACGATTAGTAGTCACAAGGTGATGTCGGATCTCGATATTCTTGTAACTTGGGTAGTAATGATGTGTTGCTAGATACCGCTCATTATTTATGCTCCTAAATGGGTTTAGGGCATTGCCAACATTACAAGAACCTATAGGGTCACACACTTAGGACAATTAGATGGAGATTAGGTTCATATGATGAACCAAGATGAGTAGATTCATTTGATGAATCAAATTGGATTAAGAGTAATCCTAATTGGGCTAACTTGAGTTCGACTCAAGTTGATTCATGTGTTCAATGAGTCTAATTTAGATTTTGACTCATTGAATCAATTTAATTAAATGAATTAGATTCATTATATTAAGTTGGCTTGAATCAAATGGTTGGATTCGATCAACCATGGAAGAGATTTGGTCAAGTTTGACTTGACTTGAGAGGAAGATTAAAAGTCAAGTTAGACATGACTTTATGCCACCTCATTGGTGAGTTGGCATTGAAGTGGACCAATGATGTTACTCTACATCATCATGGGTGCCACCTCATGGAAGTTACAAAGCCATTTTCTTAATAACTTCACATTAATTGCATTTAATGGGGAGTTACACTATGGGAAGTGGCCGACCACTTTTGGTTTTGAATGGGAATTCATTTTTCATTCAAGTGTGTATCTTCTTCCTTCTTCCTCTCAAGCTCTCCCTCTCCCTCTCCTCCTTGCTTGGCCAAATCTTACCAAGGTGCTAGCACACCTTTGTGTGAGGTTTTCTCCACCTACGTGTCCGTGTGGATACTTCTAGAGGACCGACGCTTGACGGTCTAGAGATCCGGCAATTCCTTGGACGAGCGGGAACGCGAAAGGGCACGCTTCAAGGTATACTTCTTAACATATAGATCTAGGAGTAGATCTAGAAGTTTTGAAACTCGTACTTGTATTTCATTCGTTTTTTTTTCTTGCACGGATCTACGGCTTTGGGTAATTCGGGGTTTCCGCGACGCGAAAAGTGATTTTCGCGGCCCGAAAAACCCAACAGATAGAACGAGTCACTTTGCTTTGGCAAACCTAACTACAAATGATCGAGGTAGTAGTGAGTACCAAAGTTTGGTAGGAATATAGTAAAAGGACCTTTGATGGTGAAACTACACTTATCACACAATCATAGCACACATCAACATATATGCAAAATGAAACGTGACATGGTTATGGCCCCTTAATCTACGATCCTCTCAAGCCAATGAGAAGATCGAAAAGTCAACCTATGGCTAAGCATATTCTCCAAGTGCCTCCTTGGTCGTCGTGTGTTGTTGTCCTTCTTCCTTTTTCTCGTCGTCGTCTAGTAGACTAATTATTCTCTAATTTGTACATTATAAAACCTAAAGAAACCTCGAGTTATATTCAAGGGTAGTCTAAATTTACAATAAGAGTGATAAAAGATGAAGACACGACACGCAGGCTATATTATGAATTACAACATACACACACATCCAATCATATTAGGGTTAAAGGCCATAACCATGCACCATATCATATAACATTCACAATATTTCTATGACATAAAATTTACTATGATTTCTACAAAGACTTATGAGTCGTAATGCCACGACGGTCCCACTAGCCGGTTAGCGGGCAGGGGTCAAGGGGGCAGCACCCCTTGCGAGGGTTTCACGGGGCAGTGCCCTGAAGCAAAAGTATTTTGCATACTCATTTTATGAGTTGCTGCCATACCCGAGACACGTCCGAAGCTTCTGTTCTTCATGTTGGACGTTGCCCCATGACCCATCCAGACTTCCACCCGATTCACGACACCAGGATTTTAACCTAGAGTCCCCAACTCTAGGATTTTGCCCGAAACCCTCGACTCGCCAAGACTTTTCGCCTAGGGTTACCAGCCCTAGGACCTAGAGTTACCACCCCCTAGGGTTTTCCACGTGCCAAACTGCAGCTAGGGTTTTTGCCTAAGACCGCTTAGGACTTTCCTGCAATCTCATTCAAATTTGTTAGACAACAAATAACCTTAACTTTGAACCCTTTGCCATTATCAAAACCTCAGTTTGATCGTTTGATTCTTCTGACACCAACATTATTCACATTTGTAACTTATTTGAATTGATAATATTTGCCTATCGAAAGTACTCTCATGTGCGGGCTTTGGAGTAGGAGTCGTCATAGACTTTGAACCATGTAAATCAAAGTGTTAGCATTGTCTTATTTTCTTTCTGTCTTTATTCCGCTGCCTTTATCGCTTTTTGATTGGTTTAAAACGAACGTGAAAGCCATGAGCACTATCACCCCCCCCCCCCGCTCTAGAGTGCATCGATTCTATAATTGATATCAGAGAGGGGTCGCTCTGAATTGATACAACTGCTATTCGAGCATTTTCATCACTTTTTCGTCCATTTTTTAAATAAATTTTTACGCCTTTTTTTTTCCTATTTTCAAATTTTTACTATAAGTTAGGATTGGTCTAATAACTTCTCTTGACAAATTTATAGATTCACTAAATTTTTTCTCAAAATTAGTGCAACACTATTCTAGCCAATTTATTACCTTATTTTCCTTACTGCACTACTAATCCAAAACTAAGTCTCGGAATAAGTTTCATCATGTTTGTCTTTGCAAGAGTCTTTTTCTAAATGGCCCAACAAGAAGGCTACAATATTGCATGACCACCATTATTCTCCGACGAGGATTTTGGCTACTGGATGAGCCGAATGGAGTACCATCTCAAAATACAGGTGGAAATGTGGATAATTATCCAGGCGGGATTCACATATCCCACCAAAGATGAAGTACTCGTCCCCTGTGACAAATGGGATGCACGAACCTGTAAGAGAATTGAAGTTGATGCAAAGGAAACCTAGACCCTCCAGTGTGACTTAACTAAAGAAGAATTGAACTGGTTCGACCCCTTCAATAGCGCTAAAGAATTATGGGAAATGCTAATTGAGCTGCACGAGGGCATCTCTGACACCAAGGTAAGCAAACGAGACTTAATTTTAAATTAGCTATAAAATATTAAAATGTAGGATGGTGAGTCGGTGAGTCAACTACATGCATACATCCAAGACCTTCTCAACGGTCTATACACAATAGGATAAAAAGTAGAGAATCGTGATATCATTAGGTATGTGCTAAATGCCTTTCCTAGGAACACCTTGTGGGCATTAATGGTAGATGCTTATGTAACACCCCACCCTCCTCACTACTGGACTGTGAGGGCGGAGCGCTACTGAACTACTAACTTTACTTAACTATCCTTGTTCACATGTTGATAGTAATTCCTAAAACTCTCGGAGAACTCGAAACATACAATTAACTAGCAGCGGAAGACTAAATGACTCATCTAATACATTCTTAATAAATGGCAATCTTAATAAATTCTTATGCTAAATCCCAAGGCTTCTATAGTCCAGGCATCGTCACATATCCATCCGCACCTCCTTGTCGCCTTCCTTTGCTATAGATTTTCCTTTCCTTTATTTGCAGTAAGAGGAAAATGCATCTATAAGAAAAATTACTTAGTAAGCACTATCTAACTCACAAAACTCGAATATGCATGTGAATAAAATACTTTAATACTTTAATACTTCAGAATACTAAGTTTAACTGAACTGATACATAAGTTGAGCTAAACTGATGATAGGCTAATACCGAATCTGAACTTTATTCACGTAACTGATTTGTGAAGTTTTGAAAACTATTTTCATAATAGATAAAAATAATAATCATGCTGCTAATGGGCCCGGCAACTGTACTTGCTATGCGTGCATCCCTAACTAGACCCGAGGAGTCCCCGAATCTAGTAGGGTTTACTAGGTTATCTAAATCTAGGGACGACTATGGGAGCCCAACCCAAGGATAACTAAGAGTCCAGCACAATGTCACTGATAAAAGTAAAATACTGATTCATAAGCTGATTTATTTTATCTCGCTCTTACTAGGTTATCTGAACCTAGGGGCGACTATGGGAGCCCACCCATTGGACTGTAGTCCCACATAAATTGCACTATTAATATATATAAAAGAGTTCAAGTTTGGTATCACTTAACAGTTCATTTAAAATTCAAATATCATTAGGTAACTATGGAATAGCAATTTTTAAGACATTGCAAAATTCCCATCTCTATGAATAAATCACAATTCAATCACAGATCCTCCCATTTGCATCAACTATCAACACGAGATGCAAATGCAAAAACAAAAATAGAATCTTAAAACCTGCTCACAAACCTACTCCACCATCAAGTTATTTATCAACACATATGTAGCAAACTCAACACCATTTCAAAACAACTCTATCATCAAAGCATGTACCATTACTAATGCAACAATTCAACTCTATTATCCAGATGTACATCAAGGACAAAAGTAGAAAACTTACATCTATACAAGAACCCAAAAACATCACCAAAACCACATCTCTACTTACCATGATTCAAACAACCATCACCAAATTTATCCCAGAGGAAAGAAATTCGAAGACATCTCGAGGAAAAGACACCACATTGAACTCATGTTTCCACCTACCAGTCCTATCAACACTTAAGTCATGGAAACCAAGGTTCCCAATAAACCAACCTCCAATCTCCCTACGCTAAAAGCACAGTTGCACGAAGAAGTAGAACATTGCCCATCAAAGCTTACTCTAAACGTAAAACCTCAAAGAATCATTCCTCCAAGCCATCCATACCATCCAAGAATCTGAAACACCTCAAAGGAACTAGGAACAACAAGTAACACTTGAAGACTTATTGGATCAATCACAGAAATTCTCAACCATAGAAAGGAACAAAAACATATCAAATCAAACTTTAATCCATCCCTACCCTCCTCCTACTATTCCAGAACTCACGGAGGATAGGAAACCACCAATGAGAACGCACTATGATCCACAGAATCGAAAAACATTATCGAAATCTAGTGGTAATCTACCAAATCTACTCAATTCGATACTATCACAATGAAGCATGAATCAAATAACCCATCAAGCCTGGATCCAAACAAAACTAAGTTGCACATAAATCTATAGTTATCTGAAGTAGCATAGCATTATCGAAATGCATCCATGCAAGACCCACAGCTAAACCAAGAATAGAATCATAGATCATACACAGTCCTACTGCAGGTGAGGAAGCACTTATCCTTGTTCTTTGACTCACAACCAGAAACAACTTCTAGGGCTTCGGCGAGCTTGAGATCTCAGCTCTTCCTCGTGCCCACGAGCTCTCCTCGACGAGAGGTTCTTGAGACTGCAAAGGAACCTCGGATTGATCTTTGGTCGGCCCCGGAGACGAGAAACCCTAGCTGCCTTCGGTTCCACCCGAGCTCCGCCGTCGTGAGCGAGAGAGAAAAGGAGAGGAGCGGTTTTGGTTTTCCCCCGAGCTACCACCGTTGCACGAGAGAGGTGAGGAGAGAAAGGGTTTCGGCCACCAAAATTATCAAGCCCTAAGTTCCCTTCTTATAACTCGAATATTCTGTTAACTATCTTAAATAAATTTGCTACCTTTTCTAAACAGATCTGCCCGCTTGGATTCTTGGTCAGCCGTGCTTTGCTAAGTCTTTGACCGGGTCGCGGGTTCGATTCCTTAGCCGAACCCTTTTAATCCTATTTATTTCCTATTTATTAACTACCGCTTAAATAAATTTTTCTCCTTCTTTAATTAGCAACGCCCGCTTGGGCACTTGGTCAGCCGGATTCGCTTAAGAGTTGGCTCGGCCGGAGGTCTTCGGTTCGAATCTCAGCTTGGACATTATTTTTGTCGAAACTTCTTTCGTTTAGTAAAAATATCAAACGAACTCCAAAAATTGCATAAAAATACTCTAAAAATTTCTAAAAATCTCTAGAATATTTCTAAAGTATTTCTAAATATTTTTACGTACTATTAGGACTCGTAATGAGGAATTTTGGGTCGTTATAGCTTACAAGGTATCTAAGGACCTTTTCTTAATTAGATTAGATGAATTATTTTTTGAATTCAAACTTCATGAACAGACTAATGCACTACCAGTCGAGAAAGGTATTACTTTGGTTGTAGGTACAAACAGAATGAGGGAACCAAAAATCAAGCGCCGAATCGAACTCGAGTTTGAAGATGAAACTGACTTGGAAGAAGATGATGAAATTATCACCGAGCTCATGAAACTGGTATGAAAAATGTACAAAAGAAGAAGGTGACTCAATTAAACATGAAGGTGAAGTCCGAAGTCACTTGCTATGATTGCAAGAAGAAGGGGCATATCAAGCTTGAATGTCTAAACTAGAAGCAAAGAAGAAGGAAGGTCTTGAAAGCAACATGGCCCAAATACTCGGAAGACTCAGATGAAGAACATGAACAAGCAAGCTTTGTTGCTCTACTAGCACAAGCATACATTATTGAAACCAATTCTGAATCTGAAGCTGGAGCCGAATCAGAAATAGAGTCCGAAAGAAGTCACAGATCCGCATCCATTTCCGAATGCCTAAATAATATTGTAAGTTCTTTGATTGATGGTACTCAAGTCAATGATTTACAAAGTTTAATTTCATATCTATTAAGGAAGTTGGCCAAATCTAATATCCAGGTCAAGTCACTCTAAAAGGAGGTAACAACCCTTAAGGAAGTGACTAACCCAAGCTCCTTGACTGAATCTGTTTAGAATGGAACTTTAACTCAAGTCCAACAACTTGAGGAAGAACATTTTAGTCTGAAAAGTTAAGTCAAGGAATTGAAAGATACATTAGAATGATTCACCTTGGGTTCCAAGAATCTTAATCTAATTCTTGAAAAATAAAGAGTTGTATACAGTCGATCTGGACTTGGGTATAAGGCTAAACATAAATTTAGATCTTACTTGTCTCTTGTAAATCGATCAAATAGAAACTTAGTCCAAGCATGGATCCCCAAGTCTAACATGATTAATTAAGTTAGACTTGATCAATATTGGATTCCCAGGGATCAAATCAACTACCTTGATTGACCTTATCGATGATATGATCCAGGGGGAGCCAATAGAAAGATCATCTTTATTATTAAATAAATTTATTTGATGTTTGATTTACTGCTTTCTTTATACATGCTTAGATTAAGATAGATAAGGACACTTATTTAGTTGGACAAAGAATTCTCAAAAATAAAATTAAATATTTAGTTTCTTTAAAAGACTTTGTCTAGAAGTGATTATTGTTCTAATATCCAAGAAGGTGTAATACTTCATAACAGCCGGGAAGCCAATTATTGAAATGAATGTTTAATTGACTAACTGTTAAATCTTAGTCTAACTCAAATGTAAATCATTCCTTAGATTTAAATTTAAATTAAAGATTTAAATTAACCATATAAAAAAACAAATAAGGTACCTGATTCGAAAATCTAGAAAGGGTGAGACGAATTTAGGTTTAATTTGAGAATTAGTCTAACATAATTCAAACCAACAAAATTTAAAATTAATTTCAAAATATTAATTAATATTAATTAATTTTAAAACCTTAATTAATTTTAAAACTTAATTAAAACTTAATTAAAACTTTAATTAATTTCAAATTTTAATCTTTAAACTTATTTATTCTTCAAATTTAGTTATTCATATTAATTATTTTAAAATGGTAATTAATTTTTAAATCATACTTAATTTTTAAAATATTAATTATTTTTAAATATTAATCAATTTTTAAGTCATAATTAATCTTTAAATTTTAAATTTAAGTATTTTTGAAATCCAAAATTAAATATTTTTGAAATCTAAATTTAAATATTTTTAAAATTCAAAATTAAATATTTTTCAAACATAAATATCTTTCAAAATCTAAAATTTAAATATTTTTTAAAATTTAATCTTAAATTCAAATTAAAGTTCAAAAGTTAAACTTAAATATTTTTAATTCTCAAACTTAAAATCAACATTAAAATTAAGAGTAACTCCATCTCACACAAACTCATAAGCTTAACATGTTCGATAATTTGGAAAGGGTGAGATGAAAAATCCAGAAAATAGATAATCAATTTTTTTTCAATGCTTGGACTCTAGGGCCCTCAAACTTAGATAATTTACTTAAAAAATTTTTAAGGCATTAATCAAGGGGGTATGAAAGGAATTAAGTTAAACACTTTTTTGTTAAAATTTTCTCAAAGTTAAAGTTTTTTTTAATTAATTACTATTTTTCAAAATATCAAAATTAAATATCTCTTTAAGTTAATGTATTTTTTAAAAGTTTAAAGTTAATTTTTTTTACAAAAAAAGGAGGCCAAAGTATTTTTGAAAAAGGAAATTAAGTTTTTTAAAGTTTAACTATTTTTGAAAAGAAAGTTTAAATAATTTTTTAAAAAACCAAGTTTAAATAATTTTTTTAAAAATCTTTTTGAAGTTAAGTACTTAACTAAGTATTTAAATTCTTTTCAAAGCTAAGTGTTAATATGGGCGGTTATTGACCACACCAAAGGTTACCAAAGTAACCAGTGACCAAAGGTTGCCAAAGCAACCTTTGGAAAGAGATAAACCATACCCCTCCCATGTGTAGAAAAGGAAGAGAGTTTTCTCTCTTGAGAAGGGCAAGACTCTCACTTTTCTCCCTTTCTCTCTTGGTCACTAGAGTACAAGACTTCTCTCATGGGATATCACCATCGGATCCCGTGGACATTTGGAGCGAGGAACTACGAAGAAGACTCTTGTAGACTTCTTCTTGATTCCGCGAGAATCCGGAACCAACGAGGTAATCATCTTAATCAAGAATTAACATTGGTATCAGAGCATTCCCATTCCTCTCTCCACTGTCATCAGATGATCTCCATGCACAAGAGCTTGCTGCAATGGAAGAAGATGATTTTGAACCAACGAAGATCTCCACCGCCGACGATAGGGATAGCTTGGTTGGCAATGACCCGACACCCACGCAGGAGTCTATGGAGCCTATTAGGTATTAGCAACTGATGACTGCAAGGAATTATGTTGAAGCGCTATGCTCGATCTTCTCCCTCGACTCACTCGGTCGACGCTCATGTGCATAGTGGAGGCGCTTCATGCGAAATGGACGGAGGCACTGCTCATGAGCACACTACAGGCGCTGCTCACGAACCTACGAGGGACGTGACTCATGTCCATGTGGATGGGCGCGCCATCCATGGCCATGCAGGCCTCGTGGCCTGCGACAATGCGCATGAATGTGCCAACCGCGGCCTCCCACAAGGCCACACACTCCGCAGTCACGCGGGCTGGCAGGCCACGGACGCCCGTGGCCATGCGGGCACGAACGACCGCAGCGAGTCGCCATGCGGCCTCGCGAGAAGCCATGGCTAGGCAGCCCAACACAGAGACAGTGCAGACCGCAACCACGTCCCCAACAGTGGTCCTGCACGCCTTACACGTAGGCATTGATGCGACCGTGGCCCAGTGGCGCGTAGAGAGGTCAGCAGCCCAGGCGAGCGCGGAGGTGACCGTGGCCCAGGTGCTTTTGCAGGTGTGAGCGACAATGGTCCACCCATGACCAAATGCATTTTTCTGGTGGAACAAGCCCGCATGAGGGCGTTGGCTCGTCTGTGGTGTGAACTTGACTATCTTACAAGACGCCGCTCTAATGTGGTTTTACCGAGTGGACCTCGTGGTTGAGATTGACTTATCCACATTATTGGAAGTGAACCTACAGGGAATGCTGACCCAATCTCTCGTCACCATCATAATGAAAATATGGCAGGGTGATGAGTCCGACGTCACATACGGCATGTTCCCTGGCGCCGTGCTATGACTCCCACCCACCTCCAGACGATTGCTTTAGGTATTATAATGTTATCATAGTTTTAAACATGATTTTATTAACACTTCAGATCATTATTGGCTTTATGATTATGAGATTGTCTTATTTAAATCCTTACAATAAATATAGTTAGTTTGCTCTTATAATAAATTTTTTTATGCACTTCATATTCCAGTAATCTATGTATGATTTGATGATTTAAAATCATGTGTTGCACCCTTTATTAAAGGAAAGTTTTTAAACATGCATGATTACTTGTTATTTGAACATGAATGATTCATTATTGTTCAAAATTATTCGAATATCTTTTGAATATGATTAGCTACTATTAATTTTTATTTGAATATTCATGTTTAGTAGATACATGCTTATTAATTGAGAGATCTTAGTTCCTCTCCCTTTACATTATTTGATCAAAATTACCCTAATAAAATTGAATATTCTTATATAAATGGGAAATGACTGTAATACTCTAAGTCTACTTTCAATCTCATTATATGGAGAATATTTAATATTATAATGTAGTTTTTGGGTCAAATAGATTGATGTGTAGAATTATCAATTTAGCCTTCTCATTATTATTTTAAATGCAGTGATTCACCGATGGCCTTGAAAAATGTTATTGCTGACTTAACGAAAGGGGATAAATTAGATGGCACTAACTATGACATATGACATCGAAAAATCCAATATCTCTTGAACGAGTAAGAGTTGCTTGATCACATTACTACATCCATGACCTCGCCTACAGAAGGCAACACTGCTCTACACCGACGAGATCAAGAGGCTTACAACTCATGGTTCAACAAAGATCGCAACACATGCTTTACATTGTTAAGCAGCATGCTGGATGATCTGATTGTCGAGTTTGAAAAGTGTAAGACTACCAAGGATATGTGAGATAACTTGAAAATTGCTTTTAGAGGAACCTCTACCACGAGGTTAAGGGCTCTTGTTTTGAAATTTGAGATCCTTCGAAAAGATCTCCCTCAAAACATAACTGATCATCTCAGGATGATGTCAAGCATGATTCGTGACTTGAAGTCTGCAGGTCACGATCTCACTGATGAGCAGCAGGTATAAGTTGTCATAAGATCTTTGCCAGACTCTTGGACTCACATGAAACAAATCCTCACATACAATGAGAGCATTAAGAATTTTTCTGACATCTCTCACCATGTGGAGTTAGAGGCTGACCACGAGGAAGCTATATGCGTTATTGCCCTTGTTGCCTTGGGAGGCAGACAACAGGGCAAGAAGGGTCCAAAGAAGAACTTCAAGAGGAAGAGGCAAAATGTTGCATCCACTTCCAAAGAGGGGCAGACAACAAAGAGCCAAAGAGGCAAGTGTGGTGGAAAGGGAGACAAGTCGAAGGCCAAATGCTATAATTGTGGAAAATTGGGGCATTTTGCTCGTGAATGCACTGAGCCGAAAAAGGTATTCCAATTTCTTTGCTCTTCAACTGTGAATGTTTGTTCACATATTTAGTTGCTCGAACAAATCCTGAATGGATAGTGGATTCAGGAGTGACCAGGCACATAACAAGGGATCGAGCAGGATTCGCGGATTATCACCGAATCTTAGCGGGATCACAAAAAGTATACATGGAAAATGGTTCCAGTGAGGAAGTCCTTGAAGTTGGTGTGTATCAACTCAAGTTAAAGACTGGATGAGTCTTAACCCTCCATGACGTACTCTATGTGCCTAGAGTTTAGCATAATCTACTATCAGTCTCATCATTATTGGCATTAGACTTCTCTTTTCCTTTTGCTAGCAACCAAGTTGACATTTGTTTGAACAATGCTATATATGGCCATGCTTTATTCATGAATGGTTTGTTTAAATTATATTTGGATTATCATGTGTCTTATGTGGTGAATACTGATAATAACCTTGATTTGAAAATTTTGGCATGCTCAGCTAGGACACATAGGACAAGATAGAATGACAAGGTTAGCTCGAGAAGGCTTGCTAGGCTCACTCGCTAAAGTCAATCTTCCTATGTGTGCATCGTGTTTAGCCGGTAAAGCATGTTGTAAGCCTTTCAAAAAGGCTAAGAGAGCCACTGACCTCTTACAATTGATCCACTTTGACATTTATGGACCCATGAGTGTGAAGACCCGTCAAGGGGCTTCATATTTCCTCACATTTATAGATGATTATTTATGATATGGATATGTCTATTTGATTGCTCACCACTATGAAGCATTAGATTATTTCAAACACTTCTTGGCAGAGGTTGAGAATCAATTAGGCAAAACCATAAAAGTTCTTCAGACAAATCGAGGACATGAATATCTTTCGGATGAGTTTCAAACTTTATGTGAAGAAAAAGGAATACACAGGCAATTCACTATTCCAAATATACCGCAAAAAAATGGTGCTGCTGAAATACGGAATAGAACACTACTGGATATGGTTAGGTCGATAATGGTGCATGCCAACCTTCCAATATCTTTTTGGGGGGATGCTATAATGACTACGGCCTATATCCTTAACCACGTACCTTCACAGTCAGCTCCTTCCACCCTTTATGAATTATGGCGTGGTGAAAAACCAAATTTAGATAATCTACGACCATGGGGTTCAATGGGATATGTCCATGACACTTCTCACAAGTTTGGAAAACTTGGCCCTAAAGCTAGAAAGTTTATCTTTATAAGATATCCTGAAGGCTCTAAGGGTTATGTTATGTTTAGACAATATCTGAATGGAGGAATGATAGAAAAAGACATCCAAGATGTTGTTTTCTTAGAAATAGAATTTCCTAGTATCGACGACACTAGAAAGAGTCTTGATCTCCATGAGTTGGATGACCCTAATGATATTCTACAATCTTCCAATGAAGGGAGGGAATTAGTTTCTAACCAGGAAGTCACCGGAGATAGTAGAGATGATCATGAAAGTGGGATCTTTGTGCCCAGTGGGAGCACACCTATAGAAGAACAAGACAATCAAATACGTCGTAGCAAATGTGGACACATACCTCGTCATCGATTTGAGATTGAAGAGGAAGCCCCTGTGTGCCAGCTTGCTGATGATGATGAGCCTACTTCTGTTAAAGAAGTATTAACTTCATCTGCTAATAAAGAGTGGAAGGAAGCAATGCAAGATGAGATGGACTCTATGTGTAAGAATCAAGTTTGGGAACTTTTTGACCTCGCTCCAGGGCGTAAGGCTATTGGAAATAAATGAATTTTCAAAGTCAAAAGCAAGGTAGATGAATCAATCGACAAATATAAAGCACGACTTGTAACGAAAGGATATACTCAAAAGGAGGGTATAGATTTCAATGAGAAATTCTCCACAGTGGTGAGATTCACATCGGTTCACCTTATTCTAGTCATGGTTGCGCATTTAGACTTAGAACTTTTTTAGATGGATGTTAAAATAGCATTTCTCAATGGAGAACTAGACGTAGAAATTTACATGATTCAACCAGAAGGTTTTGAGGCAAAGGGACAGGAGCGCAAAGTTTACTGTCTCAAACGTTCCATTTATAGCCTCAAACAATCATCTAGATAGTGATATTCAGATTTCATAAGTCTTTTATCTCATTTGGCTTTCAGATAATTGAAGAAGACCACTGTGTATCTGTTAAATGTACGATGGAAAAGATTCTTATTTTGTCATTATATGTTGATGACATTTTATTGGTAGGAAATGACATGGATTCTATCGAAGCCACTCAAAAATGGTTGTCTTCTGTCTTTGAGATAAAAGACATGGGTGAAGCAAATTATGTGCTGAGAATAAAGATCACTAGAGATCACTCGAGTAAACTTCTGTGTTTGTCACAGGAGACTTATATAAATAAGATTCTTGAGTGATTTTAGATGTATTATTCCAAACCCATCGATACTCCAGTTGATAAGAGTTGTGTTTTAAGTATCAGTCAATGTCCACAAACTGATAAAGAAAAGAATGAAATGTCTAAAGTGTTATATGCTACAGCAATTAGAAGCCTAATGTATACCATGTTATGTACACGACCATACATTAGCTTTGTGGTGGGCCTTGTTAGTCATTATCAAAGTAATCCCAGTCTCGTTCACTGGAAAGTAGTTAAAAGGATTTTTCGATATCTCCATGGTACTTCAGACCTTGTCTTATGTTATAAAGGAGGTGACTTAAGATTGAAATGTTACAACGATGTTGATTGGGTCGGTGACAAAGATGAATGCAAATCCACCTTAGGTTATGTGTTTATGTTAGGTGGAGGGGGCATTTCTTAGAGTAGCAAGAAACAAACATGCATTGCTTTATCCATCATGGAATCAGAATATGTGGCTTGTTCTGCTTCATGTCAAGAGGTTGTTTGGTTGCAGAGTTTCCTACAGCGATTGGCCATGACATAATTGACAAAGGAGGCGGTGGTGTTGTATGTTGATAGCACATCAGCCTTGGCCTATGCTAAGGACCCTAAATACCATGGATGAACCAAACACATTGACATTCATTATCACTACATTCAGGATTTAGTTACAAAGGAGTTGTTGGTTCTTCGACACATTTCAACAGGTCATATGTTGCATTTGTAACCCATATTAGAAATATGGGATTGTGTAAATTGTAACACAATATTTATTGACAATTAAGCAATAATATTTTCCTTCCTTATGTGTGTCTATGGTTGGAATACTTTACACATTAAGAAAAGTGTCACTAGACAATTTTTTTTATCTATGGCACTATGAGAGCGAGCGAGATAAATTTATATCTATGGCGCTATGAGAGCAAGCAAGATATTTTTGTTTTATTGTCACCTTAAACTGAATTAAGATGAGATCCCTCTGGATCGATCATAGGATATGTGAATCAATTTTGTGAAGCCTTTATTAAGCTAGTTGCGAGTTTCATAATAAGACGTTGTGAGACTCGAGTTAGCACCAGTGGGAGTGGGTAGACTAAGAACCGTATGGTGTTTTTTTTATGTTGTATGTGATATGCCCATAATGATGGAAGAACATCATAGCATGTTACCATACCACTTGTGCGTAAAATGACCATTGAAGAGAATGATGAATGAGATCTCTGTTTCATCATTGTGTGAGCTCTTGGATCATAATTTGTTGATCCATCTGTACCCTTAGGACTTGAGATCTATGTCATAAAAAGGAAGCTTGATGTCGCTACTTTAGCATACAACTTAGGGCTATGGCTGATATAATACAGCGGGACATGACTAGGAAAGCAGTCAAGACTAATTGAATTGACATGAGAACTCAAGAAAGATATCTAAATATTGCACAGTGTTTTGTGGACCATACCTCGAGGGACTATGTCGACTTAGTGGCGATAAAGTCATGAGCACAAAACGTTCGAGACTTGACGTCGCTAGTTTTAAGAGATCCGAGATGTCAAAACTGGTGAATATTGAAGATATCTAGGGTACCACAGGATTCTTTTAGAGTATTGTGATATGTAGTTTTAGTGATAACTTAATAGATCACTACTCATTTGTTGTGCCTACTCTCATAAGGTCGCTCACTTCATTCGTCATATGTTAGATTGAGAAGCAAGGGTCGAGAGATGAATTTCTCTTAGTGAGCAACTGACCTTTTATTGTGCCCTCTGTGGGCAAGTGGGAGATGTTAATATGGGCGGTTATTGCCCACACCAAAGGTTGCCAAAGCAACTTATGACCAAAGGATGCCAAAGCAACCTTTGAAAGAGACAAACTACACCCCTCCCATGTGTATAAAAGGAAGAGAGTTTTCTCTCTTGAGAAGGGCAAGACTCTCACTTTTCTCTCTTTCTCTCTAGATCACACGAGTACAAGACTTCTCTCATGGGACATCACCACCGGATCCCAAGGATGTTTGGAGCGAGGAACTACAAAGAAGACTCTTGTAGACTTCTTCCTGATCCTGCAAGAATCTGGAACCAACGAGGTAATCATCTAGATCAAGATATAATACTTAGTAAATTTTTTTAAGCTAAAATTGTTTAAAGTGATGAATTCATGGGAGCTTAAATTTAAAATTTTGAAAAAGATTAAAAGTTAGTTTTTTTAACTATCTTTATAAATTAATTTTCTCTTGAACTTAGTATTTTTTATGTATGTCAAAGGAGGACAGAAAGATTAAAGTTAACTTAAGCTAAACATATAACTTTTTATTAAGGGAGAGCATAATGGAGAATTTTTTTTAAATATGTCAAATTGTTTTACTTATGCTTATGCTCTAATTCCTTATATTACATTAATTTTTGTTATGCTTTACTTAATTTTGAACCAGGTTACTAAAATCAAAAAGAGGGAGATTGTTGGTGTAGAGAACATCAGATGATCGAATCTGTATTTTGATTATGACAAAGAGTTCAAAGTTAAGGTTACTTGTTGTCTAACAAGTGTAATTGAGCTTGCAGGAAAGTCCTATGTGTTCTTAGGAAAAAAGTTCTAATGGATTCTAGGCAAGTGGAAAACCCTAGGGGGTAGTAACCCTAGGTTATGAAAAGTCCTAGCTGCGGTTAGACAATGAAGTCTTGGCAGGTCGAGGACTTTGGGAGAAATCCTAGAGTTGAGGACTCTAGGTGAAAATTCTAAGGGTCACAGACCAGGTGGAAGATTGGACGGCTCATGGAGTGGACATTCAGTATAAATACCTGAAGTCTTAGATGCTAAGCAAAAGTCCAGACAATCTGGAGGACCGGTCTGACAAAAGTTAATTTCTCCTAGGAGGAGTAGATGAGGATGCGTTCCTCGAAGAAGGAATAGTAGACATCGATCCGACCTAGAGTTTTCGTGAAACTCAATGTCCAGATTAGACAATCCAAACACTGTCAAAACTTAAATTTCATTATATATTATTTGCTGGACTAACCTTATTTTGTAGAAAATTGAAGTGCTGGAAATAGGTGATCCGGGCGCTCGAAGTTCGGGAGCCCAGAGTCCGAGTGCCTAGAGCTACTCTGGGTGCCTAGGAAGCTTTCACTCGGGTGAGGTGCCTGGGTAAGCGCCTTCATGGTCCTGGCACTCAAAGCTGGTCCAAGCGCCTGAAACGCCGAAGTTTATCTGGTCGCCAAGCTGGAGTACACAGATTGGACGGGCCTATGTCATGGTCCGAGCGCCCGGGGGTGGTCCAGGCTCCCAGAATGAGCTATATAAAGAGGCTTTGACCATAGGCTAAAACACAACATTCTGAACAACTTTCGCTTCTGCGTGCTGCTTAGAAAATACCTCTTTGACGCCTAAAAGTTGCTCTGACGATGACTGCATTCAAGATCTATTTCTAAAGTCATCGATATTGTTTAATTGTCAAGTTACTTGTACTTAATTACTTATTTGCATTTGTAATGTATTGGAATTGATAGAATTTGCCCATTGAAAGCACTCTCATGTGCGGGCCTTGGAGTAGGAGTCGTCATAGGCTCCGAACCAAGTAAATCATAGTGTTAGCATTGTCTTATTTTCTTTGTCTTTATTCCGCTGCCTTTATCTCTTTTCGATTGGTTTAAAATAAACGTGAAAGCCACGAGTGCTATTCACACCCCCCCTCTAGCATCCATCGATGATGCATAAAGGATTTCCTAAGGTAAGTACTAATCGAGTCATCAAATTCAACATTAGATGATTCCTCAATCGTTTGAATCCTTTTAGTGTGTACTCTATAACCTCTACTAGTAGATGAGTATCCAACTAGGATTCCTCATCCGACTTGGACTCAAATTTTCCTAAGTCATCTTTGGTATTTAAAATATATACCTTACAACCAAAGACTTTGAAATAGTGAATTGTAGAAATTGTACCATTTCATAATTCAAAAGGTGTTTTTCCTAAAAATTTATGGATCAAAACATGATTTTGAATATAACAAGTGGTATTAACCGCTTCGGCCCACAAGTAGCTAGGTAAGCATTAAGCATGATCCTAGCCGCCTCTTATAAAGCATGATTTTTTTTCTTTTCACTACACCATTTTATTGAGGTGTTCTTGGACAAGAAAATTTATGCTTATAACCATTTTCTATAAAATTTAGAGAAATTCAAATTCTCAAACTCTCCATTATGATTACTCTGAATTCTATTGATTTTGAGGTTCTTTTCATTTTCTACCCTTTTTCTAAATCCTATGATTATTCCTAGAGTTTCATCCTTATGCTTCATGAAATAAACCCAAGCATATCTAGAGAAATCATCAACTATCACTAAACAATTTTGTTACCTACCAAAGGAGTACTATGACAATCAAAGAGATCCAAATGCAATAATTCTAAAGGTAGTGAAGTACTAGTTAGAGTTTTACCTTTGTGTGATGATCTAGATTGCTTACCCTCTTGACATGTGTCACACATCTTGTCCTTGATGTACATGATTTTTGGTAGTCCCTTCACTAGCTCAATCTTGGCTACTTTGGCTATGTTCTTCATGTTGATATTTTCAAGTCTTCTATGCCATAGTCATCCCTCCTCTTCTTTTGATATTAAACACTTAATAGAGAGGCTAGAAGCATATGAAAGATCAACATAGTAAAGATTTATTTATTTTTATCCTTCTAGCATGATATTTTCAAGACTCTTGTGCTTAAATAAGCACTTATAGGAGTGAAACTCTACATTATATCGAGCATCACATAATTGACTAACACTATGTAAATTAAACTCCATGTTCTTAACCAATAGGACTTTATGAATAATGATTGTAGGTGATACCTCAATCGTATCTTTACCTATAATCTTGAGCTTCCAACTACTCCCAAATGATACCGTTCCTTTCTTTATATAATTTATTGTGGAGAACTTACTCACATCACTGGTCATATGTCTTCAGCAACCGCTATCCACAATCCACAAACTTACTGTGAGGGATCGGTGGGCGGCTTGAAGGGGGGGTTGGATAGCTAGGCCACCCTCAAATCGATTTCTTCTCTACAAAAGGTTAGTGCGTAGCAGAAATACCAAAACTAAAACAATTATAAACAAATAAGAATACAAACGCTAACACGCTCGATGTAACATGGTTCGGAGATGATGCTCCTACTCCACGACGTGTCCTTGAGGTGGACGAGCCCTTGATCCTTCGGTGGATCAGTCCCCGGTAATCTCCAGCTAGAGCTTCTCCTTCTCGGTGGAGAAACCCTCTCACAAGATGATCTCTTCCTCTTTACAAGATGGAGTTTAGATTGGGAGGAAGAGAATTGACTTGGGAGCTTTGGGCACAGAATGGGAGTTAATCTACAAGCATCAATACATTCCTTAATGCCCCAAAGCTCCCCTTAAATAAGAGGAGAGAGTTGATCTCAACTCAACTCAAACCCCGACACCAGTCGACTAGTCCAAGCACCTGTTGACTGGTGTGTCGTTGGACCCAGCCAACGGCTCTCTGCGGAAAGCCAAATTCTGCCAACGGCTATGTACCAGTTGATTGGTCTTAGGACCAGTTGACTGGTCCCCGTAGCCAACAAGCACAGAATGCTTCTGTGCATTCTATGAAGCTGGATCAGTCGACTGGTCCCATTACCAGTCGACTGGTCCCAGTACATTCACTCCTCTCATCCTTTCCGGAGTCGCCTTTGAAGTCCTCTTCCTCGGCCTTCGCCCCTCAAATGCACCCGAGCTCGCGGCTCCTCTCCGTGCTATCCTTCACGCTGCCTTGAAGTCCACTTCCCTCGGCTCCACTTCATTGCTCCTCGTTCGGCGATCCCTCAGATGTCTTCCACACCATCCTTCACCGACTCAAGGATTCGAGCCCTTGGATGAGTTTCCCATACTTGGCCGCACCAAGTTCTCATGTGTTTCACAAAGTCCTGCAAGACTCAAACACATATCAAATACATATGAAAGCCTAACTTAAACTCTTTGACACACACATCAAAACCTAGGTCGATTGCACCAACAATCTCCCCCTTTTTGATGTGTGGCAATATGTTTAAGTTAGGCATAAATAACAACTTTGAAAATTAGAAGCAAGATGTAAACATGAAGCATAAACCCAAGCCCCCCCTTAACACATGCTCTCAACCTTAATTTTCAAAGATTAACCAAGTAGGTTTCTAACTTAGACCTTCTCTTTTCTCCCCCTTTGACACCATCAAAAATATTGTACCAGACACGTACACATACTATGGTATCAGTTCTAACCAAATGTGGACCAAAAAATTGATTTTAGAACCCCTTAGAGTGCCCAAAGGCTGGTACCAGTCGACTGGTACCTGTCATAGTCGACTGGTACGTGCTGAACCCAAATTTCAGCCTTCTGAGGCCAAATTCAGAAATGCTTAAAAAATTCCAGAAAATTCGAAAAATCATAATATTTTGACAGCATATTTCTTGACATGTTCTTTAACAAGGAAAAATATGTTTTCATGAAAAGTCAAAGTATTTTTGAAATTTTGACCAAATCTCAGAACCATGCTAGTTTGTATCAAGTTAAACCTTAGTTTTGTAATCATATGTTTCAACATAGCTATACCATAGTACATAAAACATATAATTATTTTCAAAATATTTAAAATATCCAACTATGATCTATGGGCAAGATGTCCATTAATTAAACATTTACTTTCCCCGTAGTTGGTCTATGATTACTAACCGTATGATACAATTCATAACTCATCAAAATGCCATAAGCATAAGTGAATTATTTGTATCATCCTAATATCTCATATTCATGGTTAGAAAATAATGCAAATCATTGTGAGATAAAGGTAACCTCTACTTAGCCCTCTTGATCATGAATCTCTATCAAGGCTAAGTCCTCCCCCTTAAGGTTCCAAGTCAACCATTTTTCAAAAATTTGAGTTATGATTTCATTGGTTGACTAAACCTAAAATCCTCTAACCCTTGAGGATTGATTTTGGCACCCAATAGAAATTCTTTCTAATTGGGTTAACCAAATATTCCTTGCGGATCCATTTTCTATCTATGGTCTTGGTTTTTGATTGCCCCTAGCAAGTAAACAATGGTAGGTCTTGTCATTATTTGGTTCATTGTATCCTATCCCATTTTTCTTAAAACTTGCCCTTTGGCTCCTAATGATCATATTTAGGGTTTTAGAGCCAATTTCAAATTTTCTAAGGGCATTGGTAAGGTATTCTATCTTTTCCCTTAATTCCCTATTTTCTTCTTCTAAACATGATACATTTGAACTTGAAGAAGAAGAAGCATGCATATCATTGTCCTTAGAAGACATGGATTCTAATTTTTCTTCAAGACACATAATATCATGTTTCAAGGATTTATTTATCCTTTTTGCCTTGAACAAATCATCATTTGTGCTTGAAATAATTTTAATTAAAATATGGGGAGGAAGATTATGTACCTCACTTACCGAGAAGTCCGAATCCGAAGTTTGACCTCCCCCTTCACTTGAGCTCCCCTCTTCATCTTCACTTGAGCTCCTTCCTTCTTCTTGCTCGGATGAGGTGGAGGCTACATCATCAATTCCCATTAGCGCAAAATTGACTACATGGTGCTCTTCTTCCTCCGATGATGATGAAGGATCATCCCATGTTGCTTTTAGGTTTTGAGCCTTCTTCCCCTTTTCTTTTGTCTTCTTCTCCTCCCTCTTCTTCCCTTCCTTCTTCTTCAAGAGAGGACAATCATCTCTTATGTGTCCCTCTCCTTGGTAATTGTAGCAAATTACCCTCCTTGTTCTACTTTTGCTTCTTGAGCTTTTTCTAGCATGAGATTTGTTAGTAGAAAACTTTTTAAATGCCCTTCTCATTATTCTTACCATATACGCCTCTTGATCACTATCCATTGAGGCGCTTGATTCTTCGGAGTCGGAGGATGGTGGAGATGAAGATTTCTTCTTCTTTCCCTTTCCCTTGTTTGCCACAAGGGCTACTCCTCTTGATCTATGAGTTTCTCCATCTAACCCTTCAACTCTTGTTTCGTGAAGCTCCATTGTTGAGAAGAGTTCATCTAGAGAGGATTTCTCTAGGTCCTTTGATATGTAGTATGAATCTACAATGGAGCTCCAAGTTGTGGTTCTTGGGAAGGCATTTAGGGCTTTCATCATCATGTCTCGATTTGAAAGTGTCTCACCTACACTTGTTAGCCCATTAATAATTTCCTTAATTCTAGAATATAAAATTGATACCTTTTCTCCTTTCTCAAGCTTGATATTGTTGAGTTGAGTTCGAAGGAGGTCTCTTTTTGCCAATTTTGCTTTCGATGTCCCCTCATGAAGCTCCACTAGCTTTTCCCACAAGTCTTTGGCACTTGTATAGTTTCCAATTCTTGTTACTTCTTGTTGTGGAAGAACATGTAGTAGGTAATGCATTGCCTTGGAATTTGCTAGATGCTCTTCTTTTTGCCTTTTGGTCCATCTTGTTATGTCGATTGTCTCATTGCGTTCATCCTTGGGTTCTTCAAAACCACTTCTCATGATTAGCATAATGTCAAAATCGGTATTGAAAAATACCTCCATTTTCTTCTTCCACCAAGAGAAGTCTCCTTAGAATTTGGGTGGATGAATATTTGAGCCGGCCATTTTGATGAAATGCTCTTCTCGGCGATTAGTCCGTTGAAGGGCGTCCTTGCTCTGATACCACTTGTGAGGGATCGGTGGCCGGCTTGAAGGGGGGGTTGGATAGCTAGGCCACCCCCAAATCGATTTCTTCTCTACAAAAGGTTAGTGCGTAGCGGAAATACCAAAACTAAAGCAATTAGAAACAAATAAGAATACAAACACTAACACACTCGATGTAACGTGGTTCGGAGATGATGCTCCTACTCCACAACGTGTCCTTGAGGTGGACGAGCCCTTGATCCTTCCGTGGATCAGTCCCCGACAATCTCCGGCTAGAGCTTCTCCTTCTCAGTGGAGCAAACCTCTCACAAGATGATCTCTTCCTCTTTACAAGATGGAGTTTAGATTGGGAGGAAGAGAATTGACTTGGGAGCTTTGGGCACAGAATGGGAGTTAATCTACAAGCATCAGTACACTCCTTAATGCCCCAAAGCTCCCCTTAAATAAGAGGAGAGAGTTGATCTCAACTCAACTCAAACCCCGACACCAGTCGACTGGTCCAAGCACCAGTCGATTGGTGTGCCGTTGGACCCAGCCAACGGCTCTCTGCAGAAAGACAAATTCTGCCAACGACTATATACCAGTCGACTGGTCTCAGGACCAGTCGACTGGTCCCCGTAGCCAACAAGCACAGAATGCTTCTGTGCATTTTGTGAAGCTGGATCAGTCGACTGGTCCCATTACCAGTCGACTGGTCCCAGTACATTCACTCCTCTTGTAACGACCCGCCTCCAACTGACTAGGCTGTGAGGCCGATCGTTACGTAATGCTGTGCTAAATTACTATTGAGGAAATCTGGATTGATTAAAATTTTGCTAAACTAATTACTGTAAAATCTGAACTTAACATTCTAAGTGTACCTAGGAGTTGTACACATGCTAGGGAAGAGAATCTATGCCTCTCGGATGACCTGCTAGCTGTAATCAGGCATTTCAATCGATCCATGGATCGATTGGCCTGTCGGATCGATCCAGTGATCGATCCAGCTTGATACTGGCACGGAAAAACCCTCTGGATCGGTCGGCTGACCGATCCATAAGCTGTCGCTTCTGTATGCGGCTGGATCGGTCTACCGACCGATCCAGGAGCACACTGATCGGTCGGTAGACCGATCCAGTGGCTCACTGATCGGTCGGCTGACCGATCAGTGAGCTTTTGTGCTCTCTGCTCATATCTGGATCGGTCGGCTGACCGATCCAGTGGCTCACCCCACTTCCGATCGGTCTGTAGACCGATCTGGGTCTCTGATTTCGAATCAGAGCCCCTGATTTCAGCACTTGTTCGTGCCAAAATCTCACATTTCACTTATACAATCCATAGAATATATTCCAATGACATAAAGCTAGCATTCTAAAATGGATATAAAGCATGGTTTACTAGTTCGTAGCATTTAACAATTAAAAGTGCATGACAATAGAAATACTAAAGGTTCAATTGTTTAAGCTTGCTAGATCCCCTAAGGATCTTTTATTCCAAATTCCTGCCACACACACCATCTCTGCATTGAACTCTAGCTTCCTCTGCTAGTCCATCTTCCCTTTACCTTTATCTGCAGTATAAGGGAAAATAGTATCTGTAAGCTTAAAGCTTAGTAAGAAACCATCTACCTCACAAAAACATGCATACGATGCATTTATGCTTTTAAAACATGCTATTTGAAATATGTGCTGATTAAACTAAAACATGGCATGCTATCAACCAATATATGGAAATCAAAAGCTAAACATGGCATACTAACATCCAAAGCTTGTGTAACCAAAAGCTGAGCATAGTGTTATCATACATAACCATAAAAAATGCCTGAACTGAAGCATAAACTGAGCTAATTCTAGCTAATGCTGAAACTACACTGATTTCACCTAACTATTTTGTGAGAGTTTAAAACTACATACATAATAGGTGAAAATACATAAACATGCTGCTGTTTGGGCCCGGTAACTGTACGTGCTATGCGCGCGTCCCTAACTAGACCCGGGTTTGCAAGTCCCGCATTTAGTAGGGTTTACTAGGTTATCTAAACCTAGGGACCGACTATGGGAGCCCAGCCCAATGGATATCTAATCCAGTACAGTGCCACTGAAAATAAAATACTAAATATAGCTACTAATTTCATATTTTGCTGTTTCTAGGTTATCTGAACCTAGAGCTAAGTTATCTAAACCTAGAGGCGACTGTGGGAGCCCACCCATTGGACCATAGTCCCATGTAAGCTGAAACTAGACTAATATACTGATTTCAATGCTACTAATGCATTTAACTGAGCTGTTAAAAATATCTGAGGTAATATTTAGCTACACTAATCATTTTGTCGAACACTTGGTGTGCTCCAACTCTCCCCTCTAATAGGGATACCACCTCTAGGCACCCGACAATGTCTAGAGCCTCCAACTGAAGGAGAACAACGTGTCTGGCCCATCTAGAGGTGCTCAACTAGATCCCTAATCTACGAGGAGGGTTTAAACACACCCTGAGTGCCGAAAAATCTGCATATAGCTAAACTAAAGGCATGCAATCAAACGAAAGCTACTTATACTGCAGGTGAGGGGTTTCTTACCTCCTATTCGTAATTTCTTACAATTCTAGTCGCTAGTTTTCCGGTGGGGACGATCTTCTCGACGATCCTCTCGCGTCTACGTGTTCTTCTCGCGGAGGGGAGCGTCCTCGTGTCGAAGTCGTCACCGGAAAGTGCCCTTGGAGTCCTAGGAGAGGAACCCTAAGCCCTCTTGTGGTTGGCGCCGAGAGAAGGAGGAGGAGAGGGGATCGGCGGAATTAGGGTGAGGGAGGAGAAAAGTCACGTTAACCCAAATAACTCTTCACCTATTCACCTATTAATTCCCTATTTATATTAAGTGGGTATTTCGGCCCAACTTAAACTTAAATATTATTGCCTCCCTTTCCTTTCAGCACGGCCCTGCTGGGTTCAACTGGTCACTAACATTATCCGTAAACCATAGGTCTCAGGTTCAATTCCCGCTTAGGCCGTTTTCGTTTTCTATTTGTTTTTGCTACTTCCGCTACTCTAAAAATTCCAGAAAAATATCTAAAAATTCCAGAAAAATCATACAATATTTCTAATATAGTTTTGAGAATTTTCGGGTGTTACACCTCTCATCCTTTCTGGAATCGCCTTTGAAGTCCTCTTCCTCGGCTTTCGTCCCTCAGATGCACCCGAGCCCGCGGCTCCTCTCCGTGCCATCCTTCACGCTGCCTTGAAGTCCACTTCCCTCGGCTCCACTCCATTGCTCCTCGTCCGACGGTCCCTCGGATGTCTTCCACACCATCCTTCACCGACTCAAGGATCCGAGCCCTTGGATGAGTTTCCCATACTTGGCCGCACCAAGTTCTCATGTGTTTCATAAAGTCCTGCAAGACTCAAACACATATCAAATACATATGAAAGTCTAACTTAAACTCTTTGACACACACATCAAAACCTAGGTCGATTGCACCAACACTTACATCCTTATTCTCTTCTACCTAAACAATATAAAACATACAACTCTTTGGTACCCATGCACTTGATTTGGAAGTGTCATGCAAATATTTTTTAGGCGCCCAAGCTTGTTTTACCTTGCCCATAATATTAATCTTGACTTTATTTCTAGATGTATCACTTCTAGTACCATTGATTAGAGACATGTAGGCAACTTCCTTTTTTTAGGCATATATCCTATTCCGACTTTGTTATAAACGGTCCTTTGGTCTCTAATGATCATATATAGATATTTTGATCCACTTGTGAATATCTCTAAACATGCTCTTAGTTCAATCACTTCATTCTTCAATTTTTCATTTTCTTCCTTGAACATATTTGACTCACTAGATATACATGCATCATTTCTAATAGACTTAAGTTCTCCCTTTAAAGTCCTAACCCTAGATTGTGATGTAACCAAGGCATTCTTGAGATGAGCAATAGTTTTATAAATAAGTTCTACTTTGGGAGATTCTTTTACGTATCATCACTTGATGATGATTCATCACTCGATTCCTCTTCATTTGATTACTCCTTTTCACTTGAGAATTCCTCTTGACTTGATGCTTCTTTGTTATCTTCAAGGGACATAAATGTCATGTGTCAGGTAACCTGACATAACTCATCCTCATTTGATGAATCAATACTTGGAGTGTCCCATATACCTTGAGCCACCATAGACTCCTTCTTTTTCTCCTTCTTCTTCTTCTCCTTTTCTTCTTTCTTTTCCAATTCTGGATAATTTACTTGATGTGCCATTTCTTGTTGCATCCATAACAAATGATATTAGTTTTAAAACTTAAACTTTGATTACTTTTACATTTTGAAGGTTGAAACATCTTATTCACATCCTTCTCGGAATCTCCTTGATCTTCCCATCATCTTCTTAACATAATGAGCCATTTCACTAGCCGACATTTCTTCATCGCTATCCGATGACTCTTGCTTGGATTCAGATGATGAGGATTCCTCATTCTTTTCTTTCTTCTTATTATTCTCCTTCTTTCCTACAATGAGTGCTATGCTTTTCTCTTTTGAAGACACATTAGCTTGTTTATGAAGTTTAAATTCACAAAATAGTTCATCAAGCTTAACTAAGGATAGATCTCTAGAAACCTTATATGCATCAACCATTGATGCTCATAAGGTTATTCTAGCAAAGGATTGAAAAATGTACCTTACTAGATCCCAGTTGTCAATTTTCTCACTTATTACATGAAGCACATTTACTATCTCCTTAAATCTGTTGGTGCGGGAAGCATTAGACGATCGAACCTGGATTTTGATAATGGCAAAGATTTCAAAGTTAAGGTTATTTATTGTCTAACAAATTTGAATAAGATTACAGGAAAGTTTTAAGTGTTTTTAGGCAAAAACCCTAGTTGCGGTTAGGCAGGTGGAAAATCCTAGGGGGTGGTAACCCTAAGTCATAGGGGGTGGTAACCCTAGGCGGGAAGTCTTGGTGGATCGAGCGTTTCGGGCAAAATCCTAGAGTCGGGGACTCTAGGTTGAAATCATGGTGGTCGCAGACCGGGTGGAAGTCTGGACGAGTCGTGGAGCGGACGTCCAGCATGAAGATCGGAAGCCTTGGCCGTTGAGCAAAAGTCTAGTCAGTCTGGAGGACCGATCTAGCAACAGGTAACTTCTCCTGAGAGGAGTAGGTGAGGACACATTCCTCGAAGAGGGAACAGTAGGTGTCAATTCGACCTAGAGTTTCGAAGAAACTCAAAGTCAGAACCGGACAGTCAGAGGTTGTCAAATCTCATATTATATATATTATTTTATCCCTGAACTAACTTTATTTTGTAGAAAATAAGGGGCTGGAAAAAGCTGGTACGGGCGCCCAGAGCTGGTCCGGGCACCCAGAGTCAGTCCAGGTGCCCATAACTCAAAAGTTATCTATAAGCTAATGTGGCGCACGTCGATTGGCCGAATCACGTGTACCAGGTGCCTGGAGGGGTTCCAAGCACCCCGAACAACCTATAAAAGCAGACTTTGACCAGGAGCTTCATAACAAGATCACGAATAACTTTCGCTTCTTTGAACTGCTCAGAAAATACTTCTACGACGCCCAAAAGCTTCACCGATGATTCTACTAAAGATTTCCTTATACAAAATGTTGGTGCAGCGGAGGTCGGCAAGAGGGGGGGAGGTGAATTGCCTGCACAAATTAAAACTACCCTCCTAGGATTTTTCAACTCGACAGTGCAATTGCAATAATAATAACTGAAAATAAAGTAACAAAAATAAACTAGAGACTCGGGAGTTAACCTGGTTATAACCAAGAAGGTTTTTAATCTAGGGTGATCAAAAGCGCGCAGTAGAAAAATCTCCTTCTCTGAAGGCAGAGAAGCTTTTTACACTCTTACAACTCAGAACTATTGCTAGGAATTGATTACAGAGTTGATGGAACAGTTGATACTAAATTTCTAGCTCCAGGGGCCTTTAAATAGTCTCTGGAAATCTGATCTCGAGGGTCCAAGGCGCCTCCAACAGGGGTCCAAGGCGCCTCCATCGAGTGGGCGGATAAAACTTTATCTGCAGCGCAAACGCTCACTTTTGACCAGTTGAAGGCGCCTCCATCAAGTGTAAAGGCGCCTTCAAGCTTGAGGCGCCTCCAAGGCAGATTGAGGCGCCTCCAAGGTGGAGGCGCCTTAAGCTCTATTTCTATCATCCTTTCGCCTTGCTTTGACTTCCGTAGCTCCATGCGATTGGGTGATTTCGGCCAACCGAAATAGGGCTCACCCGAACCCAATTTCTGGCCTTCCTCGAGCAACCTTCCTCCCCGGCTTAACGTCCCTCGAACGCCGTGCACATTCTTCTCGCCCACCGGTGTACTCTTCCGCAGCTCTCTCGTCCTTCGGACGCACCGAGCCTGTCGGCTCCCTTCCTGTGTCGTCCTTCTCTCTAGCTGCGTCTTCCGCTCGACTTCCTGCGCTCCTAAGCTCCTACACACTTAGACACAGGGATCAAACACAAAGCAGGACCTAACCAACTTGGTTGATCACATCAAAACACCACAGGGTCCAACAATCTCCCCCTTTTTGATGTGCATCAACCCATGTTTAAGTTAGGGTAAAAAAAATAGACAAATAGTAATTTTAAAGAGAATTACTAAACTAACATTTTAAGCATAAATTTGCAATAAGTAAAATTATAGCTAAATAAAAGTTAAAGAGAAATTTTTTTAAAAAAAAAATTATCTCCCCCTAGACTTGTACTAATCTCTCCCCCTTTGATCACAGCAAAATGGGGTAAGAGGTTGATATTAAAAACATTTAGCAAATTTTTAACTTAGAAGAATTTTGAGTAAGTTGAATTTTTTCAAAATTTTCTAAACAGAATGGAATTTTTCAAAATAATTTCTAAGTCAAAATTAATTTTTAGAATTAAAAAAAATTCTAAGTAAACTGAATTTTTAGAATTTTCCAAAAATTTTAAAAACAACTTTCAAAGCATTATTTAATTCTAGTTTAATGCTTTTTCAGAAAGTTAATTAAACATTTTATTTCAATATTTAAGCTTCCAGGTCGTGGCGAGGCACTAGGCCTTCTTGGTTATTGGAGCAACAACCACTTCCTTAGACAAAGTTTCATAAAGAAATTCTTTGTTTAATTTTCTCTCTTGAAAGCCTTAATTAAATGAATTAATTTAGCACAGATTTCGGAACCCAATAGAGGTTCCTTCCTACAGGATTATTCAAGAATTTAGGGGGTACATAGTTCTTGGGAACTCTTCTAAGTTGACCCTGATGGTTTCTAATGTACCAATTAAATTTTCAATAAATTCTAATTTTTTATTTTGGAAATTTATTTAAACATGCATTTTTTAATTTTTCAACTTCAATTTTTAATTTTTCATTTTCTGATTTTAGATTATCGCACATCTCAAGTGGATATGCTTTTGCTAATTTCATTTTCAATTCAGTATTTTCTTTTTCTAATTTAAACAAATCTTTAGAAAGAGATTTGATAAATTTAAACGATTGAGTAGGGGTTAGAGCACGTACCTTACTTACCTGACTTGGTGATGCTCCCCCTTCACTGCAGCTTTCCTCTTCTAATGTTCCTCCCCCTCCATCTATGCTCATTTCTGAGGTTGACTCTTCTTCCAGCTAATGGCTTTCCATTAGCGCTAATCCTGAGAATTCTTCGAGGTCTGACTCGGAGGATGACGAATCTGACCAAGTGGCTTCAGGTTCTTGTGCTTGGAGGATTCTGGTTTCTTGTACTTTGTCTTTACCTTCTCTTTCTCCTTTTTCTTTAACTTTGGGCAGTCATCCTTGATGTGCCCTTCTTTATTGCAATTGTAGTAACGGACTGTCCTTGTCTTTTGATGACGTTTACTCGACTGTGATCTAAATTTGTTAGATTTGAAAAACTTATTAAAACGTCTTACCATTAATGCAGCTTTGTTTTTGTCAATCGATGCATCAGAGTTAGAAGCGTCTATTTTTGCCTTTAAGGCAATGTTCTGACTAGTCTTCTCTATTCCATTGGGCTCTGCAACTCAAGATTTGTGAAGTTCAAATGTAGAAAACAAATTTTCTAAAGTACTTACCTCGAAGTCCTTAGAGATGTAGTACGCATCTACTAAGGAGGCCCACTCTGGAGTTCTGGGGAAGGCATTGAGCGCATACCGGATTGAGTCTCGGTTCGTTACTTCTTCTATAAGATTGGTTAGTTGCGTGATCAGCTCTTTGATCCTCGCTTGGGGTTGCACTACCTTCTCACCTTGGTTCATCCGAAGGTTCGTAAGTTGAGTCCGGAGGATGTCGCGCCTTGCTAGCTTAGCTTCCGAGGTACCTTCGTGAAGCTCCAGGAATTTTTCCCAGAGGTCTTTCGCGGAGTCGTAGCTTCCGATTCGACTTACCTCTTGTGGTGGCAGCACACTGAGTAGGTGAAACTCGGCCTTTCCGTTGGCGACGAAGTCGGCTTGCTCCTTCTTGCTCCACGTGTTCTCTTCTTTATCTTTTGGGTCTGCATAACCATATTTCACAATTAAGCAAATGTCAAATTCGGTCTTCAAAAATACTTCCATCCGGCGTTTCCACGTCACGAAGTCTCCGTCGAACTTTGGGGGGTGAATATTCGCTCCGACCATCATATTGATCGTTGTTCTTCAGTCGACGGTTAGTCCTTCTGAGGCGGTCTGGCTCTGATACCACTTGTGGGTGCAGCGGAGGCCGGCAAGAGTGGGTGAATTGCCTGTACAAATTAAAACTACCCTCCTCAGATTTTTCAACTCGACAATGCAATAGCAATAATAATAACTAAAAATAAAGTAGCAAAAATAAACTAGAGACTCGGGAGTTAACCTGGTTATAACCAAGAAGGTTGTTAATCCAGGGAGATCAAAAGAGCACAGTAGAAAAATCTCCTTCTCTGAAGGCGGAGAAGCCTTTTACACTCTTACAACTCAGAACTATTGCTAGGAATTGATTACAGAGTTGATGGAATAGTTGATTCTAAATTCCTTGCTCCAAGGGCCTTTAAATAGTCTCTGGAAATTTGATCTCAAGGGTCCAAGGCGCCTCCAACAGGGGTCCAAGGCGCCTCCATCGAGTGGGCGGATAAAACTTTATCTACAGCGCAAATGGTCACTTTTGAGCAGTTGAAGGCGCCTTCATCAAGTCTGAAGGCGCCTTCAAGCTTGAGGCCCCTCCAAGGTAGAATGAGGCGCCTCCAAGGTGGAGGCGCCTCCAGTACTGGCTTGAGGCGCCTTAAGCTCTATTTCCAGCATCCTTTCACCTTGCTTTGACTTCCGTAGCTCCATACGATTGGGTGATTTCGGCCAACCGAAATAGGGCTCACCCGAACCCAATTTCCGGCCTTCCTCAAGCAGCCTTCCTCCCCGGCTAATGTCCCTCGAATGCCGCACACATTCTTCTCGCCCACCGATGTACTCTTCCGCAGCTCTCTCGTCCTTCTGACGCACCGAGCCCGTCGGCTCCCTTCCCGTGTCGTCCTTCTCACTAGCTGCGTCTTCCGCTCGACTTCTTGCGCTCCTAATCTCCTGCACACTCAGACACAGGGATCAAACACAAAGCAGGACCTAACCAACTTGGTTGATGACATCAAAACACCATGGGGTCCAACACAAAATTGTCGGTATTCTTTAATTTTCAAATTACTTGTAAAATTGTATTCGTACTCTTTCCGACTAATTAGTGATTGCCTATTGAAAGCACTCTCACGTGTGGACCTTAGAGTAAGAGTCATCATAGGCTCCGAACTAAGTAAATTCTTGGTATTTGTGTTGTTTATCTTTATTTTTCGCTGCATATTTACTCAAAACGAATGAATTAGTCACGAGCGCTATTCACCCCCTTCTAGCACTTTACGATCCTACAATTGGTATCAGAGTGGGGTCACTTCGAATCGATGAAACCAACATTCAAGGAATTTTGTCGTGGCATTAATTTTTTTCTTTTCAGATTCAATCAGAATTGGTACAGTTGCCTTATTCTGATCGTTTTATCGCAATCGAGAACTCTTTTTCCTTGAAGCTGGTGCAACACCACTCGAGTTCATATATTTTCTTTATCATGCACTAATAATCCAAAACCAAGTCTTGGAATAAGTTTTTTCATTTTCTTTTGTGCTAGATTTCTTTAATGGCCCACCAAGAGGGATATATCATTGTACACCCTCCCGTCTTCACTGGCGAAAACTTCGGCTACTGGAAGAACCGAATGGAATATCACCTTAAGATGCAACTTGAGATGTGGATAATCATCTAGACGGGATTCACATATCCCACCGAAGATCGAGTCCTCATCCCATGCAACAAATGGGATGCTCTAACAGGGAAAAGGATTGAGGCTAACGCAATGGCTACCCAGACTCTACAATGCGGCCTAACAAAAGAAGAGCTAAACCGAGTCGGTTCATTTTTAAGCACAAAAGAACTATGGGAGAAGTTGAACGAGGTACACGAGGGAACTTCGGACACAAAGGTAAGCAAACATGATTTAATTTTAAATAAACTGCACAACATAAAAATGTAGGAAGGTGAGTCGGCAAGCTAATTTCATGCGCGGATTCAAGACCTGCTAAATGGCCTTCATGCAATCGGTCAAAAGGTGAAAAACCGCGATATAATCAGGTATGCACTCAATGCATTTTCGAGGAACACTTTGTGGGCATCCATGGTAGATACTTACAAAGTATCCAAGGAACTCTCCTTAATAAACTTAGATGAATTATTTTCTAAATTCGAGCTTCACGAACAAACTAATACTACTCGGTTCGAGAAAGGTATTGATTTGATTACTACAGGAACGAGTAGAACGTAGGAATCAAAAGCAAAGCACAAAATTGAACTCGAGTCCAAAGATGAACCGAACTCAGAAGACGACGATGACGAGATTACAGCCGAACTCATCAACCTTGTATGAAAACTCTACAAAAAGAAGAAATGATTCACTAAGAAAGACATCAAGAAACTGATTCAATCCAAAACGATGCAATCAAGTCCAAAAGTGATGTTCGAAGTAACCTACTATGGCTGCAACACAAAGGGATACATCAAAGCCAACTGTCCAAATCAAAAGGAAATGAAGAAGCAAAGGAAGAAAAAATCACTGCAGGCGACATGGGATGAGTCTTCTTCAGAAGGCTTTGACGAAGAGCTCGAACAGATGAGCTTCCTCGCGCTTATGGCCCGGGAACAAGTCGACGAATCTGAAACTGAGAGCAAGTCAGTAATGGAATTCGAGAGAAGCCACGGATCCGTATCCTTTTCCGAAGGGCCTATCCCCACTATAAGAACTTCTCAGATAGATAAATTGCATAACTTAGTTAACTATCTCATGCGTAAGTTAGCCAAATCTAACCTCCGAGTCAAGTTACTCCAAAAGGAGGTAAAATCCTTAAGGAAGAGACTAACCTAAGTCCTTTGACTGAGCCTGTTCAAAATGGAAGTTCAACCCAAGTCCAACAACTTGAGGAAGAAAATTATAACTTGAAAACTCAAGTTAAAGGACTTAAGGACATATTGGAATGATTCACCTTGAGTTCCAAGAATCTTGATCTGATTCTAGGAAAACAAAGAGTCGTTTACAACTGATCCGGATTTGGATTTAAGGCTAAACAAAAATACAGATCTTCCTTATCACTTGTAAATATAACAAATAGAAAATTAGTCCAAGCATGGATCCCCAAGTCCAACTTAATTAATCAAGTTGGACTTGGTCAATATTAGGTCTGCAAGGATCAAATCCACTACCTTGCTAGACCCTATCGAGGTTATGATCTAGGGGGATCTGATAGAAAGACCATTGTTATCGATAGATAGATTTTTTTGATGCTTGCTTTACTACTTTCACTATACATGCTTAGACTAGGGTAGATAAGGACCTAGGCTTGATTCACACTTAACTAATTAGACCGAGGAATTTCAGAAAGGAAATTAAATATCCAATTTCTTTGAAAGGCTTTGTCTAGAAGTGGTGGATGATCCCATACACAAGAAGACCTAGTGCCTCGTCACAGCCTGGAAGCCAATCATTGAAATAAATATTTAATTGACTAACTATAAAACCTTAGTCTAACTTAATTGTAAATCAATCCTTAGATTATAATCTAAATTGAAGAAAAATTAACCATCTCACAAAATCCTATAAGGTTCCCTAATTGATAATTTAGAAAAAGGGTGAGATGGATCTAGGTTTCAATTAGTAAAATCAAATTAAAATTAAACTAAACTCAAATTAAATTAAAATTAAACTAAAACTAACTTAAAATTAAAATTAAACCTAACCCAAATTAAAATTAAACTAAACTTAAACTAAATTAAAAGTAAACTAAACTTAAACTACAAACTAAATTAAAATTAAACTAAACTTAAACCACATTAAAACTAAATTAAAATTCAACTGAAGTTAAACTACATTAAAATTAAACTAAAACTACATTAAAACTAAATTAAACTTAAACTAAATTAAAATTAAACTGAACTTAAACTAAACCAAAATTAAACTAAATTTAAACTAAATTAAAATTTAACTAAACTTAAACTTAATTTAAACTTAATTAAACTTAATCTAATTTAATTAACCATCTCACAATCATCCATAAGTATAACATGATTGACAACATAGATTGGGTGAGATGGAAAATAAGGGGCTAAACCCAATCAATCTATCTTACACTCCCTTAAAGTTGGATCCAAAATCAAATACTTTATGTGTAGGAACATAACGATTTGGACCAATAGATGTTGGATAATGGATGCTCCAAGCATATGACTGGAGATTGATTGAAGTTCACCAACTTAAAATTCAAAAATTTAGGATCTGTTGTATTCAGCAACGACGGAACACTTAAGGTAATCAAAACAAGTAATATCAAACTGAGTTTTGATTTTTTTATTCGAAAAGTTCTATTGGTCGATAAATTAAATTTTAACTTACATAGCATTAGTCAACTGTGTGACTCTGGGTACTTAATAACATTTTCAAACTCTGAGTGTTTAATTAAAAATATCAAAAATCCTGAAATTACACTTAAAGGAATTAGGAAAAAGAACATCTACACAATTAATCTACCAACTCCCTCACTCAAGTGTCTATTGACACAACAAGAGGAAACTAAGTTGTGGCACAGAAAACTAGGTCACATCATATCAGACTCATTTAAAAAATGAGTCAAAATGGCCTAGTTAGAAGTTTACCCAAATTAAAAAATTTAGAAAATATAATCTGTAATGCTTGCCAATAGGGTAAATAAACTAAGTCAACTCACAAGTTAACCAATCTAAATAGAACTAACTCAATACTTGAGCTCCTACACTTAGACCTATTTGATTCACATGGAGGCAAGTCACTAAGCGAAAACCAATATTGCTTAGTTATAATTGATGATTACTCAAGATTTACTTGGGTAAAATTTTTGAAAATAAAAGATGAAACTTATGAAATCTTTAAATCTTTTTGCAAGTTAATAGAAATTGAAAAAGATATTAAAATTAAAAGAATTAGAAGTGACCATGGAGGGGAATTTGACAATCATAGGTTTAATGAATTGTGCCAAACAAATGGCTAAAATCATGAATTTTCATGTCCTAGAACCCTTCAACAAAATGGTCTAGTAGAATGAAAAATAGAACACTAAAAGAAGCCGCTAGAACCATGTTAAACGAATATAACCTAAAGAATCAATTATGGGTTGAAGCAATAAATATGGCATGTTACATTCGAAATAGAATATTAATCAATAAATTTTAAAATAAAACTCCATATGTAATATATTATAATAAAATCCATAACTTAAATTATTTAAAGGTGTTTGGATGTAAAGTCCACATTCTAAACACTAAGGACTACTTAAGAAAATTTACATCAAAATCAACAACAGGAATCTTTTTAGGGTACTCCACAACCAGTAGGGCTTACAGAGTCTATAATAAAGATACCCTAAAAGTTGAAGAAATATCTAATGTGATCTTTGATAAAGAAAATAACTTACCTAATTCAATAAATGAAAATATCAGTCAAAATATAGTAAATATTAATACAAGAAACATAGAAGATGATGAAGATATTCAAATTAAACCTAAAGAATCACAAGAACCAGTTGTTGATCCTGACATATGACCTTCAAGAATAAGTTCCAACCACCCATCTGACCAAATTTTGGGTGACCCAACCCTAGGAGTTCGAACTAGTTCATCCTATAGAAACCTAAGTTAGATAGCCCTTATTTCAAAAATTGAATCCAAGACTATAGAAGAAGTCTTACCTGACCCAGACTGGATATTAGCAATGCAAGAGAAGTTAGCCCAATTTGAAAGAAACCAAGTCTGGGAACTGGTACCTAAACCCATAAATAAATCCATAGTTGACACTAAATGGTATTTAGAAATAAATTGGATGACAAGGGCGAAATAGTAAGAAATAAAGCTAGGCTGGTTGTAAAAGGGTTCAACTAAGTAGAAGGATTAGATTATGATGAAACCTATGCACCCGTAGCCAGACTTGAATCTATAAGGATGTTGTTGGCCTATGCAACACATAAAGGATTCAAGTTATACTAAATGGATGTAAAATCTGCATTCTTAAATGGGTTCATCAAGGAAGAGGTGTATGTAAATCAACCCCTAGGATTTGAGGATTTAGACCGCCCAAACCATGCCTTTAGGTTAAAGAAAGCCTTATATGGACTAAAACAAGCACCTAGGGCTTGGTATGAATGCCTATCAACTTATCTAATATCCAAAGGGTTTAACCAAGGACATATAGATCAAACTTTATTTGTTAAAACCATAGAAAAAGATATCTTTATAGCAAAAATTTATGTAGATGGCATAATTTTTGGCTCAACCAATACTTAATTAATGGAAAGTGAATTTGAAATGAGCTTAGTAGGAGAACTTAACTTTTTCTTAGGAATATATATTTTTCAAATAAAATATGCTAAGGAATTAATTAAAAAGTTTGGCATAGAAAATTCTAAAAATATAAATACCCCAATGACAACTAATGTCAAAATTGACTCTGATTTAGAAGAAAAACCAGTAGACTTAAAATATCATCGAAGTGCAATAGGGAGTCTACTATACCTAACTACAAGTCGACCTGATATTCTATTTCAGTAGGTATGTGTGCAAGGTACCAATCTTATGCAAAAGAATCACACCTAACAAATGTTAAAAGAATACTTAGATACATTAAGAGAATACTTAGATACATTAAGGGAACCCTAAATGTAAGACTTTGGTACCGGACTAGTAATTTTGACCTAGTTAGCTATTCTGACTTAGACTATGTCAGGTGCAAACTAGGTAGGAAAAGCACAAGTGGAAGCTATCAATTTTTAGGTCAGTTCCTAGTAAGTTGGTTAAGCAAAAAGTAACACTGTGTTGCTTTATCCACTATTGAAGTAGAGTACATAGCCATGGGGGAATGTGCATCTCAACTATTATGAATGATGCATACCTTAAAGGACTATAACTTAGAATATAAAAATACAAAATTTTCAATTGATAATATAAGTTCAATTAACTTAACCAAAAATCCAATTCATCACTCACGGACTAAACACATAGAAGTAAAACATCACTTTGTAAGGGATCATGTAGCTAAAGGTGGCATTGTACTTAACTATGTTGAGTCCAAGTCAAACTGACTGACATTTTCATAAAATCCTTACCTGAACTTGAGTTCAGTGCACTTAGAAGATAAATAGGGATGTACTTACTAGAATAGAGTTTACTTTCAAAAATATTCCTCTTTACCATTTCTATTTCACAAGTTATAATTTTTTTTTACTTGGTTTAAGATTCTAGGAAAAATATTTTTAAAATTTAAATTTTATTAGATTTTCAAAAGATAGGACTTAGCTTAGGTATCTACCCCCTAGAAAGCATGTTCCCCTAGGTCTTAGACAGAGAATCTCACAAGCACACTAGGATTACCTTGATTGTGTATAAAAAATACTTAGAATGGTGTGAGACGCATAGGGTATTGCTTGGACTTCAGAATGCTTATGTCTGTGTATCAACATAAGTCTAGGCGACAAATACCAAGTTAAATCAATCAAGTTAAGTTATCCATGTTTAGTCAAACTAACTGGATCATCTACTTAATTTGACTAACCTAGTGAAAGCTACTATCTCATGGTAAACAAGCTAGTAGCTAAAGGTTAGACATTTTATTAAGAAAAATATTTATGTTGAATTTCTTTTAAACACTCATGCTTGGACTCTAGGACTCTAGCTTAAAGAAATTTTGGTATTAATCAAGGGGGAGTGAAAGGAGCCAAGTTAAGGGTTAAATATCTTTGAAAGTTAAAATATTCTTTTTCAAAATTTTAAAGTTGAAATTTTCTATTAAATGATTTCTTTTTCAAAATTTCAAAGTTAAATTTTTTCCATTAAAAGTTAAAAGTATTTTTGAAAAAGAAAGTTCAGTTTTTTTAACTAATTTTTGAATATTTATTTACTTTTGAAAAGATAGTTTTTTTTTGTTTAACAACATCTTTCTAAAGCTAAGTGTTTGTTAAAATCATTTTAAAGTTAAGTGTTTATCAAAATCATTGTTTCAAAAACATTTTTAAGCTAAGTGTTTATCAAAATCTTTTTAAAAGCTAAGTATTTGTTCATCAAAATCTTTTTAAAACTAAGTGCTTATCAAAATCATTATCTTAACTAACAATCTTTATGAAATTTTCTCCATATTCTGTCTTTTAAAGGCTCAAGTTTTCATTTCTTTTGATATATGCCAAAGGGGGAGAAAAGCTAGAAAATTCTAAAGTTAAGCTAAGTGATTAAGGAGCAATAACAAGTTGTTCTAAATGTTGTATCTTTTTAATTGTACTTATGCACATTTATGTTGCATTCTTTTAATTGTACTTATGCACATTTATGTTACAAGTTGCATTTGCATTTCTGTTCTTTATGTTTTTTTACTTAACTTTAAATTTTGTTACAATAATCAAAAAGGGGGAGATTGTTGGTGTGAGAAGCATCAGACGATCGAACCTGAATTTTGATAATGGAAAATGGTTCAAAGTTAAGGTTATTTATTGTCTAATAAGTTTGAATGAGATTGTAGGAAAGTCCTAAGTGTTCTTAGGCAAAAACTTTAGCTGTAGTTAGGCAGATGAAAAATCCTACGGTGTGGCAACCCTAGGTCCTAGGGGGTGGTAACCCTAGGTGGAAAGTCATATCGGGTCAAGCGCTTCGATCAAAATCCTAGAGTCGAGGACTCTAGGTTGAAATCATGATGGTTGCGGACCGGGTGGAAGTCTGGACGGGTCATGGAGCGGACGTCCAGCATGAAGACCGAAAGCCTCAGGTGCTAGCAAAAGTCTAGTCGATCTGGAGGAGAGATCTAACAACAGGTAACTTCTCCTGAGTGGAGTAGGTGAGAATGTGTTCCCCAAAGAGGGAACAGTAGGTGTTAGTTAGACCTAGAGTTTCGACGAAACTCAAAGTCAGAATCAGACAGTCAGAGGCTGTCAAATTTCATATTATATATATATATTTTTAAATCTCATATTATATATATTATTTTATGCCTTGACTAACTTTATTTTGTAGAAAATAAGGGGTTGGAAAAAGCTTGTATGAGTGCCCGGAAGGGTTTGGACGCCCGGAGTCCTGGCACCCGAAGTCAGTCCAGGCGCCCAAAACTTAAAAGTTATCTACATGCTGATGTGGCACGCGTCGATTGGCCGAACCATGTGTTCCAGGCACTCGGAGGGGTTCCAGGCACCCGGAACAGCCTATAAAAGCAGACTTTGACTAGGAGCTTCATAACAAAATCATAAATAACTTTCGCTTCTTCGAGCTACTTAAAAAACACTTCTATGATGCCCGAAAGTTCCGATAACGATTCTATTAAAAATTTCCTTATACAAAGTTATCGATTTTCTTTAATTTTCAAATTATTTGTAAAACTGTATTTGTACTCTTTTCAACTGATTAGTGATTATTCATCGAAAGCACTCTCACGTGCGGGACTTGGAGTAAGAGTCGCCACAGGCTCCAAACCAAGTAAATTCTTGGTGTTTGTATTGTTTATCTTTATTTTCCGTTGCATATTTACTCAAACGAACAAATCGAGCGCTATTCACCCCCCTCTAGCACTTTACGATCCTACAGAATCTACCATGCATTTGACTCACGGTCTCATTTGTCTTCATGGTGAACGTTTGAAGTTGACTCACCAAAAGATCCCTCTTGGCTCTTCTTGATTCACTTGATCCTTCATTCAACTCAATGAACTTCTCCCAAAGCTCTTTGATGCAGTCGAATGGTCCTACTTTGTTTAGTTGCTCCTTAGATAATCCACATTGTAGGGTTGTTGTGGCTTTTGCATTGGCTTGAGTCTACTTCATTATTTCCTTTGTCCAATCCTTGATTGGTAGAAGTGCTCCAAATTCATCTTTTGGTTTTTTGAATTCATCTACAACACTAAATCAATTCTCAATGTCATCAACTAAGTAATATTCCATTCTACCTTTCCAATATGCGAAATTGTTTCCATCAAAGAATGGTGGTCTATAACCCTCTTCAAGTGCCATCTTGATGCTTCGGTTAACGATAAGTTCTTCCAAGGCCAACGAGATTATAATACCACTTATTGGGACCTTTGAATCCGACTAGAGGGGGGGTGAATATCTTTTGTTGATTGTGTAACGACCACCCTTCTTACTACTACTACACTCTAAGGATGACCGTTACTTAACTACTAACTCTACTTAACCGGTATGATTAAAAATCACATGGAAACCCTACCGAAAAATTTCGGCAGAGTCTCCCCTGTACCGGTGACCTTAAACTGGCATACATGCAATATATACTCAGCCACAAGCGGCTGGAACACATATCAATCAACCACGCAGTTAAATAAGTATCAAACACACAAATATCTACTTACTAAACTGAACTCATCCTACATGCAACCTAAACAGAATAATCTCAAATGACCTGAACTTAAAATACAACTCAGATGTTTACAATAACTAAAATGCGGAAACTAAAATTAAAACTTCTTTCCTAGTCCCAAGGCTTCCATAGTCCTGGCATCACACATCCTTCGAACACCTCCTTGTCGCCTTCCTTTCTATGTCTTTTCCTTTCCTGTATCTGCAGTAAGAGGAAGTGTAGTCTATAAGCAAAATTTGCTTAGTAAGCGCTATCTAACTCACAAAAATCTCGATATGCATGTACATATATCTATAACATGAACTAACTGAATGCTTACTAAAGACTACTCATGCTCATCTAATAGTAAAAGAATCAAACAGGCTGAAATGCTAAACATGTAAGCAAGTCTAACATAAACATAACCATAGGCATAAACATAACCATGACTTGAACATATTTGCATGCGTACTTATAAACCTACTGTTGTGGTGATCTAGTTGCACTTAGCAGTACCGTAACATAAGTTGTTGATCAAACAACTACTCTAGCGCTAGGTTGGTAGGGGTCCGAACTTAGGACCGGAGTTCCCCTCTATTCTGGCGCGCTCACCGGGCTTAGGTCCCCGGATCATACCACCATCCCAGAATATATCTTAATTGATTCTGGCGCGCTCACCGGGCTTAGGTCCCCGGATCATACCACCATCCCAGAACATATCTTAATTGATTCTGGCGCGCTCACCGGGCTTGAGTCCCCGGATCATACCACTATCCCAGAACATATCTTGGTTGATTCTGGCGCGCTCACCGGGCTTAGGTCCCCAGATCATACCACCATCCCAGAACATGTCTTGATTGATTCTTCTAATAAAAGAATGCTTCTTACAAGACTGAAATATTTAAACAAATTCTAAAAATGCTTAAACAAAAATCTGCATACAAAGCTTAACATGAATCTACATGCTAAGCTTAACTAAAATCTGCATATTAAGCTTATCTGAAATCTGCATACTATACTTATAAAAATCTGCACATTAAAATTCTGCACTACAAGGAGATCTAAGTTGCATTAAAATTCTGCATATTCAAGTTAAGCTTACTGCACATCTAATTATACTACTAATGACCTAACTGGATCTTTCCACAATCAAACTTATTCATTCCCATTGCAACCAAACCGAACACCAACCCTTCTCCTGTTCAGTGCCACGGTAAAGAAGATAAAAGGGCCAAATTGCTACATATGGCCATTCGTTTCAGTGATCATAAAACCGAAACATACATCCGGAAATCTTGAGTATCTAGTGGACTAGGAACTACCTCCAGCATAAACATGTTCATAAAGAAAATCCTAATAACCCAAATCTGTGCTCATAATTCCAACAACACCATCAACTTTGAATTCTGTAAGATTAAAGTATCAACCCAACCTTTCTAACTTGCCCTACGGGAACCTATCAGTGAATCAGAAACCAACATATAGCACCAAATTCATCTATCTTTCAGTCCTGATCCAAGAATGATCCCCTAGCTAAGTCTCGACAATACTATCATAAAATAAAACCGAACTCTTAATAAGCTAATCCTCTAGAAATGTCCTAACTTCTGGAAACATAAGGAAGAATCTAAACAAGTATCGATCAAATCCATCCAGAGTACAGATTCAAAAACCCGATTCCTCAGGAAAAACTCGAATAAAACAGAAATCCAGGACACATCACAAGATGAAATCTCGGAATACTCTTACTGCAGGTGAGTAGCGACTTACCTTGGGTTTCTTGGACTTACAACCGAGAAGAAGAACTTCTAATGCTTCTATGGCTTACGGCGAGCTTGAAATCTCGGTCTTCTTCGCGCCTTCGAGTTCTCCTTTACGAGAGGAGCTTGGATCAGTGAAGAACTCACGGAAGAAGATGCTCGCCGGCCGCCGGAGACGAAGCCCTAGCCTCGGCTTCGTCTTCGCCCGAGAACAGGAAATCGCGGCCGTCGCCGAGTGCGAGAGGAGAAATTTTGAGGGAAAAGAAAATAATTAATCCCTCTCCTAACTTATCCTTTTATAACCTAGGGTATTCTGTTATGGCTTAAGATTATTTTGCTCCTTACCTTTTCACGAAATACTCGCGGAAGAGTTGGTTGGCTACGGTTTTGACCAAGTCACAGGTCTGGGTTTCGAATCCCTCAGTCGCGCACCTTTTTCCCAATTTATTTTAAATGTTCCAACTTCTGCTTAAATGGAATTCTTCTCCTTCTTTAATAAGAAACAATCGCTGGATCAGTTGGTTGGCCGCGTTCGGCTTAAGGCGCAGCTCGTGGGTTCGAATCCCGGTTGCAACTTATTTTCTTCCTATTATTTCTCGCTATTAACTTCTATTACTTAAATAAAATTCTTCCTTTATCAAATCAAATAATAACTGCTAACCCAGTTGGTTAGCTGGGTTTTGCTCAGGTCAGGGGTTGCCGGTTCAAGCCTCAGCTTGGACATTTTTGTCGAAACTTCTTTCGTTTAGTAAATATACCAAACGACCTCCAAAAATTACATAAAAATATTCTATAAATTCCTAAAAATCTCTAGAATTTTTCTAAAGCATTTCTAGATTTTAATAAGGTCTTTTAGGACTCCAAATCATGAAATTTGGGGTGTTACAGATTTCTACCTACAAATTGTTAGCGGAAGCAAGAAAAATAGAAATTGAATAATGAAATATGAGAAGACAATGCTAACTCCTCAATTTACTTGATTTCCACCTCCTTTAGGTGACTACTCCAAGGCACACATGCACATGATTAAGCTTCACTATGATCTTCTCCTTCTTGAATCAAGAACGAAGGTGGAGCAACCTTTACACAATGATCTCTTGTTCTTACAACATGAAAGATGAGCTTAGGAAGAAAAGATTGAGAGTTTGGAAGCTTGGAAATCACTTGGAGAGCTTAACAGTGTTTATGCATTAGATAATAATTTCTCTCCAAGTCTCAACCCTTTTATATTCCAGGCTGAAAATCCTGATTACCAGTTGAGTAATGAAAGCATTGGTCGACTAGTAGCAAGTAACGGCTACTATGTTGTGCATAATCTGTGGGGATTCTGTGCATCATCAGCCCAACGACTGTATACCAATCAACTGATACTTGTGTCAATTAACTAGTAGCCGACCACAACAGTCTGTTTATTTTGATATTAGGTATCAGTCAATTGATAGAAGTATCTATCAACTGGTATCTCTTAATATGAGAATATAGGACTTCAAACATGATCCTTCTTACTTGAACTAAATCCTTATCCTAGACTTATACCTTTAAGCATCTTCCATCAGCCTCGCACCCTTAGGATGCTTCCAAGCCCACGGCTCCTCACTTGCGCTTGCCTTCAAGTGCTTCCTTCGGCTTCGTCATGCTAAGTCTCTTTTTGTTAAGAGGTCGCACCTCTAGAACTTCACCCGCCAAGACTATCTTCTTGGACTTTCCTTTGTACCTTCTTACTCAATATTTATGTTAGATCACCAACCTTGCCTAACTTAAACTTATTTGACCAAACATCAAAAGTAAATAATGCTTGGAGCAAGATTGCACCAACATGAAAGACTATCTAGCTTCCTAAATTTGAAAGGGTTTAAAGAATGTCAAATTGATCCTATACTTTTTTATTAAAATCATTGATTTAGACATATTCATAGCTCAAGTATACGTAGATGACACAGTATTTGGGTCAACTAACTAAAAATTTTTAAAAGAACTCATAATTTTAATGGAAAATAAATTTGAAATGATTTTAGTTGGAGAGTTAAACTATTTTTTAAGACTTAATCTAAGATTTCAGATGTTTATGTCAGTACATCGCTATAAATTTAGGCTTTAAATAAATTACATTGATCAATTTGAATAATCTGGTTAGTAATAAACTAGTTAGAGCCAAAAGCTTAAATTGACCAACCTAAGTCAACAGCTACTATCTTATAATAGTCAGCTAAGTATGAAGGTTGGGCATTTCATCATAAGAATATTTTTTTTAGTTTTTAAACCATACTTATACTTATAGATAATTATTAATTTAAGGGGAGCATAAATATCATTTTTGAAATTATTTCAAGACTAAGAAAATTCAAACTTCATTTTTTTTTTACAAATTTGTTAATTTTTGTATTTTTAAAATTTAATATTTCCAATATCTCTTGTTAACATTTAAAAAAAAAGTTTAAAAAAACCTTTTTCAGATTCTACATTTTTAAATTTTCAAATATTTGGGTTTCAACTAACATTTTTCAATTTCAAAATTTCTTTTCTCCAAATATTTCAAAAATTGTTTACTATCTTTTTCAAAAATTTTATTTTTATTTAAATTTTCAAATTTAATATTCTACACTTATGTTTTTAGACTTCTTCATTTAAAAAGAATTTTTTTCTTCACATCCTTGTTTCAAAATTCTCTTTCTAAAATAATTTATTTTTTAAATAATTACTTTCATCATTTGTTTTTTTTAATTATGGGTTATTTTCAAAAGTCTAAAAATATTTCCTAAGAAATAATTTCAAAGTCTATTTTTCAAAACTTATTCATTAGAAATCTTGATTAACTTTTTAAAAAACCTAACTCTTTATAAATCATATTTTCATACATCTTTTGTTTCAAAATTTTCTATCTACAATACTTAAATCTTGGAATACTTCAGACTTGTTGTTTATATTGTAAGTACCCCGTAGTAGTTTTGATGTGATTAACCAAGTCAAGTTAGGTTTTATTGGTATTTAACCCTTGTGTCTAAGTGTGCAGGAACTTAGGAGCACAGGAAGTCGAGTGAAAGATGCAGCTAGTGAGAAAGATGTCACGGGAGAGAGCCAATGGAGCTCAGTGCGTCCGAGGTATGAGGTGTTGTGGAAGAGTATGTGGGCAGACGAGGAGGCGTGTTGCATTTCTGAGGGATGAGAAGCCAGAGCAGAAGTTTGTTCGAATGCCGAAAAATGGGTTCGGGTGAGCCCTATTCTAGATGGCCGAAATCACCCAAGCGAGCGGAGTTGGAACAGAAGACCTAGACCAATGTGAGCGGAACTGGAGCGAAAGGTCGAGATGGAAAGTCAACAGATCCAGCTGCTTGGAACCCTTCCGAGAGCCCGAAGCAGGTTTTTATCCAAAACATGACATAGCGCATTCTTTTGCGATGGGGATAAAAGTTTATCATCCCAGGCGCCTGAAACCCTTCCAGGCACCTCGACCAGGGCTATAAATATACCTCTGGTCCCAAAAGTTTAGACAGAATACTTGTAATCATTCCTTTTTCAATTTAGCTTTGTAATTGAGTGCTTCAACTATTGTAAGAGACTTCTTCGCCTATGCCTAAAGGAGAATTTGATTAGTGCTTCAGAGTCTTAGATTAATAACCTTTCTGGTTGTAACCAAGTAAAAAATCATAACCTCTTCCTTTCTTTAATTAGTCTCTTATTTTTTATGTAAGTGTTATATTTATTAAAGCTATAAAAGTTTGAGAAAGATTTTATTTGTTTTTATTATGAAGGCTATTCACCCCCTCTAGTCGGTCACCAAAGGAACCAACATATATTTCCCCTATTTTTGATGTATATTAAAGGGGGAGAGATAGTGAATCCAGGGGGAGTTAACAAACTCAGGGGAAGAGTTAAGTTAAAATTCTAATTTACTTATCTTTGCATATGTTATAAGCTTAACTATGAACCTTAGTTGCTAAACATCAAAAAGGGGAAGATTATTGGTGAAGAGTGCATCATAATCGAACTTAAGTTTTTGATATTATCAAAGATTTAAGTTAAGTCTTATTGTGATCTAAAAGTTAACTAAGTGTGCAAGATGTTTACTCGATCACGAAAGTATTAGCAGATCATGGAAGCCAGGCGGAAGCCTAAGTGGGTAGAGAGGACCCGACACTTGGCAAGGAAGCTCGATAGGTCTGGAGTACCGAAGATCGAGAGGAAGTCCTAGTGAGTTGATCTGATGCTAAGCCACAAAGTCCAAATAGGTCTGGAAGACTAATATTTAGCAGGTAGGTTGAGGTAATCAACTGGAGAGGAGTGATAGTGAGGTCGTGTTCTGGAAAGAAATAAACCCTAGGCCACTGAACCAACTAAAGAAATCAGGAAGGTTTCCAAGTTGAGATCAAAAAAGTTTTATTGTCAATTACTACCCATGCATCATATATTACTATCCTAACTTTGTTTTGCAGAAATACATTTTGTTTAACACTATTTTGCAGGAATGACCGAATCGATTGACTGAACCCATGGATCAGTTAACCGAACAAGGTTGACACAGATTAGTTATCAGATCGAGTCAAAGTAAAAAATGGAAGCCAGACTGATTGGTTGACCGAACCCAGGGATCGATCGATCGAACAATAATATATAATTAATGGATAATTAATGAAGAATCTCAGTGAATAGGAAAACTACACTAATCGATCGACTGGTAAAAGAGATCAATCAACCAAACCATAAATGCGCAAATATTATATCTCGACGAAGTAGGAAAGCAAGGAGATCAGTCAACCGATAGGAGGATTAGTCGACTGAAAGGATCAGTCAACCGAATGGCTTTTCAATTAACTAAACGACTTTTAGGGTTTAGGGTTTAGGGTTGCCCGAACGACTTTTTGGTCGATCGAACGGCTTTTCGATCGATCGAACGGCTTTTCGATCGATCGAACGGCTTTTTGGTCGATCGAACGACTTTTCGGTCGACTGGACCATGCTTATATAAGGGGAGCTTGAGGTCCGAGGCAATGAACTAAATTTGAATTTTCTCTGTGCTAAAGCTCTCATTTGTGCTACTCTGCTGATCATCTTCAAGCAAGCTACTGCTTTGACAAAGTGCTGACGATCTTCATCTTTATTCATGTTCGATATACTTTAATTTAGCTTACACTATACTTAATTTCAAATAAAATAGTAGGTTGTTACTATCTTATACTTTACATTTGTACAAATTACTTATTTTTGAAGGATTTCAGAAAGAAGAATTATAGTAAATTACCCTTCGATGCAATCAAGGATCACAGGTCTTGGAGTAGAAGTTGACATAGGCTCCGAACTAAGTAACCACCTGAGTCTTCTTTTATTTTCCACTGCTTAACTTTGATCTATTTTTTCGATAAAAGAAAAAGTTTTAAACGAGTGATATTCACCCCTCCCCCCTTTATTTCTTCATTTTAATCCTTCAAAAACAACTTCAATTAACAACCGATCAATCTAATCCACCAAATCGAGATTAACATCATTTCAATGATCTAACTCCTCCATAATGTTCCTCAAATCTGATTATAACCTAAACAAAACTAAACAAATATAACTAATAGGTAAAGAAAATAGTTACTCTACAACTTCTCTTTTGGTATTATAATGGAATGGTGTAGGCGATGGAGGGCTAACACTGTGACTAATCAAACGAAACAATGCCCATCTAGGCCGGTAGATCACAATGTTTCCACGACTACTTAGAGCTGTGGTAGGTCGCACCACAGTGGTGGCTAGGGTAGTGCGTTGTTGGGCTAGCCTCACATGATGTGAGGGAATGACGATAAAGAGGGGTGGCAGATCTGTGGCGTTGGCAAGGGCTGAGGTGTTGTGCTGGCAATGAATCAAGAAATAATGGATAGCGGCAGTGAATTGGAGATAGGGAAAAGGCGTGTGAGGGATCGTTGGCTGGCCCCTGGTAGTCGTTGGGGGATGCACTGTTGACGAATGGAATGACGTGGATGGCAATGCCAAGGGTCAGCTACTACGATCTAGGGCATGAAAGATATAGGGTGAGTGGCAGTGGCCATGGGATAGCCATGTTTGGCCATGGGTTGGCCTCGTCCGACAGAGGCAGCGACAACAGCGGTGACCAACGGTGGCAACGAGGTGGAGGCGTCCGTAGAGAGGCGAGAGGAGAGGGTTCTAGAAAATGGCAAGGAAATGAAGAGCATAAGTTAGGTTTAGATATTTATAACTAGGATTTGGTTAACCAACTATATGTTAATTTAATAATCAACTCTTAACTTAATTGGGATATCTAAACAGGTTTCCTTTTAGCCTAATAAATCTATCCCTTAAAACGTGATCCGGCGGTAAGAATAGGGGACCCCCATTTTGAGGAGTCAATGCCACGTGGAAGTCAAAGGGCCAGGTGGTCCATCGGAAAAGGAGGGACCGACCGGATGCTCGAGAGAAGGTCGGGTCGATCGACCGATCGGAGAAGGGTGGCTAACCGACCGGATGGCCGACTGGTGTTTAACTGACGGCCAAAAGGCGCCCCGATGGGAGTCGGGGTTCCGGCGCTCGATTGAACAGGAACGAAGGGCCGAGCGGAGCGGAAGTCACGCTCGGCCAAAGACATAAGGTAGCATACTGCTAACAGTATCCACAAAGCACATGACCGAGAATCTCCCAAGTAAACCACTATATATGTCCGGCCGGACGTAAGGTGGAGGCTGTCTGGCCGGAAGTCTGGCAGGGAGTAAGGGAAAAAGGACAAGGGACACCTTTTTCTGACAGCGGGCATGTTCTACGTTCAGGCCATACTCAAAATCCTACAGCAGAAAGATCCGTTGTCCCATCAGAGACGTGCTCAAACTGTAGCGGTATGGTGTCAGGTAAGCTCCTCTGACAAGCCCACACTACAGTGTGGGAAAGGACACGTGTACACCTCGGTATGTGTGCACTCGCTTCTCCACAGCCCTATATAAAGGTCCTCACCCTTCGCCAGAGGTACGCGTTCTTGGGGAGTTGGAGCCACTTTCTTGTTGTCGAGCTTTGCCTGACTTGAGCGTCAGAGGGTCGCCGCCGGGAACCCCTTCCCGGCCCGACTTCTGTGCAGGTTCGCCGGAGGATCATACGACTAGTCGGAGATCCACATCAGCGACTCGGAGAGCGCCACGTGCCCAGCGTCCGTTGATTCAGCTTTCGGACAAGATCAATTTGGCGTCATCTGTGGGAACGCTCCTGCATCCGATCGGAAACAATGGACGAGGCTGGACGACAGCATTCGGTGATGCTCTCCACAGAGGAGCTTGACGCTTTGATCGAGACAAGAGCCGCCAAGCTTGTAGAACATAGGCAAAAGTCGCAAGCCGAGCGGGCAGAGCAGCAAGCAACATCAGCATCAGGAGGCCGAGTGGAAGCACCGCAGGCCACAGTTGCATTTCATCGGGCTCTATTCCGCACTCTTGAAGCCGCAGCAACTAATCGTGATCGGGGATCTTCTTCGGATGAAATGCCAAGATGAGATAAAAAAGGGAAAGCCCCTCGAACGGACGCCTCTCCCGAGTGGATCAACCATCAATTTTCAGAGGCTATTCTACGAGACCCCCTGCCCAAGCATTATGTGCCTCCAGCGATCGGTGAGTACAACGAAACCACCGATCCGGATGATCATTTGGGTAAGTTCGACAACACGGCCACTCTTCATCAGTACACAGATGGAGTGAAGTGTCGAGTTTTTCTTACCACCCTCTCGGGATCGGCCCAACGGTGGTTTCGGAGATTGCCGGACGGATCTATCTCAAGTTTCAAAGACTTCCGAACGGCCTTCCTCCACCACTTCGCAAGCAGTCGGCGCTATCAAAAAACCAGTGTTAGTCTATTTGCCATCAAACAGGAAGCCCGCGAATCGCTCCGAGCCTACATCCAGCGGTTCAACAGAGTGGCCATGGATATTCCAACGGCCACCTCGGAGACCATGATGAATGCCTTTACACAAGGCCTCGTCGATGGGGATTTCTTCCGATCACTCATTCGGAAGCCGCCCCGGGACTACGACCACATGCTGCACCGGGCCAACGAATACATCAACGTGGAGGAAGCCCAAGCGGCCCGGAAAAAAGAAACTCCAACCGAGCGGGCTCCTCCTACCGAACGGAAGACGCACGTTGCTCATCAGCCACCCAGAGGACCGAGGGCCGAAGCAATCCGCTCCCCCCATGCTAGGTCCCACGTGCAAGAGTAGCTGCCGCTCGGCCCAAGCCAAAGAAGAAATGGACCCCAATGTTCTGCTCCTTCCACCGGACGGACACACATAACACCAAGGATTGCCGGAGTCTTCCTCTAATCACCCACCCCATCCCCAGGAGTGGCGGTCGTCGATCGCCATCAGCCGACAGGCGACAGAGGCCTCGTGAAGCCGATCGGGAGATAGCTGACAAGCGACAACAGCAGACGCCCGAGGGACATCGCTCTCCGAGGCGGGAGAATCTCTGGATGTCTAGGGAACGGCCCCGACCGTCCGCTCGGGAAGAAGAAAATAGAAGTAATACTTCCCGAGGCGAGATCACATTATTGCTGGCGGGCCGACCGGAGGCGACTCTAACCGAGCAAGGAAGGCGAGCGTCCGGCAGCTCCAGATCCATGCGGTCGGCTGCAGCCAGGAACGGGTAAGTGGAGCCGAAATCAGTTTTGGGCCCAGGGACTTGGAAGGAGTTGAAGTCCCCCACGACGATGCTCTTCTCATCAAAGCGGTAATAGCCAATTACATAATACACCGCGTTTTTATGGACACAGGAAGCTCGGTCAACATCATGTTCAAAAAGGCCTTCGATCAACTACAAATTGACCGAGCCGAGCTGCTGCCCATGATAACCCCCCCTTTACGGGTTTACGGGCAATGAAGTTCAGCCGGTCGGACAGATCTGGCTGGCCATATCGCTGGGAGAGGAGCCGCTCAGAAGGACGCAGACTGCAAACTTCGTCATCGTGGACTCTCCGTCGGCGTACAATGTCATATTGGGACGACCGGCTCTAAGTGAGTTCCGAGCGGCCGTCTCCACCTTCCACCAGAAAATCAAGTTCCCAGTAGAAGACAAGGTGGGAGAAGTACTAGGAGATCAATTGGCAGCTCGGCGATGCTACATCGAGATGGTCCGAGCTGAAGCCAATGCCGCTCGGAAGGCGCCATGAATCGAGGTGAACGCTATAATTGAAAACCTCCCTCTTTGGTTTATGAAGAAAAAGAGAAAGTGCAGATTCACACGACCCGATCGGAGGCCACAACGTTCATTGCGGCCGATGTGGAGGCCAACCAGAAAGAGGAAGTGATCAAATGCCTCCAGAGAAACCATGATGTCTTCGTCTAGTCAACGCATGAGCTGCCCGGAATTTCACCGAGTATAGCGCAGCACGAGCTCCACGTCTGACCAGACGCTCGGCCGGTGAAGCAAAGAAAGAGGGACTTCAGCGCCGAACAGAATGCAATCATCCGGTCGGAGGTCGAGAAACTCTTGGAGGCCGGCCACATACACGAGGTCCAGTTCCCTAGCTGGCTGGCGAACGTGGTACTAGTCTCCAAGCTAGGCAATAAATGGAGAGTGTGCATCGATTTCCGGGACCTTAACAAGGCGTGCCCAAAAGATTTTTATCCTCTGCCCCGGATCGATCAACTGGTGGATTCTACGGCCGGCTGCGAGTTGATATGCATTCTCGACGCATATCAAGGCTATCATCAAGTGCCGCTCGCCCGAGAAGATCAAGAAAAAGTCAGCTTCGTTACAGCCGACGGCACTTATTGCTATAATGTGATGCCGTTCGGACTAAAGAACGCTGGAGCCACTTATCAGCGATTAATGAACAAAGTATTCAAAGAGCAGATCGGGCGAAATTTGGAAGTATACGTGGACGACATTCTCATCAAGTCCGTCCAAGCGGCCGATCTTTTCGAAGACATGGAGGAAACTTTCTAAATGCTACGGAAATATGGAGTCAAGCTAAACCCTCAGAAGTGCCTATTCGGAGCAAAAGGCGGGCGTTTCTTGGGATACATAGTGACTGAGCGGGGCATCGAAGCAAATCCCAGCAAAGTGAAAGCATTACAAGATATGCCGCCCCCGAGAAATCTGAGGGAAGTGCAGCGCTTGACCGGTCGGATAACAGCATTGTCCAGATTCATCTCCAAGACTGCCGACCGGGCCTTACCTTTTTTCAAAATCTTGCGCAAAGCCACTAAATTTCAATGGGACGAAGAATGCGATCGGGCGTTCGAAGATCTGAAGACATATTTGAACTCTCTCCCGGTGCTAGCCAAGCCAACTATGGGTGAGCCACTTTGTATCTATTTATCTTCAATTGAGCAAGCAGTCGGCTCGGCACTAGTGAGGGCGAGCGGAGAAGAGCCTGTATATTTTCTGAGCCATATTTTAAAAGATGCTGAATCTCGCTACACCGGGCTCGAGAAGCTGGCTTTCGCTTTGGTCCTCGCCGCTCGGCGCCTCCGTCCCTATTTCTTGGCTCATACCATCATTGTCCGGACGAATAGTCCATTGGGAAGAGTGCTATTGAACCCAGAAGCGTCCGGACGGCTCATCAAATGGACAACGGAGTTGAGCGAATTCGACATCCAGTACCAACCCCGTTCGGCGATAAAGGTGCAGTCCTTGGCGGATTTCGTCACCGAAGTACAAAGGCCAGAACTCGAAGCCATGTGGAGGATATTTGTGGACGGGTCGTCCACTAGGCTCGGGAGCGGGATTGGAGTACTACTGCTATCTCCCCAAGAAGAAAAGATGCACTTATCCGTCCGGCTAGGTTACAGAGCTACGAACAATGAAGCAGAGTATGAAGCACTCATAGCCGGCTTGCAGGCAGCTCGGCATGTTGGGGCCGGTCGAGTGATGCTTCACTCGGATTCTCAGCTAGCCGCTCATCAGCTCTCTGGCACCTTTGAAATTAATAACGCGCGGCTCAAACTCTATACGGAAGCATTCGAAAAGCTCAGAGCCGACTTTAGAGAGGTCAGTATACAAAAGATACCCCGGGCAGAAAACCAAGCAGCCGATGAGTTAGCCAAACTCGCAAGTTCAATAACGTCGGTCGCCATCCAGCAGCCAATTGAACAAATATCTTTGGTGGCGCACGTCGACCGGATGGAGGGCCTCACGTTTCCGAGCGACTGGAGGACACCCATCATGGAGTTTCTGCGCTCGGGCGCTACACCGTCTGATCGGGATGAAGCCCAGCTGTTAAGGAGGAGAGACGGCCGGTTCACACTCATTGGAGATCAATTATACAAGAAGGCTTTCTCCCGCCCGCTGTTGAAATGCATGAGCTCGGAAGACTCGGCATACATCCTCCAAGAAGTACATCAAGGATCGTGCGAAGGGCATCCGGGCGGACGATCGCTGGCTAAGAAGATCCTGCTGGTCGGATACTTCTGACCAACCTTACAAGCAGACGCCGCTCGGACCGTGTTGACATGCCTTTCTTGCCAAAAGTATCATAATTTCTCACACCGACCGGCTGAGGAAATGAAAGCAGTTACTGTGTCCTGTCCGTTCGACCAATGGGGAATGGATATTGTGGGTCCGTTTCTCATGGCGACCGGGCAGCGAAAATTTCTACTGGTGGCGGTCGATTATTTTTCTAAGTGAGTGGAGGTCGAGCCGCTAGCCAAGATCACCGAGCTGATGGTCAAGAAGTTTATCTGGCAACATATTATCTGCCAGTTCGGCATCCCTCGCCGACTTGTTTCCGACAACGGAAGGCAATTCACTGGAAAGTTGCTCGAAGATTGGTGCAAAAGTTATGGCATTGAGCAACACTTCACGTCCGTGGCATACCCCCAAAGCAATGGTCAAGCCGAAGTAGCCAATCGGGAAATTCTTCGTATTTTGCGCGCTCGGCTCGACCATATGGGAGGAAGTTGGGTAGATGAAGTGCCGGGTGTCCTATGGGCCATCCGAACGACCCCAAAGGAAGGAACGGGCGTCACACCTTTCCATCTGGTGTACGGCGGCGAAGCGGTGATTCCTGTCGAAGTCGGCGTCGAGTCCGTCCGGATCCAGAATTATGATGATGGCAATGCCGAGCGGAGGAAAATGGAGCTGGATTTGGTTGATGAGGAGCGAGCCAAGGCGTCCGTCCGGCTGATGGCGTACTGGCAACGGATGAAGCAAAACTACAACCGGCGTGTAATCCCCAGATCATTCCAGGTCGGCGACCTTGTCTGGAAGAAAGTAAAGCAGGTCGGAGACGTCGGCAAGCTAGAAGCTCCTTGGGCAGGTGTTGCAACCCGCAAGTGTACGGAAATGTCGCAAGTAATATAAAAGATTATCGTATCCACAGGGACTGGAATAAGCACTAGAAATGTCTCAATGCGAATTAGCTAAACAACTATCCAATTGTTTCAAATGCAAAGTGAAGGTAAACAAATCTAATATTAAAGATCAACAAACAAGAGTTTAGTGTTTTGGGTTATGATAAAGGGAGATTCTAGGAGTTTCAGTTTCTTTGTAAGATTTCTCGAATGTAAATGGTTCACCAATTCTTATCCCTCAATTGCCAAACACTTGTAGAAAGTTGTCGGTTCTCTCTTGCAATAGATAACCGGCTAAGGACTGAGAAATGTATCTAAATATGATCAATTAGACGTGAACCTACGTTGTCCTTACACAGAAGCGCACCTATTACTATGCCTTCCTCGGATATCAACATAGAAGCCCACAACTTATTAATCTATCAGGATACAAGAAACTAAGCACAAGATCCATCCTACTCTCTTAAATGTTCCTATTTCCTCTTCAAGATTATCTCTCAAACGTCCTTACACGGGCTTGCACCTGTCACGTGGATCTCTCGGATGATCGAGTGAGAGTTTATCTTTACAAAGTCCAAAAGAAATCCAAACAATCAATCAAGAATGAGAATTAAGCATAAATCACCATTAATCATTCAAGATCTAATTGATACAAGCAAGACAATGTCATTGAAACAAGAAAATGGCAAATCCATAAGAGATTACATCAATCCATCATACAAATACTCCCTTAATCCTAGAATACAAGATCTACTCCATGAATCGAGGAAGAATACCCGAAGAAATAAAGATTACAAGCATTGCTTAAATCCCCAATCCAAGAAACCAAGAAAAGGGGAAAAGAGAAAACTTATCTACGAAGAAGCCTCGTCTTCAGATCCAATCCTCGCTCCGGAGTCGAAATCGTCAAGAACTCCCCTCGAATCGCCCAGAAATCCTCCCAAGAATGGGAGGATACCACTAAATCTTGCCTTCTCCCAAAGGGGGGAGAGCTCCCCTTTCAATTCATGAAGGAGGGTTTAAATAGAGCAGGAAATCGGGCGCCACACGGCCCCATGACACAGCCGTGTGAGATTCACACGGCCATGTCCAGTTCCTTCTCTGCCAAAGCTGCACGGTCGTGTGACTCACACGGCCAGGACCCTTCTGCTCTCTGGAAATGCTACACGGTCGTGTGATGCACACGGCCAGGACCCTTCTGCTCTCTGGAAATGCTACACGGCCGTGTGGTGCACACGACCACCACCTGCTTGGCCTCTGGAAACCTCACACGGCCCTGTAGATCTACACGTCCATGTAAGGCATCTGCTCTAATTTCTTCAAATCAAGACACGGCCGTGTGAGATTCACACGGCCATGTCCTCTTCCCTTCCTGTTAAAACAACACGGCCGTGTGTGGTACACGGCCTAATGCTCTCTCTCCCTTCAATTCCTTCCAAGCTTGCCCAAGGACGCATAATCTTCACCAATTTCGACTCCTGTGTACAGAAAATGCACAAAAAACAGATCTCCGAACCAAAAGAGTAAATATGCTAAAAGGAAAGCTGGAAGTATAAAAATGCATAGATCAAGCATGCTCAAAGTATGTAAATGTACGTAAAAACATGCATAAAAGAGTATATAATCTACGCACATCACACCCCCAGACTTAAACATTTGCTTGTCCTCAAGCAAAATGCTGCAGTCAAAATTCATATGTTCTACAACACATTCATAAAACCTAGTGCACTTTCCTAACTCTATCAAAAAGTTTCATTAACAAGCGTGATCATGGAAACAAGTAAAGTATGGTTCAAGCATAAGAATCTTGTGCACAGTGTAAAAGTAACTCAACACCCTTCAAGTTTCAATCCATGTCCTAGTCAAGTCGTCATCAAATTTGAATTCCTAATGTTTCCAGTGAAAGACAAGTAACCAGTGATAGGCACTTACTCACCATTCACTTGGTTCATATTTCTCAACTAACCCAAGGTCTCAAAGGTGTGCTCAATCTCAAGGGAAGCTAAGCAGTCATTTCCCCAGTAACCTAACTCGGTCTCAAAGGGGTGACTTGCTAGATTCCACTCATGACAACTATTTTTTATATCCCTTTTTTTTTTTTTATAAGTGTTTGCATTGTGCAAAACTTATTCACAAATGTACTTTTAGCATACATGTTGGGATATTTTGATTTTTCCAAATGAGCTTTAATGATTTGAGCCTCATCCAATGATGTGCGTAGATTATATACTCTTTCATGCATACTTTGATGCTCATCTACTTGTATTTCATTGGAATAATCTATGTTTATTGCACCCTATTTCATTAGAATATCATACTTTCATTATATTCTGTTCGGAGATCTACTCTTTGCTTATTTTGATTGATAGGACGTGATTTGGAGCAAAAACAGAGTTTAAATGAAGTCTAGAGCTTCCAGAGTGACATGGGCATGCAAAACTATGTTTTCTTCATGTTCTGGCCGTGTAGAACTCACATGGGAGTGTTAAGGCCGTGTAGGGGTCATGTTGGGGCCGTGTGAAGGCCGTGTGAACCTCACACGGCCGTGTGAGGTTTTCTGCATGCAGACTAAAACTAAAACGGCCATAACTTTGTGCTCGGTTGGAGATTTGGGCTGTTCTTTATATCGAGTTGTAGATAACTTCAAGATCTAAAACATTGATGAAGACTTCAATGGGAGAAAACCCCATCTTGGTGGCCTAAAAGATATTGCAATGAAACATAACTATTCAAAGCTAAGACAAAGGGTGTACAAGGGCCATGCAAGGGGGTGTGAGCTGCACACGGCCATGTATGGCATCTAGTGCTGAAACCTTACATGGCCGTGTAAATCTACACGGCCATGTGAGGTTTCCAGAGGCCAAGCAGGTGGTGGCCGTGTGGATCTACACGGCCGTGTGAGGTTTCAAGAGGCCAAGCAGGACATGGCCGTGTGGATCTACACGGCCATGTGAGGTTTCCAGAGGCCAAGCAGGTGGTGGCCGTGTGGATCTACACGGCCGTGTGAGGTTTCCAGAGGCCAAGCAGGTGGTGGCCGTGTGCACCACACGGCCGTGCAGCATTGGCAGAGAAGGAACTGGACATGGCCGTGTGGATCTCACACGGCCGTGTCGAGGGGCCGTGTGGCGCCCGATTCCCTCCTCTATTTAAACCTTCCTTCATGAATTGAAAGGGGATCTCTCCCCCTTTGGGAGAAGGCAAGATTTGGTGGTTTCCTCCCATTCTTGGGAGGATTTCTGGGCGATTCAAGGGGAGTTCTTGGCGATTCCGGCTCCGGAGCGAGGATTGGATCCGAAGACAAGGCTTCTTCGTAGATAAGTTTTCTGTTTTCCCCTCTTCTTGTTTTCCTGGATTGGGGATTCAAGGAATGCTTGTAATCTCTATTCTTTCGGGTTTTCTTCCTCGATTCATGGAGTAGATCTTGTATTCTAGGATTAAGGGAGTATTTGTAAGATGGATTGATGTAATCTCTTATGGATTTACCATTTTCTTGTTTCAATGACATTATCTTGCTTGTATCAATTAGATCTTGAATGATTGATGGTGGTTTGTGCTTAATTCTCATTCTTGATTGATTGTTTGGATTTCTTATGGACTTGGTAAGGATAAACTCTCACTCGATCATCCGAGGGATCCACGTGACAGGTGCAAGCCCGTGTAAGGACGTTTGAGAGATAATCTTGAAGAGGAAATAGGAATATTCAAGAGAGTAGGATGGATTCTATGATTAGCTTCTTGTATCTTTATAGATTAATAAGTTGTGGGCTTCTATGTTGATATCCGAGGAAGGCATAGTAATAGGTGCGCTTCTGTGTAAGGACAACGTAGGTTCATGTCTCATTAATCCTATTTAGATACATTTCTCAGTCCTTAGCCGGTTGTCTATTGCAAGAGGGAACCGGCAACTTTCTACATGTTTGGCAATTGAGGAATAAGAATTGGTGAACCATTTACATTCAAGAAATCTTACAAAGAAACCGAAACTCCTAGAATCTCCCTTTATCATAACCCAAAACACTAAACTCTTGTTTGTTGATCTCTAATATTAGATTTGTTTACCTTTACTTTGCTTTTGAAACGATTGGATAGTTGTTTAGCTAATTCGCATTGAGACATTTCTAGTGCTTATTCCAGTCCCTGTGGATACGATAATCTTTTATATTACTTGCGACATTTCCGTACACTTGCGGAGCGTAACAAGTTTTTGGCGCCGTTGCCGGGGACTGCGCTATAACATTAGGAATTATCAATTGAGTTAGACTAAACATAACATTTGTTTTCCTTTCATATTGCATAGTTGTAACTAATCATTAGATTTCTATTTTTTTTTACTTTTCTTGTATAACTTTCACTTCTTGTTAATTCTTTTTGTACAAACTTAATTCTGCATTTTTGATTCTTCTATTTTTCTTTTTGTTTCGAATTGCTATCTGCTATCTTGTTCTTGTGTATGCGAAGATCTAACTTTGCAGGGGAATTCTTTCCTTTTGACCCTGAGATTGATAGAACTTTCCATAAAAGAAGAATTCTGCAAAGGCAAATCGAAGAACAAGAATATCTAAACATGGTGTGCAAGTCACTAGGAGATTATGGAGCTCCGAAGTCTGCAAAACAAATGGGAGCAATTGTTTACCCTAACATACAAGCAAGAAATTTTATACTCAAACCATCTTTTGTTTCCATGGTTCAGAAAACTCAGTTTGGAGGATTAGAGATTGAAAATCCTTATTCCCATTTGATGGAGTTTTATAGATATTGTTGTACCTTGAAATATGAAGAAGTTTCATCTGATATTATTCAGCTGCTTGCTTTTCCTTTTAGTCTGAAGGGTGCTGCAAAAAGATGGTACAATTCTCTAAAGTCTCAAAGTATCAGAACATGGGATGAGTTAGAGCAAAAATTCCTTGACCAATATTTCCCTCTAAGGAAGACTACTTATTTGAGAAGTCAAATTTTAAATTTTAAGCAATTGGATGGAGAAAAATTTTACCAAGCCTGGGAAAGATATTCTTCTCTTCTACAGTTATGTCCACATCATGGAATTGAGAAATGGTTAATTATGCATTTGTTCTATGTTGGGCTTTCTTTCTCAAATAAGAATCAACTGGATTTAGCATCTGGAGGATCATTTTTGAAAAAGAGTCTAGAAGAAACTTTTGAGATAGTTGGCAGAATCACGCAAAATTCCAATGATTGGGCAGAGCAAGATAGTTCATTCTTGACAATGGATATCATTAGAGGAAAGGATGATGTTGAAAAAGGGCTCATCTTGAATCAAAGTGATTTCCAAACATTATTTCCTTGGTGTTGTGCATCATTATTAAAAACATTTGGTGAAAAAGCATTTTCAACAGAAAAGGGGGTATGTCTTGGTGATCATAAGGAGGAAGATCTGTCTTTAGACAATGAAGAGTTGTTAGAAGAAAGCTTGGCTGAGGAGGAGACTATGTTGATAGAACAAGAGCCAGTTTTTCCAGAAATAGTACCACTCAACTTGAACTTAAACCATTACCCCCAAATCTTAAGTATGAATTTCTTGGGCCGAATTCTACTTATCCAGTTATAATTAGTGCTCAGTTAAATGAGTTTGAAACAAAGAGACTGTTGGATGAGTTAAGGTTGCATAGAAAGGCCATTGGATATACAATCGATGATATAAAAGGGATTAGTCCATCTCTCTGTATGCATAGAATTTTACTTGAAGAGGGGTACAAGAACTCAATTGAGCATCAAAGGAGACTAAATCCAAATTTAAAAGAGGTAGTAAAGAAGGAAGTGATTAAACTACTTGATGCGGGGATTATTTACCCAATTTCGGATAGTGCATGGGTGAGTCCAGTCCACGTGGTTCCAAAAAAAGGAGGAATGACTGTTATCAAGAATGAAGGAGATAAGCTAATTTCAACACGAACAGTGACGGGGTGGCGAATGTGCATTGATTATCGGAAGTTGAATAAAGAAACAAGGAAGGATCATTTCCCTTTACCATTTATTGATGAAATGCTTGAAAGATTGGCTAAACATTCTTATTTTTGTTACTTGGACGGATATTCTGGTTTTTTTCAAATTCCGATTCATCCTCAAGACCAGGAGAAGACTACTTTTACTTGTCCTTATGGTACCTTTGCCTATCGTCGGATGCCATTTGGGCTTTGTAATGCTCCAGCCACTTTTCAGAGGTGCATGATGGCAGTTTTTTCAGATTTAATAGAGAAAATTATGGAGGTTTTCATGGATGACTTCTCAGTTTATGGGAATGACTTTGATTCTTGTTTGTCAAATCTTTCTACTGTTCTAAAAAGGTGTGAAGATACAAACCTAGTGTTGAACTGGGAAAAATGTCATTTTATGGTTAAGGAAGGAATAGTTTTGGGGCATAAAATTTCAGAGCGTGGTATTGAGGTAGATCCAGCAAAAGTGGAAGTAATAGACAAATTACTCCCACCCATCAATATAAAAGGAGTTAGGAGTTTTTTAGGACATGCTGGCTTCTATAGACGCTTTATTAAGGACTTTTCAAAGATTTCCAAGCCATTAACTAATCTGTTGATTAAAGATGTTGAGTTTTGTTTTGATAGCGAATGTATTGAAGCCTTCAATAAAATTAAGAGTGCTCTTACAACAGCTCCAGTCATTCAAGCACCTGATTGGGATCTTCCTTTTGAAATAATGTGTGATGCTAGTGATTTTGCTGTAGGAGCAGTTTTGGGACAGCGAAGAAATAAGATTTTGCATGCGATCCATTATGCAAGTAAAACACTTGATGCAGCCCAAGTAAACTATTCTACTACGGAAAAAGAATTATTGGCAGTGGTATTTGCTATTGATAAATTTAGATCTTATCTGGTGGGATCAAGAGTAATAGTATATACTGATCATGCAGCTATCCGGTATCTACTTGGAAAGAAGGACGCTAAACCTAGGTTAATCAGGTGGATTTTACTTTTGCAAGAGTTCAACCGTGAGATTAGGGATAAGAAAGGAGCTGAAAATGTAGTAGCGGATCATTTGTCTAGAATATCTCAAAAGTCAGAAAATGAGGTGGATGTTGATTTGCCTATTGATGACATATTCCCAGATGAACACTTACTAGCCTTATCAAGTGTGAAAACTCCTTGGTATGCAGATTTTGTGAATTTCCTTGCTAGTGGAGTGTTACCTCTGGATTTTTCTCATCAACAAAGTAAAAAGTTTTTTTCAGAAGTTAAGAATTATGTTTGGGATGAACCTCTCCTGTACAAGAAATACAATGATGTGATTTATCGAAGATGTATACCTGAAGAAGAGGTTAGAGATATCTTGTTTCATTGCCATTCTTCGTCCTATGGAGGACATCTGGGTAGTTCAAAAATGATTACGAAGATTCTTCAAGCAGGATTTTATTGGCCAACCTTATTCAAGGATGCTAAGTTGTTTGTTCAATCCTGTGACCAATGTCAGAGAACTGGGAATATAACTAGAAGAAATGAAACGATGTTAAATTACATTCTTGAGGTTGAGTTATTTGATGTTTGGGGAATTGATTTCATGGGACCTTTCCCTCTTTCATATGGGAATAGGTATATTCTTGTGGCAGTAGATTATGTGTCCAAATGGGTAGAAGTTGTGGCATCTCCTACGTGCGATGCGAGAACAGTTATCAAATTATTTAGGAGTATTATCTTTCCAAGATTTGGGGTGCCAAAGGCAGTCATTAGTGATGGAGGATCACATTTTATAGAGAAACAGTTTGAAAACTTACTTAGAAGATATGGAGTGAAGCATAAAGTAGCAACACCTTATCATCCTCAGACTAATGGGCAAGCTGAGATATCTAACCGAGAAATTAAGTCCATATTGGAAAAGACTGTATCTACTTCAAGGAAGGATTGGGCGTTGAAACTAGATGATGCTTTATGGGCTTATCGAACTGCTTATAAAACTCCTATAGGGATGACCCCATTTCGATTAGTTTATGGTAAGCCTTGCCATCTTCCAGTTGAACTAGAACATAAGGCTTATTGGGCAATTGCAAATTTGAATATGGATTTAAAAGAAGCAGGGGAGAAAAGGAAGCTTCAGTTGAACGAACTTGATGAATTAAGGATGGATGCATATGAGCATGCTAAATCTTACAAAGAAAGGACAAAGAAATGGCACGATCAACACATTCTTCGTAAAGACTTTAATGTGGGAGATTTGGTTTTGTTGTTCAATTCAAAATTAAAACTTTTTCCTGGGAAGCTTAAGTCAAGGTGGACGGGTCCATATGAGGTAAAGAAGGTTTATCCTTTTGGAGCCGTAGATATTTGGAACAAAGATTTTGGGATAATTAAGGTAAATGGTCAACGACTGAAAAAATATATTCATGGCACGAAAATAGAAGAGGTACAAAGGTTGTATTTTTCTGAACCTCGCCCTCCAGATTGAATTCTTTTAGCTAGTATAAATTCATTTTGTTGGTTTTTACTTGCTTTTTATTTTTGTTTTCAGGATTAGATGCAAAACAAAGCCCGGCCGTGTTCTACACACGGCCTGGCAAAGGTTGCAGAGAAGGGAAGTGCTGGGGCAGTGCCACCCAAACACGGCCGTGTAAAGAATCCCGAGGGGAAAGATGAATAGGCCGTGTCCCAGACACGGCCGTGCGAAGAAACCCGTGAAAGAAGATGTTTAGGCTGTGTCGCAGACACGTCCCGTGTCTGGAATCCAGAGAAGAAAGGGAAGGGGGCCGTGTCACAGACACGGCCGTGCGATGAGAAATGATCATGGCCATGTGATATCACACGGCCTGATCCACATCTTCTTAAGGAATTAGGGCACGGGGTGGGGGCGGCACACGGCCGTGTACCGCCGCTTGCTCCTTTTCCCTATCTCCCCATTTCTAAAGGATTGAATTACTTCTTCCAATTTTTCCTTCTCATTCTTCTTTAGGAGATTAGATTTTCTTCCATGGAAAACGTGATTGAGGAGACTTCGGCTACAAGAAAAGGGAAGGAGAAGGTGGCTGCAAGAAAGGAGAGGAATGTTTGCTTTAAAGGTATTTCTAATGACTTTGGTATTGTTTTCTCTAGTGATGAGCAACGGTATAGATATTCGTCTTTATGTAAACGACCTCTTTTAGGCACTAGGTTTCTTGATGTTGAAACTTTAGAAACTTTGGGGTTTAAGGATGATTTAGTTTGGCTATTTGAAAGGATAGGATGGAGTGGTTTAGTGAACATGAGATATCCTACTTATCCTAGAATTGTTCTTGAATTTTTAAGCTCAATAGAAGTTGATAATGTTCAAGGAGGGGGGAAGTGTAAATTCCGGTTGTTTAATGAAAATTATGAATGGACGTTGGGAGATTTTAATACTTGTTATGAGTTGCCAAAGAATGATGTGTGTGCGATTTTGCCCCAATTTGAGAATTCACATTTTTGGCAACAAATTTCTGAACAACCGTTATTTGATCCTCATAATTCCAGAGTTTGCCAAATTATCAATCCTATTTTTAAATATGCTTATTTGGTCATGAAAAACACTATATTTGGAAGGGAGGACAAAGAGGGATCGGTAAGACTTGTAGACTTGTATTGTTTGTGGGAAATGGTCGAAAATGTTCCAATTAATTCTGGTTATTTCTTTCTTAGACATTTGGCAAAATTAGGGAAATCAAATTCTACCACACCTATTATTTTGGGGGGATTACTTACTCAATTGGCCTTAGTATTAGGATGTGATTTGAGTGAATTGGAGGTGGTGGAGAGTTTTTGTACGTTGGATTTCAATTCATGTTTAGCAATGAAAATGATTAAGCGTGAAGAGCATGGATTTAGTTTAGTCATTAAAAATGGTTTCCCTTTAAAATTGCCCAATCATGATTTTACTACAATTCATAATAAAGGGAATTGGTGTTTAAAGTTAGCTAGGCAACAATCTAGAGCCTTGTCAACTTTTACAAAAAAAAATGTTTCTAAGGGTAACCAAGAGATTCATAGTTTTATGTTTCAAGAACTTAATTCTGCTTTAAAGAATATTCATAGTGATTTAGATTCAACTAATGAATTTCTTGAAGATAAGAAGCTAATGGAGGAGGAACTATTTAAAAGGCTACAAGATTGTTTCAAGAGTGAAAGAGAATTGTGTGATAAGATTTCTAAAATGATGAATGCTTATAGGGCTAAAATGGAATTTCATGAAGATCTTAGAGGTTGTATGAGATTTGTGCAGGATGATATTGATAAATTGTTTGAATATCATAATTTTTTCAGAAACGAAGTTAAATGGTTTGTTAAGGATTTTGCATCTTCCTTCCCTGATTTTCCTGATCTTCCACCTCCTCCACCATACTGATTTCATCGGGACGATGAAAAGTTTAAGTCTGGGGGGGGTGTCATGTATTGTTTAGTTTGGTTTTCAGTTTTTAGTTTTTGATTAGTTTTTCATGTTGGTTCTTATTTTCATTGCTTGTTGCTTTATTTTGCTTGTTTTTGAAATAATCATGGCAAAAAAAAAAAAAATTTGAGAACATCAAATCTTCACTTATATGCTTTCTTGGATTCAAGTGAAATGTTAGCACGATTATTGTCTCGATTCATGATGTTCGCATGATGCTACTAGTAAACTTTGTGTAGTTCTTTTTTCTATCTTGGGTAGCATGAAACAAGTTAAGAATCTTATGGTGATGAGTTTTAGTTTTGGTTCAACCTTAAGGATTTTATCTTCACTACACTTGTGCTTGATGCTTGAATAGTTGATGTCATTGAAATAGTCATGATTCATCTTGGTTGCTTAGTACTTGGTTTCCATGGTGATTTCTCAACTTTCATTTTGGTTACTGGATGAGGCTCAAATCATTAAAGCTCATTTGGAAAAATCAAAATATCCCAACATGTGTGCTAAAAGTACATTTGTGAATAAGTTTTGCACAATGAAAACACTTATAAAAAAAAATAATAAAAAAAACAATAAGGGATATAAAAAATAGTTGTCATGAGTGGAATCTAGCAAGTCACCCCTTTGAGACCGAGTTAGGTTACTGGGGAAATGACTATTTAGCTTCTCTTGAGATTGAGCACACCTTTGAGACCTTGGGTTAGTTGAGAAATATGAACCAAGTGAATGGTGAGTAAGTGCCTATCACTGGTTACTTGTCTTTCACTGGAAACATTAGGAATTCAAATTTGATGACGACTTGACTAGGACATGGATTGAAACTTGAAGGGTGTTGAGTTACTTTTACACTGTGCACAAGATTCTTATGCTTGAACCATACTTTACTTGTTTCCATGATCACGCTTGTTAATGAAACTTTTTGATAGAATTAGGAAAGTGCACTAGGTTTTATGAATATTTTGTAGAACATATGCATTTAGACTGCAGCATTTTGCTTGAGGACAAGCAAAGGTTTAAGTCTGGGGGTGTGATGTGCGTAGATTATATACTCTTTCATGCATACTTTGACGCTCATCTACTTGTATTTCATTGGCATAATCTATGTTTATTGCACTCTATTTCATTAGAATATCATACTTTCATTATATTCTGTTCGGAGATCTACTCTTTGCTTATTTTGATTGATAGGACGTGATTTGGAGCAAAAACAGAGTTTAAATGAAGTCTAGAGCTTCCAGAGTGACATGGGCATGCAAAACTATGTTTTCTTCATGTTCTGGCCGTGTAGAACTCACATGGGAGTGTTAAGGCCGTGTAGGGGTCATGTTGGGGCCGTGTGAACTTCACATGGCCGTGTGAAGGCCGTGTGAACCTCACACGGCCGTGTGAGGTTTTCTGCACTGCAGACTAAAACTAAAACGGCAATAACTTTGTGCACGGTTGGAGATTTGGGCTGTTCTTTATACCGACTTGTAGATAACTTCAAGATCTAAAACTTTGATAAAGACTTAAACGGGAGAAAACCCCATCTTGGTGGCCTAAAAGATGTTACAATGAAACATAACTATTCAAAGCTAAGACAAAGGGTGTACAAGGGCCATGCAAGGGGGTGTGAGCTGCACACGGCCATGTATGGAATCTAGTGCTGAAACCTTACATGGCCGTGTAAATCTACACGGCCATGTGAGGTTTCCAGAGGCCAAGCAGGTGGTGGCCGTGTGGATCTACACGGCCGTGTGAGGTTTCAAGAGGCCAAGCAGGACATGGCCGTGTGGATCTACACGGCCATGTGAGGTTTCCAGAGGCCAAGCAGGTGGTGGCCGTGTGGATCTACACGGCCGTGTGAGGTTTCCAGAGGCCAAGCAGGTGGTGGCTGTGTGCACCACACGGCCGTGCAGCATTGGCAAAGAAGGAACTGGACATGGCCGTGTGGATCTCACACGGCCGTGTCGAGGGGCCGTGTGGCGCCCGATTCCCTCCTCTATTTAAACCTTCCTTCATGAATTGAAAGGGGATCTCTCCCCCTTTGGGAGAAGGCAAGATTTGGTGGTTTCCTCCCATTCTTGGGAGGATTTCTGGGCGATTCAATGGGAGTTCTTGGCGATTCCGGCTCCGGAGCGAGGATTGGATCCGAAGACAAGGCTTCTTCGTAGATAAGTTTTCTCTTTCCCCCTCTTCTTGTTTTATTGGATTGGGGATTCAAGGAATGCTTGTAATCTCTATTCTTTCGGGTTTTCTTCCTCGATTCATGGAGTAGATCTTGTATTCTAGGATTAAGGGAGTATTTGTATGATGGATTGATGTAATCTCTTATGGATTTGCCATTTTCTTGTTTCAATGACATTATCTTGCTTGTATCAATTAGATCTTGAATGATTGATGGTGGTTTGTGCTTAATTCTCATTCTTGATTGATTGTTTGGATTTCTTATGGACTTGGTAAGGATAAACTCTCACTCGATCATCCGAGGGATCCACGTGACAGGTGCAAGCCCGTGTAAGGACGTTTGAGAGATAATCTTGAAGAGGAAATAGGAATATTCAAGAGAGTAGGATGGATTCTATGATTAGCTTCTTGTATCTTTATAGATTAATAAGTTGTGGGCTTCTATGTTGATATCCGAGGAAGGCATAGTAATAGGTGCGCTTCTGTGTAAGGACAACGTAGGTTCATATCTAATTAATCCTATTTAGATACATTTCTCAGTCCTTAGCCGGTTGTCTATTGCAAGAGGGAACTGGCAACTTTCTACATGTTTGGCAATTGAGGAATAAGAATTGGTGAACCATTTACATTCAAGAAATCTTACAAAGAAACCGAAACTCCTAAAATCTCCCTTTATCATAACCCAAAACACTAAACTCTTGTTTGTTGATCTCTAATATTAGATTTGTTTACCTTTACTTTGCTTTTGAAACGATTGGATAGTTGTTTAGCTAATTCGCATTGAGACATTTCTAGTGCTTATTCCAGTCCCTGTGGATACGATAATCTTTTATATTACTTGCGACATTTCCGTACACTTGCGGAGCGTAACATCCAGTAACCAAAATGAAAGTTGAGAAATCACAATGGAAACCAAGTACTAAGCAAACAAGATGAATCATGACTATTTCAATGACATCAACTATTCAAGCATCAAGCACAAGTGTAGTGAAGATAAAATCCTTAAGGTTGAACCAAAACTAAAACTCATCACCATAAGATTCTCAGCTTATTAATGCTTCCCAAGATAGAAAAAATAACTACACAAAGTTTACTACTAGCATCATTCGAACATCATGAATCAAGACAATAATCGTGCTAACATTTCACTTGAATCCAAGAAAGCATATAAGTGAAGATTTGATGTTCTCAAAAAAAAAATTTTTGCCATGATTATTTCAAAAACAAGCAAAATAAAGCAACAAGCAATGAAAATAAGAACCAACATGAAAAACTAACAAAAAACTAAAAACTGAAAACCAAACCATGACAGTACAAGACACCCCCCCCAGACTTAAACTTTTCATCGTCTCGATGAAATCAATATGGTGGAGGAGGTGGAAAATCAGGAAAATCAGGGAAGAAAGATGCAAAATCATTAACAAACCATTTAACTTCGTTTCTGAAAAAATTATGATACTCAAACAATTTATCAATATCATCCTGCACAAATCTCATAAAACCTCTAAGATCTTCATGAAATTCCATTTTAGCCTTATAAGCATTCATCATTTTAGAAATCTTATCACACAATTCTCTCTCACTCTTAAAACAATCTTGTAGCTTTTTAAATAGTTCCTCCTCCATAAGCTTCTTATTCTAAAGAAATTCATTAGTTGAATCTAAATCACTATGAATATTCTTTAAAGCGGAATTAAGTTCTTGAAACATAAAACTATGAATCTCTTGGTTACCCTTAGAAACATTTCTTGGAGTAAAAGATGACAAAGCTCTAGATTGTTGCCTAGCTAACTTTAAACACCAATTCTCTTTATTATGAATTGTAGTAAAATCATGATTGGGCAATTTTAAAGGGAAACCATTTTTAATGAATAAACTAAATCCATGCTCTTTATGCTTAATCATTTTCATTGCTAAACATGAATTCAAATCCAATGTACAAGAACTCTCCACCACCTCTAATTCACTCAAATCACATCCTAATACTAAGGCCAATTGAGTAAGTAATCCCCCTAAAATAATAGGTGTGGTAGAATTTGATTTCCCTAATTTTGCCAAATGTTTAAGAAGAAATAACCAGAATTAATTTGAACATTTTCGACCATTGCCCACAAACAATACAAATCTACAAGTCTTACTGATCCCTCTTTGTCCTCCCTTCCAAATATAGTGTTTTTCATGAATAAGTAAGCATATTTAAAAATAGGATTGATAATTTGGGAAACTCTAGAATTATGAGGATCAAATAGCGGTTGTTCAGAAATTTGTCGCCAAAAATGTGAATTCTCAAATTGGGGCAAAATCACACACACCTCATTCTTTGGCAATTCATAACAAGAATTAAAATCTCACAACGTCCATTCATAACTTTCATCAAACAAACGAAATTTAAGCTTCCCCCCACCTTGAACATTATCAACCTCTATTGAGCTTAAAAATTCAAAAACAATTCTAGGATAAGTAGGATATTTTATGTTCACTAAACCACTCCATCCTATCCTTTCAAATAACCAAACCAAATCATCCTTAAACCCCAAAGTTTCTAAAGTTTCAACATCAAGAAACCTAGTGCCTAAAAGAGGTCGTTTACATAAAGAAGAATATCTATACCGTTGCTCATCACTAGAGAAAACAATACCAAAGTCATTAGAAATACCTTTAAAGCAAACATTCCTCTCCTTTCTTGCAACCACCTTCTCCTTCCCTTTTCTTGTGGCCGAAATCTCCTCAATCACGTTTTCCATGGAAGAAAATCAAATCTCCTTAAGAAGAATGAGAAAGAAAAATTAGAAGAAGTAGTTTAAACCTTTAGAAATGGGAAAATAAGAAAGAGGAAGGAGCGGCGGTACACGGCCGTGTACCGCCCACACCCCGTGCCCTAATTCCTTAAAAAGATGTGGATCAGGCCGTGTGATATCACATGGCCATATTCATTTCTCATTGCACGGCCGTGTCTATGACACGGCCCCCTTCTCTTTCTTCTCTGGATTCCAGACACGGGCCGTGTCTGGAACACGGCCTAGACCTCTTTCTCCTCGGGATTCTTTACACGGCCGTGTTTGAGACACGGCCTAGACCTCTTTCTCCTCGGTAGATCCTACACGGCCATGTCTGGATGACACGGCCCAAGCACTTCACTTCTATGTCATGGCTTAACCTGAAAACAAAATTAAAAACAAGTAAAAACCAACAAAATGAATTTATACTAGCTAAAAGAATTCAATCTGGAGGGCGAGGTTCAGAAAAATACAACCTTTGTACCTCTTCTATTTTCGTACCATGAATATATTTTTTCAAACGTTGACCATTTACCTTAATTATCCCAAAATCTTTGTTCCAAATATCTACAGTTCAAAAAGGATAAACCTTCTTTACCTCATATGGACCCGTCCACCTTGACTTAAGCTTCCCAGGAAAAAGTTTTAATTTTGAATTGAACAACAAAACCAAATCTCCTACATTAAAGTCTTTACGAAGAATGTGCTGATCGTGCCATTTCTTCGTCCTTTCTTTGTAAGATTTAACATGCTCATATGCATCCATCCTTAATTCATCAAGTTCGTTCAACTGAAGCTTCCTTTTCTCCCCTGCCTCCTTTAAATCCATATTCAAATTTGCAATTGCCCAATAAGCCTTATGTTCTAGTTCAACTGGAAGATGGCAAGGCTTACCATAAACTAATCGAAATGGGGTCATCCCAATAGGAGTTTTATAAGCAGTTCGATATGCCCATAAAGCATCATCTAATCTCAATGCCCAATCCTTTCTTGAAGTGGATACAGTCTTTTCCAATATGGACTTAATTTCCCGGTAAGATATCTCAGCTTGCCCATTAGTTTGAGGATGATAAGGTGTTGCTACTTTATGCTTCACTCCATATCTTCTAAGTAAGTTTTCAAACTGTTTCTCTATAAAATGTGATCCTCCATCACTAATGACTGCCTTTGGCACCCTAAATCTTGGAAAGATAATACTCCTAAATAATTTGATAACTGATTTCGCATCGCACGTAGGGGATGCCACAGCTTCTACCCATTTGGACACATAATCTACCGCCACAAGAATATACCTATTCCCATATGAAAGAGGGAAAGGTCCCATGAAATCAATTCCCCAAACATCAAATAACTCAACCTCAAGAATGTAATTTAACATCGTTTCATTTCTTTTAGTTATATTCCCAGTTCTCTGACATTGATCACAAGACTGAACAAACAACTTAGCATCCCTGAATAAGGTTGGCCAATAAAATCCTGCTTGAAGAATTTTCGTAATCGTTTTTGAACTACCCAAATGTCCTCCATAGGACGAAGAATGGCAATGAAACAAGATATCTCTAACTTCTTCTTCAGGTATACATCTTCGATAAATCACATCATTGCACTTCTTATACAGGAGAGGTTCATCCCAAACATAATTCTTAACTTCTGAAAAAAACTTTTTCCTTTGTTGATGAGAAAAATCCGGAGGTAACACTCCACTAGCAAGGAAATTCACAAAATCTGCGTACCAAGGAGTTTTCACACTTGATAAAGCTAATAAGTGTTCATCCGGGAATATGTAATCAATAGGTAAATCAAAATCCACCTCATTTTCTGACTTTTGAGATATTCTAGACAAATGATCCGCTACTACATTTTTAGCTCCTTTCTTATCCCTAATCTCAAGGTCGAACTCTTGCAAAAGTAAAATCCACCTGATTAACCTAGGTTTAGCGTCTTTCTTTCCAAGTAGATACTGAATAGCTGCATGATCAGTATATACTATTACTCTTGATCCTACTAGATAGGATCTAAATTTATCAATAGCAAATACCACTGTCAATAATTCTTTTTCTGTAGTAGAATAGTTTACTTGGGCTGCATCAAGTGTTTTACTTGCATAATGGATCGCATGTAAAATCTTATTTCTTCGTTGTCCCAAAACTGCTCCTACAGCAAAATCACTAGCATCACACATTATTTCAAAAGGAAGATCCCAATCAGGTGCTTGAATGACTGGAGCTGTTGTAAGAGCATTCTTGATTTTATTGAAGGCTTCAATACATTCGCTATCAAAACAAAACTCAACATCTTTAATCAACAGATTAGTTAATGGCTTGGAAATCTTTGAAAAGTCCTTAATAAAACGTCTATAGAAACCAGCATGTCCTAAAAAACTCCTAACTCCTTTTACATTGATGGGTGGGGGTAATTTGTCTATAACTTCCACTTTTGCTTGATCTACCTCAATACCACGCTCTGAAATTTTATGCCCCAAAACTATTCCTTCCTTAACCATAAAATGACATTTTTCCCAGTTCAACACTAGGTTTGTATCTTCACACCTTTTTAGAACAATAGAAAGATTTGACAAACAAGAATCAAAGTCATTTCCATAAACTAAGAAGTTATCCATGAAAACCTCCATAATTTTTTCTATTAAATCTGAAAAAATTACCATCATGCATCTCTGAAAAGTGGCTGGAGCATTACAAAGCCCAAATGGCATCTGACGATAAGCAAAGGTACCATAAGGACAAGTAAAAGTAGTTTTCTCCTGGTCTTGAGGATGAATTGGAATTTGAAAAAATCCAGAATATCCGTCCAAGTAACAAAAGTAGGAATGTTTAGCTAATCTTTCAAGCATTTCATCAATAAATGATAAAGGGAAATGATCCTTCCTTGTTTCTTTATTCAACTTCCGATAATCAATGCACATTCGCCACCCCGTCACTGTTCGTGTTGAAATTAGCTTATCTTCTTCATTCTTGATAACAGTCATTCCTCCTTTCTTTGGAACCACGTGGACTGGACTCACCCATTCACTATCCGAAATTGGGTAAATAATCCCTGCATCAAGAAGTTTAATCACTTCCTTCTTTACTACCTCTTTTAAATTTGGATTTAGTCTCCTTTGATGCTCAATTGAGTTCTTGTACCCCTCTTCAAGTAAAATTCTATGCATACAGACAGATGGACTAATCCCTTTTATATCATCAATTGTATATCCAATGGCCTTTCTATGCAACCTTAACTCATCCAACAGTCTCTTTGTTTCAAACTCATTTAACTGAGCATTAATTATAACTGGATAAGTAGAATTCGGCCCAAGAAATTCATACTTAAGATTTGGTGGTAATGGTTTAAGTTCAAGTTGAGGTGGTACTATTTCTGGTAAAACTGGCTCTTGTTCTATCAACATAGTCTCCTCCTTAGCCAAGCTTTCTTCTAAAAACTCTTCATTATCTAAAGACAGATCATCCTCCTTAAGATCACCAAGACATACCCCCTTTTCTGTTGAAAATGCTTTTTCACCAAATATTTTTGATAATGATTCACAGCACCAAGGAAATAATGTTTGGAAATCATTTTGATTCAAGATAAGCCCTTTTTCAACATCATCCTTTTCCCTAATGATATCCATTGTTAAGAATGAGCTATCTTGCTCTGCCCAATCATTGAAATTTTGCGTAATTCTGCCAACTATCTCAAAAGTTTCTTCTAGACTTTTTTTCAAGAATGATCCTCCAGATGCTAAATCCAGTTGATTCTTATTTGAGAAAGAAAGCCAAACATAGAACAAATGCATAATTAACCACTTCTCAATTCCATGATGTGGACATAACTGCTGAAGAGAAGAATATCTTTCCCAGGCTTGGTATAATTTTTCTCCATCCAATTGCTTAAAATTTAAAATTTGACTTCTCAAATAAGTAGTTTTCCTTAGAGGGAAATATTGGTCAAGGAATTTTTGCTCTAACTCATCCCATGTTCTGATACTTTGAGACTTTAGAGAATTATACCATCTTTTTGCAGCATCCTTCAGACTAAAAGGAAAAGCAAGCAGCTGAACAATATCAGATGAAACTTCTTCATATTTCAAAGTATAACAATATCTATAAAACTCCATCAAATGGGAATAAGGGTTCTCAATCTCCAATCCTCCAAACTGAGTTTTCTGAACCATGGAAACAAAAGATGGTTTGAGTATAAAATTTCTTGCTTGTATGTTAGGGTAAACAATTGCTCCCATTTGTTTTGCAGACTTCGGAGCTCCATAATCTCCTAGTGACTTGCACACCATGTTTAGATATTCTTGTTCTTCGATTTGCCTTTGCAGAATTCTTCTTTTATGGAAAGTTCTATCAATCTCAGGGTCAAAAGGAAAGAATTCCCCTGCAAAGTTAGATCTTCGCATACACAAGAACAAGATAGCAGATAGCAATTCGAAACAAAAAGAAAAATAGAAGAATCAAAAATGCAGAATTAAGTTTGTACAAAAAGAATTAACAAGAAGTGAAAGTTATACAAGAAAGTAAAAACAGAAATCTAATGATTAGTTACAACTATGCAATATGAAAGGAAAACAAATGTTATGTTTAGTCTAACTCAATTGATAATTCCTAATGTTATAGCGCAGTCCCCGGCAACGGCGCCAAAAACTTGTTGCAACCCGCAAGTGTACGGAAATGTCGCAAGTAATATAAAAGATTATCGTATCCACAGGGACTGGAATAAGCACTAGAAATGTCTCAATGCGAATTAGCTAAACAACTATCCAATTGTTTCAATGCAAAGTGAAGGTAAACAAATCTAATATTAAAGATCAACAAACAAGAGTTTAGTGTTTTGGGTTATGATAAAGGGAGATTCTAGGAGTTTCGATTTCTTTGTAAGATTTCTCGAATGTAAATGGTTCACCAATTCTTATCCCTCAATTGCCAAACACTTGTAGAAAGTTGTCGGTTCTCTCTTGCAATAGATAACCGGCTAAGGACTGAGAAATGTATCTAAATATGATCAATTAGACGTGAACCTACGTTGTCCTTACACAGAAGCGCACCTATTACTATGCCTTCCTCGGATATCAACATAGAAGCCCACAACTTATTAATCTATCAAGATACAAGAAACTAAGCACAAGATCCATCCTACTCTCTTAAATGTTCCTATTTCCTCTTCAAGATTATCTCTCAAACGTCCTTACACGGGCTTGCACCTGTCACGTGGATCCCTCGGATGATCGAGTGAGAGTTTATCTTTACAAAGTCCACAAGAAATCTAAACAATCAATCAAGAATGAGAATTAAGCACAAATCACCATTAATCATTCAAGATCTAATTGATACAAGCAAGACAATGTCATTGAAACAAGAAAATGGCAAATCTATAAGAGATTACATCAATCCATCATACAAATACTCCCTTAATCCTAGAATACAAGATCTACTCCATGAATCGAGGAAGAATACCCGAAGAAATAAAGATTACAAGTATTTCTTAAATCCCCAATCCAAGAAACCAAGAAAAGGGGAAAAGAGAAAACTTATCTACGAAGAAGCCACGTCTTCGGATCCAATCCTCGCTCCGGAGTCGAAATCGTCAAGAACTCCCCTCGAATCGCCCAGAAATCCTCCCAAGAATGGGAGGATACCACCAAATCTTGCCTTCTCCCAAAGGGGGGAGAGCTCCCCTTTCAATTCATGAAGGAGGGTTTAAATAGAGCAGAAAATCGGGCGCCACACGGCCCCATGACACGGCCGTGTGAGATTCACATGGCCATGTCCAGTTCCTTCTCTGCCAAAGACACTTCTGCTCTCTGGAAATGCTACACGGCCGTGTGAAGCACACGGCCAGGACCCTTCTGCTCTCTGGAAATGCTACACGGCCGTGTGGTGCACACGGCCACCACCTGCTTGGCCTCTGGAAACCTCACACGGCCTTGTAGATCTACACGGCCATGTAATGCATCTGCTCTAATTTCTTCAAATCAAGACACGGCCGTGTGAGATTCACACGGCCATGTCCTCTTCCCTTCCTGTTAAAACAACACGGTCGTGTGTGGTACATGGCCTGATGCTCTCTCTCCCTTCAATTCCTTCCAAGCTTGCCCGAGGACGCATAATCTTCACCAATTTTGACTCCTGTGTACAGAAAATGCACAAAAAGTAGATCTCTGAACCAAAAGAGTAAATATGCTAAAAGGAAAGCTGGAAGTATAAAAATGCATAGATCAAGCATGCTCAAAGTATGTAAATGTGCGTAAAAACATGCATAAAAGAGTATATAATCTACGCACATCAGCAGGCCCCTTCAAAATCATCGAGAAGCTTCGTTCAGGTGCTTATTATTTGGAGAATGAAGACGGGCGGCAGCTAGATCGACCATGGAGCGCGAATCATCTCCAGCCGTACCGAGCTGGGTGAGAGGTGCGCTGATGTAATTTTATATATGTTTTGGCCGCCTATGTCCTTGTAATGCAGGAAGCAGAAATAATTAAAGGATGGCAAATAACTTCGCCGAACGGCAGTGTCAAAATTAGCCTTAATGGCCGTCGAGCTCCGACGTTAAAAATCGAGAGACGAGCAGACGTCTATAAATCATCCGAGCAGAAGACCGTCGAGCTCCGACGTTAAAAATCGAGAGACCAGCCGGCGTCTATAAACCCGCCGAGCAGAAGACCGTCGAGCTCCGACGTTAAAAATCGAGAGACGAGCCGGCGTCTATAAAACATCCGAGCAGAAAACTGTTGAGCTCCGACGTTATAAATCGAGAGACGAGCCGGCGTCTATAAACCCGCCGAGCAGAAGACCGTCAAGCTCCGACGTTAAAAATTGAGAGACGAGCCGACGTCTATAAACCCTCCGAACGGAAGACCGTCGAGCTCCGACGTTAAAAATCGAGAGACGAGCCGACGTCTATAAACCCTCCGAGCGAAAGACCGTCGAGCTCCGATGTTAAAAATCGAGAGACGAGCCGGCGTCTATAAACCCTCCGAGCGGAAGACCGTCGAGCTCCGACGTTAAAAATCGAGAGACGAGCCGGCGTCTATAAACCCTCCGAGCGGAAGACCGTCGAGCTCCGACGTTAAAAATCGAGAGACGAGCCGGCGTCTATAAACCCGCCGAGCAGTAGACCGTCGAGCTCCGACGTTAAATATTGAGAGACGAGCCGGCGTCTATAAACCCTCCGAGCGGAAGACCGTCGAGCTCCGACGTTAAAAATCGAGAGACGAGCCGGTGTCTATAAACCCTCCGAGCGGAAGACCGTCGAGCTCCTACGTTAAAAATCGAGAGACGTGCCGGCGTCTATAAACCCGCCGAGCGGAAGACCGTCGAGCTCCGACGTTAAAAATCGAGAGACGAGCCGGTGTCTATAAACCCTCCGAGCGGAAGACCGTCGAGCTCCGACGTTAAAAATCGAGAGACGAGCCGGCATCTATAAACCCTCCAAGCGGAAGACTGTCGAGATCCGACGTTAAAAATCGACAGACGAGCCGGCGTCTATAAACCCTCCGAGCGGAAGACCGTCAAGCTCCGACGTTAAAAATTGAGAGACGAGTCGGCGTCTATAAACTATCCGAGCAGAAGACCGTTGAGCTCCGACGTTAAAAATCGAGAGACGAGCCGGCGTCTATAAACTCGCCGAGTGGAAGACCGTCGAGCTCCGACGTTAAAAATCGAGAGACAGGCCGGCGTCTATAAACCATCCGAGCAGAAGACCGTCGAGCTCAGACGATAAAAATCTACATTAAGAGGCGGGCAACCAGAGTCTATAACGCCGCCGAATGGGTAACGTGCTGCGTGATCCTCGGCTGTAAGGGCCGACCCATGATCGGGCCCGCCGATAAGGCTAAAATAAAGGCAACGTGTGGCCGAGCGGTTCCCTCATAAAATATACTTGGTGCAAGAAAATTAGGACCGAGGCAAAAGTTGAAGATTGGATGCTGATCGAACAAACAAATAACAAAAGAAGAGAATTTATTTGCGCTGAACAGAGGAAAGACAAAATTTATAATAGTATTCGCCCCGAACGGCCAGCTACAAAAGACAGCAAACACTTAAAGAAAGTTCATAAACCCTTCATTCACTATCATCAAAATTAAAGAGAGAATCAGGGATGGAGCCCATCATGACCGCCAGATCATCGGGGGGGATCGACAGCTCGGTTGGTATGTGGCCCTTGGTCTTCAGATATTTGACCGCCACTTTGATCGCCTCTTCAAAAGTTAAAGACAGCTTGTCGCTGAACTTTTCGCCAAATTCATCCGAGCGAATGAATGCTTTGCGCACCTCCGCCAACCGACCGAGCTCCCCATCTTGATATTCTTTAAAAGTAGCTTTAGAAGCGTCGAGGGCATTTTGAAGATCTTTCAGAGCCCCTTCCGCTTTAGCCTAGTCGGCTGAACGGCCCTCCCGTTCGGCGGACAGCGAGGCGTCCAAATCATTCACCCGCTGTTCTAGCCCCCGGTTCTCCACCTTCATCAGGTCCATGTCGTCGATGGCTTTGCGTTTCCGGGTGGTCGCGGTCTTTATCTACTTGTCCCGCTGCTTGACCAAAGCCTCAAGTCGAGCCACTTCACTCGACAAGCCGGAGGACTTACCCCCGTTCGGCTTCCAGTAGCTTTTTGGCCTTCTCCAGAGCGGTCGTTGATTGTCTGCTTTCTCCCGAAGTTTTGAGCTTTTTCAGCTCGTCCTCCAGTTCGGCTAGGCGGTTGCTGATAGCAATCTGCTCCACCCAGTTCCGCAAATGGACGTGATCAGGTTAGAGGTTAAATCAAAGTAACCAGCAAGGTAAAGAATATACCCCAGTCGCCTGCTGCAAATTGCTGTCGCCTAGTTGACCGGGAGTCATAAGCGCGATACGGAGCTGAGCGTCCTCCCAAGCTTTGGCGAGGGGACCCGTAAGAGTGATCTGTTGCTCGGGAACAGTTGGCCAATCAGCAGCCGCTAAATATTCCTCAGAAGGAAGTCGCAGGACAGTTTTTATCGGCCGCGCGCCGCTCGGGTCAACTTGAGGCGCAGCTGCTTTACCAGACGGCTCACCGCTTGAGGAAGGAAGGTCGCCCAATCGTCTAAGACGACGCATAGGCTGGGGAGGACTGGAGGGCGGCACCTCGGAGGTAGCCATGGGAGAGCCGAGCGGCGTGGGGGTACTCTCTATGGAGACCGTCCCGGAGATCACTGGAGCTTCATCACCCCGCTCGGAACGCTGTTCATCAGATGGGGTCGGCTGAGAGACTTGCTCTCGCCGTTTGCGCTTCCGAGTTGCTAGGGGAGCTTCATCGGCAGAACGGCCCTCCACTTCGACTTGAGCAGACGGTATATTGCCCGCAGCCTCGGTGGGAGAAGTAGAAGCGGCTAAGGCCTCAGGGACATTCTGAGTCCCCTCACCCTCTCCGGTGGTCGGGCTAGCTAAGACCAAGCCCCGTTCGGCGATCTCCCTATTCTTTGCCGCCTCAATCTCAGCGGCTCTCAATTTCAGCCGCTCGGTGGCCTTGGCGCGCCACATGACTTCGGCTGCAGAAGCAAATAATAAATCAGTTAGAACAAAAGAAAGAGGATGATAAGAGCACTTACTCATGCTGCAAGGCAAGTCGGCTGGGATGGGGGACAGGCCGAATATATACAGCACTCTCGGAAGGAGCAGCTTGTCGATGTGGTAGCGCTGGCCGACCAGCCGGTCAGCTGCATGAAGATAGGCCTGATCGCCCCTAAACTTGCCGAGCTCCGATTGTGCCGGCATCGCCGTCTGCCATTTGATACGGAAAGTCGGTGGCTCGGGGAAACGCATATAGAAAAAATGCTCCTTCCAGTGTTTGTTGGAGCTCGGCATATTATCAAAAAGGACAAAACCTATCCTAGATTGGAAAACGAAAGTACCCCACTAGGCTTGCTTAGGATAGTAGAAGTAGTGGAAAACTTTGGGATCCAAGGGGATGTCGTTCAGTCTAAAGAGAATTACCACCCCGCTCAGCAGCCTAATGGAGTTCGGAACTATCTGGCCGAGCGGGATGCGAAAGTAGTTGCACACTTATAAGAAAAACTTATGTGGAGGAAAGCGTAGCCCGGCTAAAAATTGGTCTCGAAAAAAGAGGACAGTGTCGGGCGGCGGTTCATGAGGTCGGTCGGCGAGGGTGGCTAATACTATGTGGTGGTCGGCAGGGATCTCATAGGTCCGAGTGAGGCGCAGTGCGTCCTCCTGGTCAAACCGGCTCTCCATGGTCGTGTACCAAAGACCAAGAGCACCGGCGGTCGGCTGGGAAGTGCTAGTCATGGTCGAAAGTAAAAAAGAAATGCGGGACAAAAAGAAAGGGAAATCAAGCAAGGAAGAAAGGTGGCAGAACGACAAGGGTAGCTAATCGAAAGCGTAAAGGAATGAGGAAGTGAAGAAAAGAAGGGCTTACGAGTAAAAGGGTATCTAAGTGGGTTGCGAGGTCGTCGGAGAGCTGAGAAACGGAGTCGCCGGAGCAGAAAGAAGCAGCAGGGTGTCGAGGTGCGATGAAGCAGGAATGCGGCGGAGAGAAGAAATCGGAAACTTTATAGCGTTGGCCTCTGATAGCCCTAGCCGTCAGATTCAGGTTGCAAAAAACGAAGCTATCATCAAACTGTTCATTTCAAACGGTGGTTGTCCCATCGGAGGTAACGCCACCGCCATACGCTGACAAAAGTGAGATCGCCACGTGTCAACAGGATACAGGTCACATTTAATGAGCGCCCCTTACTGTGCGCAGTGCACGTGCTGGGCGGTAAAGGGGAAGATTCGGTATGGATTCCAAGGGAATACAAGGCACGGGCAAGACACAGCCGAACGGGTGCAACGAAGAGGGTGAACCGAGCGGATGGGCACCCCCTAAGCCCTGCCGAGTGGACTAGTGTAGCGGCCGTTACTCAGTCAGATCGGCAGTCCAGTCAGTCGGACTTCGCCTCCTTCGACTATACTTGAAGGGGAGGCAAGTGATCCGGCGGTAAGAACAGGGGACTCCCATTTTGAGGAGTCAACGCCACGTGGAAGTCAAAGGGCCAAGTGGTCCATAGGAAAAGGAGGGACCGACCGGATGCTCGAGAGAAGGTCGGGCCGATCAGCCGACCGGAGAAGGGTGGCTGACCGACCGGATGGCCAACCGGTGTTTAACTGACGGCCAAAAGGCGCCCCGATGGGAGTCGGGGTTCCGGCGCTCGATTGAATAGGAACGAAGGGCCGAGCGGAAGTCACGCTCGGCCGAAGGCATAAGGTAGCATACTACTAACAGTATCCACAAAGCATATGGCCGAGAATCTCCCAAGTAAACCACTATATATGTCCGGCCGGACGTAAGGTGGAGGCTGTCCGGCCGGATGTCCGGCAGGGAGTAAGGGGAAAAGGACAAGGGACATCTTTTTCTGACAGCGGACATGTTCTACGTTCAAGCCATACTCAAAATCCTACAGCAGAAAGATCCACTGTCCCATCAGAGACGTGCTCAAACTGTAGCGGTATGGTGTCAGGTAAGCTCCTCTGACAAGCCCACACTACGGTGTGGGAAAGGACACGTGTACACCTCGGTATGTGTGCACTCGCTTCTCCACAACCCTATATAAAGGTCCTCACCCTTCGCCAGAGGTACGCGTTCTTGGGGACTTGGAGCCACTTTCTTGTTGTCGAGCTTTGCTTGACTTGAGCGTCGGAGGGTCGCCACCGGGAATCCCTTCCCGGCCCGACTTTTGTGCAGGTTCGTCGGAGGATCATACGACCAGTCGGAGATCCATATCAGCGACTCGGAGAGGGCCACGTGCCCAGCGTCCGTTGATTCAGCTTTCGGACAGGATCAAAACGTGTCATCCAAACTCAGATTAAATCCCAAAAAATTTAAAAAAATCCTACAATATTATTTCTCATTTTAACTATGGTCACTAATGATTAATCTATGGTTATTATGGGATCAATATTTTATTACTTGACTACATTCTATGCACTTGTGGATTGACAACACATCACAATGTAGTTATGGCTCTAGCATTGGCTTGTGCCCTCTTTTTATCGTCATTTGACCAATTTTCAAAAGGAACTGGGGTGCCATTTAGAGTTTTTGGAAACTTAAAATCCATGTTGATAATAAGATAAATCTCTATATCGTTCATCAAATACTATTCCGTTATATTTTTCCAATAGGCAAAATTGTCACCGTTGAAAAGCAACGGGCGAGTTGTGCTGAATCCTTCTTGTAAAAGACATATATGCAAACAAGTATTTGTTCCAGTTGTATTAAGGTTTAGTATAGGGAATGAGTTTGGTTAGGTTGTAGTTAGGGTTTGGATTTGGGTATGGGCTAGGCTCGGATTATTAAATTATTTTATTTGTTTATCCTTGATTCGGAGAACAAAGTTCTCCCTATGTTAGATTGAGGTTTTACATTAGACTAATTGAGCAAGAGTTTCCTAAGTTAGCCTCCAAGTAGTGGTGAGGCAAGAGCTTTCTTGATTATCGGAGCAATAAGTACTTTATAAGACAATGCTAAGTTAAGAATCTAGTGCTAAATCAACTTTAATATAATGTCTTGGTCTAACAGGTTTAGAGTGAGGTGAGATAACTTCAGCTAGTTCTACTTGACTAGATGCACTAGGTAGGAAAACCTAGCATAGACATGCAACTATTCAAGCTTTCCTAGTTTCTATTAGCTCAATCCACTCTAATATCAAATTGTAGGATTGAACTAGATCCTAGAGGGGTGATGAATTTAAAAAATTATCAAATAGTAATTAATGTAGTTGAATCAATCAAAGTAGCATAGCGAAAATAAATTTAAACTTAGATTGATTCAATCAAGTAAGACAAAGGCAATAAAAATATGTAATAGATTTACCTAATAGTTTAAGAATGCAAGTTGATTAATCAAACCTGAAGTATAGACACGTAGTAGTTACAAAATATGATTCTTATTTCTAATTTATCCTAGGTGGAAAAATCTTATAGAAAAATAATCTAAAAATTAAGTACAATAATAAAATTAGGCAACACAATAAAAATGAAAATGTTGCTCTAGGTGTTGTCGATCAAAATGAAGCACAAGTTGTAGCATATTACAACACAGAAGATGAGAGAGTATGAGAACAAGAATGAATTCTGTATAGAAGAGAGATTGTCAAGCTCTGCCCTAAAACTCCTTATATAGGACTCCTCCGATAGCCTATAGAGGTGTTGTCGTGGCTACAACATCATCTGTTTGATAACATTAAAGAAGCTCTCTAGTCGTCTAGACACCCTCAGTCACTTGAAAAAGGGTCAGATCTCATCTTGACCCGACTCGCTCAATTTGTTGATAACGCCATCTCCTGATCGCCTAGAAGCTGCTTTGATCGCCAGTACACTTTGATCATCTAAACCCTCTGAAATTTTTTTATCGAGAGTTATCACCAGCCAATCACCCCCGAACTCCATTCGGTTGCTTGAAATCGTCGAACATACTTCCTTGAAGTGTTTACTTGCACTTAAGTAAGATATAGAATGTAAAGTTACTTGCACTTACGTTGGGTCTTGATGTTTAGCCTCTAGTTAATTTATCTAGACTAAGGTGCTAAGCTCCCAACTACTTATACTTGGACTTGTTTACCAAACTTTTAGCTCCCAGTTAACTCTACTTGGATTTAATTCACCTACTACCTAGCTAGGAATTTATCTATCAAACCTTAATCACTTGGACTTGATTCACATAACCTTTAGCTTGGAATTTGTCTGTCAAGCCTTAATCTTTGAACTTGATTCACCTAGCAGTCAATTAGAATTTGTTTATCAAGCCTTAATCACTTAGACTTGATTCATCTAGTCTCCAGCTAGGAATTTGTTGCTTGATCTCCAACCAAGACTTAGGTTATGTCTGATTCCCAATCAGGACTTTAGTTGTCTAGATCCACTAGGCCTTAATCACTGTCTGGTACACAACCAGGGCTTTAACACTTATTAAGTATCCTATACCTACAAACTTGATACAACTGGTTAGATCACAACTAACCTAACTTTTAAATTAGTCATATATCAAAATTCTAGGTTAAATGTTGTGCACCTAGCACCAACAGTTTGATAGGCTGAACGAGGTTTATAGGTCAAACGATCAAGGCCTATAAAAGAACCTCGAGATCAAAGATCAAATCACCTATTTTTATTCTACTCTTTAACTCTGTATTTGAAAAAGATCTTGAAGCTCTACTCATTCGACTGGGGAAGCGTTAGGAGTGAGTGGCACTTAGGACTTCTGGGTAGGATCAGATCAGATTGGTAATCGTTTGTATTACTTTATATATGAACATGATTTTGTCTTATTTGTGATTGTGATGCAACTCTTGTAAGAGATTTCTCTGCCTCCAAAAAAGTTTTGAAAAGGAGATAAGTTAGTGGACAAGCGCCTCTTGTACATAAGCTTTGGAGTACTAACCCCGAGGGGTTGAGAAACAAGTAAACCTATGTGTCTTTCATTCTTGTCTTTTATTTATATTATATTTCCATGCGACTAATCTGATAAAAAGAATGAACACATGATGAAAAATAAAGAAAGAAACAATCAATATTCACCCCCCACCACCATCAATCCCCACAGTCCTACAAAAATGAGAAGGGTTTTGTTTTGATTGCAAGTCAGACTCAGAGCAAGAAGGTCAAATCAAAGTCACTACTAGAGCTAGAGTCAGAGGACAAATCGGAGTTAGACAATAAAGAGCTAACTTTCAAAAAGCTCTTTCAAATTCTTGAGCTACATTCAAAATCAAGAAAGTTGAGTTACAGATCAATACATCTAAACATAATGAGTTTTTGCTTTCAATTATTTCAATCTCTACACATTCTTTGAACATGCTTAATCTAGAGGGGGATTACTTAACATATTTAATCACATTCCTAACCCTCATCACAGATTGATTTATATATTTTAAGACATCAACAACAACCAAATTGATTATATTGAACATATTATCACTTCAAAATAGTAGAATCCCAATTAATCATCTTTTTCAAAAATTATTGATAGAAATATCATTTGAACTTATATTATCAACTGTAATAGTGAAAATTTTATTAATTTCCCAGCCCCTTAAACAATTTTCAATGGCTAAGCTAATTGTCTCACCTTTATGACTTGTAATTAGATAAAAATTGAGAATTACTTTTTGCAAGTTCCAATTTGTATCGATAAAATGAGCTATTAAGTACATATAGTTGGTTTTTTTAATCGACGTCCATTTATCGGTGGTCAAAGAAAATCTTTGTGTTGAATCATGCAACAAACTTTTCAATTTTTCCCTTTCAACTATATATAATTCAAAATAATCACATGCAATCGTCCATCTTGAAGGAATTGAAACCTTTGGGCATACCATGACCATAAATTCTCTAAACCCTTCTCTTTCTACAAATAATCTATTATAATCATTCCAGTTAATGTTTTTCTAGCTGCATATTAATTAAATTTTCAAGAAGTTAGACATACCTCAGCCTCTCTTGAACCTACTAGTAAATTTTTTTTACATGAGGTCATATAAGATCTCAAACTTGTTGTTCCATTCTTGTATGAATAAAAAAAAAATCCTTATCACAATATTTGCATTAGCTTTAATCTCCTTATTAGCACTAGTAAACTTTATGAAATAATCTCATATCTCACTTCTTGATTTTATTTGTTTTCACTTGGTTACCTTTTCTTTATAATCTATAGTTATTTTTATTCTCATTGAAGGACTAGATTGTAATATCGAACAACTATTATCAACATCTATATTTAATAAATCTCCTTGCATTAACATCTACTATAGATGATCTACTTATATATAAACATAATTTCATCAAAATATATACATAAAAGAGTTTTAAATATTCATGAATCATGATTAATACCACCGATAAATCCAAATATTAAACATTCATTCACAATTTAAAATTTAAAACCACCCTAACATTTTCTTCATCGGTGGCGAGATTGTGAGGGGCGAATGTGCTGGTGCTATGAGAGATGATGGGAGATTAGGAGTAGAGTAGGGAACCTCCAAGGCAAGCAGGCTCGTGAGTCATGGCATCGGCGAGGGTTGATGGGGTGATGGTGACATGGGAGTTCGAGATGGGGTTGAGTGCTTGTGTTAGCTACTGCCGACAAGTCACAAGGTGACGACAAGTATCAAAGGTTGCACGGAGAGCGTGAAAGGAAGTGGTTGAGAGCACCACTAGTGCTACTGCACTAGTTGTTGTGACCTGCGTGAGTATGAGAGACTCAAGGAGGGCTGCATTGTCAATAATCAACGAGACTCGAGAGTTAGGAGGTTTGATCAACGACCTTAGCGGCGATCAAAGTGATGAGAGGGCTAAGACACTAAGTCGTTCAACTTCGAGTAGTCTAGAGGTGTGAGTGTTGACCATGAATCATAAATTAGATATTTTAAACTTTGATTTGGTCATAACAATCAATTATTATGTTGTTAGCAATATTCATTATGCTAATAACATAGTAATCAACTGATATTTTTGATTTAATTAATTTAACCGTATTTAAATTTTTAAAACGAAACCAAACCGATTTAATTGAGATTAAAAAAAACAGGTCAAATTAATCAAACTAAACTTTTAAATCCAATCGATTATTAATTCAATTTATCCTACCTTTTATTCTCCCCTAAGTAGATATGCCATTGCATCACAACGATCCTCGGAGACCTTTTGAGGCATGATTTTTTTTTTTTTTGTAAATTGCTAAAAAGAATAATACAATTGACTAATTATTACATGAGTAAATACATACATGTTTAGCATTTCAAGAACAAAGTTGATGTCCTTGTGGATAAAGAAACCAAGTTCAAATTGCTTATAATACAAGCAGAAACCAATAAATTTAAACGTGAAAACAGTCTACTAAGAAACTGAAGTATCTCATCTGTAAGCTGTAAAGTGAAGCCAATTTCTCTAACTGCCAGCTTTCAAATACCATGTTTTCATTTGTTTCTCTGTATGTTTCTCTCATTTAATTAAGATACAAAGCTCCCCATGGATAAAAAAAAATACATGCTCTTCCAAGAAAATTAAACAAATTCATGTTGTAGTATTATACTTTACCCCTTCCATATACAAGAACTCGGAGGTAACTGAATCTTATGAACTAGAAAAAAATGGACTGGAGCTAATGTTCTTGGCTGGCATTAGTGGAACCTACTCCATCATAGGTGATCCTGTGCTTCCTCTGCACTTGCCATGTTGACACCACAAAAGAATAATAAATTGTAACAAGGTATGAACAAGATATCATGCCCTCCATCCGTTATTCTAATTTTCTCCTGCCTACATATTACGAAATTACAAAGATCAATCCCAAGCATCAATCTAGAGGGAGCAGCAACTGTTAATCATCAACCAATTGTTATATGCAGCAATTTACAACTCCATACTGGATTATGACACTGTTCATATAATCAACACTGTAGTTGTTGAAAATTAGAAATTGGAAACTATCACATATTTTAGAAATTGACATAAACTTAATGAAATCATGCACGGGAATCTGAACCCAACTCACCTTTTCTCGGAAGATACGAGAACAAAAGCTCATTCCAAGTATCTGGCACGCCAGGAAGACACCAATGGCTGCAATCAAGAATCGTAGGAGGATAACTCCAGGCACCAACATGAGCATCACTTCTGTATGCTCCCATTGAAGTCACATTGAGTACAGTGACAGGAACTGACATATTTCCAATGACCTCAGATATTATATCTGCAAACTCACTTCTGTCATTTGCTTTGGCCTCGGATAAAGGTTGCTTTGTCACTTTGCAGACTTTTTGGTTTGAGCCACTGCTGCACCAGATAATCAAGTATTAAGTTGCAGGTTACCTATTGAGGAAATTCTACATTGTATATTGGCATACTATGATAAGCATAGAAAGAATTGAGAGGCGCAACAATCAAGAAATTCAAACAAAGAGAAGAATGAAATGTTTTTCAATCATCTCAGGATCCATAGCCACCACAAATGTGTGATTTGGTGCAATCGTGCCTATGAATTGATTCAACTTTTATGTGGCAACTCTTTAGTTTGTGAAAATGCATAGCAACAGCTAGACCCACACACATTTTAGAACTGTCGGTTCAACGGTTTATAAAATTTTGACCCTTAACGTTAACCTTCAAAGAACTTCGCCCATGACAAACCAGTGATGGTCGTTCCCAATCCCGGATAAAGGAGGGTTGCATTAGGTTACCAGCCAATGTTAAAGCTATGACAAATATTCAATGAATGGATCCATTAAATTATTATATTAATGTTAGGTTGTTCCCGAAAGAAACGCGTTGTAGGATCCGACTAGAACGTATTGACAAGGACCGTTACATCTCCAGAGGAACTTGGGTGCAGTGTTAAATATATAAGAGTTCTCACACCATAGGTTGAATAAGAACAAATATAATAGGAAAACTAATAATCTAAGATTTGAAATATGGAACATAGGAACCCTCACTGGTAAACCAATAGAAGTAGTAGATAAGATGATTATGAGAAGAAATAGTATTTTGTATGTACAAGAGACAATAGGTAAGCAAGAAGGCAAGATGATAGAGAACTCAAGTTTTAGGTTACAGTACGCAGGAAAGAGTAAAACAAGAAATTGAGTGAGTATAGTGAGATAGTTCGTTAAAAGATGAAGTTGTAATAGTTAGAAAATGAAATAGAATTATTACCCTTAAGATAATAGTGGTGAAAGAAACTATGAACATAATTAATGTATATGCATCGCAAATATGATTAAATGAAGCTACCAAATCAAGGTTTTAGAATAACTTAGATGAAATATTACAAAATATTCCGCTTAATGAAATGATTTTAATAGAAGGTGATCTAAATGAGCATGTCAAAGTAAAAATTGAGGAATATAAGAAGGTACATGGGGGTTATAGGTTTGGAATGAGAAATGAGGAAGAGAAAACTATATTAAATTTTACGATAGCATATGACCTTATATTAGTTAATATATTCACGTTCAAAAGTGGAAATAATAAATTGCAAATAGACTTTCTTATGGTTAGGAAGAAAAAAAGATTTGTAAAGATTGCAAGGTTGAAAAAACTTAACTACACAACATAGGTTAGTAGTGTTGGATATACGCTTCAAACATAGTATCAGTAGAAAGAAAATATATGATTTCTAAAATTAAATGGTGAAAGTTAAAGGATGGGAAGCACAATATATTTAAGGAGAAGGTAAAAGTGCATACATTAGATGAAATAAACTGTGACTCTAATACGACATGGGATAAGATGGTATCAAAGTTGAAATTAATAGCTAAGAATGCACTCGGTGAGTTAAATAGACATGCACAACTAAGTAAGAAATCTTGGTTGTAGAATGAGAAAGTACAAGACAAAGTAAAGGAAAAAATGAATAGCTTATAAAGAATTATATATTTGTCAGAACGAGGAAAACTTTAAAAAAAATATACAATAGCTAAGAAAGAAACTAAGAAAGTAATGAATGAAATAAAGAATGAAACTTTTGAACGTTTATATCAAAAATTAAATACAAAAAAAAGGGAAAGAGACATTTATAGAATAGGTAAAATGAGATAAAGGAAATAAAAGATCTTATCTAAATAAAATATATTAAGGATGAATGTAATAAGATACTAGTAAACAATGGAGAAATAAAAGCGCGATGGAAGAGGTATTTTCATCAACTTTTTAATAAAAATTTAAATGACTAACTTAACTTAGATAATTTAAGTAGGTCAAATGTATATAGAAATTTAAATTTTTATTGTTGAATTCAAACTTCAAAAGTAGAACAAGCTTTAAATGAGATGCACAATGGAAAAGTCATTGAACCAAATGATATTCCGATAGAAATATGAAAGTGCTTAGGCAAATAATGTATTGAATGACTTACAAAATTATTTAATGTGATATTGAAAATGAAAGAAATGCTTGATTAATGAAGGATAAATACTCTAGTTCCCTTATATAAGAATAAGGGAGATGTACCAAATTATACAAACTATAGGTGTATTAAACTAATGAGCCATACTATGAAACTTTGGGAAAAAGTAATATAAAAAAGATTAAGGAGACCTCGGTGACCAAAAATCAATTTGAGTTCATGGCTGGAAGGTCGATAATAGAAGCTACACATCTTAGACAATTAATTAAAAAATATCAGCAGTAAAAAACAAGATTTATACATGATATTCATGGATTTATAAAAAACTTATAAAGTCCCAAGAGAAATTATATGGAGAATTATGGAAAAGAACGGCGTTAGCATAACATATATTGAACTAATTAAGGATATGTACGAGGATTTAACGATCAGAGTAAAAACTTCAGGCGGAGTAACTGAAGTGTTTTTAATAAAGATATGATTATATCAAAGTTCAGCTTTAAGTCTCTATTTTTTTACACTAATTATGAACGAACTACTGGTGCATGTTTTTTACAGATGATATTATTTTGGTAGATGAGACACGTGGAGTAAATGCTAAACTAGAATATGGGCAGGAAACACTAAAAGGGAAAAATTTTAGGCTTAGTAAAATAAAGACCGAATATATGAAATTTAAGTTTAGCAATATTAGACGTAATGAGATAATTGTTAAGATAGGAGATGACGAGTTGCCCGGAACTCAGAGTTTTAAATATTTAGGATTATTTTTGTAAAAGAATAGAGGGATTGAGAGAGATGTCTTACATAGAATACAAGCAAGATGATTGAAATGGAGGAGAGCGTTGGGTGTTTTATGTGACCGTAAAGTACCTCTAAAATTTAAAGGAAAGTTCTACAAAACCACAGATAGACCTGCTATGTTATATAGAACTGAATGTTGGGCTATGATTCGGGCACATAAATAAAAGATGAGAGTTGCAGAGATGAGGATGTTAAAATGGATGTGTGAATATACGAAGATGGACAGAATAAGAAATGAGAGCATTAAAGAGAAAGTCGGAGTTGCATCTATTGAGGGAAATTCCGAGAGATACGTTTGAAATAATACGGGCATGTAATTAGACGATCAATAAATGCTCCAGGTGGGCAATGTGAAACTATGACAAACACGCATATCTAACGAGGAAGACCAAAAAAGACTTGGTTAGCAACAATAAAACAAGATCAAATTTATTTAAGTATAGATGATGATAGTAGGAGATAGATCTCAATGGCATAAAAATATTTATATAGTCGACCCCACCTAGTGGGATAAGACTTGGTTGTTGTTGATTGTTGTTGTTATAACATTAACCTTCAAAGACAATTACAATTCACAGTTCGGAATTGTCAGTTTGTGGTTTGGTTCACAATTTGCGACAATTCAAAATTATTATTTATATTTTATTTTAAAAAAATATTTAAAATTTACAAATGTGCAAAATAAAAAATAAAAAGATCGTGTATTTATTTAAGTTGTCTATCTATCCACTTAGGATATAAAGGAGTTAAAATCACGTAGTTCATTAGTCCCTTTTGTATTAAAATTTTCTACTTTGTCCTTTGAAAATTGCATTCCTTTTATTATTTTTGTAACTTTGGTTGTGTTTGACTTCCAAAAAGTCTAGAGTTAAAGTAGATCAAAAATAATATTATACTAAACCCTAAACCATCTTCGTTTTTTAATACCAAATGATTGTTTATCTAATACTAATATGATTATATTTTAGTGTGATGAGATATATTTCACATAAGTTATTCTTTTGATTAATTTTATATATTTGATGATAATCTTCACTATATATATATATATATATATATATAATATTTTATTGTTGAATAAATTATATCACTTGACAAATTTATTATTGGATATTTCATATAAGTCAAATAGTCTATGATAAAAAGAAAGAATAAGACCAATAAGTAAAGTTAAATTAATAAATTTAATAAATTAAAGGTATTATAGTCCCACATTAGAAGATTTAAGATGTAGGTTAAATTTTTGACTGAATAGAAATGTACAATAGTCACACATTGAAATTAAGCAAATGATTTAATTTATATTGAACTATACCATTAATATTATTAAAATATTATTCAATAATATATATATATATATATATATGGTGGTTTGAATCGGTAGTTCAAACCGCCGATTCGTCGGTTTACTTGGGGCCTAACCCTTAATCGGCCCGTCTAGATATGGGTTGGTTACAAGTTGGGCTTGTTGAACTGGGTTAACGGCCGACTCAACCCATGGGCAAGTCTAGCAGCAACATTGTCTAGAGGTAATTCAATTTCAGCAATTTCTCATAAACTTAACAAAACAATTGCATATTTTAATGAGCTTCAATTCTGATTGAAAGAGAGTCAAAGATAAAGAAATAACTTTTAATCTCAAAGAAGGGTTGAAAATAATTTATTCAAAGAAATAACAATGTAAATACTACTGAGCAGATTTAGCAAACACTAATTTTTACAATGAGGTAAGTTCATTTAAGGAATATTCACCCCCATGCTTAAAATGATGATAAGCAATCCTATGTAGATGTATAGAATGAGTTTCAATAAAGTCTTAGAAAGACATGTCACTATAACCATGAGGTCATTAAACGGATCCCAATAGAGAGATTCCTTTATACGAGAGTATTGATATATTGCCACAAATCCACAGTTAAAAATTGGACAGTCAAACATGTCTTCGTGAAAAAACAATGCATTACTTATGGTCATAAATGTGCCAACTCGTGCAATAGACTTCTGTTATAGTTTGAGTTAAAGGCAATTTGTGTGGTATATGTTATATAAAAAAGGATAGTCCAGTATACGAAGATTCCACTAGCGCAGATCCTAAGGAAGAGTTTATTATATATAGTCTTGCTTTGCAAGAGGCTGTTTTCAAAACTCAAACTCATGACCTCTAGGCCAAGTCACACGGTTAGGGATGGCAATGGGGCGGGGCGGGGGCGGATTTGCCATTCCCATCCCCGCCCCATTCTTATTTTTTCGGGTTCAGGGATTCCCCGAACCCGAACCCACGGGTTCGGGGATTCCCCATCCCCGCCCCATTTCCAAATTGACCCAAACAAACCACAGACACCAGAAATAGTAGAATATTAACCCAAACAAATCACAGACACATTGCTCGAATGAAATTCATTCCAAGGATAAAGTTTAATCCTTCTGCTAAGGAGGGCATGACAAAAGTTCTAGGTAGCCTGAAGTACTGCTCACCTATCCAAATTTTTCCTTCCTTCAGAATTTCACTTACTTTTGTTGCACCATTAACACCTTGAATGAGAGCGTCCACGGAGGCTTGTTGTCTAAACTCCTTAGGAATCTTTGTTCCATCACAGACACAAGTTGCGGCTCCAGTGTCCAATATTGCATTTAGGACACAATCTTGATTGTTGATTTCTACTCTCACTTTGATATTTAGAAGATTATTTCTCTGTGGTGCAGCATTAACATAATATTCATTAAATGTCAGTACAGGAAGAGATGAGGGAACAAGTAACCTGGTTTTGAGATCCATCAATTCCCTTTTGTTTATTTCCTCGAGTTCCAGCAGGAGTTGCTTCTCTTGTTTTAAGGCTTCAATTTCCTTCTGTTGCTTTTCATTCATTAATTTGAGGAAAGCATTTTCTTGCTGAACTTCTGTTAACTCTCTTTCATATTCTGAGGGGGCTTCCTGTATAATTGCTAATTCTTCCATACCTGAGATTTGCTGTCTCAAATTTTTGACTTCTTCCTCAAGTTCATTTTCTCTTCTAATGAACTTTTGTATTAAATTACTCTGCAGGGCTGAAAGTGACTTCCAATCTGTCTTCTTCATCTGTGTTCTAGTTATGTTTGACCATGAAATTTTGAAACAATGGTATGTACATAAAGAACAGATGGTTAGTTTGCACTTTCGACAGTCAATTCTGTTACCTGCCCTTGCTTCAAGTTTGCAGTCTCTACAGTCGGCTGCAGTAATTTCATCATAACTCCAGTCATGTTGACATAAGTATTCTTTTCTTGAGACCCGCATTTGGGATCGCCATTCGGATTCTCCAATTAAATATTCAGAAGGTTCATCTTCTATAACCTGGAGCATATTAATAGGAATAGGCACTGGTTTAAATGCTGTTGATACCTTCCTTTCTTCTTGTTTATCTGTTGATCCGAAACTTCGAGATCCTCTCTGAGTCTGATCTAAAGATTGTACTTCCTCTACTTCCGGGAGTGCTATTTTCTCAATAATGAGCTGTGCTATATTATCACCGATATTGAATAATATATTCTCAAATGAGAAGTTGAATAGAATCACCTGAATGCTTCCTCTAAAATCTGCATCAATAACTCCTCCATTGATGAATATACCTTTTGCTGATAAACCAGATCTAGGAGCTATCCTTCCATAGGTTCCTTCTGGTAATTTGATACTGATGCCAGTGTTCAATATAGCATGAGAATGTGGCGTTAGAACACAACCTTCACATGTTGCTAGGTCATAGCCCGCCGCTCCTTCAGTCTTTCTCTGAGGTAGGAATGCCAGAGGATGCGTTCTTCTTATCTTTAAGGTTTCCTGTGGAATATCATTCTGTTGGAGCATAAAAATATCAAATTCTTCAGGCTGATAAGTTAGGTCTTCTCCTTCCGAAACAGAGTAAATATCAGATAAATCTGATTCATTCATACCTACGGAGACCACTTCTATCCCTTCCTGTAACTCCAAAGAGTCCAGGATTGCAACCCTTTTCATTATTTTTCTAGGGTTTGTGCATTCAGATGCATAATGGCCTGTTTCACCACATGCATAGCACTTGCAATTCTTTTTACGTAAAGCAAGATGTTTTGCCTTACCAATTCTTACATGGGAATCATGAGGCTTTCCCTTGTAAGTCGTGCTCTTTCTAGCACCAAACTTTTTACCTGTTTTCTCCTTATTCTTCCCATATACACCATGAACAGGTGTATTGCCACAGAAATTCATCTTCTTGAGCTGGCTTTGGAAAAGGGCTTCTTGACACATCTTTCAAGAATTGTCTGGTGAAGGCTATTCTTGGTACCACCCCTATTGTGTTAGTAGGGTGCCTCTCTTTGAATGCCTTCTCAACCCTGTCTCCCAGGGGTCTTGGTAACTTTGTAAAAAATTCTGTTGATAATTCTTCATTCACCCACATTCTTCCACTTTTAGATGCTAAATGGAAATAGTCATTCATGTATCGGTACACCGCTTTGTCAGTCATCTCGTTACATACCAGGCTCTTCAGAGTTTTATAAGCGCTGTCCTGTTCACCAGTTGTTCCTACCTTTGGATTTTCAAGGTAGAAAATTAGTCTCATTTGATTAAGAACATTTTGCGTACCGTTATTGCCCATGGCTTGCTTCTTTAGATCTTCAAATTCTTCTAAGTATTTCATTCGCCATGTCACAAATGCTTTCTTCTCTGATTCTCCAAGAAGGTTTTCAATATATAAAATTTTGTCTTCTGGGAGCTCAAAATTTTTGTCCGCAAGATGGATGAGAGTAGAGCTTTCCCATCTGTCAAAAACCTTTGGGTCAAAATCATAAGGCATTACAAATACCGAACCTCTTCTTGCGTTGGCTGATGGTAATTGGAACCATTCAGAGTTGTTTTCCCACTTCTTTGGCTTTTTTCCTGCTAGGTTGGCTTCTTCAATACCTGCCCAACCTTTTGAGCTTCCTGCTGGGGCATATCCTGGGATATCCATCTCCTCATCTTGAGGTGGTCTATAATTACTTATTGCTGATTCTCCAGTGGAGAGAATTCTTTCAATATTTTGGAGCTCAGGATAATCATCAAGAGCAGTATTGATGTTGTATCTGCTTCTTGTTGATGAGATTGTTGTTTCCTCAAGGATTTTTGAAATTGCTTCTTCTTCAGAAATTTTTGAAATTGCTTCTTCCTCAGAAATTTCTTCTTCTTCTTCACTTTCTTCTCCCACCATGCTTTGGAGAAGAGAATCTTCGAAAGCTGCGAGTGCTGGGTAATCTTGAAGGAAATCATTAGTGTTTATAAGAACTGGGTAGTCATCCAGCGAATCATCAATAATAGTAATAACACCAACTATATGTTCTTCATCAGTCTCATCATCTTCCTTATTGTACAGAGGTGCTTTAGATGAAGCAGCTGGTTGATAGCCTCCAAATTGTATCGAAGTACTGCCATCATAGTTAGTTGAAGATAATAAAGATGATGGTTGCATAGGGAGAATTACCCTTGAAGGTCGTAAGTTCCACTGATTGCCTTGGAACTTAATGGCTGAATGTTTAGTTGCATCAATTGCTTTGACCCCCTTTGACCGGAGGTATTCCGCAACCTTTTCAACTCGGAATGCAAATCCGATGTTTGGAGTATTTGACAGTCTTGCAGTGATACTTCTTGTTATAAGCAGATTAGCTTCTGCTCCTTCCCATGACTCATATCCATGGGTTTGAATGGAGATCTGTATATGCCTAAAGAAATCTTTAATTGTTAACATAATATCAGGCATAACATATATTAGCTGATGTCCCTCAGCGAGATCAATCTCCATTGCAGCAATAATGCTTCTATCATTAGTATTCCATCGAGTGTCCCTGAATACTATGAGAGCCATAGTCCCCGCATAGCGCCTATGGAGGATTTGGAAGCGTACCTGTAATATCCCAAGATGGATATATTCTAACTCTGCTTGAGCCAGGCGTTCATAAGAATCTTCCATTATGAAAGTACGGTCTTGCTGGTCTGAGCCAGTGATCAGCATTCTTTCTTCAGATCTATAATGATACACCCTATGATGTATATTATCTCTTCGGGTCATATAGAGAACCTCCGCAGGTACCGTTCTTGCGCGTTCATGCATGGATCGCCTTAGTTCAGTTTCAGGGTTCATTAGTAGGGCTAGGGTGTGTTCCCTAGGTTGTCTTCCCACTATAGATCTCCCAAGATTGGCGATACTTCGGCCCATTCTTTCAGCTTCATATCTTGCACGGGCAGTCCGTCTATAGTCTCGAACTTGTTCTTCCACAAGGGGAACACCGGGTCTTTGTGAGGTAGTTGCTACTTCAGTTCCGGTGATAGGAGGAAGATGTGCTTGCCTGGTATTCATTTTATATTTTTCAAAAGATCAAATGGATTTTTGAATACCTTGATTTTTCCTTTTTCCTTGATAAAGGCTGCCCCTTGAGAACTAAGATGTGTTCTTCTCAGTTGTTCTGTAAGCTCTGTTACGCCGGTTGTATCAGAGACTTTGTCAAGCTTGATTTTCAGTTGACGTACTTCTTTTCTTAGCTGGATAACAGAATAAAGAACAGAATTAAGCTGCCTGGATAATAAAACTAGGCTTTGTGAAGTTTCCTTTTTAGAAAATCCAACACCAATATCAGGCCACCCTGTAGAAGTAGAAATGATAGCCTCTTTATATTCTTCAGAATCTTTTGGTAAGTTCATCCAACAATCACGTGCTTTAGGTGGTTGATCAATTCTTCTACTTTGTCCACCTTCTTTGATAACTCTTCAGTAAGAGTTTCAGTTTGCTTCTTAATATGCTTCGGTTGTTCACTAAGCTTGATGACTAATTCTTTAACGTCTTCCTTGGAGAGGGGACGTATCTTTAAATAGTCTTGCCTTAGTTGCAGTATTTCTTCTTTCAGTTGATTTTGCTGTTTCAACAACTGTAGTAAATCTTCTCGTTGTTGCCTAACAATCTTTGAAAGACGGCTGATTTCTTCTAGCTGTGAGCCCTGTTCCTGGATTTTAGTTCTCACGTCTAGAGTATGAATATTATTTTGCTTGCTTAAAGCAAATAAAGCCTTATTACCAAGATCTACCCTATAGGCAGTAACTTTCAGATTATAGGCTAAATCTGTTTGTGAACAAGAATCTAGATTTAAGTAGTCTAGATCTTTTCTGTTTTGCCAAGAGTTTTTCCACAAAAGAAATTGATTTTCAAATTCCTTCAGATCAGTGTTCATGTACTAATCAGAGCTAATTGTAAACGATGATGATTAAACAAGATAAGGTTTATGCCTTCTTAGGATACTTACTTTCACCTAGTTTATCCTTTTAAGTTTGTACGTCTTACCAGGTACGTGGTCTCTTAAGAATTAACCTTACTCTGCCTCATGCTTCTTCTTATTTTGTAAATACTTCACGTAGCTTCATCACCTCAGGAGGATATTAGAAGATTTTTGAGTCTGACACGGTCTTCACGCCACCTAGGCTTCAAGCGACCTTTAGCAACGACTCCCCTAATCTTCCCAGCTCCACTTTAGGTTTTCGGTGAAGAATCATTTTTCTTTACTTCATAAGGCAGAAGCATGATTCAGACATAAGGCAACCTTCAAAGAACTAATACCTGTTCGACTTATAAAACAATCAAGGTTAAACATTGGTTTTTGTAAGTAGAGCCTAATTAGGCCCTTATCTTAAGGTTTTACCCCATGTATTCCATAACCAAGCTCTGATACCAAAGAAAATGCAGTAATAGGAAAGGAAATTTATTTCAACAAAGAAAATGCAGTAATAGGAAAGGAAATTTATTTCAAACTTTCACACGAACTTACAAGCTGCTAGCGGAAATCTTACAGGATCTTGTTTCTTACTCACAAGGCTGAAATAATTCAGTTGCTTTCTGAAACTTAGGAGTGAATAGGCAGATAGAGATCTTCTTCGATGCCTGTTACACTTCAAGAGCTACTCCTTATATACACCAAGGAGCAGAGGTTTTGCTTCGCTAGTAAGTAAGGAATTATTAGCTAGCAAATGCCTCATGACTCAGCTCTGACACACTTAGTGCACGACAATCTACTTTCGGTGCACGTTCTAAAAGTAAAGAGGACACGTAAGTCCTTTGTTACAAAAGAAAAAGTCAGGATAAGATTCCTGAATTATTGCTCCGACATTTGTTTGTGGGGGGGTCCACCACGTCCGCTTCAGTCCATGTGCTGGTGGAAGAGTGAAGAATCTTCCGTTGGATCATCAACCTCTGAGTTGGCTTCATCATCATTGTTGATAACTTCGGGTTCTCCTAACCCTGGTTCTTCCCATACTGGATCATTGTCCCAGTAGCCGTGTTGTTCTATGTTTACCCAATTAATTGGTTCCTGGGCCAAAGGTGCCTCCATGTTGAGCCTTTGTTGTACATAATTTTCTATTAAGTCAGCCCAATACCAGGAGTGGCATGTATCGGTGCTGCACTTATAGAAATGTCGTCCAGGATTCCTGCTAGTGTGAGAAACTAGCAAGGCTGCATCTCTTCCGCATGCACACTGCAAAGAGAGTTGGTTATTTATAATTACATTAACAAGCTCATTACCCTTTTTGCTGGTCCTCAATGCGTTTAGGATATGGGATGCCATTCTTGCTTCTGCAACAGGATTAGGTTTTTGTAAAACCTCACTAATAGCCTTCGTTAGTGGACGCAGCAAGGTGTGCTCCCATTTGTCCACCAGAATTGTAGTTATTAGCCGAGAAAGTTCATCAGCTAAGACATTGTCCTTCCCACTTATATGTTCAAAGGAGACTTTTATACCAATCCCTGAAATATAATCTGAAAGGGTAAGCCAACGTACCCGGGATGGTTTGTGATCAGTAGCCTTTTCATAGAATTTGACTATAGCATGGCTATCCGTTCTAATAATCAATTCAGATTTATCAAGATAATAAATTTTGAATTTTTCTAAGCTGTTGATCACGGCCTGAACTTCTGCATCAATAGTACTTTTCAACGGCAAGAATCGCCCTGAAGCATATGCACAAATTTTCTCAGAAGTCCTTGGTTCTCCTTTAGAAGTCTTCCATTTACATATACCGCCCCATCCCTCCATACATCCATCAGTTTCAAGGAGGATAATTGCATTTAGCGGGGGAATTTCCAGATCTGGCAGGTTCTGAACTTGCTGTTTGATCTGTTCTATGATTTTCCAGTCCTGTGTATTCATACGTCTTTCACCTTTAACAGACGTCTTGGAGTAGAGTGGTCCTAGCGTCTTTCCCAGATTAGGGATATACGCTCTTGCATAGTTCAAGATTCCTAGCCACCTTCTTAATGCTCGTATTTCAGTCAAGCTCTCAGGTTTCGTCTCTAAGATTTTTTTGGATAATATGTGGCTGTAGCTTGATTTTAGAATCCCCAATAGTGGCTCCCAAGAAATCCACTTGCTTAACTCCGATTTTATACTTGGTTGGGCTAAGTATCAGCCCATTCTGCTCACAGATTGTGATAAAGGCCTTTAAATGTCTTTTATGCGCCTCATAGGTATCTGAAAACACAAGTATATCGTCAATATAGATAGCAATAAACTCTTCAGTACCTCGGAAGCAATTATCCATCTTCCTCTGAAAGATTGCAGGCGCGTTTTGTAATGCCTTATGATTTTGACCCAAAGGTTTTTGACGGATGGGAAAGCTCTACTCTCATCCATCTCATGGACAAAAATTTTGAGCTCCCAGAAGACAAAATTTTATATATTGAAAACCTTCTTGGAGAATCGAGAAGAAAGCATTTGTGACATGGCGAATGAAATACTTAGAAGAATTTGAAGATCTAAAGAAGCAAGCCATGGGCAATAATGGTACGCAAAATGTTCTTAATCAAATGAGACTAATTTTCACCTTGAAAATCCAAAGGTAGGAACAATGGTGAACAGATGCTTATAAAACTCCAAGAGCCTGGTATGTAACGAGATGACCGACAAAGCGGTGTACCGATACATGAATGACTATTTCCATTTAGCATCTAAAAGTGGAAGAATGTGGGTGAATGAAGAATTATCAACAGAATTCTTTACAAAGTTACCAAGACCCATGGGAGACAGGGTTGAGAAGGCATTCAAAGAGAGGCACCCTACTAACACAATAGGGTGGTACCAAGAATAGCCTTCACCAGATAATTCTTGAAAGATATGTGTCAAGAAGCCCTTTTTCAAAGCCAGCTCAAGAAGATGAATTTCTGTGGCAATACACCTGTTCATGGTGTATATGGGAAGAATAAGGAGAAAACAGGTAAGAAGTTTGGTGCTAGAAAAAGCACGACTTACAAGGGAAAGCCTCATGATTCCCATGTAAGAATTGGTAAGGCAAAACATCTTGCTTTACGTAAAAAGAATTGCAAGTGCTATGCATGTGGTGAAACAGGCCATTATGCATCCGAATGCACAAACCCTAGAAAAATAATGAAAAGGGTTGCAATCCCGGACTCTTTCGAGTTAAGGAAGGGATAAGTGGTCTCAGAGGTATGAATGAATCAGATTTATCCGATATTTACTCTGTTTGAAGGAGAAGACCTAACTTATCAGCCTGAAGAATTTGATATTTTATGCTCCAATAGAATGATATTCCACAGGAAACCTTAAAGATAAGAAGAACGCATCCTCCGGCATTCCTACCTCAGAGAAAGACTCAAGGAGCGGCTGGCTATGACCTAGCAACATGTGAAGGTTGTGTTCTAACGCCACATTCTCATGCTATATTGAACACCGGCATCAGTATCAAATTACCAGAAGGAACCTATGGAAGGATAGCTCCTAGATCTGGTTTATCGCAAAAGGTATATTCATCAATGGAGGAGTTATTGATGCATTTTAGAGGAAGCATTGGTGATTCTATTCAACTTCTCATTTGAGAATATATTATTCAATATCGGTGATAATATAGCACCTCATTATTGAGAAAATAGCACTCCAAGTAGAGGAAGTACAATCTTTAGATCGGACTCAGAGAGGATCTCGAAGTTTCGGATCAACAGATAAACAAGAAGAAAGGAAGGTATCAGCAGCATTTAAACCAGTGCCTATTCCTATTAATATGCTCCAGGTTATAGAAGATGAACCTTCTGAATATTTAATTGGAGAATCCGAATGGCGATCCCAAATGCGGGTCTCAAGAAAAGAATACTTATGTCAACATGACTGGAGTTATGATGAAATTACTGCAGCTGATTGTAGAGACTGCAAACTTGAAGCAAGGGCAGGTAACAGAATCGACTGTCGAAAGTGTAAACTAACCATCTGTTCTTTATGTACATACCATTGTTTCAAAATTTCATGGTCAAACACAACTAGAACACAGATGAAGAAGACAGATTGGAAGTCACTCTCAGCCCTGCAAAGTAATTTAATACAAAAGTTCATTAGAAGAGAAAATGAACTTGAGGAAGAAGTCAAAAATTTGAGACAAAATCTCGTATGGAAGAATTAGCAATTATACAGGAAGCCCCTAATATGAAAGAGAGTTAACAGGTTCAAGAAGAAAATGCTTTCCTCAAATTAATGAATGAAAAGCAACAGAAGGAAATTGAAGCCTTAAAACAAGAGAAGCAACTCCTGCTGGAACTCGAGGAAATAAACAAAAGGGAATTGATGGATCTCAAACCAGGTTACTTGTGCCCTCATCTCTTCCTGTACTGACATTTAATGAATATTATGTTAATGCTGCACCACAGAGAAATAAGCTTCTAAATATCAAAGTGAGAGTAGAAATCAACAATCAAGATTGTGTCCTAAATGCAATATTGGACACTGGAGCCGCAACTTGTGTCTGTGATGGAACAAAGATTCCTAAGGAGTTTAGACAACAAGCCTCGTGGACGCCTCATTCAAGGTGTTAATGGTGCAACAAAAGTAAGTGAAATTCAAGGAAGGAAAAATTTGGATAGGTGAGCAAGACTTGAGGCTACCTAGAACTTTGTCATGCCCTCCTTAGCAGAAGGATTAAACTTTATCCTTGGAATGAATTTCATTCGAGCAATGGAAGGAGGACCGAGAATAGAAAAGGGGAGGTGACTTTTACAAACTAGTTACCACAGTTTCAACCCCTCCCACTGCACACCAGGTAACTCTACTTGAAGAACTGGATCTTGAGTTAACTGAATATTATGATATTTGTGCAGCTATGCCACAAAAGGGCATCATTAATCAGGAATTGATTGATCCCCGAGAACTTGAAAGGCTAAAGAAGCTTGGCGTTATTGGGGAAGAACCGTTAAAATTCTGGGAAAAGAATCAAGTGAAATGCAAAATAAAGGTCAAGAATCCAGATTTGATCATAGAAGATCGACCTCTTAAACATGTAACTGCCAAGATGAAGGAGACAATGGCCAGACATGTCAAAAGGTTGCTAGATCTTAAAGTAATCAGACCATCATCCAGTAAACACAGAACCACAGCTATAATGGTAGAATCAGGTACGGAAGTTGATCCTGTTACTGGCCTAGAGAAACGAGGTAAAGAACGTTTGGTTTTTAATTACAAACGTCTTAATGATAATACTGAAAAAGACCAGTATTCTTTACCTGGTATTAATACAATAATTGCACGGATTGGTCATTCAAAGATATACTCAAAATTTGATCTAAAGAGCGGTTTTCACCAAGTTATGATGGAACCAGAGTCAATTCCGTGGACAGCATTCTGGGCAATTGATGGATTGTATGAATGGCTTGTTATGCCATTCGGCCTTAAGAACGCGCCTGCAATCTTTCAGAGGAAGATGGATAATTGCTTCCGAGGTACTGAAGAGTTTATTGCTATCTATATTGACGATATACTTGTGTTTTCAGATACCTATGAGGCGCATAAAAGACATTTAAAGGCCTTTATCACAATCTGTGAGCAGAATGGGCTGATACTTAGCCCAACCAAGTATAAAATCGGAGTTAAGCAAGTGGATTTCTTGGGAGCCACTATTGGGGATTCTAAAATCAAGCTACAGCCACATATTATCCAAAAAATCTTAGAGACGAAACCTGAGAGCTTGACTGAAATACGAGCATTAAGAAGGTGGCTAGGAATCTTGAACTATGCAAGAGCGTATATCCCTAATCTGGGAAAGACGCTAGGACCACTCTACTCCAAGACGTCTGTTAAAGGTGAAAGACGTATGAATACACAGGACTGGAAAATCATAGAACAGATCAAACAGCAAGTTCAGAACCTGCCAGATCTGGAAATTCCCCCGCCAAATGCAATTATCCTCCTTGAAACTGATGGATGCATGGAGGGATGGGGCGGTATATGTAAATGGAAGACTTCTAAAGGAGAACCAAGGACTTCTGAGAAAATTTGTGCATATGCTTCAGGGCGATTCTTGCCGGTGAAAAGCACTATTGATGCAGAAGTTCAGGCCGTGATCAACAGCTTGGAAAAATTTAAAATTTATTATCTTGATAAATCTGAGTTGATTATCAGAACGGATAGCCATGCTATAGTCAAATTCTATGAAAAGGCTTCTGATCACAAACCATCCCGGGTACGTTGGCTTACCCTTTCAGATTATATTTCAGGGATTGGTATAAAAGTCTCCTTTGAACATATAAGTGGGAAGGACAATGTCTTAGCTGATGAACTCTCTCGGCTGATAACTACAATTCTGGTGGACAAATGGGAGCACACCTTACTGCGTCCACTAACAAAGGCTATTAGTGAGGTTTTACAAAAACCTAATCCTGTTGCAGAAGCAAGAATGGCATCCCATATCTCGAACGCATTGAGGACCAGCAAAAAGGGTAATGAGCTTGTTAATGTAATTATAAATAACCAACTCTCTTTGCAGTGTGCATGCGGAAGAGATGCAGCCTTGCTAGTTTCTCACACTAGCAGGAATCCTGGACGACATTTCTATAAGTGCAGCACCGATACATGCCACTCCTGGTATTGGGCTGACTTAATAGAAAATTATGTACAACAAAGGCTCAACATGGAGGCACCTTTGGCCCAGGAACCAATTAATTGGGTAAACATAGAACAACACGGCTACTGGGACAATGATCCAGTATGGGAAGAACCAGGGTTAGGAGAACCCGAAGTTATCAACAATGATGATGAAGCCAACTCAGAGGTTGATGATCCAACGGAAGATTCTTCACTCTTCCACCAGCACATGGACTGAAGCGGACGTGGTGGACCCCCCCACAAACAAATGTCGGAGCAATAATTCAGGAATCTTATCCTGACTTTTTCTTTTGTAACAAAGGACTTACGTGTCCTCTTTACTTTTAGAACGTGCACCGAAAGTAGATTGTCGTGCACTAAGTGTGTCAGAGCTGAGTCATGAGGCATTTGCTAGCTAATAATTCCTTACTTACTAGCGAAGCAAAACCTCTGCTCCTTGGTGTATATAAGGAGTAGCTCTTGAAGTGTAACAGGCATCGAAGAAGATCTCTATCTGCCTATTCACTCCTAAGTTTCAGAAAGCAACTGAATTATTTCAGCCTTGTGAGTAAGAAACAAGATCCTGTAAGATTTCCGCTAGCAGCTTGTAAGTTCGTGTGAAAGTTTGAAATAAATTTCCTTTCCTATTACTGCATTTTCTTTGGTGGGAGAAGAAAGTGAAGAAGAAGAAGAAATTTCTGAGGAAGAAGCAATTTCAAAAATTTCTGAAGAAGAAGCAATTTCAAAAATCCTTGAGGAAACAACAATCTCATCAACAAGAAGCAGATACAACATCAATACTGCTCTTGATGATTATCCTGAGCTCCAAAATATTGAAAGAATTCTCTCCACTGGAAAATCAGCAATAAGTAATTACAGACCACCTCAAGATGAGGAGATGGATATCCCAGGATATGCCCCAGCAGGAAGCTCAAAAGGTTGGGCAGGTATTGAAGAAGCCAACCTAGCAGGAAAAAAGCCAAAGAAGTGGGAAAACAACTCTGAATGGTTCCAATTACCATCAGCCAACGCAAGAAGAGGTTCGGTATTTGTAATGCCTTATGATTTTGACCCAAAGGTTTTTGACAGATGGGAAAGCTCTACTCTCATCCATCTTGCGGACAAAAATTTTGAGCTCCCAGAAGACAAAATTTTATATATTGAAAACCTTCTTGGAGAATCAGAGAAGAAAGCATTTGTGACATGGCAAATGAAATACTTAGAAGAATTTGAAGATCTAAAGAAGCAAGCCATGGGCAATAACGGTACGCAAAATGTTCTTAATCAAATGAGACTAATTTTCTACCTTGAAAATCCAAAGGTAGGAACAACTGGTGAACAGGACAGCGCTTATAAAACTCTGAAGAGCCTGGTATGTAACGAGATGACTGACAAAGCGGTGTACCGATACATGAATGACTATTTCCATTTAGCATCTAAACGTGGAAGAATGTGGGTGAATGAAGAATTATCAACAGAATTTTTTACAAAGTTACCAAGACCCCTGGGAGACAGGGTTGAGAAGGCATTCAAAGAGAGGCACCCTACTAACACAATAGGGGTGGTACCAAGAATAGCCTTCACCAGACAATTCTTGAAAGATATGTGTCAAGAAGCCCTTTTCCAAAGCCAGCTCAAGAAGATGAATTTATGTGGCAATACACCTGTTCATGGTGTATATGGGAAGAATAAGGAGAAAACAGGTAAAAAGTTTGGTGCTAGAAAGAGCACGACTTACAAGGGAAAGCCTCATGATTCCCATGTAAGAATTGGTAAGGCAAAACATCTTGCTTTACGTAAAAAGAATTGCAAGTGCTATGCATGTGGTGAAACAGGCCATTATGCATCTGAATGCACAAACCCTAGAAAAATAATGAAAAGGGTTGCAATCCTGGACTCTTTGGAGTTACAGGAAGGGATAGAAGTGGTCTCCGTAGGTATGAATGAATCAGATTTATCTGATATTTACTCTGTTTCGGAAGGAGAAGACCTAACTTATCAGCCTGAAGAATTTGATATTTTTATGCTCCAACAGAATGATATTCCACAGGAAACCTTAAAGATAAGAAGAACGCATCCTCTGGCATTCCTACCTCAGAGAAAGACTGAAGGAGCGGCGGGCTATGACCTAGCAACATGTGAAGGTTGTGTTCTAACGCCACATTCTCATGCTATATCGAACATCGCATCAGTATCAAATTACGAGAAGGAACCTATGGAAGGATAGCTCCTAGATCCGGTTTATCGGCAAAAGGTATATTCATCAATGGAGGAGTTATTGATGCAGATTTTAGAGGAAGCATTCAGTGATTCTATTCAACTTCTCATTTGAGAATATATTATTCAATATCGGTGATAATATAGCACAGCTCATTATTGAGAAAATAGCACTCCGAAGTAGAGGAAGTACAATCTTTAGATCGAGACTCAGAGAGGATCTCGAAGTTTCGGATCAACAGATAAACAAGAAGAAAGGAAGGTATCAACAGCATTTAAACCAGTGCCTATTCCTATTAATATGCTCCAGGTTATAGAAGATGAACCTTCTGAATATTTAATTGGAGAATCCGAATGGCGATCCCAAATGCGGGTCTCAAGAAAAGAATACTTATGTCAACATGACTGGAGTTATGATGAAATTACTGCAGCTGATTGTAGAGACTGCAAACTTGAAGCAAGGGCAGGTAATAGAATTGACTGTCGAAAGTGTAAACTAACCATCTGTTCTTTATGTACATACCATTGTTTCAAAATTTCATGGTCAAACATAACTAGAACACGATGAAGAAGACAGATTGGAAGTCACTTTCAGCCCTGCAGAGTAATTTAATACAAAAGTTCATTAGAAGAGAAAATGAACTTGAGGAAGAAGTCAAAAATTTGAGACAGCAAATCTCAGGTATGGAAGAATTAGCAATTATACAGGAAGCCCCCTCAGAATATGAAAGAGAGTTAACAGAAGTTCAGCAAGAAAATGCTTTCCTCAAATTAATGAATGAAAAGCAACAGAAGGAAATTGAAGCCTTAAAACAAGAGAAGCAACTCCTGCTGGAACTCGAGGAAATAAACAAAAGGGAATTGATGGATCTCAAAACCAGGTTACTTGTTCCCTCATCTCTTCCTGTACTGACATTTAATGAATATTATGTTAATGCTGCACCACAGAGAAATAATCTTCTAAATATCAAAGTGAGAGTAGAAATCAACAATCAAGATTGTGTCCTAAATGCAATATTGGACACTGGAGCCGCAACTTGTGTCTGTGATGGAACAAAGATTCCTAAGGAGTTTAGACAACAAGCCTCCGTGGACGCTCTCATTCAAGGTGTTAATGGTGCAACAAAAGTAAGTGAAATTCTGAAGGAAGGAAAAATTTGGATAGGTGAGCAGTACTTCAGGCTACCTAGAACTTTTGTCATGCCCTCCTTAGCAGAAGGATTAAACTTTATCCTTGGAATGAATTTCATTCGAGCAATGGAAGGAGGACTGAGAATAGAAAAGGGGGAGGTGACTTTTTACAAACTAGTTACCACAGTTTCAACCCCTCCCACTGCACACCAGGTAACTCTACTTGAAGAACTGGATCTTGAGTTAACTGAATATTATGATATTTGTGCAGCTATGCCACAAAAGGGCATCATTAATCAGGAATTGATTGATCCCCGAGAACTTGAAAGGCTAAAGAAGCTTGGCGTTATTGGGGAAGAACCGTTAAAATTCTGGGAAAAGAATCAAGTGAAATGCAAAATAGAGGTCAAGAATCCAGATTTGATCATAGAAGATCGACCTCTTAAACATGTAACTGCCAAGATGAAGGAGACAATGGCCAGACATGTCAAAAGGTTGCTAGATCTTAAAGTAATCAGACCATCATCCAGTAAACACAGAACCACAGCTATAATGGTAGAATCAGGTACGGAAGTTGATCCTGTTACTGGCCTAGAGAAACGAACGTTTGGTTTTTAATTACAAACGTCTTAATGATAATACTGAAAAAGACCAGTATTCTTTACCTGGTATTAATACAATAATTGCACGGATTGGTCATTCAAAGATATACTCAAAATTTGATCTAAAGAGCGGTTTTCACCAAGTTATGATGGAACCAGAGTCAATTCCGTGGACAGCATTCTGGGCAATTGATGGATTGTATGAATGGCTTGTTATGCCATTCGGCCTTAAGAACGCGCCTGCAATCTTTCAGAGGAAGATGGATAATTGCTTCCGAGGTACTGAAGAGTTTATTGCTATCTATATTGACGATATACTTGTGTTTTCAGATACCTATGAGGCGCATAAAAGACATTTAAAGGCCTTTATCACAATCTGTGAGCAGAATGGGCTGATACTTAGCCCAACCAAGTATAAAATCGGAGTTAAGCAAGTGGATTTCTTGGGAGCCACTATTGGGGATTCTAAAATCAAGCTACAGCCACATATTATCCAAAAAATCTTAGAGACGAAACCTGAGAGCTTGACTGAAATACGAGCATTAAGAAGGTGGCTAGGAATCTTGAACTATGCAAGAGCGTATATCCCTAATCTGGGAAAGACGCTAGGACCACTCTACTCCAAGACGTCTGTTAAAGGTGAAAGACGTATGAATACACAGGACTGGAAAATCATAGAACAGATCAAACAGCAAGTTCAGAACCTGCCAGATCTGGAAATTCCCCCGCTAAATGCAATTATCCTCCTTGAAACTGATGGATGTATGGAGGGATGGGGCGGTATATGTAAATGGAAGACTTCTAAAGGAGAACCAAGGACTTCTGAGAAAATTTGTGCATATGCTTCAGGGCGATTCTTGCCGTTGAAAAGTACTATTGATGCAGAAGTTCAGGCCGTGATCAACAGCTTAGAAAAATTCAAAATTTATTATCTTGATAAATCTGAATTGATTATTAGAACGGATAGCCATGCTATAGTCAAATTCTATGAAAAGGCTACTGATCACAAACCATCCCGGGTACGTTGGCTTACCCTTTCAGATTATATTTCAGGGATTGGTATAAAAGTCTCCTTTGAACATATAAGTGGGAAGGACAATGTCTTAGCTGATGAACTTTCTCGGCTAATAACTACAATTCTGGTGGACAAATGGGAGCACACCTTGCTGCGTCCACTAACAAGCTATTAGTGAGGTTTTACAAAACCTAATCCTGTTGCAGAAGCAAGAATGGCATCCCATATCCTAAACGCATTGAGGACCAGCAAAAAGGGTAATGAGCTTGTTAATGTAATTATAAATAACCAACTCTCTTTGCAGTGTGCATGCGGAAGAGATGCAGCCTTGCTAGTTTCTCACACTAGCAGGAATCCTGGACGACATTTCTATAAGTGCAGCACCGATACATGCCACTCCTGGTATTGGGCTGACTTAATAGAAAATTATGTACAACAAAGGCTCAACATGGAGGCACCTTTGGCCCAGGAACCAATTAATTGGGTAAACATAGAACAACACGGCTACTGGGACAATGATCCAGTATGGGAAGAACCAGGGTTAGGAGAACCCGAAGTTATCAACAATGATGATGAAGCCAACTCAGAGGTTGATGATCCATCGGAAGATTCTTCACTCTTCCACCAGCACATGGACTGAAGCGGACGTGGTGGACCCCCCCACAAACAAATGTCGGAGCAATAATTCAGGAATCTTATCCTGACTTTTTCTTTTGTAACAAAGGACTTACGTGTCCTCTTTACTTTTAGAACGTGCACCGAAAGTAGATTGTCGTGCACTAAGTGTGTCAGAGCTGAGTCATGAGGCATTTGCTAGCTAATAATTCCTTACTTACTAGCGAAGCAAAACCTCTGCTCCTTGGTGTATATAAGGAGTAGCTCTTGAAGTGTAACAGGCATCGAAGAAGATCTCTATCTGCCTATTCACTCCTAAGTTTTAGAAAGCAACTGAATTATTTCAGCCTTGTGAGTAAGAAACAAGATCCTGTAAGATTTCCGCTAGCAGCTTGTAAGTTCGTGTGAAAGTTTGAAATAAATTTCCTTTCCTATTACTGCATTTTCTTTGGTATCAGAGCTTGGTTATGGAATACATGGGGTAAAACCTTAAGATAAGGGCCTAATTAGGCTCTACTTACAAAAACCAATGTTTAACCTTGATTGTTTTATAAGTCGAACAGGTATTAGTTCTTTGAAGGTTGCCTTATGTCTGAATCATGCTTCTGCCTTATGAAGTAAAGAAAAATGATTCTTCACCGAAAACCTAAAGTGGAGCTGGGAAGATTAGGGGAGTCGTTGCTAAAGGTCGCTTGAAGCCTAGGTGGCGTGAAGACCGTGTCAGACTCAAAAATCTTCTAATATCCTCCTGAGGTGATGAAGCTACGTGAAGTATTTACAAAATAAGAAGAAGCATGAGGCAGAGTAAGGTTAATTCTTAAGAGACCACGTACCTGGTAAGACGTACAAACTTAAAAGGATAAACTAGGTGAAAGTAAGTATCCTAAGAAGGCATAAACCTTATCTTGTTTAATCATCATCGTTTACAATTAGCTCTGATTAGTACATGAACACTGATCTGAAGGAATTTGAAAATCAATTTCTTTTGTGGAAAAACTCTTGGCAAAACAGAAAAGATCTAGACTACTTAAATCTAGATTCTTGTTCACAAACAGATTTAGCCTATAATCTGAAAGTTACTGCCTATAGGGTAGATCTTGGTAATAAGGCTTTATTTGCTTTAAGCAAGCAAAATAATATTCATACTCTAGACGTGAGAACTAAAATCAAAATATTATTCAATAATATATATATATATATATATGGTGGTTTGAATCGGTAGTTCAAACCGCCGATTCGTCGGTTTACTTGGGGCCTAACCCTTAATCGGCCCGTCTAGATATGGGTTGGTTACAAGTTGGGCTTGTTGAACTGGGTTAACGGCCGACTCAACCCATGGGCAAGTCTAGCAGCAACATTGTCTAGAGGTAATTCAATTTCAGCAATTTCTCATAAACTTAACAAAACAATTGCATATTTTAATGAGCTTCAATTCTGATTGAAAGAGAGTCAAAGATAAAGAAATAACTTTTAATCTCAAAGAAGGGTTGAAAATAATTTATTCAAAGAAATAACAATGTAAATACTACTGAGCAGATTTAGCAAACACTAATTTTTACAATGAGGTAAGTTCATTTAAGGAATATTCACCCCCATGCTTAAAATGATGATAAGCAATCCTATGTAGATGTATAGAATGAGTTTCAATAAAGTCTTAGAAAGACATGTCACTATAACCATGAGGTCATTAAACGGATCCCAATAGAGAGATTCCTTTATACGAGAGTATTGATATATTGCCACAAATCCACAGTTAAAAATTGGACAGTCAAACATGTCTTCGTGAAAAAACAATGCATTACTTATGGTCATAAATGTGCCAACTCGTGCAATAGACTTCTGTTATAGTTTGAGTTAAAGGCAATTTGTGTGGTATATGTTATATAAAAAAGGATAGTCCAGTATACGAAGATTCCACTAGCGCAGATCCTAAGGAAGAGTTTATTATATATAGTCTTGCTTTGCAAGAGGCTGTTTTCAAAACTCAAACTCATGACCTCTAGGCCAAGTCACACGGTTAGGGATGGCAATGGGGCGGGGCGGGGGCGGATTTGCCATTCCCATCCCCGTCCCATTCTTATTTTTTCGGGTTCAGGGATTCCCCGAACCCGAACCCACGGGTTCGGGGATTCCCCATCCCCGCCCCATTTCCAAATTGACCCAAACAAACCACAGACACCAGAAATAGTAGAATATTAACCCAAACAAATCACAGACACAGAAACACCAAAATGGTAGCCACTGTATCATCAATTGCAATCCATGGAGGTGAAAGTTTAACTGCCATGTATTAATACCAATATTATCATCAATATTAATATTAATATTAATACATGTAATCTGACCTAGCATGAGCTATTCTAGTGTCTGTGGTTTGTTTGGGTCAATTGATAATATTAATATTAATATCAATATTAATAATAATATTATTAATAATATTTTCAAAAAATTTAATATTAATATTAATACTATTATTATTACTTTTTTAAAAAAATCATATTATTATTTATTAATATTAATAATAATAATATTCGGGGCGGGTTCGAGGATGGGGATAGTATTCCCATACCCGCCCCATCCCCGAAAAATCGGGGATCCCCATCCCCATTTCGGGTTTTCCCCGCGGGGCCCCAAACCCGCGGGGAAAATTGCCATCCCTACACACGGTAATACTTTACCATTACACCAAGGCTCCCCTTCGTGGTTTATGTTATATCTATAAAAAAAAAAAAAAAATTATTAAAGAAAGGATGTAGTTGTAATTTTTAAAACCTTTTGGATCTTTTTGCAAAAGTGCAATTAAAAAGCAACCGACTTACTTTTTTTTCTCCTTCCCGTGACTTCTTCCACATCAACCCCATCTCTTTTTATTCTCTCTAACCCTAACTCTACTCATAAATAACATCCAAATTTTATCCCACTAGGTAGGGTTGGTTATATGGATCTTTAGCTCTATCATCTACTATATCATCATCTATATTTAAATAAAATTTATTTTATTTAATTATTGCTAATCAAGTCTTTTTCTAATATTCCTCTTCCTTGTTTGATATGTATATTTGTCATAGTTTTACATCGCTTAACCGGAACATTTATAAGTCATCAAGTATATTTTTGTACCATCTTAAATGTGTCTCTCGAAGTTTTCCTTAATAAATGCAACTCCGACTTTCTCACTAATGTTTTAATTTCTTATCTTGTCCATCTTCGTATATCCACACATCCACCTTAACATCCTCATTTTATAATTCTCATCTTCTACTCATGTACTGAACATAATTCAACATTCAGCTCCATATAACATAACAAGTCCAACTATCATTTTGTATAACTTTTCTTTAAGTTTTAGAGGTACTTTACTATTATATAAAATACCTGACACTCTCCTCTATTTCAATAATCCTTCTTGTATTCTATATAAAACATCTCTCTCAATCCCATCGTCTTTTTACAAAAAATGATCGTAAATACTTAAACCTCTTAGTTCCAAACAACTTGTCATTCCCTATTTTAACAATTATTCATTATGTCTAATATTACTAAACTTAAATTTCATATATTATATTTTTACTCTACTAAGCCTAAAACCTTTCACTTCCAGTGTTTACCACCAAGATTTGAGTTTAGCATTTACTCCTTTATGTATCTCATTTAACAAAACAATATCAAACAACATGCACGATGGTACCGTATCTTGGATGTATCCAGTAAGTTTGTTAATTAGTGTAAAAAAATATAGACTTAGAACTAATCCTTGATGTAACCCTATCTTTAGTTCCTTGATGTAACCCTATCTTTATGGAAAATGTTTCAATTAATCCGCTTGAAGTCTTCTCTCTTGTCGTTATGTCCTCATATATATCTTTAATTAGTTCAATATATGATATGATAACATATCTCTTTTCAAGAAATCTCCATATAATTTTTCTTGAGACTCTATTATAAGCTTTTTCTAAGTCAACGAATATTATTTTATTCTAGATATTTTTCAATAAGTTGTCTGAGAAGATGTATAACTTCTATTGTCAACTTTCGAAGCATGAATCTAAATTGATTTTCGGTCACCATAGTCTCCTTAATCTTTTTTCAATTACTCTTTCCTAAAGTTTCATGGTATGACTTATTATTTTAATACCCTTATAATTTGCACAATTTTGTACAACTCCTTTATTCTTATATAAGAGTATTAAAGTACTTATCCATATTAATCAAACATTTTTTTTTCAATATCAATTTAAATAACTTTGCAAGTTATTCAATATCTTGTTTCTCTAGGCACTTCCATACCTTTATTGGAATATCTTGTCAACTACTTTTCTATTTTACATCCTATTTAAAACTTGTTCTACTTCTGAAGTTTGAATTTTACAATAAAAATTTAAATTTCTATAATCATTTTAGTTACTTAAATTATCTAAATTAAGTTGATCACCTAAACTTTCATTAAAAAGATGATGAAAATATAACTTCCATCACACTTTTATTTCCTCATCATTTACTAGTATCATATTGCACTCATATTTAATACATCTTTTTTGGATAAGATTTCTTATCTTCCTCTCTCCGCTTTAGCTATTCTGTAAATGTCTCTTTTGCCTTCTCTTATATCTCATTTTCGATATAAGTGTTCAAAAGTTTTATTTTTACATCATTCACTGCTTTCTTAACATTTTTCTAGGTTACTGTATATCTTTAAGTTTTTCTCATTCTTACAAATATATAATCCCTTATAGGTTGTTCGTTTTCCCTTCACTTTTTTCTGTATGATTTATTCTACCATCAAGATTTTTTATTTGGTAGTGCACGTCCTCACCAAATACGCTCTTGGCTACTATTTTTAACTTTGATACCATTTCATTTCATGTCATATTCAAATCGTCAAGTATTTCTCTTAATACTTGTACTCCTACCCTCCTTAAATATATTTTGTTTCTCATCTTTCAACTTCCACCATTTAATTTTAGGAGTCGTATATATTTCTTTTATTGATACTATGTTTAAGGCGCATATCCAACACTAATTTATGTTGGGTAGTTTAGTTTTCTCCAAAAACGGCGTTGCAATTTTTACAAATATTTCTATACTTCTTCCTAACCATAAGAAAGTCAATTTGTGATTTATTATTCCCACTTTTAAGCATGACCAAGTGTCCTTCTCTCTGAAAAAAATGTATTAGCTAATATAAGGTCATATGTTATCACAAAATTCAATATAATTTTTCCTTCATTTCTTATTCCAAACTCATAACTCTCATGCACCCTATAATATTCTTTATTTTTCACTCTGACATGCCCCTTTAAATTTCCTCCTATTAAAATCATTTTGTTTGATGAAATATTTTGTAATACTTCATCTACGTCATCCCAAAACTTAGATTTGGCGTCTTCATCTAATCCTACTTGAGATGCACATATCTAATTATGTTAATAGTTTCTTTCGTTACTACTATCTTGAGAGATATAATTCTATTCCCTTTTCTAATTAATTTGCAATTTCATCCTTTAACGAAGTATCTACAACAATACCTAATTTATTTCTTGTTTTACTTCTTCCAGTGAATCATAACTTAAAACTCCAATTCTTTATAATATTTGTCTTCTCTCCTACCCATTTGATCTCTTGTATACACAAAATACTAATTTTTCTTTTAATTATCATATCTACTACCTCTATTGTTTTATCAATGAGTGTTCTTTGTTCCGTGTTCTAAATATTAGACCATTAATTTTGCTATAATATTTATTCTTATCCAACCTATAGTGTAAGAACTCTTGCATATTTAACACTATGCTCAAATTCTCATAGAGATGTAACAGTCCTTACTAATATGTTACAATCGAACCTCGTAATGAGAACTTTTACATATTTAACACCACCTAAGTTCTCAAGATATACGGTCCTTGCCGAGATGTTACAATTGGACCTGTAACGCGTTCCTTTTAGGAAACAACCTAGCATTAGCACAATAGTTTAATGGATCCATTCATTGAATATTTGTCTAAATTCAACGCTGACTTGCTACCTAATGCAATTCTCACCCTTTTACATCCGAGCTTGGGGCCAACCATGGCAGGGGCTTATCCGAACTCTCTTCATCATTAAAAAAACACTAAAATTCCCCTCATGTTGTCGTCCTTCCTCACACTTTGTCGTCGTTGGCAGCCAATCGTCGTCACCATCTTTGACACAGTCATCATCGTCGTTAATGTTCCATAACAACGAGCACGATTAGACCCTTCAATTTAGGTGGAGGTTTTTCTTACTTCTTCCTTTCTAACTACCTTACACATGATTAAACATACAACATAAATAATATTAGGGAAAAAATAATTTACAATTATATAATTATGAAGTAGGAAGTAGATTAAAGTTCTACTCTATGTGCTTGATTGTTGTCATAAATTATTTTAGTGCTTGATGATAGGAAATAAATAAGAATTTCATTGAGAATTAAATTAGACCTTTATTAGGGGAATATTAGAGATAAATTCTTTAAGATTTATATTATGTCTCGTTAGAAAAAAAAAAGAATAATTGTATACTTATATTTACCTCTATTTGCTTGGTCATGTTTTTTATATTTACTTGTCCTTTTCATAATCTAATTGTTGTTGCTCTATTAAAATTTATTAGTGAAACTTACAATACATAAGTTGAAATCTAGAAATAACAAGGAAAGCTTAAAAGAATCCCTTTAAGAAAATATGAATCATAATGAAAAATAATAAGTGAACCGATAACAAATAACTATCTTGAAATAGTCCCCTACAACCAAGTAATAGGAAAAAAAGCTTCAGCTCATCGCTCATAAGAAAGTATGTAACTTCTCAACTAAATTAATAAAGGAACGGGCCTAACCCTTGTGTCGTAGAATTTTGGTTCTACAATTTATAAAAGACGTGAGATTATTTATACCAAATTAGTAATAAAATAATTCTCTATAAATATAGAGCATTTCTGTTGTGCTTTAAAAAAAGCTTTTGACTCTTTCTGTGAGTTCATAGGCTTTGGCCAAATTAAGATGAGTTTTCCTCACTGAGTGAATTGCAGATTATTTACCTTATTCTCATGTGAGAAGCACTTCAGGTGAATTGCAGGTCATTCACCCTATATATGTATGCATATGTGCATATGCATGTATTTCGTATTAGGGGATTGTGGGTCGTTCACCTCATCTATATATAATACATCCTTATCGGGTGGGGTGCGAGTTGCTCACTCTTATCTTATAATTTTATATGATGTATTTTCGTATCAGATAGCTTATAATTTTATATGATGTATTTTCGTATCAGATAGCTTGCGGGTCATTCACCTTTATTGATAGGACACTTCCTTGATGGATGGATTGCAAGTTGTTCGCCCACTTAATAAATTATGTTGAGTTTTTGGATAAAGTAAGACCAAAATGTGTGTAATGTTGAAATCAGAAATTAAAAAGAACTGAAGAAATTAATTAAGAAGAGAATAAAAGACGAATAACGAGAAAAGAGTAATAATCAAATGGTGTTTAAGGACATGAAAATATAAATTATAAATTATATTGTTGTCCTTTTTTATTATATTTTCATGCGTGTCTCTCCTTTCTCCACTTTGCATTATGTGTTCATTATTCTTTTCCTTTGACCTCTAGATTAACAAACTTGAGACGATCTTAGAGATTTAGTCAATATATGAAGGATTGCTCAGAGATGCTCAGCAATAGTTTTGGAGACAGGTTTTGTAGAGTTGATTTAGTTTATTTTTCTTTATTACATAGATTGTTATTTTATGCAATTTTGGTACTTTGGTGTCTTATTTCATTATCTGCATGAGGCTAGTTTATCAGTAGTGTCATGGATATGGCAAAGTCATTGTTTTAAGACAACCAGCTTATTAACATTTTCTACATCATTTAATGAATTGTTACATATAGTCTAGTGTACCCTGAGGGATTATTTATGATTTTTGATGCAATGATAAATATTGTCCGAGAAGAGAGATTATCCCTCATATAGGGATGAATGCCTATGGGTTGTGATAATTTAAGAGTCGATTTCACTAAGTTGCTTGTAGACATTTAAGTACAAAATGAAGGTTCAAGCTATTAAAATTACCTTACAAGTTGTGGTAAGCAATACTTTATAAACTATATTAATTACTTTTTAATTCCATCGGGAACTATTCAATTTAATTTATTTTTATTTTTGATTTTTTTTTTATCATTAGACGATCACAACTCTTGATATAAATACATCTAATCCAATTGGTGATCTTAAGGGGCTACTTTCTACAAAAGAAGTAATTTTATGGAATTTTTTTCATCCAAAAAATAATTATACAAATTACGAGTTAACTTCTCTAGTGCTCTACCTCCCCTATCCTTTTTCTTATTTGATATTTTAAATCAAAACATTCTTATTGTGATAAAAAATAAAGAGACCTAGGTCAAACTCTTGTTGCACTTGCAGTTGAATCAATACTAGTCAGTTAGAAAGTTAACATCAACCCCATATGAAAGGGATGCATCTTTATAATAGAATAGTGAGTCCCAGCTTGCCTCTGAATTCTATTTCTTTAAACTCTTCATTATTATGTTTTTATTATTATTTTTTATTAGGTGTATTATTTGATATCTTTTATCAAAATAGGTATTAGTTTTTCTTCAATTTTTGTGATGAAATTGATATTTATAAATGGTTCCAAGATTAACAAAAATGCCATAGAAAAAATTGTATGGGATAATAGAAAAGAAATTCATAAGATAGTTACCCATGGATTATTCATTTTGAAACCATTCTTCTCTCCTTAAAGTACTTCTCCAAGAGTTCAACTCTCTACAATTTATATCTTTTAACATATTAATTTATTCTGAATCTAGTTTGCAGCTAGAATATTTCCATACTAAAATGAACAATAATAATTACAAAAAAGTAATTTCCCTAGCAAAATATAACAAAAGCATTATATATTAACAAGAAAAAAGGAAGATTCATTGGTTGAATTGTTATTCTTACATAACAATTGAAATATATTAAATATTTAATCTAACTGAATTACACCCCAAAGATAATTTAACTTGTTCTTAGAAAAAAACCCAAGGAATTAGTTTTACATAGCTGCATAATATTAAGTAGCATAGAAATACTAATCACAGGTAAGAAACTCATGTACATTAACAGTGAAGGAACAGATATTATAGAAATGAATTTCTAAGGCTGAAGACAGAAGTTCAAACTTCCAAGCATTAGTTCACTGTTTGGAAAATTGCGGAATAGAGAATAAAATTCATTTACCAGTAAAAAGAAAATAACGCTGGCTAGGAGGGAATCCTTTCGAAAGAGACCACTAATTATATTTAATAAGTATGCATGATTACCTCCAATGAGAAGGCTCATAAGTTCTGAAAAAGACATGAGTTCTGTTTGTGTTGACCTTTGTCTTAACCCAAAAAGCCCAAGTGTTTAAAGCAATTCTAAATGCAGTTTTGATAGACATTCCAAGCTTCACTGCTCCTTCAGCCTGGAGATAGCAACCACTACAAAAGGAAATAATATCACAAATTCATCACCCATTGCTAAAAACTTACCAATAACTTAATTGAGCCATGCACTAGGAGGTTGATGAGTAATCTGCCCCTACACATCTTCAATTACAGACCAAACCCATTTTTCTTATATGCACTATACTCCTTAAATAATAAAAAGAGGGCAAACCATCTCATGTATATTGATGTTTAGACCACCTTATAAGAAATTGAGAGCAGCCATGGTCATTAGCATGTTTAATCCATCTTAATCTTTTTGTATTTTCTTATTAGTATTTTTGGTGTTTGAAGGGTGTTCCTTGTTGGGACCAGTTGGTGAGATAAGAGGGGTGAATAGTAATTGTACAATTCTAAACTACTCTTGCTACAAGTTTAGCAATGTCACCAAAAGATTAGCAGCAGGAATAAAAACAAACATAAGAAAGCACATAGCAATAGCTAAAACAGAGGTTTACATGGTTCAAAACTCTCATTTCTACTCCACACCCTATAACTCTTAGTGAGTCACTCCTAGAAAGCCACTATCTTTTTCCTTCATGATGAACTACTGAATATGGATAAACCTCTTATGGCATGCAAAAGTTACAAGAGCTTAATGGAGGAACGCTTAAGATTACAAGGAAGAAGCTCTAAATTTAACCAATCCAATTTTTGTCACCCTTAAAGCCTTCATCTTGCTCCATATTTTTAGGCTTCATTCCTCTTCAATCTTCACTTGTTGTTTAGCTAATCTTTTGTGGATTAGCAACCTAAGTTTGTCAACAACTACTTGAGTCAACTGAAATCCACTAAGCCACTATAACGCTTAGGTCATCTGATCATTGTAGTTCAACTATGTTAGATCAATGGCTCCTTCTGGCTATCATATTGTAGCATCAGTCGACTAACCCCAACTCATTCAATTGCCAAGTTGACTCAACAACAAAAAGAAATATTTTGTTCATTGAATGATCACCTCAGTCGACTCTTTAGTGAATTTCAATTGAAACCTGAATACGATCATCCTAATAATCGAGTCTCCGTCAAGTTGAAGACTACCCTTGCCTAGGAGTACAAGTCTCTCAACTCTCACAACTCACCACGGTAACTTTGTTGGATTTTGTATGTGTGAATCTATGCGTGTATAAACATGTTTTCGAAAAACATACCGTGGAAGCGAAATAAATTTCTAAATTATTACAACACATATGACATGCATCCGCAGAAATACCCATGTACAAGACATAACCGTAAATTAAAACTTCATTTAGAAATTATACCTGTCGGATGACGTTTAGTGGAAACGACATCAACTAGAAACCTTGCAAAATTTCCCTCTATCGATATCCACACCGAGTTGTCTTTAAGACGGCTTCACAAGCCACAAGTTGTTTCTCTCCGTTTGGTACTAGTCAAACTAGGAGACGACGTGAGAGAGGAGAAAAACCCACGGCTTGATTTGGTGCTCGACAGCAATTGAAACGGGGTGGCACCAAAAGGAGATTTGACAGTGCTCCCTTGTAGATCTGGTGATGCTCCAAGAATTTCGGCCACCTTTTGGCCCGAAGAAGGAAGGACAGGTGATGCGCGTAGATTATATATGTAATTTTACACTATTTGACACACATCTACTTATATTTCATGTCTATGATCTATGTACTTTTGCACCCTTTTCTATCATATTTCAACATAATTATTACTTTGCATCCAAAGATCTGCTCGGTGTTTGTTTTCATTTTCAAGAGCAATTTCTAGCGGGAAATCTAGATTTAAGGATGCAAAAGAAGATCACTTGAAAAAGATCTCTTCCCCGTGGTGAGGAAAGCAAAAGAATGCAGTGCCCAAGTCAAGTTCCAGAAGGTAGCCATGCCCAATGGTGCAGCCAAGGAAGCAAATGAAGACAGGTCGTGCCAAATGGCACGGCCAGGAAGAAGAAACAGCGTAAGAAAAGGGGAGGTCGTGCCTAGAGGCACGATCGTGCCTCTTGTTCCAACCAATTTTTGAAGGGGCCATACCAAAAGGCACGGCCAGGAGCTTGCCCATGCCTTTTTCCATAACCAGATTTGCTGAGGCCGTGCCGGGAGGCATGGCCATGCTTCCAGAAACGCAGATTTGAAGATTAGGCCGTGCCAAATGGCACAACCCAAAAGGATTAAACAGAGAAGACTCTGTTTTGGTCGTGCTATCTGGCACGCCAGAGAAAGCTTTGGTCGAGCCAAATGGTATGGCTAGGTGACCAAAGCCAGAACCAGCTTGGCTCTGGTCGTGCCAAATAGCACGGCCAGTGAGCCAAAAGGCAGTTTGGTCGTGTCTCTAGACACGGCCACCCCGTGCCTTACCTCTATAAGAGGGGCACTTCATCTCCTCCACAAGGGAGGAAGTTTGTTGGACGGAAGGAGACCATCTAGGTTAAATCCTTACATCCGGAGGCGTCGTCTTAAGCGATCCGAGGCCGTCCTGTTGCTCCATCCTCGTCGGCACGCCAAGATCTACATCTAAAGGCTTAAGTCAACATCAAAGGATAAGATTTTCTCCTCTTGGATTTCTGTTATTATGAGTGTTTGGATTGCATTTCTAGCTATTATGGAGTAGATTTAAACTGTTCTAGAACGTAGGAAATAATTGTAATATGTGAATGTTGTAAACTCTATTGAACTGTCAATTCCCCTTGTTTGATGAAGCTTGTATGCATATGTTCTGTTCGATGAAATAGTTGTAAGAAGACTTTCTTTAAGGACATGAATTTATCTACCTAGATTACATTTCTGTATGCGTAGATCTCATTTCTATAATAGATACATTGTTGTGTGTATATATCTGGGTCTGAGCATGAACCTGAATTTTCATTGAATAGATTCATAGTTTGTTGTCTCTTTTGAGTATACACTCCGATATAGCTCGGAATGGCCTTAGGATACTTGTTTGAAGTTGAGTATCTAAGGTAATTATCCTTCTATATGGAACGTAACCTCCTAAGGGAGAATAATTCTACGTATAGACAAGTCTATCACTTGACGTAATGGGCTTCCCCTAATCATATGTCACGCAAGTGACCTACGTAATCTAGAGACGTAAACCCGGGGGAGACCTTGTGACAGGAGGTACTCTACTAAAAATTCGGACTCTCTAGATTACTTCTTCACTTGATAGCATACTTGGTTATTGGTAGGGGAAGTACTCTGATACACCATCACGGGATGGTATTCGGTAGTAATTTAGATTTCCCTGCAATCATATAAGTAGAGAACTAGGGAAGGACAAATTCACAACATTAATCATTACAATAAATCAACGGCCTAGAACATTCACTGAACTAAGGACTTCCTCAATTTACTTTCTTTTACTTTCACATTTTAGTCGAAAATCTCAAAACAAACACTTATCGATTTTGTCTATCTAAATTCAAAGTGCAAAACCAACTAGCATTTAATCTTCAGTCATCATGGGATCGACTTATAAATTTTATTATTTAACAACGATCGTGCGCTTGCGGTTTATCACATCAAGTTTTTGATATCGTTGCTAGGAATTGAATGTTTGAATCTAGTTAGTTTACATTAGAATTTGTCTAGACAATTCCTTAATTCTTCAATTCTTTAATTCTTTAATTCTTTAGCTCTTTAATTCTTTCATTCATTATAATCTAGTTAGTTTTCATCTTTGCATTATATTCCCTTTTTTGCATTTTATTTTCTTTCCTGCTTTAATTTTGTTACTTCATGTCTATTTGTTTCTAGCGCATTCCCTTTCAGATAGACATGGACTCCTTGAAGGCGAAGCTGATTGCTCTAATTCATAGGTTCAACCAAAATGCAAACATGAATTCTTATATTATTTTTTTTATATTTGTTTTGCAATAGGTCATGTGAAAAGTACTCCATCATTATTTGACCTGTCCTTATGGGGTTCCATCCCCAACTACAATCAGAGGTCGGAGCAAGGTTATTGTGAGGCTTGTAAAGTAGCGAGTCATTCCATTGCAACTTGTTTACAGATAAATAATTTGGTGAAATCATTGGAAGAACTTGAAAGAAAGCTCAATAAAGTGGCTTATTCAAATTCACATTATCAAATATCCAACCAGAGAAACCCCCAAAATGTTTTTGAAAATAATCAACAAGTAGGAAGGCAGAATTATTTTGGTCCGACAATGGAAGTTCAACCACCATCTCAAGAAGATAGATTGGAAAAAATGACGGAAGTTTTGGCCAATTAAGCTCAAATGCTCGTGGATATGAAGCAAATGATTAAGAGCAACAATGTAGACTCATCTTACATTGAAACATCAACTCTACTCTCAACTTGGGAGGACCTTAGATGAGCATTATATGTGAATATGAGCTTGAGGAATAAGATATAGAAGCTTCATCCCACACTTTGAAAGATAGATTATGGGAAATGTGGGAAAGCTTCAAAGTCTCTCAGACTCAATCAACTGAGATGAATAATGATAATGTAAATAAGCTTGGGACAAATGAAACAGAGAATCTGACAGAGGAGTGCATTACTTTAATTCCAATACCTCCTATTGTCAATAATCAAGAGGAGTCTTCCCTTTGGCCTGCTATTGATGAAGTTGTGGAAGGAAGTGTAGGGAGCTGTGTTAAGGAAGTAACATCTCAAGAATCACCCTTTTGATCACACAACCAATTGATACTATAGAATTTGTAAGAATAAAATTGGTTGATGATATATGTATAGGGACCACCACCTTTAATTACAATACCACCTGAACCAGAGCTAGAACTATCAATTGATTCAGAAGAAGTCACATCCACTTGTTTAGTACTTTCAGGTACCTCTTAACAATGTAAGGTTAGTATTTCTAGTGATCTTGTAGAAAACTTCATAGAGGTACCTATGATTGATTTTGTTGGATGTATTCTATTTTTTATAACTGCTTAACTAAATTTGATATGGTTCTAGTTCTTACTTATTTAACATGCATGTAGGAGGTATGTTTTTCTTATGGGTGTGCAGGTTTTCAAGAGACCAAATATTGGATGCTCGCCCTGAATCATCTTCGACCGCCAGAATGGACTCTTAAGGAGATAAAAGACAACGGTGATACACTACATTGCTCTTATGATGATAGCTCTCTTCATAATAATATGGGTCATTAAAAGAAAAGTCCGGAAGTTTCTCACTCCGGCAAGATCATGATTTCGATGAGCCTAATGAGGCGGTCAAGCTAATGACCTTAAACAAGCGCTTCTTAGGAGACAACCCAAGTTCAATCTTGTTTTCAATTTAATTTTAATTTATTTCCGGTAATAATTCAAATCCTTTACTTAATTTTTGTTGTCTATCTTCTTTTTATAGGTTTAAAGCTGTGGAGGAGTGTGAGCATTAGATAGAGGAGTGTCTTAAAGAACATGAATGTCAACCATTTGGAGTCCATCACTTGGTAGCTTCTCTAATTTCAAAAACCTCCTCCATATTTTATTTCTAGTTTTTATTGAGGACAATGAAAAGTTTAAGTATGGGGGATGCATACTTAGAAGCATATATGTTGGGTTATAGTGTAGATTTTGATAATAAAATTTAGATTTTGATCATAATAAAATTTTTGAGACATTTTGAGTTACACTATCCACACTATTACCTGATTTGTCCGAGAGTAAACTTCTAACACGATCATTATCTAGAGATCATGAGTTACACTTTTCAGTGCTAGTATATTTAGTGATTTATTTTTTCTGTCTCTAGTGAATCAAAATGAGTATAGCCTTTGTTTGATAACAAAATATTTCACACATTTTCATTTAGAATCATGTTGTTAGGTAATTAGTGCTAATATGTTTGGTGATCTACTTTTCTCTATCTTCAATAGTAGGACATGAGCATGGTATTTCATTGAAAGGATCAAATTCTAATCTAGATTAAGGATCTCTTTACACTCTACCTTATTTTGATAGTTGAAGATTCTTAAAATAGTCATGATTCATTAGACTTGATGAGTACTTGAATGCCCATGATAATTTCTTAACTATATCTTGGTCATTAGATTGATGCTCGAATCATTAAAGCTCATTTGGAAAAACAGAAATCCCACCAGTTGCATCGTTACAAATGTGCAATTGAAGAAGAAAACCCATATATTAAAATGAAAAAAAAAAGTTAATGAAATAAGAGATTGAAAAATTTGTTGTCATGAGTGGAAACTAATTGTTTGTCCCTTTGAGACCAAGTTAGGTTACTGGGAAAACAAACATTAGATTTCTCTTGATATCGAGCACATTCTTTAGACTTTGGATAGATTTAGGAAAGATGAACTAAGCAGTGATTACTGCTGGGAATAACAGGAAAAGATGGTTCAATGACGACTTGACTAGGATTAGGAATTGATACTTGAGAAATTTATATCACGATTTGCACTGAGTACGAAAAACTTATTCCTAGGCTAAGATAAATCCATTTATAATCATGCTCATTATTAAAATTGTTTGATAGAGTTAAATTGATTCATCAAGGATTATTACGCACTTACTCTTACACATGCTTCTAGATTGTAGAATTTTGTTTGATAACAATTAAATGCTTTCTTGTAGATCATTCTTGATTACGCTCATTAGTTTCACTAGTTTGATGAAACTGAATGGAATCACTAGGGATACACATTATTAGCTCATGAATCCAGATTGCAGAGTTTACTTGAGGACAAGCAAAGGTTTAAGTCCGAGAGTATAATGTGCGTAGATTATATATGTAATTTTTCACTATTTGACGCAAATCTACTTATATTTCATATTTCATGTCTATGATTATGTGTTTTTGCATCCTTTTCTATCATATTTCAGCGTAATTACTACTTTGCATTCAGAGATCTGCTCGATGTTTGTTTTCATTTGCATGAGCAGTTTGGAGTAGGAAAAGATTTAAGGATGCAAAAGATCACTTAAAGAAGATCTCTTCCCCGTGGTGAGGAAAGCAAAAGAGTGGAGTACCCAAGTCAAGTTCCAAAAGGTAGTCATGCCCAATGGCATAGCCAAGGAAGCAAATGAAGATAGGTTGTGCTAGGAAGAAGAAACAGTGGAAGAAAAGGGGAGGTCGTGCCTAGAGGCACGACCATGTCTCTTGTTTCAGCCAATTTTTGAAGGGGTCGTGCCAAAAGGCACGGCCTGGAGGTTGCCCATGCCTTTTTCCAGAACCAGATTTGTTGAGGTCATGCCTCCAAAAACGCAAATTTGAAGATTAGGTTGTGCCAAATGGCATGGCCCAAAAGGACTAAACAGAGAAGACTCTGTTTTGGCCATGCCGACCAGTAAGCCAGAAGGTGGTTTGGCCGTGTCTCTAGACACAATCACCTCGTGCCTCACCTCTATAAGAGGGGCACTTCATCTCCTCCACAAGGGAAGAAGTTTGGTGGATGGGAGGAGATCATCTAGGTTAAATCCTTGCATCCGGATGCGTCGTCTAGGCGATCCAAGGCCATCCTGCTGCTCCATCTTCGTCGGCACGCTAAGATCTGCATCCAAAGGCTTAACTCGACATCAAAGGATAAGATTTTCTCCTCCTCTTGGATTTCTGTTATTATGAGTCTTTGGGTTGCATTTCTAGCTATATTATGGAGTAGATTTAAACTGTTCTAGAACGTAGGAAGTAATTGTAATGTGTGGATGTTGTAAACTCTATTGAACTACCAATTCCCTTGTTTGGTGAAGCTTGTATGCATATGTTCTGTTCGATGAAATGCTTGTAAGAAGACTTGCTTTAAGGACATAAACTTATCTATCTAGATTGCATTTCTATATGCGTAGATCTCATTTCTGTAATAGATACATTGCTGTATGTCTATATCTGGGTCTGAGCATAAACCTGAATTTTCATTGGATAGATGCATAGTTTGTTGTCTCTTCTGAGTGTACGCTCCGATATAGCTCGGCATGGCCTTAGGATACTTGTTTGGAGTTGAGTATCTAAGGTAATTATCCTTTTATATAGAACGTAATCTCCTAAGGGAGAATAATTCTATGTATAGACAAGTCTATCACTTGACCTAATGGGCTTCCCCTAATCATATGCCACGAAAATGAACTACGTAATTTAGAGACGTAAACCCACCTTGTGACAGGAGATATTCTACTGAAAATCCGAACTCTCTAGACTACTTCACTTGATAGCATACTTGGTTACTAGCAGGGGAAATACTCTGATATACTATCGCGGGGTGATATTTGATAGTAATTTAGATTGTTTTGCAATCATATAAGTAGAGAACTAGGAAAGGACAAATTCATAGCATAATATTCACCATTACAATGAAACCAAGGCCTAGAACATTCACTGAACTAAGGACTTCCTCAATTTATTTTCTTTTACTTTTACATTTTAGTTGAAAATCTTAAAACAAACACTTATTGATTTTGTCTATCTAAATTTGAAGTGTAAAACTAACTAGCATTTAATCTTTAGTTTTCGTGGGATCGACTTATAAATTTTATTACTTGACGACGACCGTGCGCTTGCGGTTTATCACATGAGCAGGTCAAGCACACGCTAAGGGAAAATGGCAAAGAAAAGGTCCGGTCAACTTTTGGCCAGAGTCTTGCAAAGGGACGGCAGCAAGGGAGGGGGTGACACACCAAAAACCAAGAGGAGACAAACCCTTAATAAAATTTTAACCCTCTTGTTTTATGAAGAGGTATTTATAAACCTCTTCATTAAGACTTAGGAAACAAGTCAGCCCAAGCCTAATCTTATGCCCACATTATATGTGTTAGCTTAATCCACCTACTAGAGGTATGATCCCAAACCCAAACATGTCTCATGAGTAGGCCCAATTTGCCTACAAGAGGCATGGCCCATTATCCCTTCCGTTGCAATAAATATTTTCTATATTTATCCTTTGTTTGGTCTAACCAAATATAATATCTCTTTTTGAGAATCTTATTCTCAACTTACTCTTAGGTCTTTAAAAGATACTCGTAGTACATGTGACCTAATAGGTTCTCGATTATATTAGTCATTTATAATTAATCATTAATTATGAATTGATCATGAGTGACACCTAGTAGTACATCGTTATGATCCCCAACTGACCGAAAAATCATAATTGATTTCAGAACATCTTCTGAATCTTTCAGCAGTTCCAATTATTAGTATGCCTATTTCTTTCACTCATCGTATACTCACTTGGTTCAGGACATTATCTATGTGTCAGTCCCCACTAGGCTAACTACGTCACATCTAGTCCAAGTTGTAGTTCATTATCCTATAGATTTGAATTACTCAAAAATACATGTACAAGAAGACTATCCTCTTGATGTGTTTGCTTTGGTTATGACAATAGATCATAAGATATACGTCTCCTTATAAATAGTGGTGAATGTTATGTGGGCTATTCAAATACTTTCGGACATATTAACTTATACTCAATCATCCCAGATCTACACCTCTTAAGGGATGTCCTATTAAGAAGTTATATGTCTGCATAACTAAAATGACTTGAATACCTCAAGTCTAAAGAAACTTACACTCGAGCTGCAATGAGATCTTCATCGACATATAAAGAATCACATGAAATCTCATAGCAGATCACATCCAATAAACTAGTTACTCATAACTAACATTTACATGTTAATTCTCAGCATTGGCTGCTTGGATAAACCAAAGAGTATAACATATATTAATCTCTCAGAATTAACAATGTCTAATCTCATCAATTCATTGACTAGGGAAGGTTGTAATAAGTACATAATTACACATGAAGAGATACTCACTAATTATAATTCAATTACAATTTCTCTTATACTATGCTTTGTATTATGGAGTTTATTAATTGAGTTTAAGAATACATACTCAAATAGTGAATTTTATTTATCAAGTAAATAACATAATGTTTAAAGACGATTATCTTTAGCACACCTCTCAAATATAACAAACTTACGTTCACAACTTGACTTTGCCACAGTAATTGTCTCTTATGAGGTTACTTGTTCCTTTGATGCACTTGAGCCTTCGGCTCACTCTATATACCATCCTTTACGCTTCACCTACGTAATGTGTCTCCATCAATTGTCATTAACATTGATCTAGATTCTCCTTATCCTCCGGTCCCTCAAATATCCCATTCTAGCATTCTTCAATCTCTACTCACCTTGTGCCATCGAGATGTCAACTTGGTCGTGCTAAGTCATGCTCCAAAGTTACTCCAACACCACCTCAATGCTTCTATCTCGTGAACCCTTGGTTACCTCATACAACCTTCTCTAATCTCCATAGACCTTTAAACCATTGAGAATATCACTTTTACCATGCAAGTCATTATCAATACATCACTCAACCTCGTCAAATCACAAGCTCTCCAGACTCCATGTGTCCCCTATAAATCCTTGAACAACTCAAATACATATATCAAATACGCATGTAAGACTTAACTTAAACCCTTTGCACAAACAGGGCGAGCTAAACCACTTGAGACACGATTACACCAATAATCTCCTTTTTTGTGTTTGGCAATTTGTTTTAGGGAAATTAATATAATTCATGCCATGGGACCTAAACATAGGCTCCCCCTTCACCAAATCTCCAAATTCATCATTAGAGGAGAATATCTTAACCTTTTCTTTCTTCTCCCTCTAATTCCAAATAGGCTTCTATTAATTCCAACATAGGAGAACGTCCTAGAGGAATAAGGTTTTTCACTTAAACCTTTTCTCTTTTCTCCCTAGCATATATAAAAAAAAACCTTATTATTGAACTTGTGCATTTATAATAATCTTTAACTTGTATTCATAATGCTCCAATGAATTCCAACATGAATACCAAGTTCTCTTGATCATTTCCCAAAGTTAAATATGCCAATTTCTATTTTCAACACTTTACTCATTCCATGATCCAGCCGACTGAACACAAGCCTAGTTGGCCCTATACCAGGTCTAGTCGACTCAAAAATAGTCCTAGTCATCTCTACATTTAAAACACTCATTCATGTCAATTTCTAAAATGTATCAGAAATTTCTCAAACCTCTGAAAAATCCAAAAATTTGCAAAGAGGTTTGTTTCACCTATATTTACTTGAAAAAATTGATTTAAAAAATATTCCTAATTTCGAAGTTAGACACTTTTGTGAAAATTAGATAAATTATTCGATGAACCTTAATCTAAAATCCTATTTTTGATTCAAATCAACTGTATCTGTCAAATTCAAACTGAATTACACCCTTTGCATCAATTTATTTGACATTCCATACAATTGAAAAACATTTCACGCCTCTTGAATATATCTTATATGCTTTTATACATGAAACGTTACCCAATGTGCCAATTTCCTCGGATCAAGCTCCTTACTTATCCTCAAAACAATTGGCACATCGTAGAACCCTCTAGTAACTCACGCATCCCATCTTTTCGATCCAATAACTATGGGTCCTAATTGGGCTTATAAGGTTCTCACTAGAGCTCCCAACTCTAGCAAACCTTTTATGTCTAAATGCCTTCTTGACATTATCACCCTATATGGTTCTCCCCTACAATAATTGAATGCTTATATAGCATACACTAATGCATCAGCCCTTGGTGATGGTAATCAATATTCTAAACCAGTAGATTATATGTAGGTCTTTGACTTTCCTAACACCATCTAGAGCCTTAGACCAATTTGTAAATTGTTCAAGGTCTTTTATAAATATTTAAGCTTTTATCCTCGAGGCTTGGCTGTCCAATTATAGTTTCCTTATTCTAGGTCTCCTTGGACATTCATAAGCCTAGATATATGTTTATCCTTCTTAGGTTGCTTTCATATTTACCTTCTACTTTCCTATCCCTAAGCAAAGTAGTTTGATGTGGCAAAAATTTGCCACTTCGATGGACCTTTTTGGACCCCGTGGTAATTTTGATGTAATCAACCAAGTTGGTTAGGTCCTGCGTTTTGTCTGAACCCTGTGTCTGAGTGTGCAGGAACTTAGGAGCGCAGGAAGTCGAGCGGAAGACGCAGCTAACGAGAAAGACGGCACAGGAAGGGAGCCGACGGGCTCGGTACGTCCGAAAGACGAGAGAGCTGCGGAAGAGTACTCCGGTGGAGCGAGAAGAACTTGCGCGGCGTTCGAGAGAAGAGAAGCCGGACGGAAGCCTGCTCGAGGAGAAGGCCGGGAACTGGGTTTAGGTGAGCCCTATTCCGGATGGCCGCAATCACCCAAGGAGCCGAACCGGAGCAAGTCAACTGGAAGTTGACTTGTCAACGGTTCGGTCGACCGAACCTATTGATCGGTCGACCGAACCCTTCTATAGCCGAAGCCAACCGCAACAGACACGTCGAATGCCACGTTAGAAGCTGACCGTTGGTGAAGCTGATCGGTCGACCGAACCTCCTGATCGGTCGACTGAACCGAAGCTAATCCAGAGACTTAGTCGAGCAAGATGATCGGGCAAACTCAGCTGGAAGACCGTTGGCCGATCGGTCGACCGAACATAAGGATCGGTCGACCGAACAAAAGCTTTATCCTCAGAGACTACACCTGGACGGAAGACTTGGCAGGTACAGCAAGTTCGGTCGACCGAACCTGGGGATCGGTCGACCGATCCCTCTCGAGTCAAACCTGATCCCGAAGGATCAGGTGATCTGATAAGCTCGAGAACCCCTATATAAAGAAGGTCTCGGCCAGCTTTAGATCACAACGAACAAGTGAACGAAATTCAACTCTTGTACTCTCTAGTTAAGCAATAGTTCTGTGCTCTTCAAAGTGTAAAAGGCTTCTCCGCCTTCAGAGAAGGAGTTTCTTACTGCGCCTTTCATCGCCCTAGATTAACAACTTTCTTGGTTGTAACCAGGTTAAAATAGCTGAGTCTTTCTTTTCTATTCATACTTTAGTTCTGTTTAATCTTGTAGCTATTGCATCTATTTGAGTTTAAATTGGTTGAGGAGGGTTTAGTTTTCATTTGCAAGCAATTCACCCCCCTCTTGCCGGTCCCCGCTGCACCTACAAGTGGTATCAGAGCCTGACAGCCTCAGAAGGACTAACCGACGTCTGAAGCACTAAGATCAAAACAATGGCCGGCTCGAACATTCATCCCCCGAAATTCGACGGAGATTTCACTACATGGAAGCGAAAAATGGAGGTATTCTTTAAAACAGACTTTGATATTTTAATTACCATGAAATATGGTTTTGCAGCTCCTAAAGACAAAGAAGAAAACACGTGGAGCAAGAAGGAGCAAGCCGATTTCGTCGCCAACGGAAAAGCTGAATTCCACCTCCTCAGCGTTCTGCCACCTCAGGAGGTAAGTCGGATCGGAAGCTACGACTCAGCGAAAGATATCTGGAAGAAATTCCTGGAGCTTCACGAAGGTACCTCTGAAGCGAAGCTGGCGCGGCGCGACATCCTCCGGACACAACTAACAAACCTCCGGATGAACAACGGCGAGAAGGTAGCGCAACTCCAAGCGAGAATCAAGGAGCTGATAACGCAACTAACGAACCTTGGAGAAGAAGTAACCAACCGGGATTTTATCTGATACGCGCTCAATGCCTTCCCGAGGACTTCAGAATGGGCGTCCTTAGTAGATGCTTACTACATCTCTAAGGACTTTGAGGTAAATAGCTTAGAAAACTTGTTTTCAACTTTCGAACTTCACGAGTCTCGACTTGCAGAAAAACCAGTAGAGAAGTCAAACCTCAACGTTGCCCTACGAGCTGAAAAGGACGATCTCGACTCCGATGCGTCAATCGACGAAAACGAAGCTGCGTTAATGGTAAGACGTTTTAATAAGTTTTTTAAATCTAACAAGTTTAGATCGCAGTCAAGTAAACGCCATCAAAAAGGAAGGACAGTCCGGTGCTACAATTGCAACAAAGAAGGGCACATCAAGGATGATTGCCCAAAATTGAAGAGCAAACAGAAAGATAAGGAAAGAAGGAAGAAGCCAGCTCGACCCAAGCACAAAAATCTGAAGGCGACATGGGACGACTCTTCATCCTCCGAGTCAGAAGTCGAAGAATTCTCAGGATTAGCTCTACTAGCTAACCATCAGCCAGAAGAAGAGTCAAGCTCAGAGATGAGCATCGATGAAGGGGGAGGAACATCAGAAGAGGAAAGCTGCAGTGAAGGGGGAGCCTCACCAAATCAGGTAAGTCAGGTACGTAATCTTACCCCTACTCAGTCCTTTCGCTTTATTAAAGCACTTTCTAAAGAGTTAGATAAATTTGAAAAGGAAAAGGAAAATTTGAAATTAGAAAATGCAAAGTTAAAAAATGAAATTCAAGAACTGAAATCTGATGCATGTTTAAAAGTAAATATTTTTCCAAAATCAAAAATAAAGTTATATGGAAAATTAAACTGGTATGTTAAACATTATCAGGGTCAAATTAGGAAAATACCAAGAAACTATGTACCACCTAAATTCCTGATTAATTCAGTAGGAAGGAACCTCTATTGGGTTCCAAAATCTGTGCTAAACTAATCTCTTAAAATTAAAAACTTTATAGAGAGAAAATTAAACATTTTCTTTATGAAGGTTTTGTCTAAGGAAGTGGTTGTTGCTCCAATAACCAAGAAAGTCTAGTGCCTCGCCACGACCTGGAAGCTGAAATATTGAAACAAAAATGTTTAATTAACTTTCTGAAAAAGCATTAAAAGTAGAATTAAAATGCTTTGAAAGTGTACAAACATTTTTTTTCCTTTACTAAGTTTTGGAGTTTTGGAAATTTTTAACTTAGAAACTATATTTTAACAAAAAAAAAATTCTCATAACACTTGAATAATGTTTCTTCATTTTTACTTAGAAATTCCTTGTGAAAATTCTAAGAAATTATTTTGCTTAGAAACTTTTTCTATCTTAAAGACCTTGCTTCCCCGTTTTTGCTGTGATCAAAGGGGGAGAGAAAAGTACAAGTTTAGGGGGAGTTAGGAAAATTAAAATATATCTGTTGTCTCTCTAAACTATGTTGCAATTTTATTTATTGCAAATTTATGCTATACTTGTTAGTTTAGTAATTTTCTTAAAATTACGTTTGTCTATTTTTAACCCTAACTTGAACTTGGGTTGATGCACATCAAAAAGGGGGAGATTGTTGGACCCCGTGGTAGTTTTGATGTGATCAACCAAGTTGGTTAGGTCTTGCGTTTTGTCTGAACCCTGTGTCTGAGTGTGCAGGAACTTAGGACGCGGGAAGTCGAGCGAAAGACGCAGCTAGCGAAAAGGACGGCACGAGAAGGGAGCCGATGGGCTCGGTGCGTCCGAAGGACGAGAGAGCTGCGGAAGAGTATTCCGGTGGAGCGAGAAGAACGTGCACGGCGTTCGAGGGACGAAAAGCCGGACGGAAGCCTGCTCGAGGAGAAGGCCGGGAACTGGGTTCGGGTGAGCCCTATTCCGGATGGCCGCAATCACCTAAGGAGCCGAATCGGAGCAAGTCAACTGGAAGTTGACTTGTCAACGGTTCGGTCAACTGAACCTATTGATCGGTCGACCGAACCCTTCTATAGCCGAAGCCAACCACAGCAGACACGTCGAATGCCACGTCAGAAGCTGACCGTTGGTGAAGCGGATCGGTCGACCGATCCCTCTCAAGCCAAACCTGATCTCGAAGGATCAGGTGATCTGATAAGCTCGAGAACCCCTATATAAAGAAGGTCTCGGGCAGCTTTAGATCACAACGAACAACTGAACGAAATTCAACTCTTGTACTCTCTAGTTAAGCAATAGTTCTATGCTCTTCAAAGTGTAAAAGGCTTCTCCGCCTTCAGAGAAGGAGTTTCTTACTGCGCCTTTCATCGCCCTGGATTAACAACCTTCTTGGTTGTAACCAGGTTAAAATAGCTAAGTCTTTCTTTTCTGTTCATACTTTAGTTCTGTTTAATCTTGTAGCTATTGCATCTATTTGAGTTTAAATTGGTTGAGGAGGGTTTAGTTTTCATTTGCAGGCAATTCACCCCCCTCTTGCCAGTCCCCGCTGCACCTACAGACCTCACTACGATGCTTCCTGTATAAATTAACACGCGTTAAAGGGATCGCTAAGAGTCGGCGAGGTCCCTCCGATGCCTAAGTCATCATGGATAAAAAAAAAGTAAAACAATAAGGAAGAAGTTTTGATCCGAGTTTTATACCTTTACGCCAACCTTTTATAGAGAAGCATGCTTTGAAACTAACGGATTATTAGATTTGTAAATTGACAATTGCAGGTTGTGTGCAGGTCATGCCCAATTTTGATCTAGAGCGAGGCTCGTGTGTTGGTTTTTACCAAAGTGGAGCCGACCACATAAGCTAAGCCTGCTATGCTGGAAGGAAGTTATTCCTCAATGTAACATAGTTCAATCATGAAATTTACTCCTGAAATTATCATTACTTACTTGAAATAAAAATTTAGCATAGGTAAATAAACATAAGAATTAACCCTATGCATAGAAGGCTTGAAATTTAAATTAAAATTAAAACTAAGTGGCAATGGCTTCTTCTTTATCTTTGGAGCTCCTCTTGAATTGAGCCTCAAATCTTCTTCTATTCCTTTGGCTTCTTCTTCTTTATCACCTTCCTTAGGCATTTAGTGTTGTAATGGTCTCTCTCGGCAAGTGAAGCAAATGATATGGTCTTTCATCTTCTTTGTTTCCTTCTTCCTACAACTTGGATTAGCAGATAAATTAAATTACATATACCTTCTTAGCCTTTCGTTTGACAAATGGACACATATTCTTGTAGTCTCCTCTTTGATTGTACCAAAAGCACACTTCTTTGGTCTTTACCTTGAGTGGAAGCACTCAAGACTTTCACTTCTAAGATCACTTCTTCACTTGTCTTAGAATCATTCTCTTCTTGAAGAGGTGGGTGGTTCCCTATTCAACTAATCCAATCAAGTAGGTCTTATGTCCACCATAACTTCCTAAATGGTCTTGAAGAGGCAGATGGTTCCATATTCAACTCATCTAATGAAGAGGCCCTTATGTCCACCATGATTTCCTCAAGGGTTCCTCCTCTTCTTGTGGAGTTTTGGATTTTTCTTCTATATGGAACGTAATCTCCTATTCAATTAACTCATGGACTTGAGCTTCTTGTTCTTGAACTTCTTCCTCTTGCTTGGAATTTTCCAAAGATATCTTGCATTCTCACATTCCTCAATGTCATCCTCAATCCTCTTACGCACAACTAAAATAAGTGACTTTATGATCTTATTTCCTTCATAAATTTTGGTTTATAGCTTCATTTAATCCTTTCCTTGGATTCTTCTTCCTTCCCCATCTCTAGATTCTTCACACCCCGAAATGTTGGGCAAAATTGCTTCCAAGGTTGATGTTGAACCAACATTCCACCTTCTCTTTCCAAAAACTAAATGTTCATTGTACAATGGAATCTCAAAATCTATCCTAGTCATCATCTTTGATGCTCTCACATAGTCCAAACCACTTGGAGTGGCAATTGAAGGGTTTTTTCTGGCTAGTGCTCTATTGACGATTAGTCCAACTTGAACTTCCTAACTCTAATACCACTTATTACGATAGGTTGGTGAGATAGTCAAATACGCTAAAGGGGATGAACAACAATTGTGCCTACAAATGACAATTCTGAACTATTCTTACTACAAGCTTTGCTAGGTCACACAAAGATTACCAATGGAAATAAAAACAAATACAAACAAGCACATACCAATTGCTATTATGAAGGTTTATATGGTTCAATGCCCTCATTTCTATTCCACAATCTATGACTCGTCGATGAATTACTCTAAGAAAGTCATTATGTTTCTCCTCCTTTGTGGTGAATTACCAAAAGTGAAGAAACCTCTTATAACATACAAGAATTATAACAGCTCAGAGGAAGAAGACTTAAGATTACAATGGAGAAGCTCTAATAGGATTGAATCAATCCTATTTTTGTCAACCTTACAGCCTCCATCTTGCTCCATATTTTTAATCTTCATCCTCTTCAATTCTAATTTGTTATTCAGTTGAATCTATCGTCGATCAATCAATTGGATTCATCCATCAGTCAACTACCTTCTTTGTTTGCTTTAGCTTGAGTCTGCAAGCAACTAGTCAACTAGAATCCACCAGTAGTCAACTCATCCACTATAGTCTTTATGTCATCCGACCATTCCAACGCAATTTTGTTAGATTAACGACTCCTTTTGGCTTTCCTACTATAGCATCAATCAAGCACAATCAACTCAACCACGAACAAAAATATTTTATTCATTGGTTGATCACCCCAAGTTAACTAATTAGTCGACTTAGATTTCCAATCAACAAGAATTTCTTCTAGCTTACTTGAACTTGACTAGACTATGATCATTATAATAATCAAGTTTGCCTAGGTTGAAAACTACCCTCACCTAGAAGTACAAGTCTCTCAACTCTCATAGCTCACTGATAAGTGTGAAATATATAGGGTTTTTATCATATTGTTGCATTACATTTGACCCAGTTTTACATACATAATTTGATATAACTTGATTTTATGCTTCATTTTTATATTTATTGTTCCTAGATACTGCTCTTGTAAATTTTGAATGACAGGAATGAAAATTGGAGTGAAACGAGGAGTGAAAGACCAAGCCAGAAGCCCTGCCCTACCACGGGCGATCGTGGCTAGCGCCACGACCCATGGCAGGCTCTGCCGCCACATCACGGCTTGCCCGTTGCCAGCAACACAAGCCGCGGCAGGTTCGGCAGCCACGCCACACACTGTGGCTGCTAGATCTGAGCTTAATCGCCGACATGGTTGCCCGCCGTGTCACGCGACCAACCTTAGTGCCTATAAAAGGGGATTCGATCAGATTGGTTAGGAGACTTGGACCGAAGAACTTCATCCCCCTCCTTGAGAGAGGGTTTCCCCTCTTGGGGAAGCCCTAAAGACATCATCTTCATCAACTCCGACCATCCGTCTACCTCCAGCGCAAGGGAACTATACCAAAGACACCGGGAATCTTCACCCTAAGCATTTCTTATCTCTATTCTATTTTGATTTGTGTGAATGCTTTCATTAGTGTCTTTGGATTGTAATTCTTCTATTATGGAGTAGCTCTCATGATTCTAGGATACAGGGAGTAGCTCTTTTATTATGTGAGCATCTTTTTAGGTAATCTATATGTTTGCATGTTTCTTGTTCGATGAAATGTATGTTTATGGTCCAGATTTACTGTATTAACACAATCTCGATGCCAAGAATACGAGATTCGTATCCCATAAGGGATTGGGGATAAACCGAAAGGAGAACCCGACCCTCCGACCAGTAGAAAACAGAGACACGGAGAGTCGAATACGAAACTGCAACCCAATTTGCAACCCAATTTGCCGCGAGGAACCCTAGGCAATCATAGAACTTAATGGATCATACCTAATACGTTAAAACGATTAGGGTTAATAAGTCATTGTAGAAGAAAAAGTTCACATTGGATACCATAGAATGGTCTACCTACATAAATACACATTGAGGATAAGAAACCAAACATAGATTAGGTGTTTACAATATTTGGATGAAACCGAAGTCCTAGAATTGTCTTCACCACTACCTTCTCTCGGTGATCTCACTGCCATTTCCTGTGATAACCCTCTGCTCTCTCTCTCTCTCTCTATGATCACCACTATCATTACCCACTGTCTTCTCATTGAGGTCCTAATGCCTTTCTATTGTGATCTCTCTGATCCCCTCTTCTCTGCCTCTCTACTCACAATCTTTCCCTCACTTCTCTCACTCTTTCCTTCTCTCTTTGCTCTCAATTTTTAGTTTTCAAGCGCTCGTGAACCAACTTTCGATCGTCTAGATAATTCGCTGTGCGAAGTTAATTAGTCCTTAATCAACAGTACCTGTGCATTCGATCTTATTATTACTTGACGACACTTCCGTGCACTTACAGATTTGCCATACATCAAGTTTTTGGCGTCATTGTCGGGGACTATTTCGATTAACATTAGTTGATTAGCATGAGTTACTCAAGATTTGTTAATAAATTTTTTATTTACTTGTTTGTGTTTATTTTTGCATTTTTATTTCTGGCAATTTAAATTATGCATTTCAATTTTTCTAACAATTGTGTTTTTCTAAGATTTAATGAGCACTAACCTATCGAGCAGGCCTTTAGGAGAATTTTTCGCACCCATTTTTACTAGATTCAGACCTCCCATTGTGCAATCCCAAATTGAAGCAGACAACTTTCAACTTGACTTAGAATTAATTTTCATAATACAAGGTCATAAATTTTGAGGAGAAAATTCAAAAAACCCTTATGAACACCTGGAGATATTTCTTAGATATTGTGATATGGTGAATTATGAGGGAGTCTCTGCTGATGCTGTTTAGTTGATTGCATTTCCTTTCAACATCAAAGATAGAGCAAAAACTTGGTTTTATTCTCTCCCTCCGCAAAGCATAACAAGTTAGGAACAATTAGAGTAGCGATTCCAAAATCATTTTTTCCCTCCAAGAATAACAGTATATATGAGGAATTGCATCATAAATTTTACTTAGAACGATGGAGAATCATTATTTGAAGTATGGAATAGATTCAAAAATTATTAAGACAGTGTCCTCACCATGGGTTGAAAAGATGGTTCACAGTGCACATATTCTACATAGGGATTTTTTTTCGAATAAGAGATTTTTAAATTCAGCTGTAGGAGGTTCCTTGATGAACAAAAGTTTAGAAGAAGTTTATATATTAATTAATCTAGTGACAACGAACCTTCAGGGATGGTCAAGTGAAAACTTAATAACATCTCCCTCGAGAATTCCAAAAGTGCAAGCCATAAATGCAAGTGTATCAGTTGAACAAGATACAATACAACTTTCCAAGAGACTTGAAAATCACAAAACACGGAATGAGGAGTCGAAAGGAAAAGAGAAGTCCGGTACAAATTGTAATGCTTTCAAGTTGAGAAGTGGCAAGAATCTTAAAGAATTTCTGAAAGATTTGTATAGAAATGAGGGGGAGAACAAATGGAAATGACAAAAACTCAATTTCAACACTCCATAAAATGTTTATAGGTCACAGGTACCCTTCCCTCAACGGTAGGCCACACCAACACTGGACAAGAAATTTGGATCTCCGCTACTTAGTAAAAAGATGACTGTGGATAGGAATCATAAATCCACTCTAATGTTGCAACAAGATACTTTTGTACCACAAATCCCTTTCCCACAAAATTTTTTAGGCAATTATAAGAGAAGACAAATTGAGCAGATTCTGTGATGATAATTTAGTTGCATGCAAATTGGTTGGATTAAATCAAGATGATGAATTTTCAGATGATGATGAATCATCCAGTTGCAGCTTTATTGGACTATTTAATGATAAAGATTTTTTTGATGAGGATGATCAATTTGAAATTTCTTATGGAATTGTTGATTGGAGGTGATGAAATTGATCTTAGTGAATTATCTAACATTGTATGCGATGAAGTTAAGGTTTTGGAAAGAAGTGTAGGGAACTGTATTATCTCATGAATCACTTCCTATGTTCCCACAACCACTCGATATTATGGAAATTGCAGAAAATGATCAAGTTGTGTATATAAATATAGAGACTCATGCAGAGATAGAAGAGCCCCAAGAATCACCACTTTTAGTTGCATTACCACTTGAGTCAGAGCCAGAACCATCATTTGATCTAGAAGAAGCATCATCCACTTGTTTAGTACTTTCAGGTACTCCCAAACAATGTAAGGTCAACATTTCTTGTGATCTTTTAGAAAACTTCATAAAGGTACCTATAATTGATCTTGTTGGATGTGACTCAATTTCTGATGCATACTTCTTCAAATTCAATATGATTCTAGTTCTATCTTATATAATATGCTTGTGGGGGTATTTTTTTCCTATGGGTGTGTAGGTTTTCACAAGACCAGGATTTGGAAGCTCACACTAAACTGTCTCCGACCACCGGAAAGAATTCGCAAGGAGATGAAGATGGAGAGAGTGGTGCTACACTATAATGATCAGATGATGACAGTCGACCATTAGAAGGAAAGTCCGAAAGTATTCTACTTCGGTCATAACCCGATTTAGATGAACTAAATAAAGAGTCGAACTAATGACCTAAAACAAACGCTTTTTAGGAGACACCCTAAGTTTTTTTTTGTTCTCATTTCTCTTTACATAACTCAAACCCTCTACTTAGCTTTTCTTGTCTATTACAGAGGATTCAAAGATTGAGAGAAGTGTGACCACTAGGAGGGGTTAATTACTTAGGCGTTTGACATGCATCACTTGATAACCTCTCTAAACTTTCCTCCATAATACATTTTGCAATTATTGAAGACATTGAAAAGTTTAGGTCGAGGGGATTTGTACATACTTTGGATTGTTAGTTAGTTTTGTTATGTCTCTCGTTGCATGATAAAATCTTCTTTTAGCTAGCATCATATCATGTTTAGCTCTTGTGGACGTTTCGGATTCGAATAGAAGCACCTATGCATGCTTTGTCCATTAGGCAATATTTTGACGTGTTTAGTATTAGTGTTATCATGTGGATGCATTCTCTCATTTTTAGTGATTCATATTTTCCTATCTAGTAGTAAAATTTTGTAGAAGCGATGTTGAGTTGAATTGTTTTGTTTCACCATCTGCCTACTTGATAGTTTGACCATTTCACTTCACTTTTGATTTGTTTTCGAAAGGTTGATTTAGTACAACAGTCATAATTTATTTTGTTGGACTAGTACCATAGTGAGCATAGGTGACCCTTTCACAATATTTTAGTTACTGGATCATGCTCAGTTTTTTGAAAGCCCATTTGGAAAAAATCGAAATCCCAAGTGAAAAAAAGGAACGTTTGAGATACAATAAAAAATGACAAGGAAAAAAAAATGAAAATGAAAGAAAATGAATAGTGGAAATAAAGGGATAAAAAAATAGTTGTTATGGGTGGAAATGATAAGATGCCCTTTAAGACCGAGTTAGGTTATTGGGGAAATATCTATCCATTTCTCTCAATAGACTTTGTGTTAGGAAGAGGGGACGAACCACACGTATGCCAAGTAAGTGCTTAACGCTGGAAACTATGGGAACACCATGGAATGATGACTTAACTTAGGGAGGAACTTCAAACCTTAGGAACAAATTATGCACTGTGCACCTAAGCTAGCTCGTTAGGTTTGGTGAAAGTAATTGAATACCTTCGTTTAAAGATGATACTAGTTGATAGGATTAGATGAACTTATTGAAATTTAGGAGATATGAACTCACATGCATTCTTGATATTGATGTTTACTTGAGGACAAACAAGGGTTCGGTATGGGGAAATTAAGTGTGAAGTATAAAGGGTTGTCATCATGTTTTCGCACTACATTCGACCCACTTTTGTATGCATAATTTGATATAACTTGGTTTTATGCTACATTCTCATATTTTATTGTTCCTAGATATTGCTCTTGTGTATTTTGGATGACAGGAGCAAAAATTGGAGCGAAATGGGGAGCAAAAAGACCAAGCCAAAAGCCCTGCCCTGCCACGGGCTATCATGGCCAGCGCCATGACCCATGGAAAGCTCTACCGCCATGCCACAGCTTGCCCGTGGCTAGCGCCACAGGTCGTGGCTCGACTGCCACGCCATGGGTCATGACTGCTAGATCTGAGCTTTCTCGCTCAACACGGCCGCTCGTGCCCAGCGGCATGGGTCGTGCCACTCAACCGACCTTAATGCCTATAAAAGGGGATTCGATCAGATCGGTTAGGAAGCTTGGACCAGAGGACTTCATCCCCCTCCTTCGGAGAGGGTTTCCCCTCTTGAGAAACCCTAGAGGCATCATCTTCATCCACTCCGATGATTCGTCCATCTCTAATGCAAGGGAATCTTCTCCCTAAGCATTTTTTATCTCTATTCTCTATTTTGATTTGTGTGAATATTTTCATTAGTGTCTTTGGATTATAATTCTTTCGTTGTGGAGTAGCTCTCATGATTCTAAGATGTAGGGAGTAACTCTTTTGTTATGTGAACTTTTTTTCAGGTAATCTATATGTTTGTATGTTTCTTGTTCAATAAAATGTATGTTTATAGTCCAAATCTACTGTATTAACACAATCTCGATGTCAAAGCACGAGATTTGTATCCCGCGAGGGATTGGGGATGAATCGAAAGAAGAACTTGACCCTCCGACCCGTAGAAAACTGAGTTGCGGAGAGTCGGATACAAAAGTGCAACCCGATTTACCGCGAGAAACCCTAGGCGATCATAGAACTTAATGGATCATACCTAATATGTTAGACGATTAGGGTTGATACGTCGTTGTAGAAGTAAAAAATTCACATCGGATACCATAGGATGGTCTACCTACATAAATACACATTGAGGATAGGAAACCAAACATAGATTAGGTGTTTACAATCATTTAAATGAAACCGAAGTTCTAAAATTGCCTTCACCACTACCTTCTCTAAGTGATCTCACTGTCATTTCCTATGATAACCCTCTGCGCTCTCTCTCTCTCTCTGATCACCACTATCGTCACCCACTGCATTCTCACTGAGATCCTACTATCTTTCTATTGTGATCTCTCTAATCCCCTCTTCTATGCCTCTCTACTCACACTCTTTCCCTCACTCCTCTCGCTCTTTCCTTCTGTCTCTGCTCTCAATTTCTAGTTTTCAAGGGCTTGTGAACCAACCTTCGATTGTCTAGATAATTCACGAAGTTAACTAGTTCTTAATCAACAGCCCCTGTAGATTCGATCTTATTATTACTTGACGACACTTCCATGCACTTGCGGATTTGCCACACATCACTCACGACCAAAGCATACCTTCTTCGCCACCACAAACGCCTCCCGTAAGTTACTCATCCCTCGCATGCACCTATACCATCAACTCGCTCTGTGTCATCATTCATACTTCACCTATGTAGTGAGCCTCCATGGGCTATTGTCAACGCTGACCTCAATACTTCTCGTCTTACAGTCCCTTGGATGTTTCATTTTATCCTTCTCAAATCTCTACTTTTCTCAAACCACCAAGTTGCCAACTTGGACACGCCAAATCATGCTCCAAAGCTGCTCCAACACCATTTCAATGCTTTCATCCTATGGTCCCTAAGTTGCTTCATGCAACCTTCTCTGATATCCATGAATCTTCAAGCACTGAATGTGTCACCTAAGTCGCACTAAGTCATGATCTATACATCACTCGACGCCATTGAGTGATAAGCTCTTCGAGCTATGTGTGTCCTACAAAACTCTATACAATTCAAATACACATGCAAGGTCTAACTTCAATACTTTGTACAAATATCAAAACTCAAGGTGGAGCATGACCACTTGGAGCAAGATCATACCAATATACATATTATGTGTTCCAAAATTTTTCTTTATTTCCTGAACAAATAAATAAATAATTTAAATTTAAAATTTAATTTTGGGGATCCATTTTTACATAATTCGAGTCAAAACCTCAAGGTTAGGGGTATAATTGGAGTTAATTGAGAGGAGATTAAATTCAAAGCTTTTGAACTCAAATTGGGTTTGATTCATACCCAAAATGTTCATTTGTAGTGAAAGAGTTAAATTGTGTTTGGTTTAGTTGTGATCAATGGACTCCCTACATAAGAGAGTTGGATCCTCACCATTCTCTCCATATAAGCTTATTGATGACCTGATTTAATTGATAAGGACTGGAGTTTTGATAAGTTGTTGGAAATACTCTACCACTTAGGGCAGCATCGCACCAATATTCATGTTACGTGTTCCAACATTTTTCTTTATTTCCTAAACTAATAAATAACTAATTTGAATTTAAAATTTAATTTTGGAAATTTATTTTAAAAGAATTCAAGTTGAAACCTTAAGACTAGGGGGTAATTAGAGTTAATCAAGAGAAGATTACATTTTAAGTTGTTTCAACTCAAATTAGGTTTGATTCATAGCCAAATCGATCACTTTTGTGGTGAAAGAGTTAAAATGTGTTTGGTTTAGTTGTGACCAATGGATTCCTTATATAAGAGAGTTGGATCTGCCCCTTTCTCTCCTTATAGCCCTAGTCGATGTCGACTCCTCCCCCTCTCTCTATTTGGCATTGCACCCTATCTTCCTCTCTCTTAGTGTCCTCTTCCCTAAGCGATTCACCACCCTTCCTCGAGAAAGTTCTTAGTGCCCTTCCAATTAGCCATATTGGTTACAACATGTCCAAACCAAGCAAGTGCTGCCAAGGGCCACATCCTTACTCTCTCGAGCAAGTAGTGTAAAAGTTGTTGCTCTTCATTGTTGAGAAAACCATGTTGAGGCTACTACCTTTATTAAGCTATCATGTGCAATGTCCAAAGATGTGAGATAACCCACTTCGTCTAGAGTGAGTCTTTGCATGAACTCATGATATTGATCCTAACTACATTGAATATATCAAGACCTAACAAGAGGAATTGTGAGGGTGTACCCCCACATGTTTATGGTTGAATCTTAATTCAACTATAAAGTCTATTCTCCTTTTAATAAGACTTTGTATTGGTTTAGAATTACAATTTTAGTTATTTTAAAGCATATGAGAGTTTATAAGCTTATTGATGATCTAATTTGATTGATAAGACTTGGAGTTTTGATCAATTGTTGGAAATATTCCTTCTTGATTGTTGGGGCATTAGTGAGTTAATTTAATAAGATACTCGGTTAAATTGTTTTATATTACATGTTGTGTGATTGAGTTAGTGATGCAATCTAGAGTTAACATCGAGGTGGATAAAATATTTATTTGGAGTGCGAGACATAAAATTTGAGGTTCTTCGAGGTGGGTACCTTCCTACTTGTTTCCTTTGAGATACCTTCTGTATATTATTATTAATGGAGAAGTTTTGATAAATATATATTGATCATTGAGTTTGACGAACTAATGACTAAATGAAGTTTAATGAGCATATCTAACGTAAATTGAATATTTAGCTATGAGATACATGGCTTACACAATAAAAGGAACTATTGTGTTTTCTTATGAGTAGAAAAACATGTAAAGCTCTATTAGAATATTTTGATTTGCCATTTGTTGATGTTATGCTCTTTTTTTTTCTTTTGATGAAGGTAAATATATATCATGCTTTAAAACTGATGCAGTAAGTCCTTTTGATTTGGCTGATTGTCTTTTGGCATTCAATAGAAGACCGATCTGTTCTTTTGATTTGGCATTAGTTTAATGATGGCATCAGTTTTATGCTAGCATCAGTTTTTTTTTAATGCCAAAAGACAATCAGCCAGTAAATAAACTGATGCAGTAAAACTAAAGGACTTACATCTCAAAGAGTTTGCTTGGAGTCCACCAATGCCCAGAGTTGAATATGAGTACATCTGAATCAACCCACTTCCCACTTACTTCATCCATCTTGTCCAGCTTAAGTGATGTTCGAACTCGTTTTGGACTATGTCTTGGCGGTGATCCTTGTTGTACAAGAAACACAGAACGGAAGAACTCTATGCTTAGATTGAAAGTTCGGAAATGAACACCTAAATAGGGGGTTGTCTTTGATATTTGGTTTCCATTGACTTCATAAACACTACTGGGATCCTGCACTCCAGTCAAAAGCATGCATACAAGTGACTCCCACTGTGTTCGGCTCATGGAATCCCCCACAAAGATGACCTTTTTCCCTCTAAGCATTTCAAGGGCATAATGGGCATTGAATTTGGGTACATCACATTGCCTTGGTTTCCACCTCCACTTTAGATAGTCCATATCCCTTCTCCCATTTGCCAAACAATTGAATCCCCTTTCAGCAAAGGGACACTCCGAGCTATTATACAGAGGATATGAGTTATCTGGAACCCAACTACCATCTAAGGCATCGCATGCATCAGTATCCCCAATATATCCAGCAATCAATCTCCCACTTCCCGAGTATCGGAATAGATAGAGATGCACAATACAACCGAAAACCAAAACGAAGGAAGCAAGACAGAAGGCCGCCGCAAGATCAGCAAAGGAAGGTCTGCGTACCAGCCACAATTTTCGATGAACAGAAACCCTAGGATTGCGGAAAGTGGTAGGAGCTAATCGAGCCGCAACGCTCCTGCTGAACAGACCGCTCGCCATCTCATGCGCCAGTATACAGATCGAAGAATCCAACCATCCAACCAATAATCATCGTAAGACGAAGATAAAAAACGAAGCCTTCAGTCCACCCAAGATGAGAAGCATATCAACCAAATTGCTAGTTCCCGATATCAGACTTACAATAGGAGAAAAAACAACATTTTTATTTTCCAAAGAAAAGCTTTTACCAAGATCTCAGTCTAACAGAATTCCAAAATTCCGACCAAAATCCAGAATCCAACCTAAAATTTCAGTAGAAGAACGGGATCCAAATGGAAATGGGCATGAAATGAAAAATGATTCACCTTCCGATGTATGCTCGCCAAGCTCGCACCTTTGATTGAATGAATAAACTCCAAATCCAACTTGAGATCTCGCTTCCGAGCGTGTTTCTGCAGGGAGAAATGGAGAGAAAAAAGTGGAGGATGTGGCATAAAGGTCGCGATCGGTAGGTGGCTTGGTGGGGGTAGTTGGAGTTTGGAGAAGTGGCGAGAAAAATTAAATCGTTGCCGGCAGGGGGTATATTCATAATTTCGGATGTTCCAGTGGCGAGAAAATTAAATAGTTGCCGGCAGGGGTATATTCGTAATTTAGGATCTTCAATGTTTTTTGTTTCTCCTTCTTTTATTTAAACATTTAACTATGACAATTAATATACGCAAAACTACACTTGGATAATATTTTTTCTTTAAAAAAGAATTATAAATCCGTAATGTTAATTAAAAAAAAACTGGATGTCCATCAACCCTAACTCCCAGATTCGATTCAACATTAATATTTTTTGAAAAAAAAATCTAGTAAATTAAGTCATAGCAAAAGTGTGCTGACACAAATTCTATTATTATTATTATTATTATTATTATTATTATAAAATTTACCATTTTTTTAATTTATTCTAGTAGTTAGTTGTTGGTAGAAAATTTTTATAACTCTAGAATTAATTAATTCAAAAAAATTATATATTATTATTATTATTATTATTATTATTATTATTATTATTATTATTATTATTATTATTATGCATGAGTAAGCACATCAAAGACCTAGTAGATTCACTTATTTTTATGTTATATCCAATCTAATTCCGCCTCAAACTATGTTACATAGGACTCTAAGCTCTAAATTGGTTGTCTAATATGGCTTTTAAAAAAATTGATTTTAGCATTTTACTCTCCATTCCACTGCCATTACTACTCAAATCACTTTTATCAATTCACACATTATATTCCCATAATATCCAAACATAGTCCACGCATAAAGCATGTGTTCATCTAAACCACTGAGTATTGAAATACAAGAAGGTTTTATATACTTGCTTCTATTTTTTTTTCCTCAATCGATTGTTGAGTCTACCCCACATGCTCAAACCTAAATTCTAAAACAGTGTGATCGTTGAGTCTACCCCACATACTCAAACCTAAATTCTAAAACATCACAATGTGTAGGATCATGAGAATCAATGGAGGGGAATAAATATCGATCACGTCACTTTTTTTTTCATTCTTTCTTCAAAATTAATAGCAGTGGAATATAAAACAATAAAGCAACAATACAAAAGATATGAGAATTACTTAGTTCCTAAACCCCCCCCCCCTATGGTTAGTATATCAAGGCCTATGTACAGGAGGGGTTTGTCCATTAGCTTTATCTCCTTTTCAAAACTTTTTCGGAGACTGAGAAACCCCTTATATGTTTTCCAACAATCACAATAATGATAAATATAAAACACAAATAGAAAGTACTACAAACAATGTTAGTGTTGAGTGTATAACATTTAATCCAAAGTTTTGATATATGATTAAGTTTAAAGTTAACTTAATTGTGATCTAACCAGTTTGTATCAAGTTTGCAAGTGTAGGTTACTTAATAGATATTAAAACCTGGTTATAAATCAAGCAGTGATTAAGTTCTAGTGGAACTAGGCATCTGAAGTCTTAATTGGAAGTTAAACATAAGCTAAGTTTTGGTTGGAGACCAAGCAACAAATTCATAATTGGAGTTAGGTGAAAAAAGTCCAAGTAATTAAGGTTTAACGAACAAATATCTAACTAGAGTTAGATGAATCAAGTCCAAGTGATTAAGGCTTGGTAGACAAATTCCTAGATGGAGACTAGGTAAATCAAATATAATTGATTAAGACTTGGCAAATAAATTTTGAACTAGAGGCTAGGTGAATCAAGTCCAAGTGATTAAAGTTTGACAAATAAAGTACTAGTTGGGTGCTAGATGGATCAAATCTAGGTGAAGTCAACTAAGAGCTAAAGCTTAGCAAATAAGTCCAAGTGGAAGTAGTTGGGAGCTATGACTTAGTAACCAGTCTAAATAAGTTAGTTGGAAGTTGAACGTCTAGACCCAATGTAAGTATGAGTAACTTTACATTCTATATCCCACTCATTACTTGTAACCATTGCAGGGAAGCATGTTCAACAATTCCAGGCAACCAGAAGGGAGTTTGAGGGTGACTAGTTGATGATAACTCTCGACGAAGGCATTTCAAGGGGTCTAAGCAACTATATTGGGTCCAGGTGATCGGAGTGACTATAGCAGCTTTCAGGCGACTAGGAGATGACGTTATTAGCAATCGGAGTGGGTCGGGTCAAGATAAGGTTTGACCCATATTCGGGCGACCACAGGGTGTCCAATCTGTTGGAGAGCTTCGTTAACATTATCAAACAGATAAAAGTTGTAGCCACTTCAGCACTAATATAGGTGATTGAAAAGGTTCTAAGCAACTGGAGGAGTCCTATATAAGGAGTTTTGAAACGGAGCTTGAAAATCACTCATCTATACAGAATTCACTCTTATTATCATGCTCTAAGTGCTTCTTCACCTTCTATGCTACGACATGCTACAACGTGAGCTTCATTTTTTATCGGCAACATCTTGAGTGCATTTTCATTTTTATCGTGTTATCTCATTTTATTATTGTGCTTAATTTTTATATTATTTTTTGTAAGATTTCTCCATCTAGGTGAAATTTAGAAATAAGAATCATATTATTATTGTTGTTGCATGTGTCTACTTCTGATTTAATTGATCAACTACTTTCATTCTTAACTGTTAACTAAATTTATTACATGTTTATATTACCTTATCTTATTTGATTGAATCAATCTAAGTAATCTTTATTATTTGTCTTGCTACTCTAATTGATTCAACTATTTTATTTACTATCTACTTATTTTTAAATTTGTAACGCTATTCACCGCTACTCTAGCGTCGAATTCAATCCTACAATTTGGTATCAAAGCGGGTTGAGCTGATATTATGCTATAAAATCCTGGTTAGGTGCATGTTTAGGCTAGGTAAGGAGTACCCTACCTAGTGTATCTAGTCAAGTGGAACTAGAAGAAACTAACTCATCTTACTCTAAACTAATTAGATCAAAGCATTGTATTAAAGTTAATCTAGCTCCAATTTCTTAAAAAGATTTTATCTTAGGAAGTGGTCATTGTTATGATACTCAAGAAAACTTATGTGTCTCACCATAACATGGAAGCTAATTTCAAAAACTCTTGCTCAATTAGCCCAAAGTAAAACCTAAATCTAACAAAGGGCAAACTTTGTACTTTTAGTCAGGAATAAATAATTAAATTGATTAATAATCCAAACCTAGTTCAAACCCTAATTATAACCATACTAGATCCAAACCAAACTCATGTCCTTTCCTAGACCTTAATACAACTTAAATAAATATTTTCTTTGAGAAATGTCTTTGTCGGAAGGATTTAGTACAATCCACCCTCCTCTTTTCAATGACAAAAGTTTTTCCAATTAAAGGAGAAAGATAGAAGACTTTCTTAAAGCTAACTCAAAATGTTGGAAAAGTATCTAAAATGGAACTAACTTGCAAAGAGACAAAATGTGACCTATGTAGGTTCAAACTATAAACAAGCAACATGAAGCAAGTAGTTCAATCAAATGCAAAAGTTACTACCATCATTCTTTATGCTCTAACTCCAGCCCAACTTGAAAAAGTCAACTCATTTAAAGATGTAAATGAGCTTTGGGAAAAGCTAAGTGTAGAAAATAAAGAAGCTAAATCAGAACAAATAAATTGCACAGCTCATATGGATGAATCAAATTTCAAGGACTCAACCAATGAAGCTCAACCCGAGTTAATATCTGAACCCGAACTAGAACTCAAGCCAAAAGTCAGAATCGGGACAAGGCAAGTTAAAGGTAATTAAGTCAGGTATCATCCCTTTAAATTTGAATTTATTTATTGAGAAAAATTTGTATGTTGAAAATAAAATGTCTTTTAACTGAGTACATTGAAGAACCAAACTTGTCCATTTTAGGAGTTGAGAAAAATAACATATACATACTTATGATGTTGATTAAGTGTGTAGGTAGCACAACCATAAAGTCCTAGTGATATTAGGCAAGGAAAAAGTTCGAGTGGATACTAGGCAAAAGAAAAGCTCTAGTAGGTCAACTAGACCAGATACTAAGTAGAAGACTTAGTAGATCGAGTGCACTAGGCAGATAGTCTAGATGAGTTTGGAGGACCCGATGCTTTGTAGGTCGATGGGTCTTGAGGACTGGACATCGAGAGGAAGCCATAAGGGTCAGAGGATCGGATGCTGAGTAGAAGTCTAAATAGGTCTAGAGGACCAAATGTTTGGCAAGTCAAGTAACTTCTCCTAAGAGGACTAGGTGAGCATGCATTTCTTTTAAGGGAATAGTATGGGTCGGTCCAACCTAAGGTTTCATGGAAAATCCAAAAGTCAAGATCGGACAACCCCAAAACTATCAAATTGTTTTATATTTGCTTTGATACTTGTTGTGTTAACTCGATGATGTAGAAATATAAAGTTAGAAGCTGGCCAAAAAAGGCCTCCAGTCATCCAGAGTGGATCAAGATGTTGTCAAAACCATAAGTGCACAGATAAGTAATTAAGTAATAAAATATTAAATTCATAAGGATTGTTGATTAAGCATTAGCCAAGTTCATAAAGCAAGTTATCTAGACGATCAAAAGTTGTATTAGTCACGAACATAAGAGAGAGAGAAAGAGAAAGAGAAAGAGAAAGAGAGAGAGAGTGAGTGAGCAAGAGAGAGAGAGAGCGAGTGAGCAAAGAGAGGGAGAGAGAGCAAGTGAGGAAAAAAGTTGACTTTGGGGGAGATTCTAGGGGTTCAGTTTCATTATGATACTAGTTAATATCCCAATGCATTATTCATCTTCTTACCTCTATGCTTATATTCTTATAGGAATCCTAAACAAATTACTGGCATAGATCCATTAAGGTTATACCAGGGTGTTTATACTAATTTTTAATGCCATTAAGTAAATAAATAACTTTAGAAAGTCTGCTTAAAGGGATACCTTATATCACTAAGGGATCCCTTATGGCTCAGCCATAGGATCTATCATGTACGCCATGCTATGTACTCGTCTTGATGTTTCGTATGCTTTGAGCATGACAAGCAGATACCAGTCAGATCCAGGTGAAAGTCACTGGATAGTAGTCAAGAATATTCTTAAGTACTTGAGAAGGACTAAAGAATATTTCTTGATATATGGAGGCGATGATGAGCTAGCTGTAAAGGGTTACAGTGATGTCAGCTTCCAAACTGACCAGGATGATTATAGATCACAGTCTGGGTTCGTGTTTTGCATAAATGGTGGTGCTGTGAGCTGGAAGAGTTCGAAGCAGGGCACAGTTGCTGATTCTACAACAGAGGCCGAGTATATTGCTGCATCAGAAGCAGCAAAGGAGGCAGTTTGGATCCGCAAGTTCATTACTGAGCTTGAGGTGGTTCCTAGCATAACCGATCCGATAGAGTTCTATTGTGACAACAATGGAGTAATTGCACAGGCTAAGGAACCTCGCTCACACCAGCGGACCAAACACATACTATGGCGCTTCCATCTCATTCGAGAGATCATCGATAGAGGAGATGTGAAGATTTGCAGAATACCCATAGAGGCTAACGTCCTGATCCCTTTACCAAGACTTTGACACAGAGAAAGCATAATGGTCACACTAGGTCATTGGGCCATAGAGCCTACACTGATTGGCACTAGTGCTAGTGGGAGATTATTAGTTAGAGCCCTAGAGTCAATCATATGATAAATTATTGTATGGACTCATTGTATCATATTCCTATGTATATAAAGACATTTCTTTTTGGTTATTATACTTACTTGTATTAGTGTCAGATAACTAAGTATAATAATATCCTTGAGTAGAACGTTCTTATCTATATCAATCGATTGGTTGAATCGATAGTAAGATGATATAGAGAACACTACTCTTAATCATTTCTAGTCAAGTATTAACATTCAGGGATAATATTAATGCGACGAGACTAGCATGTAGGTCAACTCGATGACTTAATCTCACAAATCATGGATATAGAGATATCAAGTTGATATATGGGTATGTATTAGAGAATATATACTGAATGACTCGCCATGAGAAAGTATTATGGATCGTTATATGAGTGTCATATACTTTCTCATGTGGCTATTAGTATGACTATTAGTCCTTGGACCTGAATTTACCATGGTTCCCTACATAAGGAGTTGCATACTTTGGCTTCGTCAAACGTCACCCGTAACTGGGTGGACTATAAAGACGATTACTGGGTATGTAATAAATTATGCGGAGGGATGTGAGTGATGTAGATGAGATCTATCCCTCCTATATAATGGGAGTGACATCATTATTCTTGATAGAGTGAGACCACTAAGTGCATGATCATGCCCAAATCAGTCAATATGAGATATTGAGCTCATTTGATTATAGTGAGTCTACTTGGAGTTCAAGATTTAGATTGATCAAAGGATGACATCGTCTATGCCTCAAATTGATCAACCTAGATGTCAAGGATAGAAGGACATTGTCATATATTGTGAAGAGTCACAATTAGTAGTCACAAGGTGATGTTGGATCTCAACATTCTTGTAACTTGGGTAGTAATGATGTGTTACTAGATACCGCTCATTACTTATGTTTCTAAATGAGTTTAGGAGCATTGCCAATGTTACAAGAACCTATAGGGTCACACACAAAGGGCAATTAGATGGAGATTAGGTTCATATGATGAACTAAGAGGATTAGGTTCATGTGATGAACCAAATTGGATTAAGAGTAATCCAAATTAAACTAATTAAGTTGGACTCAATTTAGTTCATGTGTTCAATGAGTCTAATTTGGACTTGGATTCATTGAATCAATTTAATTCAATGAATAGAGATTCATTAAATTAAAATTGACTTGAACCAATGATTAGATTTGATCAACCATGGGAGAGAAGTGATCAAGTTCGACTTGACTTGAGAGGGAAGATGAAAGGTCAAGTTTGACTTGACCATTGCCACCTCATTTGTGAGTTGGCATTAGGTGGGCCAATGATGATGTTCCACATCATCAAGGTTGGTTTATGTGTGTGCCACCTCATGAGGGAAATCAAGAGTTGTGACTCTTGGAATTCCATGGAGTTTAAAACTTCTCATGAAGTGGCCGGCCACCATTCAAGTGTTGTGAGTTTCATTTTGTTTTGTAACTCCATCTTCTTCCTCATCTCATCTTCTTCTCTCCCTCTCCTCCACCTTGGCCGAAACCTTCAAGGGTGCTAGCACACTCTAAGGTTTCTTCTCCACCTTTTGTTCGTGTGGATACACATAGAGGGGTGTTCACTTGACACCCTTGAGATCCGGCGAACCTTGGACGAGCGGGATAAGCGAAGGGCTTCGCATCAAAGGTATAAACTCTTAAACATGTAGATCTAAAGTAAATCTAGGATTAGAAAACTTGTACATGTAAAATTTTAATATTTGCACGGATCCGGTAGCATGGGATTTCGGGGTTTCCGCAACGCAAAAGCGGTTTTTGTGACTCGAAAATCCCAACAGTGGTATCAGAACCACGTGCGAACATGTACTTATTTTTATTTTAATTTTTATGAAAAATTAAAGTTCTGTAAGTTTCTGTGATTTTGTTAATTTTATGGTTTTTAAGAGTATTTTTCTCGTAGAAGCGAAGCAACAAGTGTTTGAACACTTGTAGGCTTCGACTACTGAGAAACCCCTTCCGTAACTATAAGGTCTCGCCCAAAATATTTTGGGACAGCGGCTAAAGGCACTGTAAGATCATCGTGGGATACTCGTGAGATTCATTTCGTGAGAAGGGGTGCTGCCCCTAACCCCGCAAGGGGCATTATCCTGCGATCGCACCCGAAAATCGCTAAACGGGACCGCCGGGAAGTTGCGACTCATAAAATCGTAAAAACAGTAATAAAATTACAGAAATTTATATAAAATACATAATTTAGAATTATGTATGTATTTATGATAGTCATGACCCAAAAACCCCAATTGGATTGGATATATGTGTTGTAATTCATAATATAACCTGCGTGCCATTTTTGTGTGATTGTGCGTGTTGTATATTTGATACGCGACCTGCGCGTCGTGCCTATCTATTTTATTTCCTGTTGTAAAATAATTTAGACTCGAATGTAACTCGAGTTTCATCTTTGTAATGTACAAAATGGAGCTGTGGAAGGTCCACTCGAGGAGGAGTTACGAGGAGGGTGCGAGCAACACATGGCGGTCAAAGGGAGGAGCTTGGAGAAGCTGTTGACCCTAGGTTGACCATCCGATCTTCTCATTAGCTTGAGAAGATCGTAGTAGGGACATGACAATTAATTTAATTAATTGCTTGTGTGTGTATGTGATGCATGCTAGAGTAGAGTAATTAATTAGTGCTTTAACGATTAGATTAGATCTAAATCGCGTATATGATGCACCACGATTAGATTAGATCTAAATCGAGTATATGATACACATCAATGATTAGATTAGATCTAAATCGCGTCAACTCAAAATGCCTACCATGCCATGATACCCATCACTACCTCGATCACATGTTGTTGTTGAATCTGCCAAAGCAGAGCAACGCATATTATCTTGGTAGGGTGCGGAGGGACAATCTTGGTTCCGCCTATCAACGCATAGATGAGTACAAACTCAATTAGATTGAGTAAAACTAGTTAAACTCAATTGGATCGGGTTTAACTATATACATTTTCCAATTGTTGGTAGATAGGTCAAAATCACATTTATATTAACTCTTGGGTGATTTAGTCAAAGCTAACTCAAGTTTTAATATACATACGGATCTTGATCCTATAAACAAGAGTTGCATAGAGATGTAATTGGTAATTAGTTACCTACCGATCATACTAATTCTTGGGCAATTTAGCCAAAGCTAACTCAAGGCGTAGTATGATGTGGATCTTGTCCCGCAAGAATTATAGCTAGTTGGTTAGAATCTAGTAGGTGTGGTTTGACCACATCCATGACTTGTTTCTACAAAAGTTCTATAATTCAGTGGGAGCATCATTTAGTTAAAGGCCTAATTAAATGATTAGTGGAATATGATTATTTATTTTCTACATTTTCTGTTGTAGATTGTCATGTCGTCAAACACGAACACCTTCTTCCTACGTTCTGTCCTTGATAAGGACAAGCTCAATGGAGCTAACTTCCTAGACTGGTACAGGAACCTGAGAATTGTTCTCACACAGGAACGAAAACTGTACGTCCTGGAGAAGCCCATTCCCAAGGCACCTCTTGCCACTGCCACGCGAGCTGACCGTGATGCTTATAAGAAGCATCAAGATGACGCATTAGATGTGTCATGTCTCATGCTCGCGACCATGAACTCTGAGCTTCAGAAGCAACATGAGTTGATGGGTGCTTATGATATGGTTGAACATCTTCGTCAACTATATCAAGGACAAGCTAGGCACGAGAGATTCGAGATCTCTAAGGCACTGTTTCAGTGCAAGATGCAAGACGGGACTCCCGTAGGTCCATATGTACTCAAGATGATTGGGTACATAGAAAACCTATAGAGGTTGAGATTTCCCCTTGGCCAAGAGCTGGCCACTGACTTGATCTTGCAATCCTTGCCGGAGAGCTACAGTCAATTTGTCATGAACTACAACATGAATGAAATTGCCAAGCCACTGCCCGAGCTGCTAAGCATGTTGAGAACTGCTGAGCTAAACCTTAAGAAGGTAAAGCCCAACTCCATTTTGATGGTGCAAAAGGGCAAAGGCAAGGGCAAGCCTAAAGGTAAGGGAATGTCCCAAGCCAAGAGCAAAGGCAAGGCACTGAAACCCAAAGGAGGGGTCGCCAAGGATGCTACCTGCTTCCACTGCGGTCAGACCGGACACTAGAAGAGGAACTGCAAAGTTTACCTGGAAGATCTTAAGAAGAAGAGAAGTGAGACTTCCACTTCAGGTATATATGTTATAGAAGTTAATCTCTCTATTTCTTCATCATGGGTATTAGATACCGGATGTGCTTCTCACATTTGTACTAATGTGCAGGCGTTGAGAAATAGCAGGACATTGACGAAGGGTGAGGTGGACCTACGAGTAGGCAATGGAGCACGGGTTACTGCTGTTGCTGTAGGGACTTACTATCTATCTCTGCCCTCTGGGCTTATACTAGAACTAGATGAATGTTGTTATGTGCCTGCTCTTACTAAGAACATAATTTCAATTTCTTGTTTGGACAAGAAAGATTTTTTCATTTATAATAAAGAACAAATGTTGTTCAGTTTATTTAAATGATATGTTCTATTGTAGTGCACATCTGATGAACAGACTCTACATTCTAGACTTGGAGAACCTCATCTATAACATAAATACTAAAATGTTCAAATCAAATGAAATGAACCAAACCTATCTCTGGCATTGTCGCTTAAGTCATATAAATGACAAACGCTTATCCTAGCTCCATAAAGATGGTTTGCTGGACTCATTTGATTTTGAATCATATGAGACATGTGAGTCATGCCTACTAGGCAAGATGACCAAGACTCCCTTTAGTGGACACAGCGAAAGAGTGACTGACTTGTTAGGACTTATACATAGTGATGCATGTGGCCCTTTCAATGTCGTTGCCAGAGGTGGTTATAGGTACTTCATTACCTTTACTGATGACTTCAGTAGATATGGTTATGTGTATTTGATGCCACATAAGTCAGAATCCTTTGAAAAGTTCAAAGCATTCAAGAATGAAGTACAAAACTAGCTTGGCAAGAGTATTAAGATACTTCAATCAGATCGAGGTGGTGAATACCTTAGCCATGAGTTTCATGACTATCTAGCTAAGTGTGGGATTCTATCCCAACTCGCTCCTCCAGGAACACTACAGTGGAATGGTGTATCCTAAAGGAAGAATCGTACCCTATTAGATATGGTACGGTCTATGATGAGTCACACAGATCTTCCTATATCTCTTTGGGGCTATGCTCTGGATACAGCAGCCTTCATACTCAACCGTGTTCCATCCAAGGCTGTGATAAAGACACCATATAGGATATGGACTGGGAGAGATGCCCAGGTGTCTTTTATGAGGATTTGGAGTTATGAGGCTTACGTTCGACGTTAAGTCTCATACAAACTGAGATCCAAATCCGATAAGTGCTATTTTATAGGATATTCCAAGGAAACGAAGGGATATTACTTCTACATTCCCAGTCAGCACAAAGTAGTTGTGGCTAAGATTAGGGTTTTTCTAGAAAGGGACTTTGTTTCTAGAAAAACTAGTGGGAGTACGTTCAATCTTGAAGAAGTTCAAGATATGGACCATAGCACCGAAGCCTTGATGGAAGTTGAACTGGAACCACAAAGTGTTCTGGATGATGAGATTGTTCCACAAGGAGTTGAAGAACAACAACCAGTTCAAGTAGGCATACCTCTTCGTAAGTCTGATAGGGTACGTCGTCAGCCTAAGAGATACTCATTTCTCTTGTCTTACCATGATGACGCTATGCTCATTGAGAATGAGCCTACCTCTTATCAGGAAGCTGTGATGAGACCAGATTATGAGAAATGGCTAGAGGTCATGAGATCCGAAATGGAATCCATACACACCAACCAAATATGGACTTTGGTTGATCCACCTGAAGGGATAAAACCCATTGGGTGTAAGTGGGTCTTTAAGAGAAAGACTAACATAGATGGACTTATTTATAAGGGTCGTTTGGTAGCTAAAGGTTTCAAGCAAATTCATGGTATTGACTATGATGAAACTTTTTCTCCAGTATCGATGTTTAAGTCCATTCAGATCATGCTTTCTATTGCAGCATACCACAATTATGAGATCTGGCAGATGGACGTCAAAACCACGTTTCTGAATGGAAATATGCTCAAGGATGTGTACATGACACAACCTGAGGGGTTTTTTAGATCCACAGCATACTGGCAGAGTATGCAAGCTGCATTAGTCCATTTATGGACTAAAGCAAGCTTCTCAAAGCTGGAATCTTCGATTCGATGATGCAATCAAACAGTTTAGTTTCATCAAGAACACAGTTGTCTTCCTTGTGTTGTATGTGGATGACATACTACTCATTCGGAACGACATCCCTTTGCTGCAGTCTGTAAAGACTTGGCTAGGGAATTGTTTCTCAATGAAGGACTTAGGTGAAGTAACCCGTATTCTAGGCATACAGATCTATAGAGATAGATCTAATAGATTGCTTGGCCTAAGTTAGAGTACATATATTGACAAGGTATTACTACAGTTTGCCATGCAGAACTCCAAGAAGGGATTTCTACTGATGTCATATGGTGTGAGTCTTTCGAAGACGCAAAGTCCATCTTCTAGAGAGGAGAGAGACCGCATGGATATGATCCCTTATGCCTCAGCCATAGGATCTATCATTGTAAAGCTCGAAAAAATTCCCGAATTTATTTTAGAAATACCCTATGATTTTTCTAGATTTTTAGGATATTTTTACATAATTTTTGGAGTACCGGAAGTAGCAAAAACAAATAAGTCGCAAAATGGTTTACGCGGGAATTGAACCCGGGACCCATCGGAGCCTACGACTTATTATGTGTTCCGGAAACCAAGTGAACCCAGCAGGGCCGTGCTGAAAGGATAGGAAATCAAATATATTTATATTTGATTTGGGAGAAATAACTATTCGATATAAATAGAAAACTTAAGTGGGATTGGTTTATTTTTTTTGGTTTGGTATTTTCTCTCCTCAACGAAGCCTTTCTCTCCCTCTCCCGTTTCTTTCTCTCAGCGCAGCAAACAAAGCAAAGGAGACCTAGGGTTCCTTCCCTAGGATCGTGTGTTCACTTTCCGGCGACAACACTAGCATGAAGTCGGTTCTTCTCCGCGAGAGGAACGCGAGGACGTAAGCGGTTCGTCGAACGGAGCAGTTTTTCCGGAAAACCTAGCGGATAGAATCGTAAGAAAACCTTGCGATTGAGGTAAGAAACCCCTCACCTGCAGTATAATTGCTCTCGCTTGTTAGTTTTGGCGTTAGTTCAGTAGTTCTACAGTTTTCAGTTTTAGGGTATGCTTTTAGTGCACACCAAGCATTCGGTAGAATGCCTAGTTCAGAAGGATGCACCAGTAGGCGTCCTAACAGCATGTAAAATGTATTAGAAACATTTTATTCAGCTTATTATCAGTTATTACAGCTATATGGATCAGATATCCATTGAGTGGGCGCCCACAGTAGCCTCTAGGTTCAGATAACCTAGCTCTAGGTTCAGATAACAAAGTAAAATAAAACAGTATTCAGTATTTTACTTTTATTCAGTTGGCATTGTACTTGGATCAGATATCCATGGGCCCCACAATCGTCCCTAGGTTCAGATAACCTAGTAACCCTCTGGATTGAACTTGCAATCCGGGTCTCGTAGGGATCGCGCATGATAAATCTGTCAGGGCCCAGCAGCATGTTTAGTATTTTCATCTATTATTATATATATAGTTTTCCAAATATGTAATCAGTGATGGAAACACTAACTTAGTTTCAGTTTCAGTTAATTATCTCAGTTAAGTTTCATGATTTGAGTTCATGACCAGTTAGATGTATATGCATGATCAGTTCAGTATTTATGCTTAGTTCAGATACAGTATGCTATGCTCAGCTTGTTTGTATGCCATGATCAGTTCAGTACATGTTGTATGCCATGCCATGTTGCCATGCTCAGTTCAGTTTTCAAACAGCATGATTTAAAACCATAATCGCATCGTTGCATGTTTTTGTGAGGTAGATGGTTTCTTACTAAGCTTCTTAGCTTACAGATGCTATTTTTCTTATACTGCAGATACCGGTAAAAGAAAAGTGGACTAGCGGAGGCTGGGGGGGCGATGCTACGATGATGTGTGTGTGCAAGGGGTCTGGAATAAAGATCCTTGGGATCTATACGCTTTTATTTCAGTTCTAGTACTTAACATGTCTAGTTTTATGACTTAGTCTTGTTACTAGGTGTTATAGTTTAGTAAACTATGTCTTGTTTAGTTTATCATGTTTAGAACGTTAGTATTTACATGCTAGAGTGTTTTTCATGTATATAGAGCTTGTGTATGTGATTTTTGGCACGAATCAGTGCTGGAAATCAGAAATTCTGATTTCATTTCAGACTATCAGAACCTGGATCGGTCAGCAGACCGATCCAGTGCCATTCCTTCTCCTGGATCGGTCAGCCGACCGATCCAGATTGATACAGTAGCCTACTGTATCCCCCTGGATCGTCAGCCGACCAACCCAGCATCGAACAGAAGGCATCCCAGCGTCTCCAGGTGCCTGGATCGGTCTATAGACCGATCCAGACACACCTGGATCGGTCTTGCCGACCGATCCAGCCTCTGCTAGATCGGTCCGCAGACCGATCCAGCAGGGCACAGAATCGCGACAAGTTTGGTCGAGCCGTGGATCGAACAGCAGCTAGCTGGGAAGTTAGCTTGGAGTTTTAGCTCAGACGGGAGGTCAAGTATCCTCCTTAGCACATATACCCCAACCAGAAAGGTCTTGAACCCTTCCTTATAACAGCATGGGTGTACCAGTTGTCAGTTTAACAGAGTCAGTTAGTGAAACTTTATTTTACCCAGTTTAGGGCACAGTACAGCATAGTAGCTTTAGTAGTTAATGTAGCGATCCGGCTCACAGCTTAGTACCTAGGAGTTGGGGCGTTACAGAGTGGTATCAGAGCAAGTTCCTTACTTCCTACACACACATCAGCATTGTGCCTACAGCTTCCAAGTAAGAACATCTCTCACTCAGTTTTGTTTTCAGCTTTCATATCAGTTATATGTGCTTTCGTATTTGCTTTCATGTTGGTAGTTAATTAATTCATGTTTACAGTGATAGTATTTAACATGTTACCAGTAGTTAACTATAACATGATAGCCTAGTTATATATATGTGTTCTCTGCTATTTAGAAAATGGTACGAGGACGTCCAGCTAAGAAAGCATCAGCGGCTGAGCCCCAGCATGAGGCAGGCAGTTCAGTGCCTCCCCCAGACCTTACAGCACTAGTGGCTCAGCTACAGCAGCAGGAGATAGCCTCCTTAAAGGCTAACCAGCAGACTACTCCCCCAGTCACTCCAGTACCGAACCTCACGACTCCAGTAATCACAGAGGTTGTACCAGCTCAGCCTGCAGTACCAGTCCTAGTAGCCCCAGTAGCAGGGGCTAAGAGAGAAGCTTACCTTATCCAGTGGCAGAGAATTAAGCCCGAGAACTTCTCAGGCACCAGCGAACCATGGGATGCTCAGGCATGGTTTAAAACACTGGAAAGCACGATGGAGCTTCTAGACTGGCCAGAGCACGAAAAGGTGAAGTGTACCTCCTTCTGTTTAACAGGAGATGCACGCATGTGGTGGCGGATTAAATCGAAGTGGCCAAGAAACCAGATGACATGGGCCAACTTCGAGAAAGAATTCTTCGAGGAATTCTTTCACATGCAAGTCACGAACCAACACTATGACGAGTTTACAGAATTTCGTCAGGGACCTATCGATTGAGGAAGCCGTGAAGAAATTCAACAGTTAACCCGTCGTAGGAACTAGTCGGACGAGAGAAGGCGAGTACGGTTGATCTTGAAGATGCTCGGACGAGATCGTAATGAATGTGGTGGTGGCGTTCATAGGCCACAAACCACGGAGGAGCTAGTGAGTAGTGCTCGATCACCGAGCACTATCGACAAGCATCACCCATGACGAGTTTCCACAGAGCCCAAGGACAAGTGGCTCATGTACTCGTGAAACAACAGGACATAGCTCCAGCTGGAAGGGAACGCATGGCAAGCAGTGACCCAAAAGGAGGACCAGCTGGAAAATATTCCAGACATCCCAAGTGTGCTACTTGTGGGAAACATCATCCAGGAGTTTGCCGCAAGGGTACGCGAGGTTGTTTTGAATATGGACAGGAAGGGCACATGGCTAAGCAGTGCCCGAACAAGAACAGTCTTCCTCAGCCTCAGCCGATACAGTATGGAGCTCAGCCAGCGCAGCTACATCAGATGTATGCTGCCTTAGATGGTCCACAGATCAGTCAGGGCAGATTAGAAGCCCCCACAGCTATCACGAATGCCAGGATTTTCTCACTAACCAGAGAGGACGTAGAAAATGCCTCGACAGTTGTCACAGGTCAGATCAGTATTTTACAGCATAATGCAACTGTCTTATTCGATACTGGGGCAACCCACTCTTATGTATCCAGGGCATTTGCCGAGAAATTAGCAACACCTCCAGAGGTACTCAATAGTCAGTTTCTGACAACACTACCCTCAGGAGACATTTTGGCATCTACGCACTGGCTCAGAGCAGTGCCAGTCATTATAGCAGACAGAGAACTTTTTGGTGATATGATAGTGCTAGAAATGACTGACTACGATGTCATCCTTGGAATGGATTCTCTGATCAGATACGGCGCTTCTATAGAGTGCCGTAAACAGAAGGTCATATTCTAACCTGAAGTAGGAGTACAGTTTGAGTACATGGGAAAACCAAAGAGAAAAGCCAGGAAGTTTCTCTCAGCATTGAAAGCACAGCAGCTATTGGATTCAGGATGCATGGGATTTTTAGCAAATGTAGTCAACACCAGCCAGGACAAGAACCAACAGCTATCAGAGGTTTGAGTCGTTTGTGACTACCCAGCAGTCTTCCCTGAAGAGCTACCAGGCTTAGCACCAGACAGGGAGATTGAATTTGAGATAGAGCTCATTCCCGGCACAAATCCAATTTCCAAGGCACCGTACCGCATGGCTCCAGCAGAACTGAAGGAACTTCAGGAGCAATTACAGGAGCTTCTTGACAAGGGTTTCATACGCCCTAGTCACTCACCATGGGGAGCACCTGTGTTGTTCGTGAAGAAGAAGGATGGAAGCATGCGCCTATGCATAGACTACCGTGCCTTGAACCAGGTCACAATTAAAAACAGGTACCCTCTCCCCAGGATAGATGACCTGTTTGACCAGCTAAAGGGAGCCACAGTGTTCTCTAAAATTGACCTCAGATCAGGATATCACCAGGTTAGAGTCAAGAAAAGTGATATACCTAAAACAGCTTTCAGGACCAGATACGGACATTATGAGTTCGTAGTCATGCCTTTCGGCGTGACAAATGCTCCAGCTACTTTCATGAACCTCATGAACAGAGTATTCAGAGAATACTTAGACAAGTTTGTCATCGTGTTCATCGATGACATTCTTATCTATTCAGGCACTCAGGATGACCATGCAGAGCATCTGAAGACAGTTTTGCAGATCCTTCAGCAGAACCAGCTGTACGCCAAATTCACGAAATGTGAATTTTGGCTAGACCAGGTAGCCTTTCTAGGTCACATCATCTCCAAGGATGGTGTTATGGTAGATCCCAGCAAGATAGAAGCAGTAAGTAACTGGAAGAGACCCAGGAACGCCAGTGAAATCAGAAGCTTTCTGGGATTAGCAGGCTACTACAAGAAATTCTTAGAGAACTTCTCCAGGATAGCCTCCCCACTGACAGCTCTCACCAGGAAGAACAAGAAATTTCAGTGGACAGAGCACTGCGAGAACAGCTTCAGCGAACTAAAATGGAGACTGACCAGTGCTCCTATTTTAGCTATACCAGAAAACACAGACAGCTTCGACATCTACAGTGACGCCTCTAAATTGGGATTAGGAGCAGTACTGATGCAGCAGGGCAAGGTGATCGCCTATGCCTCCAGACAACTCAAGGATTGTGAGAGGAACTATCCTACTCACGACCTTGAGCTCGCAGCAGTGGTGTTCGCTCTCAAGATTTGGAGACATTATTTGTACGGAGCTCAGTGCAGAGTGTATACAGATCATCAAAGTCTGAAGTATTTCTTTACTCAGAAGGATCTGAATATGCGACAGCGCAGATGGTTAGAGCTGGTCAAGGATTATGACATAGATATCCTCTATCATCCGGGGAAAGCTAATAAGGTAGCAGACGCACTCAGCAGGAAGTCCAGTGCTACCTTATTATCTTTAGCAACTATGTCACCACCCCTAAGGAAGGAGATTACAGCTTTTAGTCTCGAGCTTATAGTCGGGCAGCTTTCCACTATGTCCTTAGCATCTACCTTGCTTGATGATATCCAGACAGCTCAGGAGCAGGATCCTGAAATCTAGAAAATCAAGCAAGGGTTAGCAGAATCAGAAAGTGGAGAGTTCAGAGTGTCCGCCAGTGGGGTAGTGTATTGTGGTGACAGACTTTGTGTTCCAGATCAGGAGGAACTACAAAGCAGATTCTAGACGAGGCTCACAGGACTCCCTATGCGATGCATCCTGGTTCCACCAAAATGTATCAGGATCTAAAGAAATGATTTTGGTGGCCTGGGATGAAGCGAGATATCGCCAGATACGTCAGCATCTGTCTAACCTGTCAGAGGGTTAAGGCAGAACATCAGCGACCAGGAGGAGTTCTGCAGCCGATCCAGATTCCAGAATGGAAGTGGGAGGATATCTCTATGGACTTCATAGTGGGATTACCCAGAACCACGAATGATTTTGATGCCATCTGGGTAATAGTCGACAGGTTGACTAAATCAGCCCACTTCTTAGCTATCAGAATATCCTATTCCATGGAGCAGCTAGCTCAATTGTATCTCAAGGAGATTGTCAGGCTGCATGGAGTCCCACGAACCATTATATCAGACAGAGACAGCAGATTTACATCACACTTCTGGAAGTGTGTACAGTCAGCTATGGGCACCCAGTTAAAATTCAGCACAGCCTTCCATCCTCAGACAGATGGTCAGACGGAGCGAGTAAATCAGGTACTCGAAGATATGCTCCGGGCTTGTGCCTTAGATTTCAAGGGAAGTTGGTGCAAATATCTGAGTCTAGCAGAATTTGCATACAACAACAGTTATCAGGTCACTATCGGCATGACACCTTATGAGGCACTCTATGGGCGGAGGTGCAGATCACCAATTTGCTGGTATGAGAGTGGTGAACAGAAGGAACTAGAGCTTCAGACAGATCTAGTAGCAGATACCACAGTAGCCATACAGCAGATTCGCCAGAGGATAGAGACAGCACAGAGCCATCAGAAGAGCTATGCTGATACACGACGCAGACCCCTAGAGTTTTCAGTTGGGGATACAGTTTTCCTCAGAGTAGCTCCCATGAAGGGAGTCATGCATTTTGGGAAGAAGGGCAAGCTAGCTCCCAGATATGTGGGACCATACCTTTTCACGAAGAGAGTGGGCAAGGTAGCATATGAGCTAGAGCTACCTCAGGAGATGTCAGCTGTCCACAACGTATTTCATGTCTCCATGCTGAAGAAGCATATTCCAGACGCTACCCAGGTGATTGAGCCCCAGTTGGTACAGGTTCGTGATGATCTCAGCTATGACAGTCGGCCTATTCAGATAATAGACCGAGCAGTAAAGAAATTACGGAACAAGGAAGTACCATTAGTCAAAGTCAGCTGGCAAAATCACACAGCAGCAGAGGCCAGCATGAGACAGAAGTACCCAGAATTGTTTTAAGTTCGGGGACGAACTTTTTATAAGGTATGGGGGATTGTAAAGCCCGAAAAAATTCCCGAATTTATTTTAGAAATACCCTATGATTTTTCTAGATTTTTAGGATATTTTTACATAATTTTTGGAGTACCGGAAGTAGCAAAAATAAATAAGTCGCAAAATGGTTTACGCGGGAATCGAACCCGGGACCCATCGGAGCCTACGACTTATTATGTGTTCCGGAAACCAAGTGAACCCAGCAGGGCCATGCTGAAAGGATAGGAAATCAAATATATTTATATTTGATTTGGGAGAAATAACTATTCGATATAAATAGAAAACTTAAGTGGGATTGGTTTATTTTTTTTGGTTTGGTATTTTCTCTCCTCAACGAAGCCTTTCTCTCCCTCTCCCGTTTCTTTCTCTCGGCGCAGCAAACAAAGCAAAGGAGACCTAGGGTTCCTTCCCTAGGATCGTGTGTTCACTTTCCGGCGATAACACCAGCATGAAGTCGGTTCTTCTCCGCGAGAGGAACGCGAGGACGTAAGCGGTTCGTCGAACGGAGCAGTTTTTCCGGAAAATCTAGCGGATAGAATCGTAAGAAAACCTTGCGATTGAGGTAAGAAACCCCTCACCTGCAGTATAATTGCTCTCGCTTGTTAGTTTTGGCGTTAGTTCAGTAGTTCTACAGTTTTCAGTTTTAGGGTGTGCTTTTAGTGCACACCAAGCATTCGGTAGAATGCCCAGTTCAGAAGGATGCACCAGTAGGCGTCCTAACAGCATGTAAAATGTATTAGAAACATTTTATTCAGCTTATTATCAGTTATTACAGCTATATGGATCAGATATCCATTGGGTGGGCTCCCACAGTAGCCTCTAGGTTCAGATAACCTAGCTCTAGGTTCAGATAACCTAGAACAGCAAAGTAAAATAAAACAGTATTTAGTATTTTACTTTTATTCAGGTGGCACTGTACTTGGATCAGATATCCATGGGATGGACTCCCACAGTCGTCCCTAGGTTCAGATAACCTAGTAACCCTGCTGGATTCAGAACTTGCAAATCTCGGGTCTCCTAGGGATGCGCGCACAGTAAGTACAGTTGCCAGGGCCCAGCAGCATGTTTAGTATTTTCATCTATTATTATATATAGTTTTCCAAATATGTAATCAGTGATGGAAACACTAACTTAGTTTCAGTTTCAGTTAATTATTTCAGTTAAGTTCATGATTTGAGTTCATGACCAGTTAGATGTATATGCATGAACAGTTCAGTATTTATGCTTAGTTCAGATACAGTATGCTATGCTCAGCTTATTTGTATGCCATGATCAGTTCAGTACATGTTGTATGCCATGCCATGTTGCCATGCTCAGTTCAGTTTTCAAACAGCATGATTTAAAACCATAATCGCATCGTTGCATGTTTTTGTGAGGTAGATGGTTTCTTACTAAGCTTCTTAGCTTACAGATGCTATTTTTCTTATACTGCAGATACCAGTAAAAGAAAAGTGGACTAGCGAAGGCTGGGGGGCGATGCTACGATGATGTGTGTGTGCAAGAGGTCTGGAATAAAGATCCTTGGGATCTATACGCTTTTATTTCAGTTCTAGTACTTAACATGTCTAGTTTTATGACTTAGTCTTGTTACTAGGTGTTATAGTTTAGTAAACTATGTCTTGTTTAGTTTATCATGTTTAGAACGTTAGTATTTACATGCTAGAGTGTTTTTCATGTATATAGAGCTTGTGTATGTGATTTTTGGCACGAATCAGTGCTGGAAATCAGAAATTCTGATTTCATTTCAGACTATCAGAACCTGGATCGGTCAGCAGACCGATCCAGTGCCATTCCTTCTCCTGGGTCGGTGCCTACTGTATCCCCCTGGATCGTCAGCCGACCGACCCAGCATCGAACAGAAGGCATCCCAGCGTCTCCAGGTGCCTGGATCGGTCTGCAGACCGATCCAGACACACCTGGATCGGTCTTGCCGACCGATCTAGCCTTTGCTGGATCGGTCCGCAGACCGATCCAGCAGGGCACAGAATCGCGGCATGTTTGGTCGAGCCGTGGATCGAACAGCAGCTAGCTGGGAAGTTAGCTTGGAGTTCTTGCTCAGACGGGAGGTCAAGTATCCTCCTTAGCACATATACCCCAACCGGAAAGGTCTTGAACCCTTCCTTATAACAGCATGGGTGTACCAGTTGTCAGTTTAACAGAGTCAGTTAGTGAAACTTTATTTTACCCAGTTTAGGGCACAGTACAGCATAGTAGCTTCAGTAGTTAATGTAGCGATCCGGCTCACAGCTTAGTACCCAGGAGTTGGGGCGTTACAATCATGTACGCCATGCTATGTACTCGTCCTGATGTTTTGTATGCTTTGAGAATGACGAGCAGATACCAGTCAGATCGAGGTGAAAGTCACTGGATAGCAGTCAAGAATATTCTTAAGTACTTGAGAAGGACTAAAGAATATTTCTTGATATATGGAGGCGATGATGAACTAGCTGTAAAGGGTTACAGTGATGTCAGCTTCTAAACTGACCAGGATGATTATAGATCGCAGTCTGGGTTCGTGTTTTGCATAAATGGTGGTGCTGTAAGCTGGAAGAGTTCGAAGCAGGACACAGTTGCTGATTCTACAACAGAGGCCGAGTATATTGCTGCATCAGAAGCAGCAAAGGAGGCAGTTTGGATCCGCAAGTTCATTACTGAGCTTGGGATGGTTCCTAGCATAGCCGATCCGATAGAGCTCTATTGTGACAATAATGGATCAATTGCACAGGCTAAGGAACCTCGCTCACACCAGTGGACCAAACACATACTATGGCGCTTCCATCTCATTCGAGAGATCATCGATAGAGGAGATGTGAAGATTTGCATAGTACCCACAGAGGCTAACGTCGTTGATCCCTTGACCAAGGCTTTGGCACAGAGAAAGCATAATGGTCACACTAGGTCATCGGGCCTTAGAGCCTACACAGATTGACACTAGTGCTAGTGGGAGATTGTTAGTTAGAGCCCTAGAGCCAATCATATGATGATTGTTGTATGAACTCATTGTATCATATTCCTATGTATATAAAGGTATTTGTTTTGGTTATTATACTTACTTGTATTGGTGCCAAATAACTAAGTATAATAGCGTTCTTGAGTAGAATGTTCTTATCTATATCAATCGATTGGTTGAATTGATAGTGAGATGATATAGAGAACACTACTATTAATCATTCCTAGTCAAGTATTAACATTCAGGGACAATGTTAATGCGATGAGACTAGCATGTAGGTCAACTCGATGACTTGATCTCACAAGTCATGGATATAGAGATATCAAGTTGACATATGGTTATGTATTGGAGAATGTATACTGAATGACTCGCCATGAGAAAGTATTATGGATCGTTATATGAGTGTCATATACTTTCTCATGTGGCTATTAGTATGACTATTAGTCCTTGGACCTGAAGTCACCATGGTTCCCTACATAAGGAGTTGCATACTTTGGCTTCGTCAAACGTCACCCGTAACTGGGTGGACTATAAAGGCGATTACTGGGTATGTAACAAATTATGCGGAGGGATGTGAGTGATGTAGATGAGATCTATCCCTCCTATATAAAGGGAGTGACATCGTTATTCTTGATAGAGTGAGACCACTAAGTGCATGGCCATGCCCAAATGAGTCAATATGAGATATTAAGCTTATTTGATTATAGTGAGTCTACTTGGAGTTCAAGATTTAGATTGATCAGAGGATGACACCGTCTATGCCTCAAATTGATCAACCTTGATGTCAAGGATAGAAGGACATCGTCATATATTGTGAAGAGTCACAATTAGTAGTCACAAGGTGATGTTGGATCTCAACATTCTTGTAACTTGGGTAGTAATGATGTGTTGCTAGATACCGCTCATTACTTATGCTTCTAAATGGGTTTAGGAGCATTGCCAACGTTACAAGAACCTATAGGGTCACACACAAAGGGCAATTAGATGGAGATTATGTTCATATGATGAACCAAGAGGATTAGGTTCATGTGATGAACCAAATTATATTAAGAGCAATCCAAATTAAACTAATTGAGTTGGACTCAATTTAGTTCATGTGTTTAATGAGTCTAATTTGGACTTGGATTCATTGAGTCAATTTAATTCAATGAATATAGATTCATTAAATTAAAATTAATTTGAACCAATGATTAGATTTGATCAACCATGGGAGAGAAGTGATCAAGTTCGACTTGACTTGAGAGGGAAGATGAAAGGTCAAGTTTGACTTGACCATTGCCACCTCATTTGTGAGTTAGTATTAGGTGGGCCAATGATGATGTTCCACATCATCAAGGTTGGTTTATGTGTGTGCCACCTCGTGAGGGAAATCAAGAGTTGTGACTCTTGGAATTCCATGGAGTTTAAAACTCCTCATGAAGTGGCCAGCCGCCATTCAAGTGTTGTGAGTTTCATTTTATTTTGTAACTCCATCTTCTTCCTCATCTCATCTTCTTCTCTCCCTCTCCTCCACCTTGGACGAAACCTTCAAGGGTGCTAGCACACTCTAAGGTTTCTTCTCCACCTTTTGTTCGTGTGGATACACATAGAGGGGTGTTCACTTGACACCCTTGAGATCCGGCGAACCTTGGACGAGCGGGATAAGCGAAGGGCTTCGCATCAAAGGTATAAGCTCCTAAACATGTAGATCTAAAGTAGATCTAGGATTAGAAAACTTGTATATGTAAAATTTTAATATTCGTACGGATCTGGTGACATGGGATTTCGGGGTTTCTACAACGCAAAAGCGGTTTTTGCGACTCGGAAATGCCAACAAAATGACGCTTTAAAACATATATGATATACACACATAACACCCCCCAGATATAAACATTTGCTTATCCTCAAGTAAAATCTACAATCTAGATTTATGTATGTAAATAGTGCATCATAATCCCTAGTGAATCAATCCAATCCTATTGTGTAGTTTCATTGATGAGCATGATATAAAATTATTTGAGTATAGCCTAAGTTGAAGTTTTCTATGCTCAATGTAATGAGTAGCCTAACTTTTTCAAATGTCAATTTTCAAGCCTAGTCAAGTCATCATCTAACCATGTTCTTCATGCTTCCGATGATCAACACTTATCTATCATTCACAAAGTTCTTCCTTCTCAAACTACACAAAGTATTAAAGAAGTATGCGGTATCAAGAGAAATATAATAGTTATTTCTCCAATAACTTAACTTGGTCTCAAAAGGGTAGCTTGTTAGTTTCCACTAATGATAACTATTTTTATATCCCTTATTCTCCTTTTTTTTTAAAAAATGATTGCCAAGTGTGACCACACATATTATTTTTTGGGATATAGATTTTTCCTAATAAGTTGACATGAATTGAGGTTATACAGTAACTAAAATATAGTCGAGAAGTCACAAAAGAAAATAAACATACTAGTCCAGTTCTATGAATCATGACTATTTTTGGAAGTATAGTGTAAATAAATCCTTAAACTAAGACAACACTAAACTTTTTCAATAAAAACATGCTACTATGGATAGAAAGAAATAGATCACTAAGCATACTAACATACCAGATCACAATAACATAAATATCTAGAACAAGCGTTTTAGTATCTTGCTATGAGTAATTAATAAATAATGACATGATATATGATACAACTAAATAAATTTATTATGTAAAAGAAAATATGACAAAAACTAACCTACAATATAATATTTATACATCTCCCAGACTTAAATCTTTTATTGTCCCAATGAAAACTAAGCAATCTAATGCAAAGGAGGTTTGAAGTGAGAGAAGTTATCAAGTAATGTGTGTAAAGCGTCTAAGTCATTGTTTTGCCAAAGTCACTTCTCTGTCTGGTAATCACACTCCTCCTTATCTATGAATACTACAAAAAGAAGATTAGATAAGAAAAACTAAGTAGAGGGATTGGGTTAGGGAAAAAGAGAAAAGGAAACTCAAAGAGAAATGCAAATAAGAAAGAACTTGAGTTTCCTCCCAAGAAGCATTTGTTTTAGGTCATTAGCTTGATCCCTTATTAATGAAGTGTCTTCTATATCTCACTCCTACTAGAGTAAGATATCTTTGGACTTTCTTTCCAATGGCCCAACTATTAAAGAGAGCTATTACCATGGGATCAATATCCTAAAACACTGCTTCCTCTATCATCTCCTTGAAAGTACATCCCAAAGGTTGGAGATGGTTCAATTTGAGCATCCAATCCCAGGCCCAATAAAAACCTGCACACCCAATAAACGAGTACACTTCTCACATGCATGTGAGATAAGAAAGAACTAAAATCATATTAAGTTTAACTAATCATGTATCAAGAAATGAATCACATAAAAAAAAAATTAAATATAGGTACCACTATAAATTTTTTTAAAAAGATTATAAGAAATACTAACCTTGCATTGCAGAGAGATACTTAGAGGTTCTAAACAAGTGAATACGACTTTCTCTAAGTCTAATAAGGGTTCTAGCTCTTACTCAAGTGGTGGTGCAACTAAAGGAAGTAATTCTAGGGGTGCTTGGCTTTCACTGCACAAATTCCTACACCTCCATCATCAACAGGTTCAATCCTTGCAATGCCCATATTATCAAATAGTTATGCAACAAAAGACAGTGATTCCTGAGACACTGCTTTCACAACACAGTTTTCTACATTTTCTTTCACAACATCATCATATGTAGGACTGAATATGTCATGCCCCCAGAGGAGTCCCTACCCGATAAATGAACAACATCTCCTCTGTAACAGTGATAATTGAAATATGTATACAATGCCACAAGGCTACTCACAAGCTATAATCAACAACCTATACAGCTGAAACATATACAACCACACAGATACACAACCCACTCGGCTAGAAAAAAATAATCACAACTATGCACTTGTATAATAAACAGCCAATACGGTTGTAATAAAAACACAGTATAAAACGAAAGAAAAGCCTATAAACAAAAAATAATAGACTGCTAGCCGACTAGGCTTTACACAACCATAACAAAACAAATACAAGACACTACACAGCAAAACTCCAAAAACAAATCAAGTTATACAATGTCAAGTCCACAAAATGTAATACAAGTAAAATAAGAAACAAAACTAGAAACTGTCCTCGGATGTGACGTGGATCCGACTAACAGGATACTCCAAGCGACTCCACAATCATCTACCTGCTACCTGAGGAAAAAGATAATACATGAATGTGGTGGTGAGAGAGGGTCACTCAGCGGGTAATAGACAAAATGGTACATGGTCTATATAAAACATGAAGATCAAATTATATAGTCTCAGAAATAAAAACATGAACATATACGACATAATCAACACACATAACCATAATTGACATAACGACTACACATAACCATAGCTGACATAACCACTGCACATAATCATAACAGACATAATAAATACACATACCCAATCTGGAACCAACACATACGGTATAATGATCAGTATACTCACCAGGGATCAACAATAGATCTACTCGTAGTACTTGAGCAATATAACTGAAAACATCTACATGTATGATAAATGACATGTATGAAGCATGACAACTATATGCAACAATCATATATCAAATAAGTGTAACATATCATAATCACATGTAGCTAGTAACTGTTGGAAGCTACTCGGAATTCCGTTCTGCTTCCCCAATACAAAAATTTGTACAAGCACAGAACTTTCCTAACAACCTATGTGCTCCTCATAAGTTAAATTTGAATTGGAAATGGAACTTAACATCTTTACTTCAAGTTCAACTCATGTGTTCTTTAGTAGTTAAAACTTGAATTGCAAATGATACTTAACATTATTAATCCAAGTTCATCCCATGTTACAGACGTTGATTAAATATCTATTTCAAGGATTGACTTCCAGGTTAAACATGGCGAGACACCTGACCTTCTTGGGTATGAGATTATCCACCACTTCCTAGACAAAGCCTTTCAAGGAAATTGGATATTTAAATTTCTTATAGTAACCCTAGGTTTAACTACATAGACCTCAATAGAAGTACAAGATCAAAACACTAAATCGAAACACAAAATGAAACACGAAATCGTTAGCCTCTTGTGTTGGTATTTCAGGATCCATACAAAGAACATAAACTAATTAATTTGAAGCGGAAACAATTAATTAGTTATATCTTTTTTTGTAGCTAAAGATCTCTTGATCTTCTGTTGTATTCCTCTCCTTCTCTTGGATGTCGTGTGGGTGACGATCTACCAAGATGAAATCTACTCAAACAACTTCTTCTCCTCCAAGAAATTCGACCACTAAGGGAAACCAAAATAGGAAACTTCCTACTCTTCTTCTTCCTCTCCAAGCAACCGGCCACAAGAAGATGCCACTTGATGTGCTGCCGACACTAAGGAAGAAAACAAGGTGAAGAGGCCTCCTCCTCCTTCTTCTTCTCCATCAAACAACCGGCCACCAAGGATGAAGAGAGGTGTCGCTGGCCTCAAGGGAGAAAGGGAGAAGAAGGGCCGGCCACCAAGGAATATAAGAGGAGACTTAGGTTGTGTGTTACCCCATAAGGCACCATCTACCTCTCTTTTATAATCCTTGGTTATGGCAAAAAAGGAAATTTTAATAACAATTAAAATCTCTCTCTTTTAAATTTTCTATTATGATGGTTACAAAAGGAAAGTTTTAAAATTAATCTCTCTCTTTTAAACATTGTAGATGACTACAAAAAAGGAAAGATTCAAATTAAAACTTTTCTTTTAAATCATGATTACAAAAATGGAAAGTTTTATCAAAATTAAAATATCTCTTTTAAACACTACAAATAAGGAAAGATTTTAAAAAAAATTAAAATCTCTCTTTTTAATCCTTTGTAGATAGCTATAAAAGGAAAAATTTTAAAATTTAAAACTCTCTTTTAAAATCATGTGGATGTCAATAAAAGGAAAGATTTTAATAAAAATAAAATCCACTTTTAATCCTAGTGGCCGACCCCTAGCTTGGGCACCAAGCCATGCTTTGGCCGACCACTTCTTGGGCTCTAAGCTAATGCTTAGCCGACCCCCTTGCACCAAGCAAGGATGTGTCCGACCCATTACTTGGGTAAGAAGTAGACTTGGTGGATATAAGGCTTTATAGAGGTTACAACAGAGACGAGAGGAGGAATTAATTTTGGTCTCCCGATGAGCTTGAGCTTCTTGTGTTCGCCCCCGAACACCTAAATCAAGTTCATCAATAATAACTCATACCACTAAAGAGTTATTATTGAACTACCGCACCAATCCCATATTACATTATGGGCTCTTTCTTATTATGAGTGCATTAATCTCCCTGTGTTTAAGATATCGAATGCCCATTAATTAAATGAGTTACTGACACTCACTTAATTAACATCTAGCTCCAAAGTAGTACCACTCAACTTTATTGTCATGCCAGACTAGGTCCACCTACAGGGTTTACATGACAATCCTTATGAGCTCCTCAAGGGGATATCATCAACCTAGATTACTAGGACACAGTTTCCTTCTCTAATTAATAACACACCATATAAATAATATTATTTCCCAACTTATCGGACCTTTTGATTTAACGAATAAATCTCACCCATTAATAAATTAAAGAAATAAATACTAAGTATATGTGCTTGTTATTATATCGGGATTAAGAGTACGCACATCCATAATAACAGAGCTTATGTTCTTTTATGCAGTTAGTATAAAAGGAACAACCTCAAATGGTCTTGCTCAATACACACATAGTGTACTAGTGTAATTTTATAGTCAAGATAAACTAGTACCAAATTACACTACAACCATTCCAATGGTTTGTCCCAATCCATCTTGTTGTGAGCTACTATTTATAATTTATAAGGAACTGATAACATGATCTTCTGTGTGATACCACACACCATGTCATCTACAATGTAAATTAAATGGACAACTACATTCAACTAAATGCAGACATTCGACCAATGTGATTCTTATTACAAAATAAATATTCATTCAATAAATGTTCATACAAAAAACTAGGCTTTTAGTATACATCCTAACAATCTCTCACTTATACTAAAAGACTATGCTGCCATATATGCTGCCATACATCTGATTCTCATCCCCTCAACATGTCTATCAAAAGCTCTCGCCGGAAGGACCTTAGTGAAAGGATCTGCCAGATTATCTTCTGATGTAATCTTGGCGATAACAACTTCTCCTTGCTTTACGATGTCTCGTATCAGGTGGTACTTGCGATAACATCTAGCTCCAAAAGAAACAGAATATCCATCCATAAAGAGTTTAGAAATTGAAATTATGTTCTTTCTAAAACCTGGTACATAAAGATAATTTCTCATAATCAATGTTTTATTCCTATCAAAAGACAAATAAACATCTCCCACTGCAATAACCGCCACTCTTGTAGCATTGCCCTTGTAGATGGTAATCTCCCCTTCATGTAGTCGTCGAGTTTCCTGGAACCCCTGCAATGAATTACAGATATGATCAGTGGCTCCCGTATCTATACACCAGGTATCTGTGGATAACACCACTAAACATGTTTTAACTACTAAAGAATAAGATATACCTTTATTGTTCTCCTTTCTACGAGGACAGTCCACCTTCTAATGTCCAGACTGCTTGCATGTGAAGCACTTGTCCTTCGGCTTCTTCACACCTTCTTTCGGTCCAGTCCCTAGAGATCGATTCACTTTCTTTGCTGAACCAACTTATTTATTTTTCTTCTTTCTACCTTTTGGTTTAGAAGCAGAAACGTTTTCAGCAATGTGAATTTGAGAGATTTGACGAAATAACCCTTCTGCTGCTTGAAGTTCTATCAGAAGTTCTGTCATCGAATAAACCCTTTTGTTCATGTTGTAGTTCAAGCGGAACTGCTTAAAACTTTTAGGCAATGTTTGGAGAATGATATCGACCTGGGGGTTCCCATCAATTTCAGCCCCAAGGATTTTTATCTCATTTAAATGGGCCATCATTTTGAGGATATGGTCCCTTATGGGTGTCCCCTCAGTCATGGTGGTTATCATTAAGTTTCTCATAGCCTGTTGCCTAGCAGCCCGATTCTGGTGTCCGAAGAATTCCTTGAGATTCCTCATCATGTCATAAGCAGTAGGCATGACCTGATGTTGATGTTGCAGTATATTTGACATAGAAGCCAAAATGTAACACCGCGTCATCTCATCTACCCTGACCCATTTCTTATGACACTCAATCACCTCTTCACTAGAATCACTATTAGGCAAGCTTGGAAAGATCTCAAAAAGTACGAACTTGTAACCTTCAGCAGTTAAGACAATGTCCAAGTTCCTCTTCCAATCAATATAATTGGGTCCAGTAAGTTTGTTCTCTTTCAATATAACAACAAGAGAATTGAAGGCCATTTGAATTCCTAAGAATCACAAAATATTTGGTCAAAAACTTAAGAATTTAAAATAATATTGATTCCTCAAACAATATCATTTAAATTCACCAACACCTCAAAGCACCATGAATTTTGTATGCCACGATAGTGTGGACGTATACAAATTCAAACATTTATAAGAGGGGGTTTACCCATTAATTTTATTATCTTGTCAACCTAACTTTATGATAAATAAAATTAATAGTTAATTTTTCTTCGGTCACACAAATAATAGTAGTGATTCCGATGGGGAGGATACTATTAAATACGCCTAAGTGTATACCATTACTTGATATTTAGTCTATTAAATATGATTGTGCCCCTTCAGATGGAGAAGATCACACACATCTAAATAACTTCCTATAATCATCCATAAAGGAAGTTTAATCTAGTGATCCACAAATAAACTCATCCGATGTGGAGGAAGGCACTCAGAACCAACGTGCAAGTTTGAATGCATCACTTACAAACCAATAATGGAGACCGTGGAATTTAAATAATTCCTCTCCCACTTAGTTATTTAAAATGAGGAATTTTAACATGCACACACACATAGCACATCACACACATCACAGCATAAAAGGCAATAAATATGAAAACTAATTTTCCAACTATTATGGCCTTATCCATAGTTGTCCTCCGTATGCCGCTAACCCTAGCTACCGCCAACTCTGGCCCCCGGCCCTAGGGTTTATTTTGTCGCGTCATTCTTGCTTCCTTTTCCGCTGCGTCTCTGGTCCTCAAATAACACCACGCCTCGCAAGGATATGATCTGCAACAAAATAAAATTTTACATTTATCGATCCTATATTCCACAAAGGAATGTACATGTAATCTAGATCGAACAAAAATATAAAATCCTAAAACTAATACAGCTCCTGCTGTATTTAATAATTACAATTTTGCACACACATAAAATGCCCTCGACATGCCCGAGGGTCCAATTACACACAAACACAATAGGGCCATAATAGTTGGAACTAGGATGCCTACAACCATAGAGTTAATCTATTTACACATTCTACTATTATCTTGCCTAAATTTATGTATAAAAAGTGCATAATTTAACTAAAAACCAAACACTCAGAGGCAGAAAACTAGCTCTGATACCAATTGTTGGAAGCTACTCAGAATTCCGTTCTGCTTCCCTTGTACAAAAATTTGTACAAGCATAGAACTTTCCTAACAACCTATGTGTTCTTCATAAGTTAAACCTGAATTGGAAACGAAACTTAACATTTTTCCTTCAAGTTCAACTCATGTGTTCTTCAGTAGTTAAAACTTGGATTGCAAACGATACTTAATATTATTAATCCAAGTTCATCCCGTGTTATAGAAGTTGATTAAATATCTATTTCAAGGATTGACTTCTAGGTTAAACATGGCAAGGCACTTGGTTTTATTGGGTATGGGATCATCCACCACTTCCTAGACAAATCCTTTCAAAGAAATAGGATATTTAAACTTCTTACAGTAACCCTAGGTTTAACTACATAGACCTCAATAGAAGCACAAGATCAAAACACTAAATCAAAACACAAAATGAAATATGAAATCGCTAGCCTCTTGTGTTGGTATTTCAGGATCCATACAAAGAACATAAACTAATTAATTTGAAGTGGAAGCAATTAATTAGTTATACCTTTCTTTGTAGCTAAAGACCTCTTGATCTTCTATTGTATTCCTCTCCTTCTCTTGGACGTCGTGTGGGCGACGATCTACCAAGATGAAATCTACCCAAACAACTTCTTCTCCTCCAAGAAATTCGGCCACTAAGGGAAACCAAAATAGGAAACTTCCTACTCTTCTTCTTCCTCTCCAAGTAACCGGCCACAAGAAGATGCCACTTGATGTGCCGTTGGCCCTAAGGAAGAAAACAAGGTGAAGAGGCCTCCTCCTCCTCCTCCTTCTTCTTCTCCACCAAACAACCGGCCACCAAGGATGAAGAGAGGTGCCACCGGCCTCAAGGGAGAAAGGGAGAAGAAGGGCCGACCACCAAGGAATAGAAGAGGAGACTTAGGTTGTGTGTTACCCCATAAGGCACCATCTACCTCTCTTTTATAATCCTTGGTCATGGCAAAAAAAGAAATTTTAATAATAATTAAAATCTCTCTCTTTTAAATTTCCTATTGTGATGGTAACAAAAGGAAAGTTTTAAAATTAATCTCTCTCTTTTAAACATTGTAGATGACTACAAAAAAGGAAAGATTAAAATTAAAACTTTTCTTTTAAATCATAGTTACAAAAAAGGAAAGTTTTATCAAAATTAAAATATCTCTTTTAAACACTACAAATAAGGAAAGATTTTAACAAAATTAAAATTTATCTTTTTAATCCTTTATAGGTAGCTATAAAAGGAAAAATTTTAAAATTTAAAACTCTTTTTTAAAACCATGTGGATGACTATAAAAGGAAAGATTTTAATAAAAATAAAATTCCCTTTTAATCCTAATGGTCGGCCCCTAGCTTGGGCACCAAGCCATGCTTTGGCTGGCCACTTCTCGGGTAAGAAGTAGACTTGGTGGATATAAGGCTTTATAGAGGCTACAATAGGGACTGAGAGGAGGAATTAGTTTTGGTCTCCTGATGAGTTTGAGCTTCTTGTGTTCGCCCTGAATACCTAACTCAAGTTCATCAATAATAACTCATACCACTAAAGAGTTATTATTGAACTACCGTACCAATCCAATATTACATTATGGGCTCATTCTTATTATGATTGTATCGATCTCCCTATGTTTAAGATATCGAATGTCCATTAATTAAATGAGTTACTGACACTCACTTTATTAACATCTAGCTCCAAGAGTAGTACCACTCAACTTCATTGTCATGCTGGACTAGGTCCACCTGCAGGGTTTACATGACAATCCTTATGAGTTCCTCAAGGGGACATCATCAACCTAGATTACTAGGACACAGTTTCCTTCTATAATCAACAACACACCATATAAATAATATTATTTCCCAACTTATCGGGCCTTTTGATTTAACGAATAAGTCTTACCCATTGATAAATTAAAGAAATAAATACTAAGTATATGTGCTTGTTATTATATCAGGATTAAGAGTACGCACATCCATAATAACAAAGCTTATGTTCTTTTATGCAGTCAGTATAAAAGGAACAACATAAAATGGTGCTGCTCAATACACACACAGTGTACTAGTGTAATTTTATAGTCAAGATAAACTAGTACAAAATTACACTACAACCATTCTAATGGTTTATCCCAATCCATCTTGGTTATGAGCTACTATTTATAATTTATAAGGAACTGATAACATGATCTTTTGTATGACATCACACACCATGTCATCTACAATATAAATTAAATGGATAACTGCATTCAACAAAATGCAGACATTCGACCAATGTGATTCTTATTACAAAATAAATGTTCATTCAATAAATTTTCATACAAAAAGCTTGACTTTTAGTATACATCCTAACAGTAACTATAAGATATGTATGCAGATATATCTCCACAGATGCATCGCGCATCATATGCAAATACACATGCATGCCACATGGTTACCCCTGCCACCTCTCAAGACACCACGACCCCTGTATGACTGAGAGGTTTGGGTTTGTGACTACTGTACTACCCTCTAGATACCACTACAAAACATCCAAGGCGGATAGTTCACTAAGTAGTTATCTAACTACATAGCATCAGGGTCCCTGACTGCTCACATCTCTAGTCCCCTGACTACTGTACCATCTAGACCCACTACGCATGAGTGGCTGAGGTGGACAAAGTATAACACTGAGCGGCCAAGTGAGCACGATAGTACTAGCTCGACTCCTAGCTACCACTCTCCCATAGTGGCCGAATGGATAGCTAACATGTCTGATGACTAGCTCATACTATAACGGAGCAAGTGGTCATCAACATGCACATATTTGACTGGCGATTAGCTCATACCATAAGGGAGCAAATGGTTGTCATCATGCAGTGCAATAATGTATATGTCGAAAATAATGATGATACCCACACTATCATCATCAATACAACATCTCAATCATCATAAATACCTCTAGTACAATGATCCATTTAATACATATATCTATAGATATGGGTAAATCCAACTAGTGTTTATTAAACAACAAATACAATAAGTAGCAATATCAGACACATACATGTTAGTTAGAGCCCTAGAGCCAATCATTTGATGATTGTATGGACTCATGTATATCATATTCTTGTATATTAATAAACGCATTTGTTTGGTTATTATACTTATTTATATTAGTGTCAAATAGACTAAGTATAATAGCGTCCTTGAGTAGAAGGTTCATACCTATATCAATCGATTAGTTGAATCGATAGTGAGATGATATAGGGAACACTACTCTAAATCATTCCTAGTCGAGTATTAGCATTCAGGGACAATGTTAATACAATAAGACTAGCATGTAGGTCAGCTCGATGACTTGATCTCACAAGTCATGGATATAGAGATATCAAGCTGACACATGGGTATGCATTAGAGAATGTATATTGAATGACCCGCCATGAGAAAGTATCATGGATCGTTATATGAGTGTCATATACTTTCTCATGTGGCTATTAGTATGACTATTAGTCCTTAGACATGAAGTCACCATGGATCCCTACATAAGGAGTTATGTACTTTAGTTTCGTCAAACGTCACCCGTAACTGGGTGGACTATAAAGGCGATTACTGGGTATATAACGAATTATGCAGAGGGATGTGAGTGATGTAGATGAGATCTATCCCTCCCATATGACGGGAGCGACATCGGTATTCTTGATAGAGTGAGACCACTAAGTGCATGGCCATGCCCAAATAAGTCAACATTAGATGTTGAGCTCATTTGATCGAGTGAGTCTACTTGGAGTTCAAGATTTAGATTGATTAGAGGATGACACGGTCTATGCCTCACATTGATCAATTTAGATGTCTAGGATAGAAGGACACTTGTCATTATTTTGTGAGTAGTCACAATTAGTAGTCACAAGGTGATGTCGGATCTCGACATTCTTGTAACTTGGGTAGTAATGATGTGTTGCTAGATACCGCTCATTACTTATGCTCCTAAATGGGTTTAGGGCATTGCCAACGTTACAAGAACCTATAGGGTCACACACTTAGGACAATTAGGTGGAGATTAGGTTCATATGATGAACCAAGAGGATTAGATTCATTTGATGAATCAAATTGGATTAAGAGTAATCCTAATTGGGCTAACTTGAGTTCGACTCAAGTTGATTCATGTGTTAAATGAATCTAATTTAGATTTTGACTCATTGAATCAATTTAATTTAATGAATTAGATTCATTATATTAAGTTGGCTCGAATCAAATGGTTGGATTAGATCCACCATGGTAGAGATTGAGTCAAGTTTGACTTGACTTGAGAAGGAAGACCAAAGGTCAATTTTGACTTGACCTTTTGCCACCTCATTGGTGAGTTGGCATTAGGTGGACCAATAATGATGTTCCACATCATCATGGGTGCCACCTCATGGAAGTTACAAAGCCACTCTCTTAATGGTTTCATATTAATTGTAATTAATGCAATTAATGTGATTTTATGGTTTCATATTAATTGCAATTAATGCAATTAATGTGAATTTTGAAAGTGGCCGGCCACTTGATTTTTTGGTGTGAATTTCATTTTTCCCATTCAAGTGGTGGAACTTCTTCTTCTTCCTTGTGTTCTTCCTCTCAAGCTCTCCCTCTCCCTCTCCTCCTCCCTTGGCCGAACCACATAGGTGCTAGCACACCTTGGTTTTTTGGTCATCTCCATCTAGTGTGTCCGTGTGGATACTTCTAGAGGACCGGCGCTTGACGGTCTTGAGATCCGGCAACACCTTGGAAGAGCGGGATTCGCGTAGGGCGCGCATCAAGGGTAAACACTTTTTCCTCGTAGATCTAAGTAGTAGATCAGTTTTTGAACTCGTACAAGAAATAGTTTTTCGAATTTTGTATACGAATCTTTGCACGGATCTACGGCTTTGGGTCCGCGAGGTTTCAGCGGTTTTCGCGGCTCGAAGAACCCAACAGTGGTATCAGAGCCACGTGCAAAGACTTGTACGAGTTAGTTTTTGGTTTTTGGAAAACAAAACTTCTGTGATTTTCTGTAAAAATTCAATTTTTATGTTTTTATGGGTAATTTTTCCTTATAGGCGAAGCACAAGTGTCTCGGCACTTGTAGGCTTCGGCTATCGGGAAGAATTTTCCCAAACGGCTTCGTTTCGACCCAAAATCTTTTGGGACAGCGGACTCGGGTGCCTTTAGATCGCAACGGAGCAACTCACGATGGTTAGATCATGGGTAGGGGTGCTGCCCCTAACCCCGCAAGGGGATTTGCTCCGCGATCGCACCCGAAATCGCTAAAAACGAACCCGTCGGGAAGATTTTTCCGAAACGGTAATGTCTCGGCCCAAATCATTTTGGGACAGCGGGTTTAGGCGCTGTTGGATCGCAAAGGAACCCTCGCGATGGTTAGATCGTGGGTAGGGGCGCTGCCCCTGGGCCCCGCAAGGGGATCCGTTCCGCGATTGCGCCGAAACCGCTAAACGGGACCGCCGGGAAATTTTACTTGTAAAATTGTAAAAAAATTATTTTTAAAATTACAGAAAATAAGAAAATATATAATTTTGAATTATATATTAATTTTGTGATAGTCATGGCCCAAAACCCAATATGATTGGTTGTGTTGTAATTCATAATACGGCCTGCGTGCCGTGATGTGTTTTCGCGTGTTGTATTTATTTTATTATTCGCGACCTGCGCGTCGTGCCTCGTCTTTTATTCTTGTTGTAAATTAGATTTAGACTCGAATGTAACTCGAGTTTCAAATTTTAATGTACAAATTGGAGCGGTGGAGGGTCCACACGAGACGGAGTTCCGAGGCGGGCATGAGCAACACAAGGTGGTCAAAGGGAGGAGCTTGGAGAAGCTGTTGACCCTAGGTTGACCATTCGATCTTCTCATTGGCTTGAGAAGATCGTAGTAGGGCCATGACTAAATCACAAATAGATTAATTAATTAATTATTATGTATCTGATGCATGTTTAATAGTTAATTAATTAATTAGTGCCTTAACGATTAGATTAGATCTAAGTCGTGCACATGATGCACCCTTGCGATTAGATTAGATCTAAGTCGTGCACAAGCATCATCCTTCTCGATTAGATTAGATCTAGATCGAACCAACTCTAAATGCCTAACCGTGCCGTGATACCTATCACTATCTCGATCATATGTATTGTTGAATCTGCCAAAGCAGAGCAATACATATTATCTTGGTAGGGTACGGAGGGACAATCTTGGTCCCGCCTATCAACGCATGGATGAATACAAACTCAATTAGATTGAGTATTCCTAGTTACTCGATTGGATCGAGTCAACTATAGGCATTATTCCAACGGTTGGAAAAGATAGGTCAAAATCACATCTATATTAACTCTCGGGCGTATTAGCCAAAGCTAACTCGAGTTTTAATATAAATGCGGATATTGATTCTATAAACAAGAGTTGCATAGAGATGTAATTGGTAATCGTTACCTACCGATCATACTAAGCCTTGGGCGTATTAGCCAAAGCTAACTCAAGGGTTAGTATGATGTGGATCTTGTCCCACAAGAATTATAGAATTCAGTGGGAGCATCGTTTAATTAAAGGCCTAATTAAATGATTTTTAAAGAATATGATATTTATTTCTGCAAATTTTCTGTTGTAGATAACCATGACGTCAAATACGAACATTTTCTCTCTGCGATCTGTCCTTAAGAAGGACAAGCTCAACGGAGCAAATTTCCTGGACTGGTACAGGAACCTGAGAATTGTCCTCACCCATGAGCGTAAGCTGTACGTTCTGGCCCCTCCTTCCACTGCCACGCGAGCAGACCGAGATGCTTACAAGAAGCATCGAGATGACGCATTAGATGTGTCTTGTCTTATGCTCGCAACCATGAACTTTGAGCTTCAGAAGCAACATGAGTTTATGAGCGCTTACGATATGGTTGAACATCTTTGTCACCTATATCAAGGACAAGCAAGGCACTGGAAGAGGAACTCCAAAGAATACCTGAAAGATCTTAAGAAGAAGAGAAATAAGATTTCTACTTCAGATATAAATGTTATAGAAGTCAACCTCTCTATTTCTTCATCGTGGGTATTAGATACCGGATGTGCTTCTCTAATGTACAAGCGCTGAGGAATAGCAGAGCATTGACGAAGGGTGAGATAGACCTACAAGTAGGCAATGGAGCACGAGTTGCTACTATTGCTGTAGGAACTTATCATCTATCTCTGCCCTCTGGGCTAGTACTAGAATTAGACGATTGTTGTTATGTGCCTGCCTTGACAAAGAACATAATATCAGTTTCTTGTTTGGACAAGAGAGGATACTCGTTTATAATAAAGAACAAATGTTGTTCCGTCTTTTTAAACGATATGTTCTATTGTAGTGCACCTCTGATAAACGGACTCAACATTCTAGACCTAGAGAGCCCTGTCTATAACATAAATACCAAGAGGATCAAGTCGAATGACTTGAACCAAACTTACCTCTGGCACTGTCACTTAGGCCATATAAATGACAAGCGCTTATCCCAGCTCCATAAGGATGGTTTGCTGGACTCATTTGATTTTGAATCATATGAGATATGCGAGTCATGCCAACGAGGCAAGATGACCAAGACTCCCTTTAGTGGGCACGGCGAGAGAGCGACTGATTTGTTAGGAATCATACATAGTGATGTATGTGGCCCTTTCAATGTCGCTGCTAGAGGCGGTTATAGGTACTTCATCACATTTACTGATGATTTTAGTAGATACGGTTATGTGTACTTGATGACACATAAGTCTGAATCCTTTGAAAAGTTCAAAGAATTCAAGAATGAAGTACAGAACCAGCTTGGCAAGAGTATTAAGGTACTTCGATCAGATCGAGGTGGTGAATACTTAAGCCATGAGTTTCGTGACTACTTAGCTGAGTGTGGGATTTTATCTCAACTCACTCCTCCTGGAACACCACAGTGGAATGGTGTATCCGAAAGGAGGAATCGTACCTTATTAGATATGGTGCGATCTATGATGAGTCACACAGATCTTCCAACATATCTATGGGGATATGCTCTAAACACGGCAGCTTTCATACTCAACCGAGTTCCATCAAAGGCCGTGATAAAGACACCATATAGGATATGGACTGGGAGAGATGCCCAGGTGTCTTTCATGAGGATTTGGGGTTGTGAGGCTTACGTACGACGTCAAGTCTCAGACAAATTAGGACCCAAATCCGACAAGTGCTATTTCATCGGATATCCCAAGGAAACTAAGGGATATTACTTCTACATTCCCAGTCAGGTGGTTGTGGCAAAGACTAGGGTCTTTCTAGAAAGGGACTTTGTTTCTAGAAAGACTAGTGGGAGCGCGTTCGATCTTGAAGAAGTTCAAGATGCGAACAATAGCACTAATGCCTCGATGGAAATTGAACTGGAACCACAAAGTGTTGTGGATGATGTTGTTCCACAAGGAGTTGAGGAACAACAAGTTCAAGTAGACATACCTCTTCGCAGGTCTGATAGGGTACGTCGTCAGCCTGAGAGATACTCATTTCTCTTGTCTGACCATGATGACATTGTGCTCATAGAGGATGAGCCTACCACCTATCAAGAAGCTGTGATGAGACCAGATTCTGAGAAATGGCTAGAAGCCATGAGATCCGAGATAGAATCCATGTACACCAACCAAGTATGGACTTTGGTTGATCCACCTGAAGGGGTAAAACCCATTGGGTGCAAATGGGTCTTTAAGAGAAAGACTGACATGGATGGACTTATCTATAAGGGTCGCTTGGTAGCTAAAGGTTTCAAGCAGATTCATGGTATTGACTATGATGAAACCTTTTCTCCAGTGGTGATGTTTAAGTCCATTCGGATCATGCTTGCTATTGCAGCCTACCATGACTATGAGATATGGCAGATGGATGTCAAAACCGCGTTTCTGAATGAAAACCTACTCGAGGATGTGTATATGACACAACCTGAGGGATCCACAGCATACTAGCAGAGTATGCAAGCTGCATAGGTCCATTTATGGACTAAAGCAAGCTTCTCTGGAATCTTCGATTCGATGATGCGATCAAACAGTTTGGTTTCATCAAGAACGAAGATGAGCCTTGTGTCTACAAGAAGGTTGTAGGGGACATAGTTGTCTTCCTCATATTATATGTGGATGACATACTACTCATTGGGAAGGACATCCCTATGCTTCAGTCTGTCAAGACCTGGCTAGGGAGTTGCTTCTCAATGAAGGACTTAGGTGAGGCATCCCGCATTCTAGGGATACAGATCTATAGAGATAGATCTAAGAGATTGCTTGGCCTAAGTCAGAGTACATACATTGACAAGGTACTCCTTCGGTTTGCCATGCAGAACTCCAAGAAGGGATTTCTGCCGATGTCACATGGCGTGAGTCTTTCGAAGACTCAAGGTCCCTCTTCTAGAGAGGAGAGAGACCGCATGGATCAGATCCCTTATGCCTCAGCCATAGGATCGATCATGTACGCCATGCTGACGATCTCGTATGCTTTGAGCATGACGAGCAGATACCAGTCAGATCCAGGTGAAAGTCACTGGATAGCGGTCAAGAATATTCTTAAGTACTTAAGAAGGACTAAAGAATATTTCTTGATATATGGAGGCAATGATGAGCTAACTGTAAAGGGTTACAGTGATGCTAGCTTCCAGACCGACCAGGATGACTATAGATCACAGTCGGGGTTCGTATTTTGCATTAATGGTGGCATCGGTGGAAGAGTTCAAAGCGGGATCTGATGGTGATTCTACAAGCGAGTACATTCTTGCATCGGAGGCAAAGGAAGGCGATTTGGATCCATAAGTTCATCGAACTTGGGGTGGTTCTAACATCGGACCAGTTGAGCTCTATTGTGACAACAATGGAGCTATAGCGAAGGAACCTCGCTCACACCGGCGGACCACATACTACGGGGCTTCCATCTCATTCGAGAGATTATCGATAGAGGAGATGTGAAGATTTGAGTACCTACAGAGGCTAACATCGCAGATCCCTTGACCAAGGCTTTGGCACAGAGGAAGCATGATGGTCACACTAGGTCTTTAGGCCTTAGAGCCTATACTGATTGGCACTAGTGCTAGTGGGAGATTGTTAGTTAGAGCCCTAGAGCCAATCATTTGATGATTGTATGGACTCATGTATATCATATTCTTGTATATTAATAAAGGCATTTGTTTGGTTATTATACTTATTTATATTAGTGCCAAATAGACTAAGTATAATAGCGTCCTTGAGTAGAAGGTTCATACCTATATCAATCGATTAGTTGAATCGATAGTGAGATGATAAAGGGAACACTACTCTAAATCATTCCTAGTCGAGTATTAGCATTCAGGGACAATGTTAATACAATAAGACTAGCATGTAGGTCAGCTCGATGACTTAATCTCACAAGTCATGGATATAGAGATATCAAGCTGACACATGGGTATGCATTAGAGAATGTATATTGAATGACCCGCCATGAGAAAGTATCATGGATTGTTATATGAGTGTCATATACTTTCTCATGTGGCTATTAGTATGACTATTAGTCCTTAGACCTGAAGTCACCATGGATCCCTACATAAGGAGTTATGTACTTTAGTTTCGTCAAACGTCACCCGTAACTGGGTGGACTATAAAGGCGATTACTGGGTATATAACGAATTATGTAGAGGGATGTGAGTGATGTAGATGGGATCTATCCCTCCCATATGACGGGAGCGACATCGGTATTCTTGATAGAGTGAGACCACTAAGTGCATGGCCATGCCCAAATAAGTCAACATTAGATGTTGAGCTCATTTGATCGAGTGAGTCTACTTGGAGTTCAAGATTTAGATTGATTAGAGGATGACACGGTCTATGCCTCACATTGATCAATTTAGATGTCTAGGATAGAAGGACACTTGTCATTATTTTGTGAGTAGTCACAATTAGTAGTCACAAGGTGATGTCGGATCTCGACATTCTTGTAACTTGGGTAGTAATGATGTGTTGCTAGATACCGCTCATTACTTATGCTCCTAAATGGGTTTAGGGCATTGCCAACGTTACAAGAACCTATAGGGTCACACACTTAGGACAATTAGGTGGAGATTAGGTTCATATGATGAACCAAGAGGATTAGATTCATTTGATGAATCAAATTGGATTAAGAGTAATCCTAATTGGGCCAACTTGAGTTCGACTCAAGTTGATTCATGTGTTAAATGAGTCTAATTTAGATTTTGACTCATTGAATCAATTTAATTTAATGAATTAGATTCATTATATTAAGTTGGCTCGAATCAAATGGTTGGATTAGATCCACCATGGTAGAGATTGAGTCAAGTTTGACTTGACTTGAGAAGGAAGACCAAAGGTCAATTTTGACTTGACCTTTTGCCACCTCATTGGTGAGTTGGCATTAGGTGGACCAATAATGATGTTCCACATCATCATGGGTGTCACCTCATGGAAGTTACAAAGCCACTCTCTTAATGGTTTCATATTAATTGCAATTAATGCAATTAATGTGATTTTATGTTTTCATATTAATTGCAATTAATGCAATTAATGTGAATTTTGAAAGTGGCCGGCCACTTGATTTTTTGGTGTGAATTTCATTTTTCCCATTCAAGTGGTGGAACTTCTTCTTCTTCCTTGTGTTCTTCCTCTCAAGCTCTCCCTCTCCCTCTCCTCCTCCCTTGGCCGAACCACATAGGTGCTAGCACACTTTGGTTTTTTGGTCATCTCCATCTAGTGTGTCCGTGTGGATACTTCTAGAGGACCGGCGCTTGACGGTCTTGAGATCCGGCATCATTTGGACGAGCGGGAACGCGTAGGGCGCGCATCAAGGGTAAACACTTTTTCCTCGTAGATCTAAGTAGTAGATCAGTTTTTGAACTCGTACAAGAAATAGTTTTTCGAATTTTGTATACGAATCTTTGCACGGATCTACGGCTTTGGGTCCTTCGGGGTTTCCGCGACGCGAAAAAACGGTTTTCGCGGCTCGAAGAACCCAACAATACACACCCTACAACGTAAGTATAATCAACACGATACCTCCAATATCACCAGACACATAAGTTCACCAACATAGGCATTATCATCATGTTTCCTTCTATAGTATACATCATACACATGTATATACAACCACATAGGTATAATCAATAAGAAACCTCTAATAGTCATACCAGACACGTATGCACACAATCACATAAGTATAATCAACAGGAAACCTCTAATAACCACACTAGACAAGTGTACACACAACATAGATACAATCAACATGATTCCTCCATTAGAACACATCATACACGTACGCCCTTTACAACATGTAAATGCATGACCAACATGATAACACCTGTAACACATACTAAATATGTGTACACTCAATATTATATGTATAATCAGCATGTTAACCCAGTCAACAAGAATATCTCCTATAGTACATACTCTACATGCGCATACACAATAGAGTATAGATATCAAAAGCCAAAACTATATATAAAATAACTAGATCATCTCTAAGATCAAGCAGATAAGTCTCAAGAAGGATAACAAAACGAACATATTTAAGGTAAAGTAGCCCAATCCATTAATCAAACAACCATGTACTAAGTTTAAAGAACTAAAGAAGCCAAGGAAGAAATATCTGCCTCAAAATGAAGATCATCTTGAGCTAATCTCACGTCAAGGTATTGCCTCCAATAATTAGAGTCCTGTATTCGTAAATTATATATTACAATTAATTTTATCATGAATCAAAATAAACCAAATCCTAAATTTATTAGGAATAAATCATATTTGAATTAACCCTAATAAATCCACCCCTTAAAAATGTGTCATACGGGCTTCATTTAAATCCCAAAAACTTTCTAAAAATCTTCATAAAATTTCATAAGATTATTTCTCAAATAATCTTATTATTTAATTATTATTTGGGTGTCATATTTTACATTCTCCCCTACTAATAAAAATTTAGTCTCCAAATTTACTGCTCAACTTAGAGATCCTCATCCAAGGGTAACAACAAAGCAACATACTCATTTACCACTCCAACTAAGTATCATGAATAAATCTTCAACCGTGAGAGATTTAAGGTTCTCTCTTAGAACTACAAGATGATCCACTTCCATGTAGACAGTGGTGGCTCTATGGGTTTTGAGCTCACCTTGCTTTCGCTACTCCCACATCGTTGCCTAGCCAACTGTGCGTAAAATCTACTACCTCTGAAATCCATATCGCACACTATCAATATATCCTCTAATGTCTATATGGCGCGCTCAAACTTTCCATCGTTTAAGGGTAGAAAGCTATACTAAAGCAGAACTCATTACTCATGTTCCGCTGTCAAAATCTGTCAAAATCGTGATGCGAATAATGGATCTCCATCCGATACAATACTCAGAGATATATCATAAGGTCCGATAATCTCTCTATAGTGTAACTCTGCTAATCGATCCAAAGAAACCATCCTATGGATCGATAGAAAAGGAGCAAATTAGCCAACCAAACAATGATTACCCAAATCGCATCAAATCTACTTGGCGTCCTGGGTAATCCCACCAAATAGTCTATCGTAACATGCTCCCATTTCCATTCCAATATCTGAATCTACTGGGATAATCTTGCTAATCATCGATATTCAACCTACACTTACTGGCATACTAGACATCGAGCTACAAAATTCATGATGTTTTTCCTCATATCGTTCCACCACTAGGAACGCTTCAAGACTTTATACATCGGGTACCACTCGGATATATCACAACTCTGGAATGGTGTGCTTCCTTAAGTAACTTCTCCTAGACTGGATGTGACTCAGGAACACACATAATCTCCCATTGTAATAATGAATCCCGTATAAATGATGTCACCACATTTTCAGCATGAAAATGGTAAATACTAAATCCAAAATCATGAGTTAGATAATTCTTCTCATGATCTCTCAGTCATCGAGAAGCATATGGAACTACTAAACTACGCTGCTACAAAACTGCACCTAACCACTGGTATGATATATCTATATAGAGTACAAATCCTTCTACACTAGAAGGTAAAACTAAAACGAGTGTAGTTTATTAGTCTTCATTTTCTACCCCTGAAACTGGTCTTGCAAGCCTCTGCCCATACTCTTCCTAAACAGGCCAATTAACGGTATAATAATACTGGAAAAATCCTCAACCAATCTCTAGTAATATCTAGCCAAACTAAGGAAACTACGAGTCTCCTAAACAGACTTCAACTATTTCCAACGAGTAACAACCTCTAACTTCTGTGGATCCACTGATATGCCTGTTAGAATGTATACTAAAAGCCTAGCTTTTTATATAAATATTTATTTTGAAATGAGAATCACATTGGTTAAATGTATGCATTTAGTTAAATACAGTTGTCCATTTAATTTATATTATAGATAACATGGTGTGTGGTGTCACACAGAAGATCATGTTATCAGTTCCTTATAGATTATAAATAGAAGCTCACAACCAAGATGGATTGGGACAAACCATTGGAATGATTGTAGTATAATTTGGTACTAGTTTATCTTAACTATAAAATTACACTAGTACACTATGTGTGTATATAGCAGGACCATTTGAGGTTGTTCCTTTTATACTGACTGCATTAAAGAACAGAACCTCTGTTATTATGGATGTGCGTAATCTTAATCTCGATATAATAACAAACACATGCACTTAGTATTTATTTCTTTAATTTATCAAAGGATAAGATTTATTCGTTTAATCAATAGACCCGATAAGTTGAGAAATAATATTATTTATATAATGTGTTATTGATTATAGAAGGAAACTGTGTCCTAGTAATCTAGGTTGATGATGTCCCCTTGAGGAGCTCATAAGGATTGTCATGTAAACTCTGTAGGTGGACCTAGTCCGGCATGACAATGAAGTTGAGTGGTACTACTCTTGGAGCTAGATGTTAATTAAGTGAGTGTCAGTAACTCATTTAATTAATGGACATACGATATCTTAAACATAGGGAGATTAACACACTCATGATAAGAAGGAGCTCATATTGTAATATGGGATTTGTGTCGTAGTTCAATAATAGTCCTTTAGTGGTATGAGTTATTATTGATGGACTTGAGTTAGGTGTTCGGGCTGAGCACGGGAAGCCCAAGTTCACCAGGAGGCCAAAACCAATTCCTCCTCTAGGTCCCTGTTGTAGCCTCTTTATAAAAAAAACCTTGTATCCAACCAAGTCCACTTCTTACCCAAGTAATGGGCTAGCCACATCCTTGCTTGGTGCCCAAGCAAGGGCTGGCCAAGCTTTGCTTGGAGCCCAAGAGGTGGCCGGCGAAGCCTTGCTTGGTGCCCATGCAAGGGGCCGACCACAAGGAATTAAAAGAGAGTTTTAATTTTTTTTTAAATCTTTCCTTTTATAGCTATCCTCCAAGGGATTTAAAAGAGAGATTTTAATTTTTTAAAATCTTTCCTTTTATAGTCATCCTCCAAGGGATTTAAAAGAGATATTTTAATTTTTTAATTTTTCCTTTTATAGCCATCCACAAAGGGATTTAAAAGAGATATTTTAATTTTAAAATCTTTCCTTTTTTGTAGCAATCCACAATGGTTTAAAAGAGAGAGTTTAATTTAAAATTTTTCCTTAATTGTTTCCCAAATAAGGGCCGGTCACACATAATAGGAATTAAAAGGAAGGTTTTAATTTTAAATCTTTCCTTTTTTGTATTCACCAAGGATTATAAAAGAGAGGTTGATGGTGCATTATGGTAGAACACAACCTAAGTCTCTTCTTTTAATCCTTGTTTTGGCCAGCCCTCTTCCCTTTCTATTCTCCCCTTGTTTCCTTTATGAAGGGCTGGTGGCATCAAGAGGCTCCATCTTCTCATGTCCGGTTACTTGGAGGAGAAGAAGAAGAGAAGGAGGCTCCCTATTCTAGCATCCCTTGGTGGCCGAAAGTCTTAGAGGCAAAGAAGTGGTTCGGGTGGTGTTGTCTTGGAAGATCATCACCCACACGACATCCAAGAGGAGGAGAGGAATACAACAGAAGATCAAGAGGTCTTTAAGTTACAAAGAAAGGTATAATTAGTTAATTATTTTCGCTGTGTACTAGTTTATTTTTCCTTTGTATGGATCTTGAAGTACCAACACAAGAGGCTAGCGATCTTGTGCTTTGATTGAGGTCTCTGTAGTTTAACCTAAGGTTTATCGTAAGCAGTTTAAATATTCAATTTCTTTGAAAGACTTTGATTAGGATGTGGTGGATGATTCTGTTGAGATTTTCGAGCCGCAAAAACCGCTTTTTTCGTTGCGAAAACCTCGAAATCCCATGCCACCGGATCCATGCGAATATTAATTTTTTTTTTACATATACAAGTTTTCTAATCCTAGATCTACTTTAGATCTACATGGTTAGGGTTTATACCTTTGAAGCGAAGCCCTTCGCAAATCCCGCTCGTCCAAGTGTTGCCGGATCTCGAGTGTGTTCAAGTGTACACACCTCTAGTAGTATCCACACGAACAAGAAGTGATTCTCAAACCACTCTAGATGGAGAAGAGAACACCACAAGTGTGCTAGCACTCCTAGGGCTCTCGGATGGGATTGGAAGAAGAAGATAGAGAAAAGAAAAGATAGAATGAATCTCAAACACTCTTCTTATTCTTCTATGTGACTATCACTCTATCTTTCTTCTTGGAACTAAAACTCACTAACCTTCTTGCCTTGCTTAGAGATCTCGGCCAAGAGAGGAGAAGGAGCAAGATGAGAGATAAGGAGGAAGAAGCATTCAATCACCAAATCAATGCCACAAATGAAACTCATATTCCTTTATGTGGCCGACCACACATGGAATGCCAAGGGTCTTTGACTCTTGACATTCCATGCCTCTTGATCTCCTTTGATTATGTGGAGATGATGTGGCAAGGCTAGTCATGCCATGTAGGAAGAGTCAACCTTCATGATGTGGCATTTGGTCAAGTCAAACTTGATGTTTTAACTTCCTATTTTGGCCAAGTCAAACTTGACCACTTCTCTTCTTAGGTGAGTTAAATCCAACCTTTGACTCAAGTCAATTTCAATTCAATGAATCTCAATTCATTAATATAAATTGACTCAATGAATCAACTTTAAATTAGACTTATTCAACAATTGAATCTAATTGAGTCTAACTCAATAAGTCTACTTTGGATTACTTTTAATCCAATTTTGATTCATCACATAAACCTAATCTAATTGGTTCATTATATGAACCTAATCTCCATCCACTTGTTCTTTGTGTGTGACCCAATAGGTTCTTGTAATGTTGGCAATGTTTCTAAATCTTATTTAGAAACATAAACAATGAGCGGCATCAAGCAACACATCAATACTACCCAAGTTACAAGAATGTTGAGATCCAACATCACCTTGTGACTACTAATTGTGACTTTTTACAAAATGTGATAATGTCCTTCTATCCTAGACATCTAGATTGATCAATGTGAAGCATAGACCGTGTCATCCTCTAATCAATCTAAATCTTGAACTCCAAGTAGACTCACTCAATCAAATGAGCTCAACATCTTATATTGACTCATTTGGGCATGGTCATGCACTTAGTGGTCTCACTCTATCAAGAATAATGATGTCACTCCCGTCATATAGGAGGGATAGATCCCAACTACATCACTCATATCCCTCCGCATAATTTGTTACATAACCAGTAATCGCCTTTATAGTCCACCCAGTTACGGGTGACGTTTGACGAAGCCAAAGTATGCAACTCCTTATGTAGGGAACCATGGTGACTTCAGGTCCAAGGACTAATAGTCATACTAATAGCCACATGAGAAAGTATATGACACTTATATAATGATCCATGATACTTTCTCATGGCGGGTCATTTAGTATACATTCTCCAATGCATACCCATGTGTCAACTTGATATCTCTATATCCATGACTTGTGAGATCAAGTCATCAAGTTGACCTACATGCTAGTCTCGTCGCATTAACATTGCCCCTGAATGTTAATACTTGACTAGGAATGATTAAGTGTAGTGTTCTCTATATCATCTCACTATCGATTCAACCAATCGATTGATATAGATAAGAACCTTCTACTCAAGGACGCTATTATACTTAGTTATTTGGCACCAATACAAGTAAGTATAATAACCAAAACAAATGCCTTTATATACATAGGAATATGATACAATGAGTCCATACAACAATCATCATATGATTGGCTCTAGGGCTCTAACTAACAATCTCCCACTAGCACTAGTGCCAATCAGTGTAGGCTCTAAGGCCCAATGACCTAGTGTGACCATCATGCTTTCTCTGTGCCAAAGCCTTGGTCAAGGGATTTGCGATGTTAGCCTCTGTGGGTACTTTGCAAATCTTCACATCTCCTCTATCGATGATCTCTCGAATGAGATGGAAGCGTCGTAGTATGTGTTTGGTCCGCTGGTGTGAGCGAGGTTCCTTAGCCTGTGCAATTGTTCCATTGTGTTGGATCGAAAGTGCTAGAGGGGGGGGGGGGTGAATAGCACTCGTGGCTATTTCGTTTCGTATTAGTAAAACACTAATCGAGTTTAAAGTAGCGGAAATAAAAGATAACAAACACGAACACAAGTATTTACTTGGTTCGGAGCATGTGGCGACTCCTACTCCAAGGCCCACGCTCGTTGAGCGTTACTTTGGGCAACAACTATAATCGTTAAAAGTTTTACAGAAATGTAATACAAATAAAACAATCGTAATCTTATACCGATAATAGAGAAAAGTATAATTACAGCTTCTGGTTATCGGGGTGTCGCTTCAGCACTTCTGGGTCGTCTTTTGAGCAGCAAATAGTCGAAGGATCACTTGAGAATGGTTGTTCAAAGCTGCTGCTCGAACCCTCCTTATAAACAGTGTTGGAGGTGCCTCCAAGCCTGTCCGAGGCACCTCCAGGTCGCCGAGTCGCACGCGTGGATCAGCTCTGCTCTGGTCGCGCCTTATCCCACTGAAGGCGCCTCCAAGCTGCTCCAAGGCGCCTCCAACGCCTGGTCCAAGGCGCCTCCAGTGACCTCCGAGGCGCCTCCAGCGTCTCTGGACAGCTGGCTTCGGCTAGCACCCGAGGCGCCTCCAAGCCCTATAGAGGCACCTCGAACACTGTTCATCCGAGGTTAAGTGTGCCCCTTTGTTCCTGCAAAATGTGTTAGTCCCAAACACAAACCCTGCAAAACAAAGTTAGCACAAAAATATGATAAATGATATCAATAGTCAAAGGACTGTCCGGGTCTGACTTCAGATTTCCAACCGGAAACCCTAGGTTGACCCGACGCCTACTGTTCCCTCTACGGGGAACGCGTCCTCACCTACTCCACTCAGGAGATTTACCTGTTGCCAGTGCGATCCTCCAGATCGACTAGACTTTTGCTCAGCGTTCGAAGCTTCCGGACTTTCTATTGGACTTCCGCTTCCCGGCTCGTCCAGTCTTTCACTTGGTTCGCGACACCAGTACTTTCCATCTAGGGTTACCCCCTAGGACTTTTGCCTGAAGCTCTCGACCCGTCAAGACTTTCTGCATAGGGTTACAACCCCCTATGACCTAGGGTTACCACCCCCTAGGGTTTTCTACCTGCCTAACTGCAGCTAGGACTTTCCTGAAACACTAAATTAAGTACGTTAGATCACAAAACAACTTAACCTTGAATTCCTTTGGCATTATCAAAACAACGGTCGATCGTCAGATACTTCCCGCACCAATAATCTCCCACTTTTTGATTATGACAACTGAAATTCAAAGCTAAGTAAAATAGATGTATAGAGTTTAAGTAAGCAAGCTTAATAAATTTTGAATGCACGCATGGTTAAGCTAAAACTTAAACTTTGTCAGGCTCCCCCTTAATAACGACATTCTTTATAAGTTTTTGCTTTTTGAATTTCTCTACTCTCCCCCTTTGCAATTTATCAAAAAGAATGAACACGTTTGAAAAAATCTTAACTTTTCACAAAGATTTTAGGACAAAGGTAAGAGGAAAAAGACTAAGTAAGGAATCTTTAAGACACTTTGTAAAAAAAATGATATTTCTTGTAAATCAAATAGCTAAGTAAAATAGTTTGAGCTCGAAGTTAGTTTTCTAAAACTTTATCAATTAATTTTGATAGAGAAAGATTTTTCTTTTGTAGTATAGCAAAAGCAACTTTAGTTTTAAACAACTTAGTCAAAATTTTGAAACCTTGGGCTTTTAAAGATGAAAAAATATTTTGGTAACACTTAGCTTTTTATAATTAATATTCTTAGCTAAGTGAAATCAAAGTCTAAAGGGCAATTTTTCTTTCAATTGAGTTTAAAAGGCTAATACAAAGTTGACTTTGAAATATAGCTTTAGCCAATTTTGAGACCTAATTGAATTCTTTGAAAAACATGTTTTTGAAAGTTTTAGCTAAATTTTGTGAGTCTGTTAAAAAATACTTAGCTAAATTTTCAAAATACTTAGTTAAGGGAAAGTGTGTTTGGAAGAGATTTGAAGGACTTAGATAAATTTGAAAGGATTTTTCTTTTAGATGAATAATCAATTTAAAACTTTTAAGGGCAAGGGAGGAGCTTAAATCCTTAATGTCCAAGCATGAGTTGAGTTAGATTGATTGTAAATTAGCAAATTTCTCTTTAAGTAAGGTATCAGAGCCCTAATATTCATGCCTGAGTGAACTCAAAAATTTAAAAGTCAATCACTTAGGCTTTTGGCCACATGTCTAACCATCTGGCTGTTGGGATTTTCGGGCCGCAAAAACCGCTTTTTGCGTTGCGGAAACCCCGAATCCCATGCCACCGGATCCGTACAAAGTTATAAAACAAAATTTTCTACGTGTATGAGTTTCTCTAACCTAGATCTACACTAGATCTACAAAGAAAAAGAGATTACCCTTGATGCGAAGCCCTTCGCAAATCCCGCTCGTCCAAAGTTCGCCGGATCTCAAGGTTGTCAAGTGTACAACCCTCTATGTGTATCCACACGAACAAATCGATGGAGAGAACCTCTAAAGATGTTCTAGCAACCTTAGAGGATCAGCAATGGTGGAGGAGAGGGAGAGAAGAAAGGTAGAGAGGAAGAAGAAGGAGGTTACAAAACCAAAATGAAACTCACACAAGAGTTAAGTGGCCGGCCACTTCAAAAAGCTTTTAAACCTCCATGGGATATCAAGAGTCAAGGCTCTTGATCTCCCTCATGAGGTGGCACACACATGTGCTAGCCTTGATGATATGTTACATCATCATTAGTCCACTGACCGTCCATGTCGGTGTCCTAGACTCTTGTCTCAGTGCGAGTTATAAGAGAACATGCTCTCCCACCCAACGACCGTCCAGGTCGGTGTCCCAAACTCTCGCCTCAGCACGAGTTATAAGTGAGTCTGCCCTCACGACTAATGACTTTCTCGGTTAGTATATCTTACTCTTGCCTCAATGTGAAGCCACAAGGTATACTTTCGTGCTCGATAGATCTGCAACCATACTTCTATTGCCAATATGAGATGCAAACAGGCGGGTTCGTATGAACCATGACCTCTCACCCCTTATGGTAAGAAAAAGGTATGGTAAGTATATTGTCCTATCTAAATTATCTTTTCTAGCAAATTCTCTTGGAGACATGTGCATATGGAACATGATAATAGAAAATACAAGGAAATACAGACCCACTGTTGGGTTCTTCGGGCCGCGAAAACCGCTTTTTCGCGTCGCAGAAACCCCGAAGGACCCAAAGCCGTAGATCCGTGCAAAGATTCGTATACAAAATTCGAAAAACTATTTCTTGTACGAGTTCAAAAACTGATCTACTACTTAGATCTACGAGGAAAAAGTGTTTACCCTTGATGCACGCCCTACGCGAATCCCGCTCTTCCAAGGTGTTGCCGGATCTCAAGACCGTCAAGCGCCGATCCTCTAGAAGTATCCACACGGACAACTTAGGTGGAGAAAACCTCACACAAAGGTGTGCTAGCACCTTGGTAAGGTTCGGCCAAGTAAGGAGGAGAGGGAGAGGGAGAGCTTGAGAGGAAGGAGAAAGAAGATGCAACACTTGAATGAAAAATCAAATTCTCATTCACACCCAAAGTGGCCGGCCACTCTCCATGGTAAAACCACCAAATTAATTGCATTAATTGCAATTAATATGAAACCATTAAGAGTTGTAACCCCCATGAGGTGGCACTCTAGGATGATGTGGATCAACACCATTGGTCCACATATTGCCACCTCACTAAATGACATGGCAACATGTGTAACCTCTTCATTTAATGTGGGCCGGCCACATTAAATGCTATGGAGGCTTGTAACCTCCATGAGGTGGCACACATTGATGATGTGGAGCAATCCTATTGGTCCACATCTTGCCAACTCACTAGTGATGTGGCAAAAAGTCAAGTCAAACATGACTTTTTCTCTTCCTCTCAAATCAAGTCAAACTTGATCAAATCTCTCTCATGGTTGATCTAATCCAACCATATGATTCAAGCCAACTTAATATAATGAATCTAATTCATTAAATTAAGTTGATTTAAACATGAATCAACTTGAGTCCAACTCAATTAGCCCAATTTGGATTACTCTTAATCCAATATGATTCATCAAATGAATCTAATCCTCTTGGTTCATCATATGAACCAAATCTCCATCTAATTGTCCTAAGTGTGTGACCCTATAGGTTCTTGTAACGTTGGCAATGCCCTAAACCCATTTAGGAGCATAAGTAATGAGCGGTATCTAGCAACACATCATTATTACCCAAGTTACAAGAATGTTGAGATCCAACATCACCTTGTGACTACTAATTGTGACTACTCACAAAATAATGACAAGTGTCCTTCTATCCTAGACATCTAGATTGATCAATGTGAGGCATAGACCGTGTCATCCTCTAATCAATCTAAATCTTGAACTCCAAGTAGACTCACTCGATCAAATGAGCTCAACATCTAATGTTGACTCATTTGGGCATGGCCATGCACTTAGTGGTCTCACTCTATCAAGAATACCGATGTCGCTCCCGTCATATGGGAGGGATAGATCCCATCTACATCACTCATATCCCTCTACATAATTCGTTATATACCCAGTAATCGCCTTTATAGTCCACCCAGTTACGGGTGACGTTTGACGAAACTAAAGTACATAACTCCTTATGTAGGGATCCATGGTGACTTCAGGTCTAAGGACTAATAGTCATACTAATAGCCACATGAGAAAGTATATGACACTCATATAACGATCCATGATACTTTCTCATGGCGGGTCATTCAGTATACATTCTCTAATGCATACCCATGTGTCAGCTTGATATCTCTATATCCATGACTTGTGAGATCAAGTCATCGAGCTGACCTACATGCTAGTCTTATTGTATTAACATTGTCCCTGAATGCTAATACTCGACTAGGAATGATTTAAGAGTAGTGTTCCCTATATCATCTCACTATCGATTCAACCAATCGATTGATATAGGTAAGAACGCTCTACTCAAGGACGTTACTATACTTAGTTTATTTGGCACTAAAACAAATAAGCATAATAACCAAACTATTGCCTTTATTAATATAAGAATATGATATACATGAGTCCATACAATCATCAAATGATTGGCTCTAGGGCTCTAACTAACAATCTACCACTAGCACTAGTGCCAATCAGTATAGCCTCTAAGGCCTAAAGACCTAGTGTGACCGTCATGCTTCCTCTGTGCCAAAGCCTTGGTCAAGGGATCTGCAATGTTAGCCTCTGTAGGTACTCCGCAAATCTTCACATCTCCTCTATCGATAATCTCTCGAATGAGATGGAAACGTTGTAGAACTGCTGTGAACTCTTCTAGCTCATAGCACTACCATTCAAGCAAAACACGAACCTCGACTGCGATTTTTAATCATCCTGGTCGGTCTGGAAGCTAGCATCACTGTAACTCTTTACAGCTAGCTCATCATCGCCTCCATATATCAAGAAATATTCTTTAGTCCTTCTCAAGTACATAAGAATATTCTTGACCGCTATCCAGTGACTTTCACCTGGATCTGACTGGTATCTGCTCGTCATGCTTATAGCATACGAGACATCAGGTCGAGTACATAACATGGCATACATGATAGATCCTATGGCTGTGGAACTACAAAAACCCTCAGGTTGTGTCATGTACACATCCTCGAGTATGTTTCCATTCAGAAACACGGTTTTTGATATCCATCCGCCATATCTCGGAATCTGGTCTCATCACAGCTTCCTGATAGGTGTTAGGCTCATCCTCTATGAGCACAACGTCATTATGGTCAGACACGAGAAATGAATAACTCTCAGGCTGACGACGTACCCTATCAGACCTGCGAAGAGGTATGTCTACTTGAACTGGTTGTTGTTCCTCAACTCCTTGTGGAACAACATCATCCACAACACTTTGTGGTTCCAGTTCAATTTCCATCGAGGCATTATTGCTATTGTTCGCATCTTGAACTTCTTCAAGATCGAACGTGCTCCCACTAGTCTTTCTAGAAACAAAATCCCTTTCTAGAAAGACCCCAGCCTTTGCCACAACTACCTTGTGCTGACTGGGAATGTAGAAGTAATATCCCTTAGTTTCCTTGGGATATCCGATGAAATAGCACTTGTCGGATTTGGGTTCTAATTTGTCTGAGACTTGACGTCGTACGTAAGCCTCACAACCCCAAATCCTCATGAAAGACACCTGGGCATCTCTCCCAGTCCATATCCTATATGGTGTCTTTATCACGGCCTTGGATGGAACTCGGTTGAGAATGAAAGCTGCCGTGTCTAGAGCATATCCCCATAGATATGTTGGAAGATCTGTATGACTCATCATAGATCGTACCATATCTAATAGGGTACGATTCCTCCTTTCGGATACATCATTCCACTGTGGTGTTCCAGGAGGAGTGAGTTGGGATAGAATCCCACACTCAGCTAAATAGTCACGAAACTCATGGCTTAAGTATTCACCACCTCAATCTGATCGAAGTATTTTAATACTCTTGCCAAGTTGGTTCTGTACTTCATTCTTGAATTCTTTGAACTTTTCAAAGGATTCAGACTTATGTGTCATCAAGTACACATAACCATATTTACTGAAGTCATCAGTAAATATGATGAAGTACCTATAACCGCTTCTAGCAGCAACATTGAAAGGGCCACATACATCACTATGTATGAGTCCTAACAAATCAGTTGCTCTCTCGCTATGCCCACTAAAGGGCGTCTTGGTCATCTTGCCTCGTAGGCATGACTCGCATATCTCATATGATTCTAAATCAAATGAGTCCAGCAAACCATCCTTATGGAGCTGGGATAAGCGCTTGTCATTTATATGACCTAAGCGACAGTGCCAGAGGTAGGTTTGGTTCATGTCATTTGACTTGAACCTCTTGGTACTAATGTTATAGATAGGGCTCTCAAGGTCTAGAATATAGAGTCCGTTTATTAGTGGTGCACTACAATAGAACATATCTTTCAAATAAACAGAACAACATTTGTCTTTTATTATAAAAGAGTATCCTTTCTTGTCTAAACAAGAAACTGAAACTATGTTCTTAGTAAGAGCAGGCACATAACAACAATCGACTAACTCTAGTACAAGCCCAGAGGGCAGAGATAGAAAGTAAATCCCTACAGCAACAGCAGCAACCCGTGCTCCATTGCCTTCTCGTAGGTCCACCTCGCCCTTTGTCAATGCCCTGCTATTTCTCAGCGCCTGCACATCAATACAAATGTGAGAAGCACATCCAGTATCTAATACCCAAGATGTAGAAATAGATAGATTGACTTCTATAACATATATACCTGAAGTGGAAGTCTCACTTCGCTTCTTCTTTAGATCCTCCAAGTATACCTTGCAGTTCCTCTTCCAGTGCCCGGTCTGACCGCAGTGGAAGCAGGTAGCATCCTTGGCGACCCCTCCTTTAGGCTTCAGTGCCTTGCCTTTGCCCTTGGTTTGGGACTTTCCCTTACCTTTGGGCTTGCCCTTGCCCTTGTGCTTCTGAATCATCAGAATGGGCTTAACCTTCTTAAGGTTAATCTCAGCAGTTCGTAACATACTAAGTAGCTCGGGCAGTGGCTTGTCAATCTCGTTCATGTTATAGTTGAGAACGAATTGACTATAGCTATCTGGCAAGGACTGCAAGATCAAGTCAGTGGCCAGCTCTTGGCCAAGTGGGAACCCCAGTCTTTGTAGGTTCTCTATGTACCCAATCATCTTGAGTACATAAGGACCTACAGGAGCCCCGTCTGACATCTTGCACTGAAACAGTGCCTTAGAGATCTCAAATCTCTCATGCCTCGCTTGTCCCTGATATAGTTGGCGAAGATGCTCAACCATATCGTAAGCGCCCATCAACTCATGTTGCTTCTGAAGCTCAGAGTTCATGGTCGTGAGCATCTTCCTTCTCAAGCCATGGGCGGATGAGAGGGAGAGAAGAGAGCTCGGGGAAGAAGCTCGAATGACTGCCTTGGTGAGAACTATTCTCAAGTTCCTAGTGCCGACCAAATTGTCCATTCCTTCTCAAGGACGGATCGCAGGGAGAAAGTGTTCGTATTTGACGTCATGGTTATCTACAAGAGAAATTGCGAAATAAATATCATATTCTTTTAAAATCATTTAATTAGGCCTTTAATTAAATGATACTCCCACTGAATTCTATAATTCTTGTGGGACAAGATCCACATCATACTAACCCTTGAGTTAGCTTTGGCTAATACGCCCAAGGCTTAGTATGATCGGTAGGTAACGATTACCAATTACATCTCTATGCAACTCTTGTTTATAGAATCAATATCCGCATTTATATTAAAACTCGAGTTAGCTTTGGCTAATACGCCCGAGAGATAATATAGATGTGATTTTGACCTATCTTTTCCAACCGTTGGAATAATGCCTATAGTTGACTCGATCCAACCGAGTAACTAGGAATACTCAATCTAATTGAATTCGTATTCACTCATGCGTTGATAGGCGGGACCAAGATTGTCCCTCCGTACCCTACCAAGATAATATGTATTGCTCTGCTTTGGCAGATTCAACAATACATGTGATCGAGGTAGTGATAGGTATCACGGCACGGTTAGGCATTTAGAGTTGGTTCGATCTAGATCTAATCTAATCGAGAAGGATGCATCTTGTGCACGACTTAGATCTAATCTAATCGCAAGGGTGCATCATGTGCAGGACTTAGATCTAATCTAATCGTTAAGGCACTAATTAATTAATTAACTATTAAACATGCATCAGATACATAATAATTAATTAATTAATCTATTTGTGATTTAGTCATGGCCCTACTACGATCTTCTCAAGCCAATGAGAAGATCAAATGGTCAACCTAGGGTCAACAACTTCTCCAAGCTCCTCCCTTTGACCACCTTGTGTTGCTCGTGCCCGCCTCGGAACTCCGTCTCGTGTGGACCCTCCACCGCTCCAATTTGTACATTACAATTTGAAACTCGAGTTACATTCGAGTCTAAATCTAATTTACAACAAGAATAAAAGACGAGGCACGACGCGCAGGTCGCGAATAATAAAATAAATACAACACGCGAAAACACATCACGGCACGCAGGCCGTATTATGAATTACAACACAACCAATCATATTGGATTTTGGGCCATGACTATCACAAAATTAATATATAATTCAAAATTATATATTTTCTTATTTTCTGTAATTTTAAAAATAATTTTTTTTTTTACAATTTTACAAGTAAAATTTCCCGGCGGTCCCGGTTAGCGGTTTCGGGCGCAATCGCGGAACGGATCCCCTTGCGGGGCCAGGGGCAGCGCCCCTACCCGCGATCTAACCATCGCGAGGGTCCCATTGCGATCCAACAGCGCCCAAACCCGCTGTCCCAAAACGATTTGGGCCGAGACATTACCGTTTCGGAAAAATCTTCCCGACGGGTTCGTTTTTAGCGATTTCGGGTGCGATCGCGGAGCAAATCCCCTTGCGGGGTTAGGGGCAGCGCCCCTACCCACGATCTAACCATTGTGAGTTGCTCCATTGCGATCTAAAGGCACCCGAGTCCGCTGTCCCAAAAGATTTTGGGTCGAAACGAAGCCGTTTGGGAAAATTCTTCCCGATAGCCGAAGCCTACAAGTGCCGAGACACTTGTGCTTCGCCTATATGGAAAAATTACCCATAAAAACATAAAAATTAAATTTTTACAGAAAATCACAGAAGCTTTTTGTTTTCCAAAAACCAAAAACTAACTCGTACAAGTCTTTGCACGTGGCTCTGATACCACTGTTGGGTTCTTCGCGTCGCGGAAACCCCGAAGGACCCAAAGCCGTAGATCCGTGAAAAGATTCGTATACAAAATTCGAAAAACTATTTCTTGTACGAGTTCAAAAATTGATCTACTACTTAGATCTACGAGGAAAAAGTGTTTACCCTTGATGCGCGCCCTACGCGAATCCCGCTCTTCCAAGGTATTGCCGGATCTCAAGACTGTCAAGCGCCGGTCCTCTAGAAGTATCCACACGGACAACTTAGGTGGAGAAAACCTCACACAAAGGTGTGCTAGCACCTTGGTAAGGTTCGGCCAAGTAAGGAGGAGAGGGAGAGGGAGAGCTTGAGAGGAAGGAGAAAGAAGATGCAACACTTGAATGAAAAATCAAATTCTCATTCACACCCAAAGTGGCCGGCCACTCTCCATGGTAAAACCACCAAATTAATTGCATTAATTGCAATTAATATGAAACCATTAAGAGTTGTAACCCCCATGAGGTGGCACTCTAGGATGATGTGGATCAACACCATTGGTCCACATATTGCCACCTCACTAAATGACATGGCAACATGTGTAACCTCCTCATTTAATGTGGGCCGGCCACATTAAATGCTATGGAGGCTTGTAACCTCCATGAGGTGGCACACATTGATGATGTGGAGCAATCCTATTGGTCCACATCTTGCCAACTCACTAGTGATGTGGCAAAAAGTCAAGTCAAACATGACTTTTTCTCTTCCTCTCAAATCAAGTCAAACTTGATCAAATCTCTCTCATGGTTGATCTAATCCAACCATATGATTCAAGCCAACTTAATATAATGAATCTAATTCATTAAATTAAGTTGATTTAAACATGAATCAACTTGAGTCCAACTCAATTAGCCCAATTTGGATTACTCTTAATCCAATATGATTCATCAAATGAATCTAATCCTCTTGGTTCATCATATGAACCAAATCTCCATCTAATTGTCCTAAGTGTGTGACCCTATAGGTTCTTGTAACGTTGGCAATGCCCTAAACCCATTTAGGAGCATAAGTAATGAGCGGTATCTAGCAACACATCATTACTACCCAAGTTACAAGAATGTTGAGATCCAACATCACCTTGTGACTACTAATTGTGACTACTCACAAAATAATGACAAGTGTCCTTCTATCCTAGACATCTAGATTGATCAATGTGAGGCATAGACCGTGTCATCCTCTAATCAATCTAAATCTTGAACTCCAAGTAGACTCACTCGATCAAATGAGCTCAACATCTAATGTTGACTCATTTGGGCATGGCCATGCACTTAGTGGTCTCACTCTATCAAGAATACCGATGTCGCTCCCGTCATATGGGAGGGATAGATCCCATCTACATCACTCACATCCCTCTACATAATTCGTTATATACCCAGTAATCGCCTTTATAGTCCACCCAGTTACGGGTGACGTTTGATGAAACTAAAGTACATAACTCCTTATGTAGGGATCCATGGTGACTTCAGGTCTAAGGACTAATAGTCATACTAATAGCCACATGAGAAAGTATATGACACTCATATAACGATCCATGATACTTTCTCATGGCGGGACATTCAGTATACATTCTCTAATGCATACCCATGTGTCAGCTTGATATCTCTATATCCATGACTTGTGAGATCAAGTCATCGAGCTGACCTACATGCTAGTCTTATTGTATTAACATTGTCCCTGAATGCTAATACTCGACTAGGAATGAATTAAGAGTAGTGTTCCCTATATCATCTCACTATCGATTCAACCAATCGATTGATATAGGTAAGAACGCTCTACTCAAGGACGTTACTATACTTAGTTTATTTGGCACTAAAACAAATAAGCATAATAACCAAACTATTGCCTTTATTAATATAAGAATATGATATACATGAGTCCATACAATCATCAAATGATTGGCTCTAGGGCTCTAACTAACACCCACAACATAATAGGCAGATAATGCGAAGAACATTGTTTATTTAGAAAAAAGTTGGAGAACATCTTTCAAGAGGTCACATTATTTCAAGAGCAAGAGGCCTGATTTTTCTTCGCTAGATGAGCCTGTGCTTGGGCCAGTTCTTCCTTGATACGTTGGATATTGCTCTGCAGATGAGCTATAGTTTCATCTTTTATCCGGCCTTCCTCTTGCAGAAGAGCTACAGTGTCCTCATGTTTCAGCTTCAGATAGGCAATGAAATGGGTCTGACTCCTCATGTCTGCATGAGCCTTATGCTTTAGAGCTACCTCAACTCGGGTCCTGGACTTAGCAGCCAGCCAGAGTTCTTCCATTTCACGAGTCAAGGAGGCTTAAAGATCTCTGCTTTGAGTCATCTCCAGTAAGACATCATCTTTTTAGGCCAGTAATTCAGTTAGATGGGTAATCTGTTGATGCAAAGAAGAGGGTTCGCCAGATCCCATTGTAGGTTCCATGGAGGCTTGAGTATGAGAAGATAGTTGATTCTATTGATGAGGGGTGACTCTATTTAAAAAGATGTGTATAAGTCATTCTCCTTGGAAAAGGTGAACATCTTTAGGAAATGAGGGCTCCTTTAAGGAGGCATTACATCTCCCCGGATATGATAGTGGGTGCAATAACTCAAAACTCCTGGGAAGAAGTGAGATACTCCAGCGCATGATGAAATTCCCAAGGACTTGGGAAAAAAAGAAAGGGGTTAAAATAAGAGGAACGAGTGAACTAGGACTTAGGTCTAGTCAGTCGGACTGGAGCCTCCTTCGACTAGACTTGAGGGGGAGGCTTGTGATACGGTGCATGATAGTGGGGTCGAATAGCGAACGTGGTCAGAAGTCAAGCCCATGAGGCAATCAAAAGTCAAGCCCACGTGGAGGTTAAAAGTCAAGCTCAAGTGACAGTCAGAAATCAAGCCTACGTGATGGTCAAAAGTCTGGCTTGCATGGAGGTCAAAAGTCCAGCCTACGTGGAGTTCAAAGGGCCAGGTTACAGGGTGATCCTGGCCGGGCCCAAGTGGTATTCTGGGGTTACGCCTACGGGTCGAGTAGGAACTCGGAAGCCAAGGATTACAGGTCAGGAATTATAGACTTGCAGAACAGGATGGCTATACCAAAGTGTACAGGTCGGAATATGCAAGCCAAGGATTACAGGTCAGTAATTATAGACTTGCTGTGCAGGATACATAGACCAAAGTGTACAGGTCAGAATATGTAAGCCAAGGATTATAGGTCAGAAATTATAGACTTGCGAAATATGATAGCCGGACCAAAGCGTACAGGTCGGAATGTGCAAGCCAAGGATTACAGGTCAGGAATTATAGGCTTGCGATATGAGATATATATACCAAAGTGTACAGATCGGGATATACCAATCAAGGATTACAAGATATATAGACTAAAGCGTACAGGTCGGGATATACCAACCAAGGATTAAAGGATACATGGACCAAAGCATACAGGTCGGGATTACAGGATACATGGACCAAAGCATGCAGGTCGGGATATACCAACCAAGGATTACAGGATACATGGACCAAAGCATATAGGTCGGGATTACAGGATATATGGACCAAAGCATACAGGTCGGGATATACTAACCAAGGATTACAGGTCAGGACTTATAGGCTTGCGGTGTAGGATAAGCGGACCAAAGTGTACAGATCGGAATACGCAAACCAAGGCTCTCAGAGTAGGATATGTTGGTGCGGGAATTATCCGACGATCGAACCTGAGTTTTGATAATGGAAAAGGATTCAAAATTAAGGTGTGTTGTGATCTAACGTGCTTGATTGAGTGTTTCAGGTAAGTCCTAACTGTGGTTAGGCAAGGTAAAAATCCTAGGGGGTGGTAACCCTAGGTCATAGGGTGTGGTAACCCTATGCAGAAAGTCTTGGTGGGTCGAGTACTTCAGGCAAAAGTCCTAGGGGGCGGGTGTAACCCTAGGTGGAAAGTCCTGGTGTCGCGAACCAGGTGAAAGATTGGACCAGCCAAGAAGCGGAAGTCCAGCAGAAAGTCCGAAAGCATCGAGCACCGAGCAAAAGTCTAGTCGATCTAGAGGATCGCACTGGCAACAGGTAAATCTCCTGAGTGGAGTAGGTGAGGACGCGTTCCCCATAGAGGGAACAGTAGGCGTCGGGTCGACCTAGGGTTTCCGATTGGAAATCCGAAGTCAGACCTGGACAATCCGATGACTGTCAATCACTTGATTTACTATATTTTATGTGTGCTAACTTTGTCTTGCAGGGTATGTGTGTGTTTGGTGAACTAACATGCTTTGTAGGGACAAATGAGCAACTCACACCTCGGATGAATAGTGTCCGAGGAGCCTCCATGGAGCTTGGAGGCGCCTCGGGTGCAAGCCGAGGCCAACTGTCCAGAGGAGCTGGAGGCGCCTTCATGGGGACTGAAGGCGCCTTGGGCCGCGGCTTGGAGGCGCCTTGGAGTGGCGTTGGAGGCGCCTTGAGGTGGATAATGAGCAGCAGTCAAAGCTTGATTGACAGCAGATTAATCGGGATAAAACCTTGGGTTGGAGGCGCCTTGGAGCTTAATGAAGGCACCTTGAACACCCTTTTTAAGGGGGTCTCGACCAGCAGCTCAGAACAACCAATTCCAAGTGATCCTCTTGCTGCGTGCAGCTAAATCGATGGCCCAGAAGTGCTGCAACTTGACACCGACGACCCAGAGCTTCGCTTTTTCATCCATTGTTGTTGGTATAAGATTTCTGGTTTAAATTAAGCTGTAAATTGTTATACTTGTAAACCTTATCGAGCTTATAGTTGTTGCCCACGGAAAGCGATCAAGGATCACGGGCCTTCGAGTAGGAGTCGATCCAGGCTCCGAACGAAGTAAATCCTCGTGTTCTTTCTGTTTGTTTTTCTTTATTCCGCTGCGTGTTTTAACTCCGATAGTTTTACTAATCGAACGAAATAGCCACGAGCGCTATTCACCCCCCCTCTAGCGCTTCTCAATCCAACAATTGGTATCAGAGCGGGGTCATTTTGAATCAGTGCAACCACTATTCAAAATATTTTTTTTCGTGGTATTTTTAGATTTTCGGAGTCAAATTAGAATTAGCTTACTCGCTACATTCTAATTGTTTTATCGAATCTGTTTTGCTCGAGATTGGTACAATACCACTCGAGCTCGTTTTCCCTTATTTCTCCCACACTGCTAATCCAAGACATAGTCTTTGAACATTCTTTATTTTTTGTTGTTGTTGCATATTACAAATGGCCCAACAAGAAGGTTTCAGCACCGTTCGCCCCCCACTTTTCTCCGGAGAAGACTTCAGATATTGGAAGGGGCAAATGGAAACCTTCTTGAAGACGCAATTCGATACGTGGATGATAATCAAGATGGGACTACAACTCCCATCGACGAAGAAGGCAAGCCGACACCCTGCGAAATATGGGAACCGACTACAATAAAGAAGGTAGAAGCTGATGCCAAAGCGACCTGCACCCTCCAGTGTGGTCTTACCAAGGAGGAGATCAACAGAGTCGGTCCATTTTCAACCACAAAGGAGCTGTGGGAGAAACTGATAGAACTCCACGAGGGCACCTCCGACACCAAGGTAAGCAAAAGAGATCTTTTACTTAATAAATTATATAATCTAAAAATGTAGGAAGGTGAGACAGCAAGTTCACTGCACACAAGAATTCAAGACATTCTCAATTCTCTCCATGGAATCGGGCAAAAGGTAGAGAATCAGGACGTCATAAGGTACACACTAAACTCGTTTCGAGCACATTGTGGGCATCAATGGTAGATGCCTACAAAGTCTCCAAGGATTTATCTTCAATAAAGTTAGATGAATTATTTTGTGAGTTTGAATTACATGAGCAGACTAATGCACAGCCAACCGAGAAGGGGGTTGCTTTGGTTGCAGGTACCAGTCGAACGCGCGAACCGAGATTACGACGAAGAACTGAACCAGAGTCAGAAGAAGAACCCGACTCAGAGGATGAAGACGATGAATTAACAACCGAGCTCGTAAACCTCGTAAAGAAGCTCTACAAGAAGAAGAAGGGCTTTAACAAGAGAGATCTAAAGAATGCAGTACAATCCAAGGAGGTGCAACCGAGTTCGAAGGGTAAGTTCGAGGTTATCTGCTACGGGTGCAACCAGAAGGGGCACATCAAGGCCAACTGCCCAAGTCTGAAGGATGCAAAGAAGTGAAAGAAGAAGGCCCTGAAGGCGACGTGGGACGAATCCTCAAAAGAAGACACCGACGATGAACTCGATCAGATGAGTCTCCTCGCACTGATGGCCCGGGACCAGATCGACGTGTCCGAGAGCGAGTCGGAGGCCGAGTCCGAGCAAAGCCACAGATCCGTATCCGTTTCTGAAGGGCCAGACCCCGCTGTAAGTATTTCTAGACCTAATCTAGTTAATTATTTATTGCGAAAGTTAGCTAAATCAAACCTTAGAGTTAAGTCACTTCTAAAGGAAGTAGCTGTCCTTAAAGAAGAGACTAACTCCAAATCTCTGACTGAACCAGTTCAGACTGGAAACTCAACCCAACTCCAAAAACTCGAGGAAGAGAATTCCATCCTGAAAACTCAAGTCAAGGATCTGGAGAAAACACTAGAATGATTTTCTTTAGGTTCCAAGAATCTTGACCTAATTCTTGGGACATAAAGAGCCGTTTACAATAGAACTGGTCTAGGATTTAAGCCAAAGAAAAAATATAAATCTTATTTATCTCTTGTACAAAAATCAAATAGAAAAATAGTCCAAGCATGGGTCCCCAAGTCCAAATTGATTAATCAAATTGGACTTGGTCAATATTGGATCCCGAAGGATCAAATACACTACCTCGATAGACCATATCGAGACTATGATCCAGGGGGAGCAAAAACAAAAACGATATTAATAACGAACTTAATTCGAAATTAAATTAAAAATTCGAAATTAAATTAAAAATTAAAAAATTCGAAATTAAATTAAAAATTAAAAATTCATTCAAAATTAAATTAAAAAATTGAAATTAAATTAAAATGTTAAAAATTCATTCAAAATTAAATTAAAAATTCGAAAATAAAAATTAAAATTAAAATTCAATTAAAAATTCGAAATTCAATTCAAAATTAATTCAAAACATAGAAGGAGGATCCAGAATAACTGGCACCCCCAACTAAACTACCTGACTGGGTAACCGAACTTAATTTACCCGAAATGGGTAAACAAGAGTAGACCACCAGGCAGGATAATTAAGGTTAGACTAAAAGGAGTTAGGTTTAACTTGACCCACGGTACTGGTGAAGTATTGGATGATAGTACGTTGGGGAAGCTTAGTCATTGCATGTCTAGGAAGATATGACTTCGGCCTGGTGCATTTGGCTAAGTGGAACTGACCGAAGCTACCCTTTATGGATCCTAACTAGTTAGACCAAGGTTTTGTACTAAGTTCAAAGGATAGGACTATTTGGAAAACCTCGAAGGCATGGTTACTTTAATGATGTCCTTGTGACTCACCATAGCCCAGAAGTTTATTCAAATAATGCCTACTTGTTGAACCCAAAACTTAACCTAAATCTAACACAAAGTTAAACTAAACCCTTAAATTGAACCTCAATTCATCTCACAACAATTATAGGATTACCTGATTGAAAATTTAGATCAGGTGAGATGACTAAGGAATAGAAATTTAAAAGAGAAACAAATTTGAAATTCAAATTCATAATTATAATTAATTCAAAATTAAATTCATAATTATAATTAATTCAAATTCAAATTAAATTCGTAATTAATATTATTTTCCAAAAATTAATTAACTAAAAATTATTTTTTAATTAGAACTTTTAAAATCTTTTAAAAATCAATTTCAAAATTATTTGGAAAATCTTAAAAAAAATTATTTAAAAATCTTTTAAAACTTAATTTCAAAATTATTTAAAAAATATTTTTCAAATCAACTTCAAAAATCATTTTAAAAAATATTTTAAAACTTAATTTCTAACTTATTTGAAAAATATTTTAAAAAATCTTGTAAATCTTATTGTCAAAATTATTTAAAAATATTTTAAAACTTAATTTCAAACTTATTTGAAAAGTCTTTTAAAAAACTTTTAAAAATCTTTTAAAAACTCAATTTCAAAATTATTTAAAAATTATTTTCAAAATCAATTTCAAATTTCTTTTCAAAATCAATTTCAAAATTTAAATTACTTTTCAAAATTAATTAACTTAAAACTTAAGTAACTTAAATTAGTTTTCAAAACTTAATTAACTTAAATTATTTACAAAATCAATCAAACTTAATTTTCAAAATCAGTTAACTCAAAATCATTAAACTTCAAAATAAACCTAAAGTTAGATCTTTGTTTCAATCAAATTCAAACTCAAACTTAATCACTTCACTTTCTTTTCATCAAATAGAATCCAATTTAAACAATTTACGTGTAGGAACATAAAGAATTGGATCAGTGGATGTTAGATAGTGGATGCTCCAGGCACATGACTGGAGATAAACTAAAGTTCACAAAGCTCACACTAAAGAATTTAGGGTCTGTTGCATTCGGCAATGACGACAAACTTAAGGTAATCGGAAGAGGAAACATCAAACTTAGTTCCGATTTTATTATTCGAAAAGTTCTATTAGTTGAAAACTTCAATTTTAATCTTCTAAGTATAAGCCAATTGTGTGATAGTGGATATTTAGTTACCTTTGACAGATCTAGTTGTTTAGTTAAAAATATTGAAAACCGTGAAATCACACTTAAGGGGCTTAGGAAAAATAATATGTACTCAATTGATCTACCCACTTCCTCATTAAAGTGTTTTCTAACACAAGAAGAGGAAACTGAGTTGTGGCATAGAAGATTGGGTCACACTCACACTAGACTCATTTCAAAAATGCGTCAAAATGGTCTAGTTAAAGGTTTGCCTAAATTAAAATTTATTGAAAACTCAATCTGTAATTCTTGTCAATAAGGAAAACAGACCAAGTCAACCCACAAATCAACTAATCTAGAAAGAACTAACTTCTTACTTGAGCTCCTTCACCTTGACCTATTTGATTCACATGGAGCCAAGTCACTAAGCAAGAACCAGTATTGCTTAGTAATAATTGATGACTACTCTAGGTTCACTTGGGAAAATTTCTAAAAACAAAAGATGAAACTTTTGAAGAATTTAGTAATTTTTGCAAGTTAACAGAAAATGAAAAAGATACTAAAATTAAAAGAGTAAGAAGTGATCATGGGGGGGGGGATTTGAAAATCATAGGTTTACCCAATTCTGTAAAATCAATGGATACCAACATGAATTTTCATGTCCTAGAATCCCCCAACAAAATGGTCTAGTGGAACATAAAAATAGAACACTACAAGAAGCCGCTAGAATCATGCTAAATGAATATAACTTAAGTCATCAATTTTAGGCTGAAGCCATAAATACAGCAAATTATATTCAAAATAGAATTCTAATTAACAAATATCACAATAAAACTCCTTATGAAATGTATTATAATAAAATCCCCAACCTAAACTACCTAAAAGTTTTTGGATGTAAAGTTCATATTTTAAATACTAAAGATTACTTAGGAAAATTTACACCCAAATCAAACCAAGGAATCTTTTTAGGATACTCCACAACCAGTAGGGCCTATAGAGTTTATAACCAAAATACCCTAAAAGTTGAAGAAACAACTAATATAATATTTGATGAAGAAAATAATCTACCTAACTTAAATGAAAATGTTGACATTAATCCAAGAATTATTGAAGACGATGAGATTCATCCCAACACTAATAAACCAGAGGAACCAATTTCTGACCCAAATATAAGACCAACTAGAGCAAGTACCTCCCACCCACCTGACCAAATTTTGGGTGATCCAAACCTAGGAGTCAGAACTAGATCCTCATATAGGAACCTTAGTCAGATTGACCTTATTTCAAAAATTGAGCCTAAGACTATAGAAGAAGCCCTACCCGACCCAGACTGGATCATTGCTATGCAGGAAGAGCTAGCACAATTCGAAAGAAACAAAGTCTGGGAACTTGTACCTAAACCCATAGATAAGTCCATAATTGACACCAAATGGGTATTTAGGAACAAATTGGATGATCAGGGTGAAATAGTTAGAAACAAGGCCAGACTAGTAGCCAAAGGATTTAGTCAGGTTGAAGGTTTAGATTATGACGAAACCTATGCACCAGTAGCTAAACTCGAATCCATTAGGATGCTGCTAGCCTATGCAGCACATAAAGGGTTTAAATTGTACCAAATGGATGTAAAATCCGCGTTCCTAAATGAGTTCATTAAAGAAGAAGTCTATGTAAACTAACCCCCAGGATTTGAGGACCTAGACTATCCTAATCATGTATTTAAATTGAAAAAGGCCTTATATGGACTTAAACAAGCTCCTAGAGCATGGTATGAATGATTATCTAATTACTTAACATCCAAAGGCTTTAACCAAGGTCACATAAATCCGACTCTATTTGTAAAAACTATAGAAAAAGACATCTTCATAGCCCAAATCTATGTTGATAATATAATTTTCGGCTCAACTAACTCTAAATTTCTAAAAGAATTCGTTAAATTAATGGAAAATGAGTTTGAAATGAGTATGGTTAGAGAACTAAATTTTTTCTTAGGTTTACAAATTAAACAAACGAAAGATGGAATCTACATTTACCAAACTAAATATGCTAAAGAACTAATTAAAAATTTGGCTGGAACATTCTAAAATCATAAATACCCCAATGGCCACTAACATCAACATTGACTCGGACCCAGAAGGTAAATCAGTAGACCCAAAGTACTATAGAAGTATAATAGGAAGTCTACTATACCTAACTGCAAGTCAACCGGATATAATATTTGCAGTTGGTATGTGCGCAAGATACCAATCTTGTGCAAAAGAATCACATCTAACATACGTTAAAAGAATACTTAGATATATAAAAGGCACCCTCAATATAGGACTTTGGTACCCTATAACTAGCACCTTTGACCTATTTGGCTATTCTGACTCAGACTATGCCGGATGTAAATTAGACAGAAAAAGTACAGGTGGTAGCTGCCAAATACTAGGTCAGTGCCTAGTAAGTTGGTCAAGCAGAAAGCAACATTGTGTTGCTCTATCCACCACTGAAGCTGAATACATAGCCCTAGGAGAGTGTGCCTCTCAACTTTTGTGGATGATGCATACCTTAAAAGACTATGAATTAGAATACAAAAATACAAAAATCTTAATTGATAATATAAGCTCAATTAATCTAACTAAAAATCCAATTCACCACTCTAGGACTAAACACATAGAGGTAAAACACCACTTTGTAAGGGATCATGTAGCTAAAGGAGAACTTGCACTCAACTATGTTGAGTCCAAATCAAATATAGCTGACATTTTCACAAAACCCTTACCTGAACTTGAGTTCAGTGCACTTAGAAGACAAATAGGAATGTGCTGGGTAGAATAGATATTAATTTTCAAAATTCACTGTCTTACTTCAAAACTCATTCTTTTATTCTTTTCAAAATCTAGGAAAAATAATGATTTTAAAATCCCATTTTCTTAGAATTTTCAAAAATATGACTTAGCGTAAGCTCTACCCTAGAAATCCTGTTCCCCTAGATTTAAGCCAGAGCATCTCACAAACACCTAGGTATACCTTGCTTGTGTTTGAGAAACATAGAATGGTGTGAGATGCATAGGGTACAGCCTGGACTCCAGAATGCTTATTTCTATGCATCAATATGAGTCTGAGCGTTAAATACTTTATTAACAGTAATCAAGTCAAGTCTTCCGGCCTTAGTCAAATCTAACTGGACTAAATGACTTAACTTGACTAACCAAGTGAAAGCTGCTGCCCTCTAGGCAATCAACAAGTTGCTAAAGGTTAGACAGTTGGTGAAGGAAATGGAAATATTAAGCGTAAGCATGCTTGCACTTTAGGGCTCTGATACCTGATCACAACAAATTAATAAGTTAACAACTATTTAACTTGACTCATGCTTGGACTTAAGGACTAACTAAACTTGAACATAAATTAAATATTTAGTTACTCCCTCTTCGTCCTAAAATTTCATAAATTCTTACTCCTATTTTCTTCAAAATTAAGTTTTTTTTAAGTACCTTTTCAAACTGAAACTACATTTTCAAAAATTTAATATTTGCAAAAGGCTTAGCTAAGTGACTCATATAACAACCCCTCAAACTTAGCCATCTTTATGAATTTTTGCTAAGTTACCTATTAGATTCATTCTATACTTAGCTAAAAGTATTAAAAGCATGTTTCTTTACTTGCAAAATTTAACTCATGGCTTTCAAATTTTTTTTTTGCTAAGTAAAAAGAGCCTTCAAAATAATTTGCCTCCAAAATTCTTTAAACTCTAGCTAAGTTTCTTTAAACTTAGTTAAATATTTTTTTTCTTCTAAAACCAACTAAGTTTAAAAAGAGGCTAAGGTCATCCTTCAAAGTCATCCACAAATTAGCCTTTTTAAATTAGAAAAAAAATATTCCTTTTTAAGTCCTCTTTCTCCCTTAACTAATATTTTTTTCAGTAAAATTTTATTATGAGCTAAGTAACCCACAAGCATTTTTTCAAAGACTAAATCTATTTTTTCTAGAAACTTAAAACTTGCTTTCAACTGGCTTATTTTTTGATAAATGGCAAAGGGGGAGAGTAGGAAATTCAAAATCTATCAAATTCAAAAGTAAAAGGAAGCCCTGTATTAAGGGGGAGCTTCACAAAGTTTAAGTGTTTGCTTAAGTTATGCTTTTATTTGAATTTATATACTTAAGCTTGCTCACTTAAAATCTGTTAATATATTTGTTTTACTTAACTTTGAATTTGGGTTGCCATAATCAAAAAGGGGGAGATTATTGGTGCGGGAAGCATCCGACAATCGAACTTGAGTTTTGATAATGACAAAGGATTCAAAGTTAAGGTGTGTTGTGATCTAACGTGCTTGATTGAGTGTTTCAGGTAAGTCCTAACTGTGGTTAGGCAAGATAAAAACCCTAGGGGGTGGTAACCCTAGGTCATAGGGGGTGGTAACCCTATGCAGAAAGTCTTGGTGGGTCGAGTGCTTCAGGCAAAAGTCCTAGGGGGGGTAACCCTAGGTGGAAAGTCCTGGTGTCACGAACCAGGTGAAAGACTAGACCAATCGAGAAGCGGAAGTCCAGCAGAAAGTCCGGAAGCATCGTGTACCGACCACCCTTCTTACTACTACTACTACCTAAGAGTGACCGTTACTTAACTACTAACTCTACTTAACCGGTATGATTAAAATCACAAGGAAACCCTACCGAAAAATTTCGACAGAGTCTCCCCTGTACCAGTAACCTTAAACTGACATACATACATAATATACATCAGCCACAGGCGGCTGAAATATATATCAATCACTCACGCAGTTAAATAAACGACAAACATCAAAATAACTACTTATTAAACAGAACTCATCTCCATGCAATCTAAACAAAAATAATCTCAAATGACATGAACATAAAATACAACCTCAAATGTTTATTAATGACTAAAATGCGGAAAACTTAATAACGTCCCAAGTCTCTTCCATAGTCCTGGCATCACACATCCATCCGCACCTCCTTGTCGCCTTCCTTTGCTAAAACTTTTCTTTTCCTGTATCTGCAGTAAGAGGAAATGCAATCTATAAGCAAAATGCTTAGTAAGCGCTATCTAACTCACTAAAACTCGATATGCATGTGAATATACTGAAAACTAAAACTGAATGCTCAAAAGGAAACCTACTTATGCTCATCTACTAGTAAATAAACAAACATACTGAAGTGCTAAACATATAAAGCTACTCATGCTCTTCTAATAGCAACGAACAGTAAGCTAATCTAAATAACATGCTAGCATAAAAGGAAACTAAACTTGCTGATTTTAGAACAAAGTGAAACTTAATTCATTTGTTCTAAACTTATTCTTTTATACTTTTATACCTATGTGAAACTTATTTTCTTTGTTCAAAAACTCATACTTATAATACTTCAAAATAATAATCAACTTCTTCTTGGGCCCGGCAACTGTACTTGCTATGCGCGTATCCCTAACTAGACCCGAGATAGCTGGTCCCGAATCTAGTAGGGTTTACTAGGTTATCTAAACCTAGGGACCGACTATGGGAGCTCAGCCCAAGGACTACTGAGAGTCCTGCATACTAGGTTATCTAAACCTAGGGACGACTATGGGAGCCCAACCCAAGGACATCTGAGAGTCCAGTACAGTGCCACTGATAAAAGTAAAATACTTGTTATCTTTTAATACTTCTAATATATATTGCCTTGGCATTTTAATAAGCACCTTGTGTGCCAAAATCCCTAAAGTCTTGACTTTGGGATCTACTTAAGGCCTTGGCCTTTTTCTTTCTTTCCTTTATCTTTCTTATACTTTTCTTTATCTTTCTTATACTTTTCTTATAAAAGAATGTCTCTTACAAAACTGAAATGTTTAAACAAATTCTAACACTGAAATGCTTAAACAAAAATCTGTATACAAAGCATAACATAAATCTGCATGCAAAGCTTAACAAAAATCTGCATATTAAGCTTATCTAAAATTTGCATACTAATCTTAACAAAATCTGCATACTAAGCTTATCTAAAATCTGCATACTAAGCTTATCAAAATCTACATACTAAGCTTATCTAAAATCTGCATACTAAGCTTATCTAAAATCTGCAAGCAATACTTATGAAAGTCTGCATATCATACAAGCTTAAACTAAATCTAAAACTTGTTGGAATTAAAACCTTAAATCTTGCTACAACAGAGATAAAGAAAGAGAGCAAAGAATACATGCTACTCAATAATCTCTAGCTATTCCAATGCTAAACCAACAAAACTGAATCTGTTTAAGGTCACAAGCAACCTAAAAGCATAGAACTATCTCATACTAAAAAGAACTAAAAACAATTGAAACATTGCATACTATACTTATAAAAATCTGCTCATGTTATTCCAATAGCAAGGAATCTAAAAATCTGCACATGTTCAGCTAAGGGTAAATGAATTCTGCACACTAAAATGCTGCATATTAAGCTAACACAATTCTGCATACTAACTTAATTAGATTTTGCATTATAACTTAATAAAATCTGCATGCCATACTAAACTGAAATGCCTAAAAATAACATGGTACAACGCTTAAAACCTCATGATCAAGAACTCCGAACACTTTAAACAGAAATTAAACATAATAAGAGCTTCTGTAACCTTCATCTAGCATTCATCTAGCATGGAAAACCATTCTTCTATTATTAAATCTATTAGTAATAGAAACCATTAGGGTAACAACATGAAGGAAAATACATGCTCAATACTCTATTCTTCATGCTCAATGCTACAGTAAGGGAAACAAGGTATAACTGTTCTTCATGCTCAATACCACGGCAGGGAAAAACAAAACAAAAACTCCTTCCTAACTATTCTGCAAGAATTCACAAAAAGAAACACAAACCTACATGCTCAATCTATACTAACCATCATCTTTTCTTCTTTGGGGTTCACGGCAGAAGGTTTCGAGACAACAAACTTTACAACATAACTTGAAGTCAAGAAGGAACAAAATCCAAAACTACTACTACATGCTTCAGAAATCTAACTCACGGCAGTAAGCATAAAACCAAAAATCTCTACAACCTAAAATCTGAAAGCCATGAAAACAAATCAAAACTCGGAACTACTCCTACTGCAGGCGAGTAGCAACTCACTTGGCTTCTTGGTCTCACAACCGGAGGAGGAGAACTTCTAGGGTTTCGGCTGGCTCGAGTTCCCGGCCCCTCTTGTGCCCACGGCTTCCCTTCGACGAGAGGGTCTTAAGGGGGTGAAGAACTCTCGGGACTTGCCCTTCGCCGACCGCTGGAGAGGAGCTTAGCTCCGGCTTGTTTCTGCCCGAGCCCTGTTGTCGCGAGCGAGAGAAGAAGGAGAGAGTTTTTTTTTTCGGTCACGGGCCGAATCAACATCCTCTTATTCCCCTTTTATAACCTAATACTTCTGTTACAGCTTAAGACTATTTCGCTTCCTTCTTATTACGAAATTCCCGTTGGATCACCTGGTCATCCACGTTTGATCAAATCAAACCGTCGCTGGTTCGATTCCCCCGCAGCACCCTTTTTCATTTTAATTAATTTCGATTTCCTAACTACGGCTTAAGTACAATTTCGACCCTTATTTGATTAAGTAACAACTGCTAGCCCAGTTGGTTAGTCAGGTTTTGCTTGGGTCAGGGGTTGCCGGTTCGAGCCTCGGCTTGGATATTTTTTTATCACAACTTCTTTCTTTTGGTAAAAATACCAAACGACCTCCAAAAATTACATAAAAATATTCTATAAATTTCTAAAAATCTCTAGAATTTTTCTAAAGCATTTCTAGATTTTAATAAGGTCTTTTGGGACTCCAAATCATGAAATTTGGGGTGTTACACATCGAGCACCGAGCAAAAGTCCAGTCGATCTGGAGGATCGCACTGGCAACAGGTAAATCTCTTGAGTGGAGTAGGTGAGGACGCGTTCCCCGTAGAGGGAACAGTAGGCATCGGGTCGACCTAGGGTTTTCGGTTGGAAATCTGAAGTCATACCCGGACAGTCCGATGACTGTCAATCACTTGATTTACTATATTTTATGTGTACTAACTTTGTCTTGTAGGGTATGTGTGTGTTTGGTGAACTAACATGCTTTGTTGGGACAAATGAGCAACTCACACCTCAGATGAACAGTGTCCAAGGCGCCGCCATGGAGCTTGGAGGCGCCTTGGGTGCAAGCCGAGGCCAGCTGTCCAGAGGAGCTGGAGGTGCCTTTATGGGGACTGAAGGCGCCTTGGACCGCAGCTTGGAGGCACCTTAGAGTGGCGTTGGAGGCGCCTTGAGGTGGATAATGAGCAGCAGTCAAAGCTTGATCGACAGCAGATTAATCGAGATAAAACCTTGGGTTGGAGGCACCTTAGAGCTTAATGAAGGCGCCTTGAACACCCTTTTTAAGGGGGTCTCGACCAGCAGCTCAGAACAACCAATTCCAAGTGATCCTCTTGCTGGGTGTTGCTAAATCGATGACCCAGAAGTGCTGCAACTTGACACCGACGACACGGAGCTTCGCTTTTTCATCCATTGTTGTTGGTATAAGATTTCTGGTTTAAATTAAGCTGTAAATTGTTATACTTGTAAACCTTATCGAGCTTATAGTTGTTCCCCACGGAAAGCGATCAAGGATCGCGGGTCTTTGAGTAGGAGACGATCCAGGCTCCGAACGAAGTAAATCCTTGTGTTCTTTCTGTTTGTTTTTCTTTATTCCGCTGCGTGTTTTAACTCCGATAGTTTTACGAATTGAACGAAATAGCCACGAGCATTATTCACCCCCCCCTCTAGCTCTTCTCGATCCAACAGGATAAACGGACTAAGACGTGCAAGATAGAATGTACGAATTAAGGTTTACAAGTCAGGTAACACGGAATCAGACTGAGGCGTACAGGTCGGGATTCAGGATAAGCTGAATCAGACTAAGGCATACAGGTCGGGACAGACGGACTCAGACTAAGGCATACAGGTCGGGGCAGACAGAATCGGACTGAGGCAGGGATTCAGGTAACACGGAATCGGACTGAGGCGTACAGGTCGGGATTCAGGATATGCGAAATCGGACTGAGGCGTACAAGTCAGGATTCAGGATAAGCGGAATCCGACTAAGGCATACGGGGTCGGGACAGATGGACTCAGACTAAGGCGTATAGGTCGGGGCAGATAGAATCGGACTAAGGTGTACAGGTCGGGATTTTGGATAAGCGGAATCAGACTAGGGTGTACAGGTCAGGATTCAGGATAAGCAGAATTGGACTAAGGCATACAGGTCGAAACAGACGGAATCAGACTAAGACATACAAGTCAGGATTCAGGAAAAGTGAAATTGGACTAAGGCATACAGATCATGATTTACAAGGTAAAGAAGGTCAGGAGTTCACAATACAAGACACGTAGGACAGGGTCGGACATACAAGTCTGGATTTTCGAAGAGGCAAACAAAGGCTATGGAATACAGGTCTACATCCACAGGTCAAGGCTCATAAGTACGAAGACCTAGTTCCAGTTCGACATATTTGGGTGGGCACGCACTACACGACAGTTAAGTCAAGGAATCGTAACAACCTGTCAGAGAATAATCATCACATGTCAGGGAATATACCAATGGTCTAGGGCTCGCGACACCTCGATCCTTCCGCTGACCTATAGAAAGGTGCTATGTGTCATTCACTGCCAGACAAATTCTGACACCCTACATTCCCTGAAACCCGTCAGATTCCAGAAGCATCTACGACCGTATAAAAAGGGAGGCTTTTTCTCTACGCAGGTAGGCTCACTCGTATTTTTATTCTTGTCTTTTACTTTTCATCCTTTCACTGTGCTTCTGGGGAAAAAGTACTTTACTTGAGTGTCGGAAGGTCTGACCCGGGGACTTTTTCCCTTGTTCTTGGTCTCTAACGTAAGGCAGCTCGTCTGAGTGTGTGCAGGATTCTCACCTCATCATCCTCGTCATCACCCCCCGTCATCCGCCCGTGTGAACCTCTCTAGGGGTACCTCGTCAACTAGGCGTCGCTACTATTAGTATTAGCCCTAGTACCAATTATGAGATGATTGTAAAGGGCTCCTTTTGTATCATGTTTCATTATTAATAAAGGCAAAGTTGGTTATTATAATTACTTCAATTCAGTGCCAAATGAATATGTATAATAATACCCTAGAGTAGGAGATTCTAATCTACAACATATCAATTGATTGAATTGATAGTGAGATATTGCAGATATACATAGAACACTACTTCACAAGGACAATATTAATGCGTTGAGACTAGCATGTAGGTCAACGGATGACTTAATCTCACAAGTCATGGATATGAGATATCAGGTTGATACATGGGTATATATTAGAGAATATATACTGAATGACCCGCCATGAGAATATTTCATGGATCGTTATATGAGTGTCATAAACATTCTCATGTGACTATTAGTATGAATAGTCCTTAGACCTGAAGTGACTATGGTTCCCTACATAAGGAGTTGTATACTTTGGTATCATCAAACGCCACCCGTAACAGGGTGGATAATAAAGTCGATCACTGGGTATGCAATAAATTATGTGGAGGGATGTGAGTGATGTAGATGGCATCTATCCCTTCCATATGACGGAAGTGATATCTGTGGGCCCCTTGATTAGTAGGACACAAGATAGCATGATCATGCGTAAATATGTCAATATGAGATATTGAGCTCATTTATTTGAGTGTGTCTACTTGGAGATCAAGAAACATAAAGATTGATAAGAGGATGACATGACCTATGCCTCATTGATCAATCTAGATATCAAGGATAGAGGGACCGAGTCATACAAGATAATAGCTATGGAAAGGTTAAGTCGGATCTCGACATTCTCGTCACTTGGGTAGCAATGATGCCTTGCTAGATGCCACTCATTGCTTATGTATTTAAATGTTAATTTGGATACATTGCCAACGTTACGAGAACCTATTGGGTCACACACAAAGAACAAGCACTACAACAAAATCGCTCATAGACATCAGTGGAACAACAACGGTTTTAGGCTAAAACCGATGTCTTTGAGTATTTTACATCGGTTTTTCTAAAAGCCGGTGTCTATGAGCGCAGATTTTAGCTCATAGACATCGGTTTTTTAGGCGATGTCTATGAGCGCCCTTTTTTTCGTTAATAGACATCGATTTTAACATCGATTTTTAAAATCCGATGTTAATGAACCCAAATAAAATATTTTAATTTTCCCCACAAGCCAAAATCTACCTAAGTGTTTTCCCTCCAAACCTAAATCTTTATCCCGCCCCTTCCTCCGCACGACCATCTCTCTCGCGATAACCTAAACCGAAACCTAAACCTCCGACCATCCGACCATCCGACCATCTCTCTCAGCCTAAACCTAAACCTCCGACCATCTCTCTCAGCCTAAACCTAAACCTCCAACCATCTCTCTCAGCCTCATCTCCCTCTTCCCCTTCTTGAATCTCTTCCCCTTCTTAATCGTCTGATTGCTAAAGGTTGAGGATGGGGTTTGGGGTTAACCTCTCTATAAAGCTCCGAAGCCTTTTCTTTTCCCCCGACTTTCTCCCGAGTGCTGCCAAGTACGAGGCCGCCGGCGAGCTCGAACACGTCAAGGGCATCATCAAGTGGGGCACCGACTACCTCCTCAAGACCTTCAACTCCTCTGCCGACACCATCGACAGCATCGTCGCACAGGTAATTAAATCCTTAAAATTATCTCCGTCGCTCTAAATTCAGATCTAGATTTGATGCTCGAGTAAAAAATTAACAGGTCGGCGAAGGAGACACGTCGAAGGGGCCAGATGCTAACGACCACTACTGCTGGATGAGGCCGGAGGACATCGACTACACTCGGCCGGTGTACGAGTGCCACAGCTGCTCCGACCTCGCCAGCAAAATGGCGGCGTCGTTGGCTGCTGCTTCGATCGTGTTTAAGGACAGCAAGACCTACTCCGACAAGCTCGTCCATGGCGCCAAGACTCTGTTCCAGTACGGAAGGCTACAGAGGGGCAGATACAGCCCTGGAGGCACTGATCCCGCCATCTTCTACAACTCCACCGGTTACTGGGATGAGTTTCTGTGGGGCGGCTCATGGCTCTACTTTGCAACTGGAAATTCCTCCTACCTCCAGCTCGCCACTGCTCCAGCCCTGGCCAAGCATGCCGGTGCCTTCTGGGGAGGACCGGATTATGGAGTCTTCAGCTGGGACAACAAGCTCACTGGATCTCAGGTTCTTCTCAGCAGACTCAGACTGTTCTTGAGTCCTGGTTATCCCTACGAAGAAATTCTGAGCACATTCCACAACCAGACGGGCAACATTATGTGCTCATACTTGCCATTTTTCAAGTCATTTAATCGAACCAAAGGTTTGATGGCCCTAAATCTAAGTGTCCCGCTAGATCTTGTTGTTCAAAATCTGATCATATATATCTGAAACTGAAACCATGCAGGTGGCTTGATCCAACTAAACCATGGACATGTTTTGAGAGAGGAGAAAATGGCATCGTCTGCTAATAGTTTGTGCAGGGCAGAACTGGAGAGTAGGGGGTTGAAATGGCGGTCAATGAGGACTTTTGTCGATGACATGTTTTGATGGAGCAAGGAGGGCTTGCTAGGTTTGTCGCTGTGGAGATATTCCATACCTATGTAAGAATCAAACAAATTAGGATTCCTCAAGGCAAAGTGCAAATGTAGGTAAATGACAAGATGAAATTCCATCTTAAATGATCAATGTTTGTTGCTGTTGTTGTTACAGTAGTATATTCATTATGATAGCTATCTGAGAAGGAAAATAAATAGTCATATAGGTCAAGTAGAATACCTTTAGCAATGCCTTTGATGATACAAACTCTTACAGACCAATCAAGGACCTTGTGAATCTCATCGCATTTGACATCTAGATATTCCGACAAACTCCCATTTGCAACAAAATCATAAATGAGGAAACACTCTCCTCTTGCTCTTGAATAACAGAAGCCCCTTAATCCAACTAGGTTCTCATGCCTTAGCAATGTCAATGCCTTCAAACCCATGAGAAACTCAGCTTCCTCTGACTTGCAACTAGTCTTGTTGATCCTCTTCACTGCAACCTCCGTTCCATCGTGTAGTATCCCCTTGTATGTTGCCGCAAAGCTGCTTTTCTTGCTAAGTAAATTCACCTCCGAAAAGTACTGAGTAGCACATTCTATCTCCTCCAAGTTAAACCTATAGATCTGAGGAGCCTCTTGAGATGACCCGATACTGCTCCTCTCATCGGTCATTGGATCCCAGCGGTTGGAGTACTCAAGGCTAATGAGTGGAGAAGCAGTTTGATATGAGCACTTAGCAGTTGGATCAGTGCTATTGAGGCCAACAGCTTATTTTCTGCATAAACCTTTAACATAGTGTTGTAGTAGGTTTCTAAATTAAAACTGTCTATAATTTCTAAATTACTTATAAAGCTATATCCTTTTATGTCGACTTATAATTTATTTTATTAAGATTTTTGAACTTACGCATCACCTTCAGATTTAAGTTAGTTACTTTATTTTCATTGTCTTTGAAGGACTACTGTTATTATATATTTTCCTGATTTCTTGTCATGGTTATTCCTTATCCTCTATCCTTTATGTACTTTCTTTTGCTTTAGATGCTAGAACAAAAAGCAAACTAATGTAACCCAGTGTGCTGATGTAGTTGCTTCAAAAATAAAGCATGGTTAAAGATCCCCAGTAGATGATGCAGTGCTCATTCCTTGCATAAACAAATCCAAACACCAAGCAAGGTATATACAAAAAATACAATGAAGGTCATCTGTAGACACGTTGGAAGGTTTCATACCAAAACATTGTAGTCGTCACCAAAACCTCCAAGGGTCCTTAAATGGGGGAACATAATTTTCCGTAGGAGGGAGGAGACGAAAAGATTCTACCGTCTTTTGAAGTACAGGGCCCAACTGCAGAAAAAACCCAACCGTTCAGAATGTTACGGATTTGAAAGAATTTTAGTTCTGAAACTGGAATCATATGATCCTGAAATCAGGGAGATAATAACAAGTTGTTTTTTTCCTTGTTAATAACTTCATTTTAATAATTTTTCCCAAGTCATGCTTTGCTTTACAACCTAACCATCCACAAGCATTGTCAAGCCTTGGCAACATATATATACATGGATTGGTAAGCTTTAGAAATGTTTGATGACAACTGTGCGGATAGTTTATTTTTGTTCCTTAATGAAACTTCTCTTCATGCAGTAATATGATGAGTGTTGTTGCATCATTCTATAAGGCAATTTTAGCAGTTACAACAGGGATATCTGTGCCCTTCAACAACTTGGCTATTATATACAAGCAACAGGTAGAGTACTATATCTGCCTTTTTCATTGCTAGTTTGAGAGTTACTGCATATTGCCTCATTTAATAGAAGAAAGTAATATAATTTGTCTATCATCTTCTTTGTTGTCTTTGCCCCTAGTTGGAAATTGATAGTTCTCTTGTATTACAATAGGGAAATTATGCAGAAGCGATAGCCTGTAAATTTGATTGGATTACAGTTTTATATTGATTGGATTATAGTTTTAAATTTGATGGAATGCTTGCCTTTATGCACAGAGACTATGCTTTTATCCCTATAAAGATTCATTTGTGTGCTCTTAACAGATCTATTCCTACAACGGTGTTATCTAGGATTAGCATTTATTTTGTTAAATGTGATTTATGCACCTATAATTATTCTGGTGAAGTTAGCATTCTATTAAACTAGATTATGACCTTTGCAGAGAACTTATTGGTAACCAAGGACTTTGTGAAGATAGCAAATTTTGGCCTTGCTCGTGAAGTTCATTCGAAGCCACCATTCACAAAATAGGTTTCAACACACTGGTAAGCATGTTTATGACAAGCACTTGTGATCTTATATTTTTTATTTGATACATGTACACATTTGTTTTAGTTATTTGACATAGGGTGGATTTATGTGTTTTTACAGTTTACAAATCTCAAGTACTCCAGAGTTGAAATTGATGACATGCAGTTCGAGTGGGCTGAATGCATGCTAGATTACATTTGAAGTGCGGTTCTACCTTGATGTGTTAAAAGAATGTTCTACCTTGATTTTGATATCTATTAGCTAGCTTTTGATGTAAAAAGAATGTTTGGGTATTTTATGGATATTGTTGTAAGAAGATTATTTATATAATTTGTGAATATTTGTGTATTTTATGGATATTATTGAATAAAGAATATTTGTACAATTTGTGAATATTTGTGTATTTTTTTTTGTTATTGTCGGTTTAAAAATCAAATCTGTGCTGTTAAAAAAAATACATATTACATCGGTTTTCCATCGATGTAAAACCGGTGTTATAAAGTAATATTACATCGGTCATTTACCGCTGCCAAAACTGGTGTTATTAACATACAATATTACATCGGTTTTACACCGTGTATGAAACGGTGTCGTTAAGTGATACTACACCGGTTAATAACCGATTCGAAAACCGGTGTCGTTAAGTGATACTACACCGGTTTTAACCCGATGTCTAAAATGGCAGACTTTTAACATCGGCTTCATAGACATCGGTCGAAAATCAAATAGACACCGGTGGAAAACCGATGTCTATGAGCGATTTTGTTGTAGTGAAGTCAATGGAGATGGATTCATATGATGAATCATTGGATTAAGTCTAATTCAAATTGGACTCATTGAGTAAGACTCAATTAAATCCAACTATTGGATTGAGTCCAATTCAAATTAGACTCATTGAATCAATTGGATTAATGATTAATGAGTTGGACTCATTATATGATTTCATAAAATTTGAATTTATGAAGAAAGAGGAGTGTACAACTTGAGTTACTCATGTATTGGATGCATTGAATGAAGAGTGAACAATTTGAATTGCTCATGCATTGCATGCATTGGATGCATTGAATTCATTGGATGAAGAGTGAACCATTTGAATTGCACATGGATTGGATTCATTGGATGAAGATAAATATTAAAGTCAATCAAGACAATTGACATTAAAGCATGAGGCAACTTCATGAATCTATAAAAAGGGATTTTTGGATTCATTTTCATGATGAGTTTTTGGTGCTCTAGCTCTTCTTCCTCCTCCTCTCTTCCACTTGGCCAAAACCTCCAAGAAAGGTTGCTAGCACAACCTTTGGTTGTTTCATTCTCCACCTTGTGAGTTTGTGAGATAAACGAGACTTGTTCGTGTGGATACCAAAGAGGCGTGGTCACTTGATCGCGCTAAGATCCGCATCTAAAGAAACATTGGTATCGGGATTGCGACGGGCACGCAACAAAGCTATAACTTTCTCATGTAGATAATTAATACTTAGTATATGGTTTCCTTTCGCATGGATCTATTGGAAAGGAACTAGATGTTTTCCGCTGGGCTTTTGCGTGTTTAGCGCCCTATTTCCTTACAGTTATGACCTTCCTTCAACACTAGCGACAGCGCGGCCAACCTCTGTCCGACTCAGCTTCTGGACGGGATCAGCTATATTGAAAGCAATAATTTTTGAACACAATCAAATTTTTCGGACAAAGTCATATTCAAAAAATTTCTACTCTCAATATAACGTAAGGAAATGATATCTGAGGGCATGAATATAGTATAGAGAACTAGATGAACACATATGACCTAGTTCCATGTAATTTTGAACTCTTTAGGTCTGTTAGTTGGTTAGACCCGATTTTGACCAAAATTGACTGATAGACTTAGAGATCTCAGAATGACATAGAATCAAATCCTATGTATTTTTTTTAGTTCTCTTGATTATATTCATGCCTTCAAATATCAATTTGACACACTATATTGAGAGTAATAATTTTTTTAACATGAATCGACCAATTGATTAGGAACCGTAAGAGGGGTAAAACAGGTATTGAGTACATGATTTGGTAATTTTGATAGTTGGATACGCGATTTAGGTATTTCAATGTGGAAAAAAGGTGAATACGCTCGCCTCCAGCGCCCCCGCTAACCCGTCCCAGGGCCAACACGGAGGAGGTAAATCACGGACGACTACTAGCCTTTGGAATAGTGACTAGCTAAATACCTCGGCTTTGTCGAGATTCGAACCCCAGACCTTATTGTGGCAACACCTCATGCGCTAGCCACTAGACTCATCTGAGGGGACACGATTTAGGTTTTTCAGAAATTTAGCTACGTGGTTCATTAATTTGTCATAAAAATTTTAAATATTTTTATTTTAAGTAAGGGGTGAATTGTGATGATCTGTAAATTTTAAATTTATATTTTAAATAAATATTAGTGATAATTTTTAATATCTTTATAAACTAATTATAAATAATATTTATTTGTGTCATTTTAGATTAGTTAAGGTTCCATTTTAAATAGACCCTATAAATTATCAACAATGATAATTTTTATTGTACTTATAAAAAATATAAGGGACTTATAATTGTCAATATAAAAAAGTTTAGATAATATTTAAATTTATCCTTATCACAATAATAACAAAGAATATATAAATTTCCTTAAAACATGAATTTTTTTCTTGACATTTATATCTCTAAATCGAGACACTTCCGAAGTTGACATTGAAAATATCAGGAATGTTGAGAAGGCCTAAAACAACATTATTTTATAGGACATTTATTAGTGATGTGATCATTAAAATTTTAGTGTCATTAAAAATATACTATAAGTATGTTTCTATAGGCCTTAAAAGAGTTTTATTTGTAACGCCCCGCCCCTTCCTGCTTAAGCTGACGGGGGTTACTTATCTTTTCTTCTTAAAACAGCGGAAGTCTTATCTATAGCATATATATAGTTGTTTTTTTTAAACCTTTCTTTTATTTTTTTTAACACATCATCATCAACTACCTATCATATGAGTCACATAACATGCTTAACATAACTTAAACCATAATACTAAAGAGCATGATGAAGTGTCATAGAGTTGTAAAGGAAACAACATGAACATAATTCTTATTAATTAAAAGCAGGTTTTCCTCTTTAGCCAAGTCACTACTATACACGTCCTTCTTGCCCCCCTCCTGCTGCTCCCTTAGTACATCCATTCTTTGCCCTTATCTGTGGTACAAGGAAAGTAAGCTGTGAGCACTCAAGGCTCAGTAAGATCCTTTCCTACTCACAAAAACCGTATATCATAAATAAAGTTTCAATGCATAAAGCGTAAAGACAACTCATCATATCATGTATAGAAGCATCATATCATAACATAATCATATGATATCATGGCAAATCCTCATAAAGTCATAAAGTACATTCTATCATAACATGATCATGATCATAGCATATCAAAACGTAATCATAAGGTTCATCCTAACATAACATAACATAATCATAGGCATCATGGTATATTGTAACATAATCATAATGTGTTATGCAAGATGACTTTCAAAAACATGATTCATGCAATAGTATATGCAACATGTCCTTTGAAAACTTATTTCATACATACTTAAACATAATCATAACATAGTTAGGGCCCCGGCTTGTACCACACACATAAATGCGCGCGTCCTATGTAGGTCCAAGGTAGCAAGTCTTGAACCCTACAAGGCATACATACTAGGCCCGTTTCTTAGTCCATCGACCTAGGGGCACTTAGGAGCCCATCTCTAACGAGGCCCGTTTCTTAGTCCATCGACCCCGGGGCGCTTATGGAGCCCACCCTTGGTACAAGCCATATAAAGTAAAGTAGCATGTCATACATATCATGGTTCTTATCATTTCTTGCACATCGTATTTCTTATCATATCATACCATATAGAATTTTGGGCACACAGCTCATCATAATGGTATGTAAAATTTGGGCACACAGCACATCATAAATACATGCATAGTTTGGGCACACAGCTCATCATAAATAGCATGTAAACTTGGGCACACAGCTCATCACATATATCATGCACAAATTGGGCACACAGCTCATCATAAATAACACACAGCATAGCATAAGAGTTTCCATCATGTATAGATCATAAGTGTGCATAATTAAACATAGAAGCATAGCAATCTCATAAACATGGTATACAAGGTACATGGGAAACATAATTAGCTTTCAAACCCTAATGTCTTATAATGGCCGAAACCTATAAATTAGGTTTTAGGTAAAAACCTCCATACCAACATGTGAACCCTAAACAAGTATTATTCCATATACCATAAGAAAACATCATGAGCATATTTAGGTAGAGTTCTAGGTTTCTTAAGCTTACAACTTATCATGGCCGAATCTTATCAAACATACATTGGGTTAAAAATTTATCCTTCAAGCTTGTGAACCCTAAACAACTTCCATAGCAAACATTTCAAGGAAATAACATGAGCATAGTTAAGTTAGGTTCTAAGTTTCCTAGGCCCTTAAGCATGATATGGCTGAAACTTGTAGGACTTAAAGCTAGGGTTCAAGTGTCCTAAAAGCATGAGAACCTTAAACAACTTTTATAGCAATTACATCAAGGAATAACATGAGCATAGTTGAGTTAGGTTCTAAGTTTCCTAAGCCCTTAAACATGATGTGGCCGAAACTTGTAGGATTTAAAGCTAGGGTTCAAGTGTCCTAAAAGCATGAGAACCTTAAACAACTTTTATAGCAATTACATCAAGGAATAACATGAGCATAGTTGAGTTAGGTTCCAAGTTTCCTAAGCCCTTAAACATGATGTGGCCGAAACTTGTAGGACTTAAAGCTAGGGTTCAAGTGTCCTAAAAGCATGAGAACCTTAAACAACTTTCATAGCAAATATTTCAAGGAATAACATGAGCATAGTTGAGTTAGGTTCTAAGTTTCCTAAGCCCTTAAACATGATGTGGCCGAAACTTATAGGACTTAAAGCTAGGGTTCAAGTGTCCTAAAAATATGAGAACCTTAAACAACTTTCATAGCAAATATTTCAAGGAATAACATGAGCATAGTTGAGTTAGGTTCTAAGTTTCCTAGGCCCTAAATCATGATGTGGCCGAAACTTATCAAGCATATAACCAAATTTCCATGCAACAAATAAACATAAAACATTTTCATATCATTTCATCAAGAAGGTCATGAGTATCTTAGACTTGTTTAAACTCTCCTAGGTTTCAAATCTAAACATGGCCAAACCTTCTTAGACATGAAATAGAGTTCAACTTAACATACAATCATGGGCATATCATAATAGCTTCATATCTTATCTTAGGGAAAACATGGCATGCTTAGTTTTAAGTTAAAGCTCTTCTAAGCCCTTAGTTCTATCATGGCCGAATATTCATGAGCTTGAGATGAAGTTCCAATCCACATAACAAGTAGGAGAAAATGTTAACAATACCATTATCATAGGGCATCTATCATAAGAACAAAGGAGCATGTTTTAATTTGAGGCTTAAACTTACCTAATCCTTTTATTCTTGCTTGGCCGAAAATCTAGGACCATGGATCTAATTTCTACTAAACATTCTAGCATAGAAACATGGGATAAATCCCTACCATAAATTACATATTTCAAGAACATATCAAGCATGTCGAAATTTAGATCTTTATAATTCCTAGGTCCTTCCTTTGGTCTTATCTTGGCCGAAATTCTTCATGAGGTTTGCTTAGATTTTTAAGTAACCGAATCTTCATAGAACAAACAAGAGCTATTCTACCACAGGTGAGGGAAACTTACTTCCTTTCGCTTGTGGTTTTCCTTAGAGAGAAAAGTGTTCTAGGTGCCAAGGAAGGAGGAAGCTTCTTCTTCTTGTACCTCCTTTTGTTTCCTTTGCTTGGAAGGGCTAGAACTTGAAGGTTTCTTCTCGGAAATTAGCTTTCTTGGAGAAGAACTTAACTTAGCTATTAGAATGAGGAGAGGGAAGGGTTTCTTGGTTCGGTGAAGAATGAAGAAGGGAGAAGGAGGAAGAAGAAAAGAATTAAATCCCTTGTTTTTCTTCTCTAAACCTATTTATCCCTTTGCCAAATGAAACTGTTGGTGCGGTTTGCACTAACGATTTAACCCAAGTTTTGATGAATGACAAATCAGGTTAAGTTAGCCTGTTGTTGTCTAAACACTCTGATCGAGTGTGTAGGAGAAGTCCAGCTAGGTCGACGGGCTGATCGGATAGCTGGCGAGAAGTCCAAACGGGTCGACGGACTGACCGGACACTTGGCGAGAAGTCCAGCTAGGTCGACGGGCTGACCGGATAGCTGGCGAGAAGTCCAGAAGGGTCGAAGGGCTGACCGGACGTCTGGCAGGTAAGTGAGGTAAGTCACTGGAGGGGAGTGACTGCGAGGACACGTTCCCGGGAAGGGAACATTAGGCGTCGATCCGGCTTAGATCCATTTCGGATATCTAAGTCGAGATCGTGACTAGATTTCGGTCTCGGAAAGACGGAATCTAAGTCATACTCTTTGCTATCACTTTGTTGAACTTTAATTATGCTAACACTTTATTTTGCAGGATCTATTTTGTCTCGGACTAACCTTGTTTTGCAGGAAAGTCGTTCGCTGGAAAAAGGTGGTCCGGGCGCCCGGGAGGCACCCGGGCGCCTTGGAGGCACCCGGGCGCCTTGGAGGCAAAATTTATCCTGACCGCGCGTCGCCACTTGGAGCTCGCTGGTTGGACTTGCCACGTCTCACCAGGACGCCTGGAAGGGATCCAGGGCGCCCCGAGCTTCATATAAAAGATGGGGCGGAGGCAGAGACCAGCATCAACTCAGAACTCTTAGACTGCTTGCTCTGCTTCTCTGCGCTCCAACGACGCCAACAAAGCTCCGACACATTCTCTTGTCCTTGTGGTTTTCTTTCTGTCGGTATAACTTTGTTTTAATTTTCATTAGCATTCCTTGTACTTCCTTTTGTAATCATTATTTCGAATTGCTAGTGAATTGCCCAACGAAAGTGCTCACGGAGTACGGGCCTTCGAGTAGGAGTCGTCACAGGCTCCGAACGAAGTAAAAAACATTGTGTTCATCTGTCTAAGCTGTTTCATTTCCGCTGCGCTTAACTCTTTTATAATCGTTGTTTTTCGAATCGATATTCACCCCCCTCTATCGACGTTTCACGATCCAACAAGTGGTATCAGAGCTAAGTTCCGCTCTGATTTGGTGCAACCACCAATCAGACAGGGGGTGAAAATATTTTTTTTTCTCTTTACGCTTAATTCTAAATTGATATTATTGTTAATTTGGGAATTTTTGTCATCGCAATTAAATCTATATTGGTGCAACACTAAACTAGATACTGCTATAATCTTTTTCCGCACTACTAATCCAAGACCAAGTCTTGGGATATTTTTTCCGTTGTTTACTTGTGTGCAAAATGTCTCAACTAGAAGGCTTCAGTACAGTACGTCCTCCCCTATTCAACGGGGATGACTTCTCATACTGGAAGAAAAGAATGGAGGTGTACCTAAAAATGGATTACGATCAATGGTTCAGCGTTATAAAGGCCTACCAAGCTCCAACCGACAACTCCAGAAAACCACTAGACACGGAACAGTGGACTCCGGACATGAGGAAAAAGGCATCAACAGAAAACAAGGCAATCAACACGTTGTATTGCGGACTAACACGAGAAGAGCTGAATCGCGTCGGACCACATCAGAATGCTAAAGAATTGTGGGACAAACTGATTGAGTTGCACGAAGGAACAAGCGACGCGAAGGTAACAAAAAGAGACATACTTTTAAATAAAATATTTAATATAAAAATGCAGGAAGGGGAAACGGCAAGTCAACTGCATGCAAGAATCAAGGACGTCCTCAACGGACTCCACGCGATAGGCCACCAGATGGAAAATAGAGATTTAATAAGGTACGCACTAAATGCTTTTCCTCGTAATAGCTTGTGGGCATCAATCGTAGATGCCTACAAAATTTCGAAAAATTTATCTAAGTTAAAATTAGACGAGCTTTTTTGTGAGTTAGAATTACATGAACAAACTAATGCTGGAGTCGAGAAAGGTATTGCTTTATTTGCAGGCTCATCCAAAGAAAAGAAGAACAAGCCTGAATCTGAAGAAGATTCTGATCAAGATACCGAAGACGAAGAACACCTGGTGAACCTGGTAAGAAAAATGTTCACCAGGAGAAAAAGAAGCTTCAGCAAGAAGGACCTTCAAAAGATCAGTTCTCCCTCGGAACAAAAGAACGTGACGTGCTTCGGAGGCAACAAAAAGGGGCACTACAAGAACGAATGCCCAAGACTGAAGTTCGACAAACCGAAGCCAACCAAAAAGAAGGCTCTCAAAGCAACGTGGGACGACTCCTCAGATGAATCGGAGGCAGAAGAGCAGAAACACCAGAGCCATCTCGCGCTGATGGCCCACGAAGCTAAAACGGAAGACGAGTCGGAAGATGAAGACGGGTCTGAACCCGAATCAAGCCATGAGTCCGTACTCGTTTCTGAAGGCCCGGATGAGGTACATTTTAATTTAAACAAAAAATTCTTTAAAATTATTTCTTGCTTAAATAGTAAGTTAATTAAAATAGAAAATGAAAACAAATCACTCCTTGAGGAAAATCAAGATCTCAAGGAACAAATAAAAAATTTAAATCCAACTCAAGATCTAATACTTGAAGAGAATTCATCACTAAAATCAGAAATTAATAACTTAAAAGAAATACTAGAAAAAATCACTACAAGATCAAAAAATTTAGACTTAATCCTGAACAATCAAAAAGCATGTTATAATAAAATCGGACTTGGATACAAGTCGAACTCAAATAAAACCTTTAAGTCATTAATAACCCAATACAAATCAACTAATCAAGCTTGGGTTCCGAAGGCGTGTTTAACCACGCAAGTAGGAATTAATCAATATTATATACCTAATGAAAAAATATATTATATAAACTCGAATAAACTAAATCAAAAACCAAAACACAAATCAAAATTTAAGAATATTAAAACTCAACAAAATATAAATTATCACCAAGTTAATTATAACTATAAAAGGAATCAACACAAACCTAAAACGAAAATTTAAATTAAAGGCCAATAATTCAGGGGGAGGCTTCAGAATAGTTGGTACCTCCAAAACTAACTTACCCGACAGGGTAACCTAAACAAATTAACCCGGCAGGGTAATTAGGATTAGTTAAAAAGAGATCAAGTTTAACTTGAATCATGGTACTGGTGAAATTTTTGGATGATAGTAAGTTAGGGAAGCTTGGGCATCGCATGTCTAGAAAGATATGGTTTCGATCTGGTGCATTTGGCCAAGTGGAACTGACCGAAGCTACCCTTAAATGGATCCTAACTAGTGAGACCAAGGTTTAGTACTAAGCTCCGTGAATAGGACTATTCGAAAAACCTCGAAAGGTTGGTTACTTCTAATGACGTCCATGTGACTCACCAAGCTTAGAAGTTTATCCGAAGAATGCTTGTTTGTAGAGACCAAAGCTAAACCTGAATCTAACACAAGTTAAACCAAAACTCCATAATTAAAAATCCAATTCATCTCACAAAATTATAGGATTCCCTGATTGAAAACTTAGATCGGGTGAGATGACTAAGGATCAAAATCAAATTCAAATCAAATTAATTAAAATTAAAATTCAAATTAAATTAAACTTCGAATTAAAATTCAAATTAAATTTCGAATTAAATAAATTTCAAATTAAGTTAATTAAATTAAATTTCAGATTAAATTAATCAATTTAAATTTTGAATTGAATTAGTTAAATTTTGAACTAATCAAATTTCAAATTAAATAACTAAAATGAATTACGATTAATTTATTTTTAATTTTAAACCAAATTAACCTCAAAAAGTATTTAAAAAAAAAAAACGAGGCGGGCACCCCTGGTATACCCTTCTGCGGCGCCCCGGAAGGGATCCGGGCGCCCCGCCCGAAATCAACCCCGGGCGCCCGGAGTTCCCTATAAATAGGGGGCAGCAGGCGCCCCCAACACTTGCCACAAATCTCCTCATTCTTACCAAGGTTCTATCTGAACCTCAGTGTGAGAGTGTTCTAAAATTAAATTTTCTTGCAGTGAAGGCGCTGTAGCGACTCAACCGAGGTCATCAGTTCTATATTTTACGATGGCTCCTCGGTAAATCCTTTTTCCTTGTCTAATTTTTTTTTTAAATTTTGTCTTGATACCTTTTATTTAGAATATCTCTCTGATATAACAGTAGGAAACGAACAAATACTGGTGCTGGGCCCTCTAATGCTAGTACTGACCCTAGGTTTCCCACAGATGAACTTAGAGTTAGGTTTGAGTCAACCATTTATATGACCATTAGGACTAAATGCATAGATAGATCGTTCTTTTTAGTTTCTTGTGCTCCTGTTATGGAGGTTATAAACCACTATAACCTACGAAACCTTGTTGAATGTACTAGTTTGGTAAACATAAGTCTGTGTGCTGAATTTTGTAACAACCTAGTGAAAGTAGACGACCTTACCTATACTACTAGAGCAGCAGGTACTGATATCACGCTATCACCTACGACTATCCGGGAGTTTTTAGGGTTACGTCCATCCACTTGTCCCTTTTTGTGCTATCCTCCCGGGGATCTACCATTCGAAGATCCCTACTCACATATCACTCTTGATACGATTTATTCGTATTTTTTTTGGGGAGAGCGAGATCCCACTGTGACCCAGTTTAGGTTTGTAGAACTTCGAGTCCAGGACTACGCTCTTTATAGGGTCTTAGTCTTTTGCATCTTACCACTGACTACTCGGGACATCGCTGTGATGCGCCCATTCCACTCATTTTTACTCTATGCCCTGAGTCATAGGTTAGATATTGACATCACCTACATATCTTCTCCATCATTATCTACTCTGCTGGGTATGTGACTAATAGTCGAGTCCACATGCCTTTTTGTCACATTTTGACAGCATATATGTCCTCGTTGCACATTGATGTCACTAGAGGAGACATTCGTTGTATGACTAAGTTTGACGTCATAACAGCTAGGAACTTCTCTCTGGCTAATATCCACATAGATGAGGGTGACGGTACTATGTCTTGGCGGAGGGGGGCACGACACCATCATGACCCAGGCGCGTAGGGGGAGGCCGAGCAGGATGAGTTCATGCTTGCACTATTTCCGGAGGAGGTCGTTCCACCTCCACCACCAGCTCGAGCACCACGTCACGCACCACGCACTCTAGCCGACCGCTTGACTGGACTAGAGAGGGCCATGGCGAGTCTCCAGCAGGAGAACTCTGACTTTCAGCGTGACATGCGGCGAGAGGTCTCCGAGTTGCGAGCTGACGGGCAGACTCGACACACTGAGCTGATGACACTACTCCGCTCCTTAGGATCTGGATCACCCCCTTCCTCATCTCAGTAGCTCTAGTTGTGATACTTCAGTTATCTACATCACTTGTAGAATACTTATTGATCTATCTAGTGTTCTTTCTGATATGGATTGATTATGTTCGATCTTAATAGACTAGGAGTTTCAAATTTTAAAAATATTTTCAAAAATGGTTATTCTCAAACTATAGGTTAAAACATATTCTGTTTTCAAAACTTTCCTATTTTTAGATTTTTAAATAAATTTTTAGCCTTAGACTAGTTTAAAATCCTTAGAGAACATGTACCTATAGGACTAGTTTTGAGCATCTCACCAAAACCCTAGGCTTACCTTGCTTGTGTTTGATGAACATAGAAAGGGGTGAGATGCATAGGCCACTTGCCTAAGACTTAATATGCTTATTTCAGTGCATCGACATAAGTTTGGGCGTTAAATACAAAATATATATTAATCAAGTTAAGGTTGACCTTAACTTGACTAACTAAGTGAAAGCTGCTATCTTTTGATAAGTCAGTCAGTAACAAACTGGTTAGACATTTGATCTAATGTCAGGCTCAGGGGGAGAAATAAAACTACTTCAGTTTTTCAAATTAAACTTTAATATTATTTTTGACTCAACTTGATGAAAAATATGCAAATTTTTTCTGAAAAAGAATTCTACAAAAAGATTTTGAAAACTCCTTTGTCTACTTTGAATATTTTAAAACCATGTTTGTAAACTAACTCTTATAAAACTAAGTTGTTTCTAAGAATTGGGTTTTACTTTTTATTGAAAATTGATTTTGAAAATTAGATTTAACTTAGTTTTAAAAATTGAATTTAAAAATCTAATTCTTAAAATTTGATTTTACTTAATTTTGACAATTTGATTTAAATTAGTTGTAAAAATTGCTTTGATATTGAAAATTGTGAAAATTAGATTTTTTTAAAAAACTTAAGTTTACAAAATCATTTTTCCTTAATTTTGAAAATTGAATCTTTTTGTTGAAAAATAAATTTCAAAGTTTTAAAACTGATTGTTTCCTTAAATCTAAAACTTAGTTTTAGAATTTTGAATTTGTAAACTTATGTTTGAAAAGCGTTTCAAAGTTGAAACTTGTTTTGAAAATTTAAACTTGATATTGAAATTTAAAACTTATACAATTATGTTTGAAAATCAGACTATCTAAACTTAGCTATTTTTCTAAACAGCTAATGCTTTAAACAAGTTTTCAAAAGTTTAACTCCCCCAGATTAACTTGACATTATTTCTTACTTTGTCTGAAGTCTATGTTGATGCTTACTTAATCCATACTTATTTTTTTTGATGAATGCCAAAGGGGGAGGGTTAGGTGGTTAAGTTAGCTAAACCCATTTAAAAATACAAACTAACTTAAAAACCACATTAAATGCATGTTGTTTTATGCATATGTTTACACTAACTTAACCAGATTGTCATTCCATCAAAAAGGGGGAGATTGTTGGTGCGGTTTGCATTAACGATTTAACCCAAGTTTTGATGAATGACAAATCAGGTTAAGTTAGCCTGTTGTTGTCTAAACACTCTGATCGAGTATGCAGGAGAAGTCCAGCTAGGTCGACGGGCTAACCGGATAGCTGGCGAGAGGTCCAAACGGGTCGACGGGCTGACCGGACGCTTGGCGAGAGGCCCACCTAGGTGGACGGGCTGACCGGATAGCTGGCGAGAAGTCCAGACGGGTCGAAGGGTTGACCGGACGTCTGGCAGGTAAGTGAGGTAAGTCACTGGAGGGGAGTGACTGCGAGGACGCGTTCCCAGGAAGGGAACATTAGGCGTCGATCCGGCTTAGATCCATTTTGGATATCTAAGTCGAGATCGTGACTAGATTCCGGTCTCGGAAAGACGGAATCTAAGTCATACTCTTTGCTATTACTTTGTTAAACTTTAATTATGCTAACACTTTGTTTTGCAGGATCTATTTTGTCTCGGACTAACCTTGTTTTGCAGGAAAGTTGTTCGCTGGAAAAAGGTGGTCCGGGCGCCCTGGAGGCACCCGGGCGCCCTGGAGGCACCCGGGCGCCCTGGAGGCACCCGGGGGCCCTGGAGGCACCCGGGGGCCCTGGAGGCACCCGGGCGCCCTGGAGGGAAAATTTATCTTGACCGCGCGTCGCAACTTGGAGCTCGTTGGTTGGACTTGCCACGTCTCACCAGGGCGCTTGGAAGGGATCCAGGGCGCCCCGAGCTTCATATAAAAGATGGGGTGGAGGCAAAGACCAGCATCAACTCAGAACTCTTAGACTGCTTGCTCTGCTGCTCTGCGTTCCAACGAAGCCAACGAAGCTCCGACAACGTTCTCTTGTCCTTGTGGTTTTCTTTCTGTCGGTATAGCTTTGTTTTAATTTTCATTAGCATTCCTTGTACTGCCTTTTGTAATCATTATTTCGAATTGCTAGTGAATTGCCCAACGAAAGTGCTTACGGAGTACGGGCCTTCGAGTAGGATTCGTCATAGGCTCCAAACGAAGTAAAAAATATTGTGTTGATCTGTCTAAGCTGTTTCATTTCCGCTGCGCTTAACTCTTTTATAATCGTTGTTTTTCGAATCGATATTCACCCCCCCTCTATCGATGTTTCACGATCCAACAGAAACATGTCTTCATTCATTCTTTCAACTCCTCTTTTCCCCCGCTCCTTTAATTCCCACGAAAATAGAGAGAGGGAGGGAAGTAGAAAATTCTTCTTTTGCTTGCTCCTTTTCTTAACCAAGAGGGAAAAGAAGGTAAGCAACTTGGTTTTCTCTTGCTCTTTTTGCTTAGTTTTCTTTTCTCCTTTAACTAAATTTTTCATTCCTTTCTATCCAAATATTTCTCCTTATCCTAGTGGTTATCATTCATCAATTTATCTCCATCATTTATGGGAGGTTCAAGGTTCAATCCTTGACCTCACCTCTTCTTATTCTATATATTTTTTTTATTTTCCCTTTTCTCTTATTCTTTTCATTTCTATGCTCTAAGGAAAAATAATATTCATATATATATCCTATAATTTCATGGGTGTTACATTATTCTTGTAGTGATATTTATTTTGTGCACTTCTCTTTTTAAGTCACTTTGCACTTATGTACTTACTCCCTATTTTCCATTATGTTTGATGCGGCGATAAGAAGAGTCTATCTGGCGCAAGTCAATTACCACGGTGAAGGAAAGTCAAAGAGGTGAACGTGTAAGGTTAAGCAAGGTACAATCAGTATGGGTGCCTCAACCGATCAGTCGTGGTGGATCCAGACAAAAAAAGAAGAGGGTGCTCAAAGAAGGGAGCTAGAGCTTGTCTTCCTTCTCGCTTCCCCTTGGACTGCAGCATACTGGTGGAATTTTCCGGGAGCAAGGGGGTGCTCAAGTACACCCCCGCTCCCCCTAGATCCGCCACTCATTAGAGGGATTATTGTCTGGTCGGTCAAACGGTCGGCAACCGATGCTCTAATTAATTGACCTGCTGAATGGCCCAGGAGCCCGTGCCGAACATGCTTGTAATACGGGCTGATCAAGGAGTTTGATCGGCTCTGGGTACGACATTGGCATTGCACTCATAAACAGATCATCCGGCCGGTGTAAGGAATAACACTACACAGGAGGGAAAGATAATTAATAAGGGGAAGAAAAAACAAAGGGGAACATGACATCTATTAATAAATGTGTAGAAGACAAGACAAAGATGCCTTCAGTTTGTCATTAAACCACACCATTAAATAAGGAAAGATGAAAGGTCATGCAGAAAGGTATAAAAAGGGTCTACAGGTATGAGGAACAGGAAAGAAAAATATTTCTGAGTTCTACGATTCTCTACTTTCTTACTCTCTTCCCCTGTTCTAACTTGAGCGTCGGAGGGCCAACGCTAGGGACCCCTTCCCTAGTCTTGGTTTTGTTTTGCAGGATCATCGAAGTCTTCTTCCTGTCAGTGGACACCCCATTCTCAATTTTCCAGCTTCCTTCATTTGGACAGGATCAATTTGGCGTCGTCTGTGGGAACGTTGCCGTTATTTGAATAAGAAGATAGAAGATGATGGACGACTCACAATAGTGACACTGATGCAAGAGGAACTCGATGCACTAATACAAGCTCAAGCTATGAAAATTTAGAGCAACAACAATAGGTGATGGCCGATCGGCCAACGCATGAGCCTGCCGCCGCCTCTGCAACAGGTTGATAAACTGAAAGAGAAAGAGAAGATTTAGCGGATCAATTTTTCGCTCAGCTCCTATGAGGACGTCCGTAATGTGCCAATTCCCTTCAACCTAGCGCTGTCATGGGCTCCCCCAGTAGAAAGAGGCCGAGCGGATAGAGACCGGGAATCCTCCTCAGATAAGGCACCCGTACAGGATGAATGAAAGGGAAAGGCGCGTAGGGAAGACAACTCGACCGAGCGGGTCAATTAATATTTTTTGAAGGGAATCCTAAGTGAACCCCTACCAAAGCACTATATGTAAGATTCAGTAATTAAATAATAAGGGTTATTAGAGCAATAACCTTATTAGATTTTATGGGTATTTTAAGAAATTTTTGGGGATTTAAATGGAGGTCGTATGATATATTTTACGGGGATGGATTTATTAGACTTGGAGAAAGACTATTTGGAGTACCCATTTAACATGGAAGTTGATTGGAATATGAACTTAGGGTTTGATTGACTTACCCTAAGTAAATAGGTATATAAGCTTAAGATTTAATCAAAGCTTTATCCTGATCTTTTCTTTCTCCCAATTCCTTTCCCCTATCTCCGTCTATTCCCCCACCTCATGAGTGTCGATCACTTCATTGATTCATAATCGGCGCCGATCATCGGCTGATGACATGCCCTAGCTCCACGCTGCTCCCTACCATGCATGCTGCCATCGCCGTCGATCGTGGGAGAGAAGGCCATCGCCTCCCACCTCCTATATCGATTGCCTGAGTCCGTCCGGTCGTCTTTCTTCTTGGGTCGCTATCCTGTGAGGGCAGATCGTTGGCCAAGAAGGGAGATCCCATCCTTAGCCTCGATCTCCCATTGTTGCACGTTCACGCACCACATCTTCGACCTTCGGACACAGCACTCCAGCCGATTCTTCTTCTCTCGATTTCCTCCGCCCGATGCCCTAGCGCCGTCGCCGATCTCCTCTGTCTTGGATCGACATCAACTTGGTCGGAAAGGAAGCTGTGGATATGGATTTGTGCTTCGGCGAGGATTGTGTTAGTATTAGCCCTAGTACCAATTATGAGATGATTGTAAAGGGCTCATTTTGTATCATATATCATTATTAATAAAAGTCAAAGTTGGTTATTATATTTATTTTAGTTCAATGCCGATTGAATAAGTATAATAATATCCTTGGGTAGTAGGTTCTTATCTACAACATATCAATTGGTTGAATTGATAGTGAGATATTATATATATACATGGAACACTACTCTTAACTATTCCTAGTCAAGCATTAATATACAAGGACAATATTAATGCGTTGAGACTAGCATGTAGGTCAACGGATGACTTAATCTCACAAGTCATGGATATGAGATATCAGGTTGACACATGGGTATATATTAGAAAATATATACTGAATGACTCGCCATGAGAATATTTTATGGATCGTTATATGAGTGTCATAAACATTCTCATGTGACTATCGGTATGAATATTCCTTAGACCTAAAGTCACTACGGTTCCCGACATAGGGAGTTGTGTACTTTGGTATCGGCAAACGCCACCTGTAACAAGGTGGACAATAAAGTCGATCACTGGGTATGCAATGAATTATGCGGAGGGATGTAAGTGATGTAGATGGGATCTATCCCTTCCATATGACGGAAGCGATATTTGTGGGCCCCTTGATTAGTAGGACACAAGAAGGCATGACCATGCTTAAATGAGTCAATATGAGATATTGAGCTTATTTGATTGAGTGTGTCTACTTAGAGATCATGAAACACAAAGATTGATAAGAGGATGACACGTTCTATGTCTCATTGATCAATCTAGATATCAAGGATAGAAGGATTGAGTCACACAAGATAATAGACACGGAAAGGTTAGGTCGGATCTCGACATTCTCGTCACTTGGGTAGCAATGATACTTTGCTAGATGTAACTCATTGCTTATGTTTCTAAAATAGTTTTAGATATATTGCCAACGTTACGAGAGCCTATTATGTCACACACAAAGAACATGTTGATTTGGAGATGGATTATAGGGTTAAGTTTAATCTGAATTATACACATTGAGTTAGACTCGAATGAATTCAGATTAGACTCATAGAGTAATGAGTTAGACTCATTGGTTTATTGGGTTAATGGCTTATTGGGTTAATGGTTAATCTAATATTCTAAATCCAACCCATTAAGATTAATGAATATTAATAGAGATTAATATATCATTAATCAATAGGAAGATCAAGAGACAAAAATATTTTGTATTCATTGGATGAATATAAAAGCCATTTGTAAAAGTAACCTTTAGGTGAAGTAACCTTTTTGGTAAAGTAACCTTTTTGGTGAAGTAACCTATTTGGTAAAGTAACCCTTTTGTGAAGTCACCTTATATAGATGAAGTGACCTTTCGGGTGATTATGCTCTTCTTGATTTTTGCTCTTCTTCCTTCTTCCACTCTTGGCCAAAATCTTCCACAAGAGGTTGCTAGCACAACCTTTGGATGTTTCTTTCTCCATTTCATGTGTTCATGAGATGGACGGAGAACGTGTTCGTGTGGATACCATAGAGGCGCGGACGTGTTGATCGCGCTGAGATCTACATCCTAAAGAAACGTTGCTGTCGGGATTGTGAAGGGCACACAACAAAGGTATATATCTTTGAACAAAACTTATGTATATGGTTTCCTTTGCATGGATCTTCTGGATAGGAACTTATTTTTCCGTTGCGCTTTTCAAAATGTTTAGTGCTATAGTTCCTTATAGATTGGACCATGGGAGGTTAGCTGAAGTCACCATATCTTCTACTCTAGCTATCCCTTACCACTAAGGTTGGTGCTGGATTTCTTCCCTTGGCCCAACATGAAGCTGTTGGTGCGGGAAGCATCCGACGATCGAACCTTAGTTTTGATAATGGCAAAGGGATTCAAAGTTAAGTTTAATTGTTATCTAATGTGTATAACAGAGTGTTTTAGGAAAGTCCTAGCTGGGGTTAGGCAAGGAAAAACCCTAGGGTGTGGTAACCCTAGGTCATAGGGGGTGGTAACCCTGTGCGAGAAGTCTTGGCGGGTCGACGCTTCGGGCAAAAATCCTAGGGGGTGGTAACCCTAGGTTAAAATCCTGGTGTCACGAACCGGGTAGAAGTCTGGATGGGTCGAGGACCGGACATCCAGCATGAAGACCGGAAGCATCGGACATTGAGCAAAAGTCCAGTCGATCTGGAGGATCATACTGGCAACAGGTAAATATCCTGAGAGGAGTAGATGAGGACGCGTTCCCCAGAAGAGGGAACAGTAGGTGTCGGGTCGACCTAGGGTTTCCGGTAGGAAATCCGAAGTCAGACTCGGACAGTCCGGTGATTGTCAAATTTATTTCTATATATTATCTTTTGTGTTCTAATTCTGTTTTGCAGGAAACTAACCTTTTTGTGTAGAGTTAGAAGTGACCGGGATCGGTCGACCGAACCTTGGGATCGGTCGACCAAACCTTGGGATCGGTCGACCGAATCCACATATCAGTAGATCAGATCTCCAGAGGTTGGACCGGGCTCGACCGGGGGATCGGTCGACCGAACCTTGGTATCGGTCGACTGAACCTAGGTTGGTTGTCGACTGGATCAGGCTGACTGGGCTTAGTTAGAAGAGCTTATCGGTCGACCGAACAGGTTTATCGATCGATCGAACCTCAGATGGAAGCGGAGCGAGAGGATCAGGCGGATCGGATGGGAGAAGATCGCCTGATCGGTCGACCGAATAAGGGATCGGTCGACCGATCCGCGTCGGGTCAAACTTGATCCCGAGACTTGGGGATCTGGATCAGACTTGTAGAGGCTATAAAAGGAGGCTCAGGATGCAGCTTCAAAAGAGTAACAACAATTTGAACAGAAGAACGTGTGATATTGTACGCTGCTATGAAAGCTTCAACCAGACTCTGCTACTCGGACAATCGACAACCACTTCATTCATCTTTGTACTTGTCGGTATAATCTTTTAAAGTCTTATACTTGTACTTATTCACTTGTAAAGATTTGCGCTATATAGTTGTTGCCCACCGAAAGCGGTCAACGACCGCGAGCCTTCGAGTAGGAGTCAAGATAGGCTCCGAACGAAGTAATTCGACTGTATCTTCTGTGTGTGTTTGCATTTACTTTCTGCTACGTTTAGTTACTCGAACGATTTTTGAAAAACATGAAATAGCCACGAGCGCTATTCACCCCCCCCTCTAACGCTTTCGATCCAACAATTGGTATCAGAGCGGGGTCGTTTTGAATCGGTGCAACCACCATTCAAAACAATTTCTTCGTGGTATTTTCAGATTTTTCGGAGTCAATTAGAATTTAGCCTTATAACTATATTCTAATTCTTTTCTCGAATCGATTTTTTCTCGAGGTTGGTGCAACACCAGCCGAGTTCGTGTTCTATTTTTTATACTTCCCGCACTACTAATTTAGGACCAAGTCCTGGAATTTTCTTGTTTATTTTCTTTGTATTTAGTTGATCTAAAATGACCCTTCAAGAAGGCTATAGTACTGTCCGTCCCCCGCTCTTCACCGGAGAGGACTTTGGTTACTGGAAGGGTAGAATGGAGAACTTCCTGAAGATCCAGTTTGAGACGTGGATGATCGTCAAGACTGGTTTGGATCTGCCAATGGATAAAGACTAAAATCCTACACCCTGCGAGGATTGGGAACTTGCATTAATCAAGAAGGTGGAGGCAAATGCTAGAGCAACTTGTACCCTCCAGTGCGGACTAACAAAGGAGGAGTTAAACCACGTCGGTCCATTCTCGAGCGCCAAGGAGATATGGGAGAAGCTGATCGAGCTTCACGAAGGGACCTGCGATACCAAAGTAAGTGTTGGATCGAGACGCGCTAGAGGGGGGGTGAATAGCGCTCGCGGCTATTTTGATCATATCGGAATCGTAAAACTATCAAAGTAAATGTACGCAGCGGAAATAACGAATGCAATCACAGAGGGACACAAGAAGTTTTACTTCGTTCGGAGCCTAGGTCGACTCCTACTCGAAGGCCCGCGATCCTTGATCGCTTTCGGTGGGCAACACTTATAAGTACGAAAAGGAGTACAAGATTTACAATTAGTACAGTAATTAAAAACAAGTATACCGATGACAGAATCATAATCTCGAAGCTCTTGGTCGTCGTGGACTCGTAACAGCACTTCAGGGTCGTTGATTGAGCAGCACGCAACACAAGGATCGCTTGGAAGTTGTTGTTTTTCAATGCTGCTCGAAGTCCCCTTATAAAGGGCATCCAAGGAGCCTTGAAGGCCTCTCAAGGCGCCTCCATAGCTCTGAGTCCACGGTGCAGATGAGCGCTGACCATTCTGCGCCTTATCACCTTGAAGGCGCCTTCATGGGTCTTCAAGGCGCCTCCGTAGCCAACCGAGGCGCCTTCAGCCCTGCTTCGCGGCCAGGTCAGCTTTTGCACCCGAGGCGCCTCCAAGCTCCATGGAGGCGCCTCGGACACTGTTCATCCGAGGTTAATCTTTGCACTTTGGTCCCTGCAAGATACATTAATCCCAAATATACCCTACAACACAAAGTTAGCACATAAAGCATAATAGAAGTGATAATGATAGTCTCCGGACTATCCGAGCCTGACTTCGGGTTTCCGACTGGAAACCCTAGGTCGACCCGACGCCTACTGTTCCCTCTACGGGGAGCGCGTCCTCACCTACTCCACTCAGGAGATTTACCTGTTGCCTGTGCGATCCTCCAGATCGACTGGACTTTTGCTCAGCACTCGACGCTTCCGGACTTTCTGGACATCCACTTCCCGGCCAATCCAGTCTTTCACCTGGTTCGCGACACCAGGACTTTCCACCTAGGGTTACCACCCCCTAGGACTTTTGCCTGAAGACATCGACCTACCAAAACTTTCCGCATAGGGTTACCACCCCCTATGACCTAGGGTTACCGCCCCCTAGGGTTTTCCTTTTGCCTAACCGCAGCTAGGACTTTCCTGACATCCTCAAGTAGACTTGTTAGACTACCAAACATCTTAACTTTGAATTCTTTGCCATTATCAAAACACGAGTTCGATCGTCGGATGCTTCCCGCACCAACAATCTCCCCCTTTTTGATTATGGCAACTCAAATTCAAAGTTAAGTAAACAAACGAATAGACATTTTTAACACAGGCAAATCTGCTAAGTATAGATGTCCAAAATAACTAAAGAAAATTTGCCTTATATGCTCTCCCTTAACTTTTTGCTCCCCCTTAACTTTTGCTCCCCCTTAACTTTTTGTTTACATTTTTGCTACTCTCCCCCTTTGACATATATCAAAAATGGGTAATAATAAATGTTTGATTGAGTTGTACTAAGGTTAACAGGTTAGCTAAGTTCAACAGGGTTTGAAAGTTAATTTCAATTGGAACTTAGTTTCAATAAAGTTTTAAGACAAGGTTATTCATTTAAGTTCAGTTGGTCCTTAAGTCCAAGCACAAGACATGTTCAATAGATTGATTTATTAGGTATCAGAGCCATAAAGAGCAAAAACATTCCTTAAGAAGAAAATTGAGTATCCCTTACCAACTGTCTAACCTTTAGTTACTTGCTGATAGTCTACAGGACAATAGTTTTCACTAGGTTAGTCAAGTTAAGTTATTTTGGTCCAGATAGACTTGACTAGAGCTGGAGAACTTAACTTGATTAATGTTTATTGCATATTTAACACCCAGACTCATATTGATGCACAGATATAAGCATTCTTGAGTCTAGGCTATACCCTATGCATCTCACGCCGTTCTATGTTTGTCAATCACAATAAAGGTAAACTTAGGTGCTTTGTGAGATGCTCTGGCTTAATTCTAGGGGAACATGATATCTAGGGGGAAAAACCTAGGCTAATTCCAGAATTTTAAAATCTAGGAAAAAAAAATTGGAGTTTTGAAAACTGTTTTTCCTAGAATTTGAAAAAAACAATAAAACCTATGCTCATAACACATAAAACTGAGTAACAACATGTCTAATCAATTTAAAGCATCCAAGATATACATCAAAAGCTGAGTAAGAGAAAGATCCCAAATGTCAATAATATGTCAAGGCAGGTGAACAGATATAATCAAGCAGGTGGATCGTCGGCTGGAGGATCGGCTAGGTGCTGCTCAGCTGGTGGCTGAGGCTGTCCTTGACGCCGAAGCTCGCCTCGAAGAGATGCGAATCCAGCAGCTATCTCAGATCGCATAGTCCGAAGAAAACGATGCGTCTGTGTGGACTGGATCTCAAGTCGAGTGAGTCTATCCTCGACAGAGAGTGGTGCTGAAGATGACGACCCAGCTGAAGAGGAGGGTCCGGCAGAGGTGGAAGGATCTGCGAAGAAGTCCTCTGCCAGGAAATCTGGCCACTCCTCATCTGCATCAGGAGCGCCCTCGGCCTCTGGAGCACCAGGGGCAGCAGCTGGTGGTGGTCGGCCCTTCCAGGCCAGAATCCCCTCGGCAGTGATCTCTGTCCCTGCTAATCTAAGGCTACGCTGACCAACCTCATCATAGAGGGTAAGTGGGATGAGAACCCCTCTAGTAATGTCTATCCTAGAGCTGGAGAATATCTGGGTCAGGATATGACAATAAGGCATATGAATTACTCCAGATGTGACTGTTTTAGATGCAAGGATGATATTATGAAACATATGGAGGGCTATGTCTATATCCAGGTGCTGGGTGAGGGCGTACAAGAAAAACGAGTGGGACGGTCGCATCGTCGAGACATCCCGAGTTGATAAGGGTAGAATACAGGCTGTCAGGACTCTGTACATAGCATAATCCTGAACTCGAAGAAGAGTGGATCTGAACTCAGTCAGGCCTAAGGGTCTCTCCTCCCCATAGAAATGCATGTAAATGTCGTCTAATGTAACGTGGGAATAGGAGGCACCAAAAGGTAGGGGCCTACTTGGATAACATAAAAATGTACACTCAGACTCCCTAATCTCTAGGCTGGTGCGAAGTAGTGATGGAGTGAACTGAATGTCTGTACCTCCTACCCTGGTGGTATAAGTTCTATCATCAACCTTTTCAAGGTTGTGATAGAACTGGGCACATAGGACTTGATTGACAGTTGTGGTGCAATCAACCAGTTTATCTAAATGATAATGAGTTATCATTTAGATAGTGGGTTGACAATTTTGTGACAAAAACTCCCTACCAATATATCTAGGTTTGATTGACTCAAAGGTAAACCTAGAGAAATCTATCCTATGCTGTTCCGAGGGGAATCTCAGATCCGTGGAAGGGGCCCGTGCTGGTGTGGTATCCACAATACGACGCTTCCTATTATGCAAGAAAAATTGCAAAAACTAGCAAAAATATAGGATTTAAGCACTTAAAGAAGGGTTTAGATTGTACCTAGGAGGCATAGCTTGGATTTAAAGGGAAGGAAATAGGTAGAAGGCGCCTTGGTTGGGAAGAAACCGAAGAGATCGGTGGTTTACGGCGAGACACGAACAGAAGCAAAAATGCTTCTGTTCGTGACAAAAGAGAGGTTTTAAGGCGCCTTAAGATCCCTTTAGGGCGCCTTTGGAGGCGCCTTAAGGGCTTCTTAAGGCGCCTTAAGTGAGCGGCGGGAAATTTCCCGCCGCTGCTTGAGGGCACCTCCTCTTAGATGGAGGCGCCTTTGGATGCTACGTGTCCCAAATTTTTTTTTTTTTTAATCGACACATTCTTTAAGGTTTAGTTTTGATAAAAACAATATGGTTTTAGAAATTTAAATTAAGTTTTAAAATAATTTTGAAATTTATTTTGAAAAGATTTTTTAAATAATTTTGAAATTAATTTTGAAAAGATTTTTTAAATAATTTTGAAATTGATTTTGAAAAGATTTTTTAAATAATTTTGAAAAGATTTTTTAAATAATTTTGAAATTAATTTTGAAAAGATTTTTAAATAATTTTGAAATTGATTTTGAAAAGATTTTTGAAAAGATTTTTAAATAATTTTGAAATTGATTTTGAAAATATTTTTTAAATAATTTTGAAATTAATTTTGAAAAGATTTTTAAATAATTTTGAAATTAATTTTGTTACTTAGTCATCTCACCCGATCTAAATTGTCAATCAGGGAATCCTATAATTGATGTGAGATGATTTATTGTTGAATTCAAGGGTCTGGTTTAACTTTGTGTTAGATTCAGGTTTAGCTTTGGGTTCAACAAGTAAGCATTCTTTGGATAAACTTCTGGGCTATGGTGAGTCACAAGGAGCTCATTAAAGTAACCAGGCCTTCGAGATTTTCCAAATAGTCCTACCCATTGAACTTAATACTAAAACTTGGTCTAACTAGTTAGGATCCATTTAAGGGTAGCTTCGGTCAGTTCCACTTGGCCAAATGCACCAGGTCGAAGCCATATCTTCCTAGACATGCGATGCCCAAGCTTCCCTAACGTACTATCATCCAAAAACTTCACCAGTACTGTGGTTCAAGTTAAACTTATCCCGTTTTAATCTAACCTTAATTACCCTGCCGGGTAATCTATTCTTGTTTTACCCATTCCGGGTAAATTAGGTTCAGTTACCCTGTCGGGTAGTTCAGTTGGAGGTGCCAGCTAGTTTGGATCCTCCATCTACTTTTCATTTTCATAATTTCGACTTGTTGAATTTTGAATTTGTAATTTAATTTTGAATTTAATTTCGAATTTTAAATTTTGAATTTGATTTTTAATTCTAAATTTTTAATTTGATTTCGAATTTTGAATTTGATTTTTAATTTTAAAATTTTAATTTAATTTCGAATTTTAAATTTTGAATTTGATTTTTAATTTTAAAATTTTAATTTAATTTCGAATTTTAAATTTTGAATTTGATTTTTAATTTTAAATTTTTAATTTAATTTCGAATTTTGAATTAAGATCGTTTTCATTTTAGCTTTCCCTGGATCACGGCCTCGATATGGTCTGTCGAGGTAGTATATTTGATCCTTCGGAACCCAGTATTGGCCAAGTCCAATTTGATTTATCAATTTGGACTTGGGGACTCATGCTTGGACTGATTTACTACTTTGTTTGTTTATTAAGGATAAATAAGATTTGTATTTGTTTTTACTTTTATATCCTATCCCAGTTCTATTGTAGACGGCTCTTTGTGTCCCAAGAATTAGATCCAAATTCTTGGAGCCCAGAGAGAACTTTTCTAAAGTAATTTTTAAATCTTTTAACTGATTTTTCAGATTTGAATTTTCTTTCTCAAGTTGTTGTACATGAGTTGAATCTTCAGTTAAAGATTTTGAGTTAGTTACTCCTTTAAGAATGGTTACTTCTTTTAAAAGTGACTTAATTTTTAAATTTGACTAGGCTAATTTACGAAGTAAATAATTGACTAAATTATTAAGCCTAGGAATACTTATAGCGGAGTCTGGCCCTTCGGAAACGGATGCGGATCCGTGGCTTTGCTCGGAGTCGGCTTCTGACTCGCTCTCGGATTCGCTGATCTGGTCCCGGGCCATCAATGCGAGTAAACTCGTTTGATCGAGTTCGTCGTCTTCGTCCTCCGAAGAGGATTCGTCCCAGGTTGCCTTTAGGACTTTCCTTCTTCTTTGCTTCTTGGCTTCCTTTAGATTGGGGCAGTTGGCTTTTATATGCCCCTTTTGGTTGCACCCGTAGCAAGTGACTTCGAATTTTGTCTTTGAGTTCTGTCGAGCCTCCTTGGATTTAACTGCCTTCTTCAGATCTTTCTTGTTGAAGCCCTTCTTCTTCTTGTAGAGTTTCTTTACAAGATTCACAAATTCGCTGGCCAGTTCATCTTCTGAATCTTCTGAATCGGGTTCGTCTTCTGATTCCGATTCAACTTTTCGCCGTCCTCTTGATTCCCGTGTTCGACTCGTTCCTGCAACCAAAGCAATCCCTTTCTCGGATGGCTGTGCATTAGTTTGTTCATGGAGTTCGAATTCACTAAATAATTCGTCTAATTTTAAGGAGGACAAATCCTTAGAGACTTTATAGGCATCTACCATTGATGCCCATAATGTACTCCTAGGGAATGAGTTAAGGGCATACCTCATTATATCTCTATTTTCTACCTTCTGCCCGATTCCATGTAGAGAATTCAGGATATCTTGAATTCGGGCGTGCAAAGAGCTTGCCGTCTCGCCTTCCTGCATTTTCAAATTGTATAGTTTATTTAGTAACAAATCACGCTTACTTACCTTGGTTTCCGAGGTGCCTTCGTGAAGTTCGATCAGTTTCTCCCATAGCTCTTTTGCGGAGGAGAATGGACCGACTCTGTTGAGCTCTTCTTTGGTAAGACCGCACTGAATGGTGCAGGTGGCTTTGGCGTCTGCTTCCACCTTTTTGATAAATGCTGGCTCCCAGTTCTCACAGGATGTAGGCTTACCGTCTGTATCAGTTGGTAGTTGCAGTCCTGTTTTGACGATCATCCAGGTGTCGAACTGGATCTTTAGATAAATCTCCATTCGCCCCTTCCAATATCCGAAGTCTTCTCCGGAAAACAATGGGGGACCAACGGTGCTAAATCCTTCTTGTTGGGCCATTTAGATCTATAAAACGAACAGAAACAACAAGATCTATTCCAAGACTAAGTCTTGGATTAGTAGTGCGAGAGGAAAAAAAAATTAACAGGCTCAAGTGGTATTGACCAGCTTTGAGCAGAAAATCGATTCGTAAAAAGAAATTAGAATATAGCTATGAGGCTAAATTCTAATCGACTTCGAACAAAACCACGAAAAAAAAATTGTCTCGAATAGTGGTTGCACTGATTCAAGACGACCCCGCTCTGATACCAATTGTTGGATCGAGACGCACTAGAGGGGGGGGGTGAATAGCGCTCGCGGCTATTTTGATCGTATCGGAATCGTAAAACTATCAAAGTAAATGTACGCAGCGGAAATAACGAATGCAATCACAGAGGGACACAAGAAGTTTTACTTCGTTCGGAGCCTAGGTCGACTCCTACTCGAAGGCCCGCGATCCTTGATCGCTTTCGGTGGGCAACACTTATAAGTACGAAAAGGAGTACAAGATTTACAATTAGTACAGTAATTAAAAACAAGTATACCGACGACAGAATCGTAATCTCGAAGCTCCTGGTCGTCGTGGACTCGTAACAGCACTTCAGGGTCGTTGATTGAGCAGCACGCAGCACAAGGATCGCTTGGAAGTTGTTGTTTTTCAATGCTGCTCGAAGTCCCCTTATAAAGGGCATCCAAGGCGCCTTGAAGGCCTCTCAAGGCGCCTCCATAGCTCTGAGTCCACCGTGCAGATGAGCGCTGACCATTCTGCGCCTTATCACCTTGAAGGCGCCTTCCAAGGCGCCTCCGTAGCCAACCGAGGCACCTTCAGCCCTGCTTCGCGGCCAGGTCAGCTTTTGCACCCGAGGCGCCTCCAAGCTCCATAGAAGCGCCTCGGACACTGTTCATCCGAGGTTAATCTTTGCACTTTGGTCCCTGCAAGATACATTAATCCCAAATATACCCTGCAGCACAAAGTTAGCACATAAAGCATAATAGAAGTGATAATGATAGTCTCCGGACTATCCGAGCCTGACTTCGGGTTTCCGACCGGAAACCCTAGGTTGACCCGACGCCTACTGTTCCCTCTACGGGGAACGCGTCCTCACCTACTCCACTCAGGAGATTTACCTGTTGCCAGTGCAATCCTCCAGATCGACTGGACTTTTGCTCAGCACTCGACGCTTCCGGACTTTTTGCTGGATATCTGCTTCCCGGCCAATCCAGTCTTTCACCTGGTTCGCGACACCAGGACTTTCCACCTAGGGTTACCACCCCATAGGACTTTTGCCTGAAGACATCGACCTACCAAGACTTTCCGCATAGGGTTACCACCCCCTATGACCTAGGGTTACCGCCCCCTAGGGTTTTCTTTTTGCCTAACCGCAACTAGGACTTTCCTGACATCCTCAAGTAGACTTGTTAGACTACCAAACATCTTAACTTTGAATTCTTTGCCATTATCAAAACACGAGTTCGATCGTCGGATGCTTCCCGCACCAACAGTAAGTAAGCGGGATTTATTATTCAATAAATTGTATAACTTAAAAATGCAGGAAAATGAGACAGCAAGCCAGCTTCACGCGCGCATTCAGGACCTCCTAAATGACCTTCACGCAATCGGCCAAAGAATAGAAAATCGTGACATAATAAGGTACGCGCTTAGCGCCTTTCCAAGGGACACCTTGTGGGCATCCATGGTTGATGCTTACAAGGTTTCTAAGGACCTCTCTTCAATCAAATTAGATGAACTTTTTTCAGAATTAGAATTGCATGAACAGACTAATGCACGCCCAGTCGAGAAAGGTGTTGCTTTGGTTGTAGGTACCAGCAGAACACGTGAACCAATGTCAAGGTGCAAAACTATGCCCAAGTCCAAAGATGAATCAGATGCAGAGGATGACGACGAAGTTGTTTCCGAACTAATAAAGCTCGTACGGAAAATATGCAAGTCGAAAAAGGTGAATCAAGCAAACACGAAGGACAAATCTGAAGTCACCTGTTACGGCTGTAACCAGAAGGGGCACTACAAGCCAGATTGTCCAAACAAGAAGAAAAGAAGGAAGGTATTAAAGGCGACCTGGTCCGAGTCATCAGATGAATCCAATTCCGACATAGAAGAACCAACAAGCTTCCTCGCGTTGCTAGTACAAGTAAATATTGACGAAACCGAATTCGAGTCCAAAATCGAGAGCGAGTCGGAAACTGAGTCCGAGCGAAGCCACGAATACACATCCGTTTCTGAAGGACCAAAACCCACAGTAAGTGCTTTAATGTCTAGTATTAACTTAGATGACTCGGAAAATTTAATTCCGTACTTGCTTAAAAAGTTGGCTAAATCCAACATCCGGGTTAAGTTGCTCCAAAAGGAGGTAACCGCCCTTAAGGGAGCGACTGACTCGAGTTCTTTAACTGAGTCAGTTCAAATTGGAAGTTCAACTCAAGTCCAACAACTTGAGGAAGAAAATTTCAATTTGAAAACTCAAATTAAAGAACTCAAGGACACGTTGGAATGGTTCACCTTGGGTTCCAAGAATCTGGATCTGATTCTTGGGAAACAGCGAGCCGTTTACAACAAATCCGGACTTGGATTTAAGACCAAAACAAAGTTTAAATCATACTTATCGTTAGTACATAGAAATAATAGAAACACAATTCAAGCATGGGTCCCCAAGTCAAACTTGGTTAATCAAGTTGGACCTGGTCACTATTAGGTCCCCAAAGATTAGATCCATTTCCTTGATAGATCATATCGAGGCTATGATCCAGGGGGAGCCTATAGAAAGACCATCTTTACCAATAAATAGAACTGATTGATGCTTGTTTATTTATTTTTCCTTGCAATATACATGCTTAGACTAGGATAGCTTAAAGATCTAGGCATAATTTACACTTGCTAGTTAAATCTAGGAGTTTGAAAAAGAAAAATTGAATATATATTTCTTTGAGCGATTCTGTCTAGGAAGGGGTGGATGATCCCATATCCAAGAAGGCCTAGAGCCTCGCCCTGACCTGGGAATCAATCATGGAAAGACATATTTAATTGACTAATTGGAAAACCTAAGTTTAACTCAAATGGAAATTAATCCTTAGAAATAACCTAAATTAAAGATAACCATCTCACAAAATTACTTAAGATTACCTGATTAATAATTTAGAATCTGGTGAGATGGATCTAAGTTCAAATTGTTCAAAATTTAAGCAAATCAAATAAAACCAATCAACCTTTATCCAAAAAAAAAATATTATTTGAAAAATTATTTTAAAATTATTTTAAAAATCTTTTAAAAACTTAATTTCAAAAATATTCTTTGAAATTTTTTTTCAAAATCATTTTAAAAATCTTTTAAAAACTTTATTTCAAAATCATTTTAAAAATCTTTTAAAAACTTAATTTCAAAAATATTCTTTGAAAAATTATTTCAAAATCATTTTAAAAATATTTTAAAAACTTTATTTAAAAATCTTTTAAAAACTTAATTTCAAAAATATTCTTTGGAAAATTATTTCAAAATCATTTTAAAAATATTTTAAAAACTTTATTTCAAAATCATTTTTAAAATATTTTAAAACTTAATTTCAAAATCATTTTTAAAATCTTTTAAAAATTAATTTCAAAATCATTTTAAAAATCTTTTAAAAACTTAATTTCAAAATCATTTTTAAAATCTTTAAAAACTTAATTTCAAAATCATTTTAAAAATATTTTAAAAATTAATTTCAAAATCATTTTAAAAATCTTTTCAAACTTAATTTCAAAATCATTTTAAAATCTTTTAAAACTTAATTTCAAAATCATTTTAAATCTTTTAACACTTAATTTCAAAATTATTTTAAAAACTATTTCAAAATCATTTTAAAAATATTTTAAAACTTAATTTCAAAATTATTTGAAAAATTATTTGAAAATTATTTTAAAACTTAATTTCAAAATTCTTTGAAAAATTAGTTCAAAATCATTTTAAAATCTTTTAAAACTTAATTCCAAAATTATTTGAAAAATTATTTCAAAATCATTTTAAAAATATTTTAAAACTTAATTTCAAAATTATTTGAAAAACATTTTTAAATCCTTTGAAAAATTATTTGAAAAAACATTTTAAATCCTTTGAAAAATTATTTGAAAAATCATTTTAAATCGTTTGAAAAATCATTTTAAATCCTTTGAAAAAGTATTTGAAAAATCATTTTAAATCCTTTGAAAAATTATTTGAAAATTATTTTTAAATCCTTTGAAAAATTATTTAAAAAATCATTTTAAATCCTTTGAAAAATTATTTGGAAAATCATTTTAAATCCTTTGAAAAATCATTTGAAAATCATTCTAAATCCTTTGAAAAATTATTTGAAAAATCATTTTAAATCCTTTGAAAAATTATTTAAAAACTTAATTTCAAAATCCTTTGATAATTAATTTCAAAATCATTTGAAAAATCCTTCAAAAATTAATTTCAAAATCATTTAAAAATTCTTTGAAAATTAATTTCAAAATTATTTTAAAAATCTGTTAAAACTTAATTTCAAAGTCCTTCAAAAATTAATTTCAAAATCATTTGAAAAATCCTTTTAAAAATTAATTTCAAAAATTATTTGAAAAATCCTCGAAAATTAATTTGAAAAATTCCAATATCATTTGAAAAACCCTTTAAAATTTAATTTCAAAAATTTATTTGAAAAATCTTTTGGGAAAATCCTTTAAAAAGCATTGAAAAAATACTTTGAAAATTATTTCAAAATAATTTAAAATTATTTCTTAAACTTAGAGTTTAGAAGAAAGTTTTTTAAAAATTTTAAAAGAAACACTTAGACTTTAATGTTTACAAGAAAATTAATTTGGAAAGCTAAGTGTTTACTTCAGTACTCTTTTTTTTTTCTCTCCTATTTATTTTGATATATGGCAAAGGGGGAGAGTATAAGGAAATTCAAATTAAATTCATAGGAAACTAAAATTCAAAAATTGAAAATTAATCAGTTTAAGGGGGAGCTTCAATATGCTTAGGTTTTATTTATGTTTGTACTCATTTATATCTACCTTTATTGCATTTTTTTACTTAACTTTGAATTTCGGTTGCCATAATCAAAAAGGAGGAGATTGTTGGTACGGGAAGTATCCGACGATCGAACCTTAGTTTTGATAATGGCAAAGGGATTCAAAGTTAAGTTTAATTGTTATCTAATGTGTATGACTGAGTTTTTCAGGAAAGTCCTAGCTGCGGTTAGGCAAGGGAAAACCCTAGGGGTGGTAACCCTAGGTCATAGGGGGTGGTAACCCTGTGCGGAAAGTCTTGGTGGGTCGACGCTTCGGGCAAAAATCCTAGGGGGTGGTAACCCTAGGTTAAAATCCTGGTGTCGCGAACTGGATAGAAGTCTAGATGGGTCGAGGACCGGATATCCAGCATGAAGACCGGAAGCATCGGACGCTGAGCAAAAGTCCAGTCGATCTGGAGGATCATACTGGCAACAGGTAAATCTCTTGAGAGGAGTAGGTGAGGACGTGTTCCCTGGAAGAGGGAACAGTAGGCATCAGGTCGACCTACGGTTTCCGGTAGGAAATCCGAAATCAGACTCGGACAGTCCGGTGACTGTCAAATTTATTTCTATATATTATCTTTTGTGTTCTAACTCTGTTTTGCAGGAAACCAACCTTTTTGTGCAGAGTTAGAAGTGACCGAGATCGGTCGACCGAACCTTGTGATCGGTCGACCGAACCCACATATCAGTAGATTAGATCTCCACAGGTTGGATCGGGCTCGACAAGGGGATCGGTCAACCGAACCTTGGGATCAGTTGACCAAACCTAGGTTGGTTGTCGACTGGATCAGGCTGACTGGGCTTAGTCAGAAGAGCTTATCGGTCGACCGAACAGGTTTATCGGTCGACCGAACCTCGGATGGAGTTTGACCAGATGGAAGCCGAGCGAGAGGATTGGGCGGATCGGATGGGAGAAGATCACCTGATCGGTCGACCGAACAGGGGATCGGTCGACCGAACAGGGGATCGATCGACCGATTCGCATCGGGTCAAACTTGATCCCGAGACTTGGGGATCTAGATCAGACTTGCAGAGGCTATAAAAGGAGGCTCAGGATGTAGCTTCGAAAGAGCAACAACAATTCGAGCAGAAGAACGTGTGATCTTGTACACTGCTCTGAAAGCTTCAACTAGACTCTGCTACTCCGACAATCGACAACCACTTCATTCATCTTTGTATTTGTTGGTATAATCTTTTAAAGTCTTATACTTGTACTTATTCACTTGTAAAGATTTGCGCTATATAGTTGTTGCCTACTGAAAGCGGTCAACGACCACGGGACTTCGAGTATGAGTCGAGATAGGCTCCGAATGAAGTAATTCAACTGTGTCTTCTGTGTGTGTTTGCATTTACTTTCCGCTGCGTTTAGTTACTCAAACGATTTCCGAAAAACATGAAATAGCCGCGAGCGCTATTCACCCCCCCCCCCCACTCTCTAGCGCTTTCGATCCAACAGAAGCTTCCAATTTAAATCTTCCAAACAGTATGATTTCGGCTTGACCAGCACTGTTTTAGATATGAAATAAGAGTGGATAAAGGGTAAGTTGTTTGGTTTAGAGGTGGTGGATTTGGATTTGGTGTTAATGCTTAGATGTGGATGTGTTGACCTTTATCTAGGATGCTTGATTTGGAGATCATCAGTTTTATCTAGCTCCGACCATAATTTTTGGCAGTGGGTGCTCCATCGACAAATTAACGACGAAGTATACAACTTGGGTGAGTTTGGTTTAATTCATGATGGTTATTTGCTAGTTGATTGATTTAGATGGATGCATGGTTGATGTTAAGATCATTGAATTGTTGTGGATGGATTAAGTGTGTATTGATCATAGAAGATGACCATGATTAAATTAATTAACTCATGAGTAGGATTGAAGTGAAGGAATTATGGATTGAGTTAAACCTAATTGGATTAATGAATTAAGTTAATTATTTTGATTAGGGTTTTCCCTAATTAGGTTGGGGATTTTATTTAGCTATTTGCTACATATGGTTTAGCTAAATACATTATGTGATCGCAGGACTCTGATTTGAGACGAGCGTCTCGACGTGGGATTGGTTTGACACGATCTACGTATAAAGGCGGATACTTCTTATCTTGATTTTTTAGTAGTTTGATCTTAGTGCATGAGCTATATTTTTGGATATTTGTTGTATTTACCTTCACTTGTATTTTTCCTGAGTTTGATACTTATCCACTCGATCTTTAGATAATCGTTTTCATGTTTATACAATCTCTCATTGCCATATATGATATTTAGCAGATACTAGATACCATATTTACTTGCTTTGACTACTATTTATTCATATATCTTATTGAGCATGCAGGCTTCATGTAGCATACCTGGTTTTTGTTTATATATATATATATATATATATATATATGATGACTGTTGTATTTTATGCATTATGTCATTACATGCATGATGGTGACCATGTCTCCCTTGTGGTTGAGAGGTCCGTTGGCCAGGGCCACATACTCGGCCACTCATGGGTAGTGGTAGCTGGAGCAGATGCCTCTTGTCCTGTCTTGCCCCCACTCACTCACTCAGGGGTAGTGATAGCTGGAGTTGCGAGCAGCAAGGACCCCCATCACAGACGTAGCTAGTTAGCTACCATGCAACTGTCCCCTCGGCCACTCAAGAGTAGTGGTAGCTGGAGTGGTGTACAGTCTGTCACTGACCTGGCCTCTCGACCATACAAGGGTGTTGGTGCAGAGGGGTGGGCGGGAGTGACTATCCGTGCATACACTTTTGTTCTTATACTTGTTTATGTTGTTGTTGCTTATGTTGATATGCTTACGGATGTTGAGATATATACCTGTGTATACGTTTAGACATTGACATACTTATTGGTAATATGTATATACATACCTCACATGTTAACCTTGTAGCTATAAGTAGTACTGTAGAAGATCTGTGCTACTCTTGACCTTTTATTATTAGCCTAGGATATGATTTTAGGTATAGACATTTATTTTGATATCACTGTAGTATCTGCTATTTTTCCTATGAGACTGTATACCTTATATCTCTAGTTCTTTATAATGTTCATGCACTATCTGTCTATTACCCACTGAGTCCTAGTACTCACCACCCCATAAACTGATTTATTTCACCATGTAGTAGGTAAAGGATTTACAGAGTCACCTGGAGATCTTGTCCGCCAGTCCCATGTCACATCGAACAACTTCAATTGTTATTGCTTCCACTCACATTACTAGTTTTGTATTTTGTATTTGTATTATGTACCTTCTGTATGATTTTTCGGACTTGTGGTGTTCTTTATTTCGGTTATGAACTTGTTGTGTCAAGTCGGGTCGACTCGCAGTTAGTTGTATTATTTTATGTTTTGCTTATGTCTTCTGCTGTCTTTTTGTTCCAGCTGTGTGGACTGCTTACTATACAACTGCGTGGTTATGTTCTTTTTGTTCTAGTCGTGTGGGCTGTGTATATAACTGTATGGTTGTGTTTTATATCCATCCATGTGGGCTGTTATTGGATTATGAGTAGCCTTGGGCAATGTATACTGGTTTCATTTATCACTGCTATAGGGGGGGTGCTGTCCGATTTTTGTCGGACAACCTTACTCTCGGGGCGTGACACTATACCCCGTTAACGATTGGAGAGTATAACAGAACAACCGACCCCAACGATTACTTGACCAAGATTGACAATGTGGCCACCCTTCATCAGTACACGGATGGGGTGAAATGCAGAGTCTTCCTTACTACTCTGTCTGGATCGGTACAACGGTGGTTCAAACGGTTGCCAAACAGCTCTATCTACAGCTTCAAGGATTTCCAAGCGACGTTTCTACACCACTTTGCTAATAGCCGCCACCACCAGAAGATTAGCGTAAATCTATTCTCACTAAAGCAAGGGCCCCGAGAGGCCTTAAGGGCATATATCCAGTGCTTTAATCAGGTGGCGATGGATATTCCGATGGTCTCATCAGATGTACTAGTGAACGCCTTCACTCAAGAGCTCACTGAGGGAGAGTTCTTCTGATCACTTATTCGGCGACCACCTAAGAACTTTAGGCACCTCCAAAAGAAGGCTAATAAGTACATTAATGTGGAAGAAGCCAAGGCGACAAGGAAGAAAGAGACGACCGCCGATCCCATAGTAGCATCCGAGCAGCATCAATCAAGCAGTTATCAACCGCAAAAAGGGCCCCAAATGGGAGCCCCTTCATACTAGGAGCCTAAGCCACATGCCTTACAATAGGTGGCGACCGCTCATCCAAGAGGTAAGAGGTGGGCGCCGATGTTTTGCACCTTCCATCGGTCAATGATGGATAACACCAGGGACTACTACAACCTGGCAGATGGAAGATTGGTTCCGTGTAGATACCGCAGATGATCTCCACCTCCCGATCGACATTGTTAGGATGTATACTAAAAATCTAACTTTTTGTATGAACATTTATTTTGAAATGAGAATCACATTGGTCAAATGTCTCCATTTAATTAAATACAGTTGTCTATTTAATTTATATTATAAATAACATGGTGTCTGGTGTCACACAGAAGATAATGTTATAAGTTCCTTATAAATTATAAATAGTAGCTCACAACCAAGATGGATTGGGATAAACCATTGGAATGGTTGTACTGTGATTTGGTATTAGTTTATCTTGACTATAAAATTACACTAGTACACTATGTATGTATTGAGTAGGACCATCTAAGGTTGTTCCTTTTATACTGACTGCATAAAAGAACAAAACCGCTGTTATTATGGATGTGCGTACTCTTAATCCCGATATAATAACAAACACATATACTTAGTATTTATTTCTTTAATTTATCAAAGGGTGAGATTTATTCAGTTAAATTAATAGGCCCGATAAGTTGGGAAATAATATTATTTATGTGGTGTGTTGTTGATTATAAAAGAAAACTGTGTCCTAGTGATCTAGGTTGATGATGTCCCCTTGAGGAGCTCATAAGGATTATCATGTAAACCCTGCAGGTGGACTTAGTCCGACATGATAATAAGTTTGAGTGATACAACTCTTGGAGCTAGATGTTAATTAAGTGAGTTGTTAGTAACTCATTTAATTAACGGACATACGATATCTTAAACACAGGGAGACTAACACACTCATGATAAGAAGGAGCCCATATTGTAATATGGGATTGGTGCGGTAGTTCAATAATAATTCTTTAGTGGTATGAGTTATTATTGATGAACCTGCGTTGGGTGTTCGGGTTGAACACAGGAAGCTCAAGTCCATCAGGAGGCCAAAACCAATTCCTCTTCTCGGTCCCTATTGTAGCCTCTATAAAGTCTCACATTCACCCGTTTTGATTTTGCTTTCTACCCAAGAAAGGGGCCGGCCACATCTTTGATTAGTGTCCAAGCAAGGCGCCGACCAAGCCTTGCTTCCTACCCAAGAAAGGGGTCGGCCAAGCCTTGCTTGGTGTCCAAGCAAGGGGCCAGCCAAACGAAAAGAAAAAGAAAATAAAAAGAAAAGAAAAAAAAGGGGGAGTTTTTTTCTCAACAGAATTAGAGATTTTTCTGAAAAAAATATGTTGATTTTTCTTAGAAATTTTCTAAAAGGAATTATATTAATTCTTTCTTAAGAAATTTTTCTAAAAAGAATTATGTTAATTCTTTCCTAGAGATTTTTCTAATAAGAATTATGTTAATTCTTTCTTAGAAATTTTATAAAAAGAATTATATTAATTTTTTATTAAGAAATTTTTCTAAAAAGAATTATGTTAATTCTTTTCTAGAGATTTTTTCTAAACAAAAATCTATTACTTTTTCTTCTTTTTTATCTGGGGAAAAGGGTTATAAAAGGAGAGGAGGTTGTGCCACAACAATCAACAATTCAATTAAGAATTGATAAGTTTCTCTCCACAACTAAAAACCCTCTTCTTTCCCTTAAGGTTGGTGCCCCATTCTTTCTTTTCTTTCCTCTAGGGTCGACACCCCACTTCTTTTCTTCTTCCCTTTTCTTCCCTCTAGGGTCAGCGCCCCATCTTCTCTTGGTGGTCGGAGCTTGGAGGAAAAGGAAAATGAAGAGACGAAGCACCTTGGTGGCCGGCGGTTTTGAGGAGAAGAAGAAGGAGGCGTTCTTTTCTTTGCATCCTTTGGTGGTAGGAGGCTTGGAAATAAAAAGGATTCGGGTGTTTTTGTCTTGGTAGATCGTCGCCCACACGACGTCCAAGAAGAGGAGAGGAATATGGCAAAAGATCAAGAGGTCTTTGTCTATGAAGAAAGGTACAACTAGTTATTTCTTCCGTAGTACAACTAGTTTTGTTTTCTTTGTATGGATCCTGAAATACCAACACAAGAGGCTAGTGATTTTGTGTTTTCATTTTTGTGCTTCGATTTGTGTTTCGATCTTGTGCTTTGATTGAGGTCTCTGTAGTTAAACCTAAGGTTACTGTGAGAAGTTTAAATATTCAATTTCTTTGAAAGGCTTTGTTTAGGAAGTGGTGGATGATCCTATAACCAAGAAGGCCTAGTGCCTCGCCTATGACCTGGAAGCCAATCCTTGAAAAAAATATTTAATCAACTTCTGTAATATGGTTTAACTTCAGAAGAACACAAGGGTTGAACTTGGAGTAAAAATGTTAAATTTAGTTTCCAATCCAGGTTTAACTTTGAAGAACGAACATGGAGTAAAAATGTTAAGTTTCATTTCCAATCCAAGTTTAACTTCTGAAGAGCACATGGGTTGCTAGGAAAAGTTCTGTGCTTGTACAATTTTTTTTTTGTACAGGGGAAACAAAATGGTATTCCAAGTAGCACCTAGCTAGTGGTATCAGAGCTAGTTTTTCTGCCTCTGTGTGTTTAGTTTTCGGTTAAATTATGCACTGCTCATACATAAGTTTAGGCCAGATAATAGTAGGATGTGTTAGATAGATTAACTCTGTGGTTGTAGGCATCCTAGATCCAACTATTATGGCTTTTGTGTGCTTGTGTGTGATTTGAACCCTTGGGCATGTCGAGGTTGTCGTGTGTGCATGATTGTAATAATTAAATATGGCCAGTTGCCGTATTATTATTATTATTATTGTTGTTTTACATTCTGTTCGATCTTGATTACATGTACATTCTCTTGTGGAATATAGGATCAATAAATATAAAATTTTATTTTTGTTGCGGCTTGTATCCTTGCTATGCGTGGTGCTATTTTGAGGACCAGAGGCGCGACAGAGAAGGAAGCGAGATAGACGTGACGACTCGATCCATTGGCGGCATACGCGATGGCTTGATCCATTGGCAGCATATTGGAGGACAGCGTTGGATGATGCCATAATAGTTGAAAATTTTATTTTCATATTTATTGCCTTTATATGGTGTTTTATGTGCTGTGATGTGTGTTGTGATGTGCGTGCATGATTAAAATTCATCGATTTTAAATAACTAAGTGGGAGAGGGTTTATTTAATTAAATTCCATGGTCTCCATTACTGGTTTGTAAGTGATGCATTCAAACTTGCGCGTTGGCTCTGAGTGCCTTCCTCCACATCAGATGAGTTTGTTTGCGGATCACTAAATCAAACTTCCTTTATGGATGATTATAGGAAATTATTTAGGTTTGTGTGATCTTCTCCATCTGAAATGGCACAATCCTATTTAATGGACTAAGTATCAAGTAATGGTATACACTTAGGCGCATTTAATAGTATTCTCCCCATCGGAGTCACTGCAATTATTTTGTGTGACCGAAGACAAACTAACTATTAATTTTATTTGTCATAAAATTAGGTTGACAAGATAATAAAATTAATGGGTAAAACCTCCTCTTACAAATGTTTGAATTAATATACGTCCATACTATCGTGGCATACTAAATTCACGGTGTTTTGAGGTGTTGGTGAATTTAAATTATATTGTTTAAGGGATCAATATTATTTTAAATTCTAAATTTTTGACCAAATATCTTATTTTGTGATTTTCAAGATTTCAAAATGGATTTCAATCCTCTCGCTGTTATTTTAAAAGAAAACAAACTTACTGGTCCCAATTATATTGATTGGAAACAAAACTTGTACTATCCTCGTAGAAACGAGAACAATGAAGGTGTATCTTATTCATTAGTTGTCAAAACATGTTTAGTGGTGTTATCTACCGGTACCTGGTGTGTAGATACAGGTGCCACTGATCATGTCTGTAATTCATTGCAGGGGTTCCTATAAACCTGATGACTACATGAAGGAGAAATCACCGTCTACATGGACAATGCTACCTGTTGCAGTGGGAGATGTTTTATTATCTTTCGATAGGAATAAAACTTTGATTTTGAGAAATTGTCTTTACGTAACATCTTTTAGAAAGAACTAGATTTCAATTTCTAAATTAATTATAGATGAATATTCTGTTTCTTTTGATGACAAAGTAGTTATCAAGAAAAATAGGGTGGTTATCTATTCTAGTATGTTGGTTGACAATTTGTATGCTCTAAATCCAATAACTCCCATGACGCAACAAATGGAAATTAATAACACATATTCTAATTCTAATAAGAGAAATCAACCTTCAGAAATGGACCAAACATATCTTTGGCATCTAAGACTTGGTCATATTAACTTGAGTAGGATTCAAAGGCTAATAGTCGATGGACCTTTGGTTTCATTGGTGGTGGAAAACTTTCCAACCTGCGAATCTTGCTTGGAAGGAAAAATGACCAAGAGACCTTTTAAGGGCAAAGGGTATAGAGCCAAAGATGTGTTGGAATTGGTTCATTCTGATTTGTGTGAACCTATGACTATCTAGGCGAGAGGTGGTTTCGAATATTTTGTTTCTTTTATAGGCGACTATTCAAGATATGGGTACATTTACTTGATGCGCTGTAAGTTTGAGTGCTTTGATAAGTTCAAAGAGTACAAGGCGGATGTGGAGAAATGTCATGGTAAAAGTATCAAGACACTACGGTCTGATCATGGTGGTGAGTACCTCTTAGGAGAGTTTAGGAGTTACTTATTAGAGGCCAAGATTCAATCCCAACTGTCAGCACCTAGTGCACCCCAATAGAATGGTGTGGCGGAACGAAGGAATAGGACCCTTATGGAAATTGTTAGATCAATGATGAGTTATTCAGAATTACCAAATTCGTTTTGGGGATATGCTCTGGAAACGACGACGTATATTCTGAACTTGGTACCTTCTAAGGTAGTACCCTCTACACCCACAGAATTGTGGAATGGGCATAAGCCTAGTTTGAAACACATTCGGATTTGGGGTATTCCAGCACATGTGCTAAAGGGAGATGCTGATAAGTTGGAATAACAAACAGAAGTTCGCTTGTTTGTGTGTTATCCTAAAGGAATGAAAGGTGGCTTATTTTATAGTCCTAAATATCAGAAGGTCATTGTTAGCACCAATGCCCGATTTTTAGAAGAGGACTACGTGATGAACCATAAGCCCATAAGTAAAATTGTTCTTGAAAAAATAAGAGAAGACACGTCTACTTTAGTACTAACGATACAAGATGAGATACCACAAGAAACTGCAATGCGTGTCACAAATGATGCACAATTATAGGTAGTGCCTCGTTGTAGTGGGAGGGTTGTTCGACAACCTGATAGATTCATATTTTTGGGAGAGTCTTCGGACTTGATCCCTGGTGAACATGAACCTGATCCCTGGACATATGATGAAGCACTCCAAGATAAAGATGCAACATCTTAGCAAAATGCAATGAACTCCAAAATAGAATCTATGTATTATAATCAGGTCTGGGAGCTTATAGAATCACCAAATGGTATAAAAGTCATTGGATGTAAATGGGTCAACAAAAGAAAAAGAGGGATAGACGGGAAGGTGGAAACCTTCAAAGCAAGGCTTGTTTCAAAAGAGTATACTCAAAAAGAGAGAATCAATTATGAGGAAACCTTTTCGCCGGTAGCCATGCTTAAGTCTATCTGGATTCTTTTATCTATTGTTACTCATATGGATTATGAGGTTTGGCAAATGGATGTAAAGACAACTTTCCTTAATGGAAGTCCTGAAGAAAACATCCATATGAAGCAACCAGAGGGATTCATTGCAAAGGGCAAAGAGCATCTTGTATGTAAGCTCAATCAGTCCATTTATGGACTGAAGCAAGCTTCGAGATCTTGAAACATCCGGTTTGATGAAGTGATCCAGTCTTATGGATTCATTCAGTGTTCGGATGAGTCTTGTGTATATAAGAAAAGTGACGGAAACGTGGTGGTATTTCTTGTACTATACGTAGATGACATTTTGCTCATTGGAAACAATGTCAAAGTGTTGTCAGACGTAAGGGTATGGTTGTCCAAACAATTCGATATGAAGGACTTGGAAGAATGTGGACATATTCTTGGGATCAAAGTAATAAGGGATCGCAAAAAAAGAATGTTGTGTTTATCCCAAGCTTCATACATCGATACTATCCTAGCTCATTTTAGTATGCAAAACTCCAAGAAAGGTTTTCTACCTTTTTGGCATGGAGTACCTTTATCTAAAGAGTTATATCCTAAAACATCAAAGGAGATACAGGAGATGAAGATAGTTCCTTATGCTTCGAATGTAGGAAGCCTAATGTATGCAATGCTATGCACGAGACTGGATATCTATTTTATCGTGAGCATGGTTAGCAGATATCAAAGTAATCCAAGACAGGGACGTTGGACTTCCGTAAAGCATATATTAAAGTACTTGAGAAGGACTAGAGATTATATGCTAGTTTACCAGGTAGATGATTTGCTCCCTGTAGGTTACACGGATTCGGATTTCCAATCAGATAGGGGCAGTAGTAAGTCAACCTCGGGGTATGTGTTTACTTTGGGAGGTGGAGCCATAACATGGAGGAGTGTTAAGCATAAATACGTTTCAGACTCCACCATGGAAGCTGAATATGTGGTAGCCTTTGAGGCAGCCAAAGAAGCAGTATGGCTCAAAAACTTCTTGATGGACTTAGATGTAATTCCTAGTTTGCCAGTAGCAAACTCGAAGGAACCACGAGCCCATAAGGCAAGTAAACACATTGAGCGCAAGTACCACCTGATACGAGACATCGTAAAGCGAGGAGAAGTTGTTGTCACCAAGATTACATCAACAGATAACCTAGCAGATCCTTTCACTAAGGCTCTTCCTAAGGCTCTTCCGGCGAGAGCTTTTGATGGGCATGTTGAGGGGATGAGAATCAGATGTATGACAGTATATATGGCAGCATAGTCTTTTAGTATAAATGGGAGATTGTTAGGATGTATAATAAAAGCCTAGCTTTTTGTATGAACATTTATTTTGAAATGAGAATCGCATTGGTCAAATGTCTGCATTTAGTTAAATCCAGTTGTCCATTTAATTTATATTATAGATAACATGGTGTGTGGTGTCACATAGAAGATAATGTTATCAGTTCCTTATAAATTATAAATAGTAGTTCAATACAAGATGGATTGGGACAAACCATTGAATGGTTGTATTGTGAATTGGCATTAGTTTATCTTGACTATAAAATCACACTAGTACACTATGTGTGTATTGAGTAGGACAATCTAAGGTTGTTCCTTTTATACAGACTGTATAAAAGAACAAAACCTCTGTTATTATGGATATATGTACTCTTAATCCTGATATAATAACAAACACATATACTTAGTATTTATTTCTTTAATTTATCAAAGTATGAGATTTATTCAGTTAAATCAATAGGCCCGATAAGTTGGAAAATAATATTATTTATATGGTGTGTTGTTGATTATAAAAGGAAATTGTGTCCTAGTGATCTAGGTTGATGATGTCCCCTTGAGTAGCTCATAAGGATTATCATGTAAACCCTGCAGGTGGACTTAGTCCGACATGATAATAAGGTTGAGTGGTACTACTCTTGGAGCTAGATGTTAATTAAGTGAGTTGTTAGTAACTCATTTAATTAACGGACATACGATATCTTAAACACAGGGAGACTAACACACTCATGATAAGAAAGAGCACATATTGTAATGTGGGATTGGTGCGATAATTCAATAATAGCTCTTTAGTAGTATGAGTTATTATTGATGAACTTGAGTTGGATATTCAGGTTGAACGCAGGAAGCTCAAGTCCATCAGGAGGCCAAAACCAATTCCTCCTCTCGATCCCTATTGTAGACTTTATAAAACCTCGCATTCACCTGTTTTAGTTTTGCTTCCTACCCAAGAAAGGGGTCAGCCACATCCTTGCTTGGTGCCCAAGCAAGGGGCTGGCCAAGCCTTGCTTCTTACCCAAGAAAGGGGCTGGCCAAGCCTTGCTTGGTGCCCAAGCAAGGGGCCGACCAAACCAAAAGGAAAAGAAAAGAAAAGAAAATGAAAAGAAAAAAAAGGGGGAGTTTTTTTCTCAACAGAATTAGATATTTTTCTAAAAAGAATTACGTTCATTCATTCTTAGAAATTTTCTAAAAAGAATTATATTAATTCTTTCTTAAAAAAATTTTCTAAAAAGAATTTTGTTAATTCTTTCCTAGAGATTTTTCTAAAATGAATTATGTTGATTATTTCTTAGAAATTTTCTAAAAATAATTATACTAATTCTTTCTTAAGAAATTTTTCTAAAAAGAATTATGTTAATTCTTTTCTAGAGATTTTTTCTAAACAAAAATCTATTACTTTTTCTCCTTTTTTATCTGGGGCAAAGGATTATTAAAGGAGAGGAGGTTGTGCCACAACAATCAACAATTCAATTAAGAATTGATAAGTTTCTCTCCACAACTAAAAACCCTCTCCTTTCCCTTAAGGTCGGTGCCCCATTCTTTCTTTTCTTTTCTCTAGGGCCGGCGCCCCACTTCTTTTCTTCTTCCCTTTTCTTCCCTCTAGGGCCGGTGCCCCATCTTCTCTTGGTGGCTGGAGCTTGGAGGAAAAGGAAAACAAAGAGAAGAAGCACCTTGGTGGACGACAGTTTGGAGGAGAAGAAGAAGAAGGAGGCGTTCTTTTCTTTGCATCCTTTGGTGGTAGGCGGTTGATGTGCGTAGATTGTATACACTTGTTAGCATGTTTTGACGCACATTCACATACTTTGTACATGCTTTGTTTATGTATTTTAGTACTTCCAGCTTTCCTTTTAGCATATTTACTTTTTTTGTTCGGAGATATGCTTTTGTGCATTTTTTGTACACAGAAGTTGAATTTGGTGAAGATTTCATGTTCAAGGCCAAATCTACAAGCAGAGTAAAGGAGAAAGGCATCATTCCTAAACCTCACATGACCCTGCCATGGGGTTTTCCCTGGCTGTGTGGAGATTTCTAGCCATGTGGCTGAAACAGAGAAGGAAGTTGCCACGGCCGTGTGAACCTCACACGGCCGTGTCACGATATGGAGCCAGCAGGAGCAGTCGAGCAGGTCATGTGCAGTACACGGTCATACTAGCATTCCAGTGTTGAAGACTTACATGGCCGTGGAGATCTACACGGCCGTGTGAGGTTTCCAGAGACCATGAAGGGCCTGGCCGTGTACACTACATGACCGTGCGAGATCTCTAGTGCCAGAGACTGCCCAGGCCGTGTAGATCTACACGGCCATGCGAAGGTAGCAGATGCAGGGTGTGCCACGGCCGTGTCTCACACACGGCCGTGTGAGTTGTGCAGAGAGGGGAGTGAGGCAGGCCGTGTGAACCTCACACGGTCGTGCCTCGGGGCCGTGTGGCACCCAAACCTCACCTCTATATAAGCCTTCCTCCTTGATTTGAAAGGGGATCTTCTCGCCTTTGGGAGAAAGGAAGATTTGGGCAATTCCTTCCATTTTTGGGTGGATTTCTGGGCGATCTAAGGGAAGATCTTCACCGATTCGACTCCGGAAGCATGGATTGGATCCGAAGACCGTCTTCTTTGTAGATAAGTTTTCTTCTTTCCTCTTCTTGTATTGGGGGATCAAGAATGCTTGTGATTTGTATTTCTTCGGGGTTTTCTCTATGATTCATGGAGTAGTTCTTTTCGTTCTAGGATGGAGGGAGTATTTGTAAGAATTTCTTAATGTAAACTCTTGTGGATTTGCCAATTCCCTATTTCTATGATTTTGCCCTGTTTGTATCAATTAAATCTTGGATGTATTGTTGTGATTTGGACCTAATTCACATTCTTGATTGATTGCTTGAATGTCTTGTGGATCTTGTAGAGATTATCTATCACTCGATTTTTCGAGGGAAGCATGCGAAAGGTGCAAGCCCGTGTAAGGACGTTTGAGGGATGAGCTTTAGGGGGGAAATAGGATAATTCAAGATGGTAGGATAGATTTATGCATTAATCTTTATATCTTATGGGTTGAGAGGTAATGATTTCTATGTTGATTTTCCGAGGGATCTTCGTGACAAGAACATGCCCATGTAAGGACAACATAGGCTCATATCTAATTGATCAAATTTAGATATAGATTTCAGTTCTAGGCCGGTTGTCTATTGCAAGAGAGAACTGATAACCTACTACAAATGGTGGACAATTGATAAATAAGATTTGGTAGATCATTTACATTGAAGAACCTTATAAAGAAACCAAGACTCCTAGAACATCCCTTATCATTGCCCTATTCCTTGTTTCCTATTCTTTTATTTCTTTGTTACTTTTCATAGTTACACTTAGACTTTGTCAATCCATTGATTTGTTGTCTAACTAATTCACTTTAAGACATTCTTAGTGCTCATTCCAGTCCTTGTGGATACGATAATCTTTTATATTACTTGCGATATTTCCGTACACTTGCGGAGGTTAACAGCAGTTTGGAAACAAAAAGGGTTTGGGTGTTTTTGTCTTAGTAGATCGTCGCCCACACAACGTCCAAGAAGAGGAGAGGAATACGATAGAAGATCAAGAGGTCTTTGTCTACGAAGAAAGGTACAACTAGTTATTTATTCCGCAGTACAACTAGTTTTGTTTTCTTTGTATGGATCCTGAAATACCAACACAAGAGGCTAGTGATTTTGTGTTTTCATTTTTGTGCTTTGATTTGTGTTTCGATCTTGTGCTTTGATTGAGGTCTTTGTAGTTAAACCTAAGGTTATTGTGAGAAGTTTAAATATTCAATTTCTTTGAAAGACTTTGTTTAGGAAGTGGTGGATGATCCCATAACCAAGAAGGGCTAGTGCCTCACCTACGACCTGGAAGCCGATCCTTGAAATAAATATTTAATCAACTTCTGTAATATGGTTTAACTTCAGAAGAACACAAGGGTTGAACTTGGAGTAAAAATGTTAAGTTTCGTTTCCAATCAATGTTTAACTTTGAAGAATGAACTTGGAGTAAAAATGTTAAGTTTCATTTCTAATCCAAGTTTAATTTCTGAAGAGCACATGGGTTGCTAGGAAAAGTTCTATGCTTGTACAAATTTTTTTTTTGTACAGGGGAAATAGAACGGTATTCCAAGTAGCACCCAGCAGGCATCACCGAAGCCGATCTGCAAATCGAACGAATTCGGGGAGGGTGACTGGATCACGTCATCACCAACTACAAGGGGATCAAATCCCTACCCAAGCTTCCTCTGAGCGAACCAGACCATCTGCATGGGAAGAAGAAAATCGAAGTAATGCTGCTCGGGGAGAGATAGGAATGATCGCCGGTAGGCCGACCGACAGATATTCTGAGCAAGGAAGTTTCATGCACAGTGACTTGAGATCCACGCCGTAGGCTGCAGCAAGAAAAACGCTGAGGGACCCGAGATTAGTTTCGGCCCTAAGGATTTGGAGGGAGTGGAGGTCCCCCATGATGATGTATTAATCATCCGGGTGGTAATCTCTAATTATACAGTCCATCACACTTTTATTGATACAGAGAGCTCGGTAAATATCATATACCGAAAGGTATTCAATCAATTGCAAATTGACCAAAGTGAACTGCTGCCAATGATGACTCCACTCTATGGCTTCACAGGCAACGAAGTGTTGTCTATCGGCCAGATCAAGTTAGCCATCTCACTCAGAGAAGAGCCCCTGAAGCGGACAAGGACCATAAATTTCATAGTGGTAGATGCGCCCTCGGCCTACAATGTCATTTTGGGTCGACCGACACTCAATGAGTTCTGAGCAGTGGTGTCCACCTTCTGCCAAAAGATCAAATTTCTTGTGGATGGTAAGGTAGGGGAAGTCAAAGGAAATCAATTGGCCGCTCGACGTTGTTACTTCAAGATGGTCAGAACGGAAGCATGAGCCGTTCGGAAGACCCCACGCTTGGAGGTGAATGCCGTCACCAAAAAACCCCCAACACTGGTGTACGAAGAAAAAGAAGAAGTTCATATCCACCCTGACCACCCGGAAGCAACCACCTTCATTGTTGCCGATCTGAAGGCCGAGAAAAAGATGGAACTGGTATCTTGCCTTAGACAGAACCATGATGTGTTCGCTTGGTTGACACACGAGCTTCCCTGTATCTCGCCGAGTGTGGCCTAGCAGGAACTACACATCTGACCAGACACTCGGTTCGTAAAACAAAAGAAAAGGGACTTCAGCATGAAGTAGAACTTGGTCATCCGAGCGGAGATAGAGAAATTGTTGGAGGTTGGCCACATACAAGAGGTACAATTTTTGAGCTGGCTTTCTAATATTGTACTTGTCTCCAAGCCGGACAACAAATGAATGGTCTACATAGACTTCCGTGACCTGAATAAAGAATGCCCAAAGGATTTATATCCGCTACCCTAGATAGACCAGATGGTGGACTCTACGGCCGATTGCGAGCTGATTTGCATGCTCGATGCATATCAAGGTTATCACCAAGTGCCGCTTGCCTGAGAAGATGAAGAAAAGGCCAGCCTTATCTCAACCGACGGAATATTCTGCTACAATGTCATGCCGTTGGGACTAAAGAACGTCGGTGCCACCTACCAGAGGCTCATGAATAAGGTGTTTTAACGACAGATCGGTCGAAACATAGAGGTATATGTTGAGGATATACTAATAAAATCTCTAAGGTCTATTGATCTTTGCACAGACATCACGGAGACCTGTCAAACTCTGAGGGCTTATAGAATAAGGCTGCACTCGAACAAATGCCTGTTTGGTGCCAAGGGAGGTCAATTTCTGGGATACATCGTCACCGAGTGGGGAATCAAGGTGAATCCAAGAAAGGTCAAAGCTCTGTAAGATATGCCACCACCATGCAACTTAAAGGAAGCCCAACGGCTGACCAGGCGTATTACTGCTCTGTCAAGATTCATATCCAAATCATCTGATCGGAGCTTACCGTTCTTTAAGGTGCTGCGTCGGGCAACAAAATTCCAGTGGGATGTCGAGTGTGATCGGGCGTTTGAAGAACTCAAAGACTATCTCAACTCCTTGCCTATACTAGATAAGCTGAGTGCAGGAGAGCCGCTCTAGATTTATCTGTCATCCACCGAAAATGTGGTCAGCTCGGCATTAGTTAAGAAGAATTGGCAAGAGTAACAACCCGTGTATTTTTTAAGCCGTAAATTAAAAGACTCTGAATCCCGCTACATTTGTCTGGAAAAATTAGCTTACACGTTGGTACTAGATGCTCGGAGACTCTGCCCCTATTTCTTCTCCCATCCAATCATGGTGATGACCAACAGTACCTTGGGAAGAGTCCTCCTCAACCTAGAAGCATCCAGGTGGCTGATCAAGTGGACCACTGAGCTAAGTGAGTTCGACATCCAATACCAACCCCGAACGATGATAAAAGCTCAAGCCTTGGCTGATTTCATCACAAAAGTCCAGAGTTACGAGCTAAAGGCAACCTGAAGAATATATGTTGATGGTTCTTCCACCCGGCAAGGCAGCGAGATCGACATCCTGCTCATTTCTCCAAGAGAAGACCAGATGCAACTATTTGTTTGGCTAGATTATCGCGCTACTAACAACGAAGCCGAGTATGAAGCCTTGATAGTCGGCTTGCAAGCAGCGTGACATGTTGGAGCCACAAGGGTCCTCATCCACTCGGACTCCCAATTGACCACCCAACAATTGTCGGGAACATTCGAGATTAGCAATCCTTGACTCAAGTTATATACAGAAGCCTTCGAGAGATTGAAGACAAATTTCCAAGAAGTCATTGTATAGAAGATCCACCGATCGGACAATCAAGCAGCACATGAATTGGCTAATTTAGCTAGTTCATTATCACCGATCGTGATGAGTCAGCTGATCGAACAAGTTTCCTTGGTAGCGCATATATGGAGGGAATTGTCTTTCCGAGCAACTAGAGAACCCCGTTAATCGAATTTCTCTGATCGGGAAGTACGTCGGCCGACCAGGAAGTGACGTATCTATGAGGGTCAGACATATCACCTTGGTCGAAGATCAGCTGTATAAAAAAGCCTTCTCTAGGCCCTTGCTCAAGTGTGTGGGACCAGAGGACATAACATACATCTTGCAAGAAGTTCACCAAGGCTCCTGCGAAAGCCATCCGGGCGGTCGATCGCTAGCTCGGAAGATTCTCCTAGCCGGGTACTTTTGGCCAACTCTCCAAGAGGATGTCGCTCAGACAACAGCCACCTGCCTACCCTGCCAAAAGTATCACAATCTTTCGCACCGACCGACCAAAGAGATGAAGTCATCCACGGTAGCTTGCCCATTCAAATAGTGGGGTATGGACATAGTGGGATCGTTTCCCATGACAATGGGTCAGTGAATATTCTTGCTTGTTGTTGTGGACTATTTTTCAAAATAGGTGGAGATTGAGCCCTTGGCCAAGATAAGTGAGCAGATGGTCATCAAGTTCATCTGGCAGAACATCCTCTGTCGATTTGGCATCCCTCGTCACCTCATCTTGGATAACGGGAGGTAGTTCGCAGGTAAGAAGCTCAGGGAATGGTGCGAAGGTTATGGCATCCAGTAGGCCTTCATCTCAGTCGCCTACCCCAAGAGCAACGGCCAAGCGAAGGTTGCAAACTAGGAGATCCTCAGAGGTTTATGAACTCGGCTCGACCACACAGGGGGTAGCTAGGTTGATCAGCTCTCAAGTGTCTTGTGGGCACTCCGCACAACTCCAAAGGAGGTGATCGACATAACACCATTCCAGCTGGTGTACGGAGGAGAAGCTGTGATTCCTATAGAGGTAGGAGTGGAATCCGACCGGGTGTGACTCTACGATGAGGAAAATGGTGAGCGAAGATTAATGGAGCTCGACTTGGTGGATGAGGCATGGGATAAAGCAGTCGTTCGGTTAATGGCCTATCGATAGCGAATGAGGTAGAATTACAACAGGAGGGTGATCCTGAGGTCCTTACAGGTCGGTGATCTGGTGTGGAAGAAAATCAAGCCGGTCGCCGACATCACCAAGCTTGAAGCACCATGGGTGGGACCATACAAGGTCATGCAGAAACTCCGCTCAGGGGCATACTACTTAGAGGATGAAAATGGAAAATGACTCGATCGACCATGGAGCGTGACTCATCCCTAATCCTATCGGCTTGGATGAGAGGTGCACAAGAAAACATTAATGTATTTTTTGCATATATGTGCAGGTTACAGGACAGACATGAAATAAAAAACAAAGTTCTCCGAACGATTTAGCCGATCGGCAAAGATAAAAAGTCGAGCAGTGACTATAAACCTCTTCCTATGTCAGCGGTCGAGCGGCGACCTTAAATCCTTGTCATCATCAGCGGTCAAGTGGCGACCTTAAACCCTTGTTGTCATCGTCGGTTGAGCGGCGACCTTAAACCCTTGTCATCATCGGCGGTTGAGCGACGACCTTAAATCCTTGTCTTCATCAGCGGCGGTCAAGCAGCGACCTTAAACCCTTGTTGTCCTTAGTGGTTGAGCGGCGACCTTAAACCCTTATCGACATCAGCGGTCGATCGACGACCTTAAACCCTTGTCGACATCAACGGTCGAGCGACGACCTTAAACCCTTGTCGACATCAGCGGTCGAGTGGCGACCTTAAACCCATATCTACATCAACGGTCAAGCGACAACCTTAAACCCCTATCTACGTCAACGGTCGAGCCGCTGCTTAAAGCCCTATCTATGTCAATGATTGAGCGGCGACCTTAAACCCTCGTCTACGTGAAGTCTTTTAACTTTGAAAATAGAATGGATCAATCGACATAGTAGATAAATCGTTGTTGATCGGATCAAAAGAAACACAAGGTCGAGCAAAATTAAAATATGAGAAAATAAAGGCTAGCCGAATGGACAAGTATCCATTGAAACTTTGAAATTTGTAGAGGCAAAACATTATCAAGTGGCTTACTCTAGATAACCTAATACATCATCAGGCAGCGATGCAGTCAGCTGGTTTCGGCTGATGACCTTGCTTGATAGAGCAGCAGGAAGATAACCGCCTTCATGGAGTTGGCCAAACATCCCTTCGATCGCTAGGTCGAACAGACGAAAAGTCTGATCGGCAAACTTGTCACTAAAAGCATCCAAGCAAATGTAGGCTTGTTTCATAAGATCAAACCTACTCGACTCAGCTCCCTGATAAGTCTCTAGGGTCGCTCGAGAGGCTGCCAACTCTTCCTTCAATTTGGTCAGCTCTTTATTCTTGGCGTCAAGCTGGGCCTTTGCTGCAGTCCGCTCGACCTGTCTTCCATCCCACTCATCCTACAGTGTGGCCTCATCCTCTTTTAGGATTTCGGCCAACACTTTGAACTCCTTATTTTTGATTTTCATGTTCTCGATGGCCCAAAGCTTCCTTGTGTTAGCCAAATCCAGTTTCGACTCGGAAGAGCTAACCTATTTTTCTAACTGAGCCAGTTGAGTAGCCTGCTTGGAGCCTTTCCTTTTCTCTGCCTGTAGCTACTCAGTGTTTTTACTTAGATCAACTCTTAATTGAGATAGTTCAGTGTTCAGTTATTCCACCTGCGGTTAGGAAGTCATTGCCTATCCGCTCGAAGTACGCAGCTGTTTAACTTCCTCTTCCAAAAGTGCGAGCCGTTGGCACATGGCCAGGCATTCTACCCAGTAATGCAAGAAAGCAAAGAAATTTATTAGAGCCGAGCAGCGAAAATAATATATAAATTTAAAATATTTGCCCTAGTGGACATCTGGGTATGGTTAGCAGTGAGTGCCCCGGGGTCATGACCGCCGCACGGGCACAAGCGTCGGCCTATATTTGTGCAAGGGGTCCCAAAATGATTATTTGGTGCTCCGAAGCTCAGGACTCACTGCTTGCAGTGGCAAGCCACTCATCCGTAGGCAGATGGATGACTGTAGTTATGTGACGCTGACCACTGAGAGTGGATGGGGCCGAGGATGCCCTGCTAATTGACTGGAACGCTTGCACCGGCTAGATGTAAGATTTCTGAATCTTTGGTGGTATAAAGGAAACTAGTGCTGTAGCGATTATCCCTTGGGGCAGCCCGGATAAGGATGGCGTACGATTGGACGAAGGAGAAGTATGTGTAGCGACCATCACTTGCTCGAGCACTGTCGTGGAGGTTGCGCCTCGCTCGGATGTAGGACGTGGACTATGTTAGGATCGATGATCGCGGCTAGAGGGGGGGTGTGAATAGACGCCCCAAATTCTTCGTTTCTTCCTACGATTAGGGTTAGCGCAGCGGAAATAACTAAATAGAAACGTAAAGGAAAAAGACAAACCTCAAACTCGATGGATGTAACGAGGTTCGGAGATGAAACTCCTACTCCTCGGCGTGTCCGTAAGGTGGACGAAGCCTATCAATCCGTCGGTGGATGAGTCCCCGGAAAACCGGCTAAAACAAACTCCTTCTAGGTGGAGAAACCTCGCCACAATACTTTCTTGCAACAGTAAGATCAGAGTATACAAGAAATACAAGAAGAAGCAACAATATGAATGTAAAAACAAACACGCTTGCCTTCGACTGGTTTCCGTTGACGAAGCAGCAACTTCACGGAAGAACAGCAGCAGCTGACCAGCCGGGGAAGCTCACACGAAGCTTCACGAAGTAGAGAGCTCAGCAAAGCTCAAGTGCAGCAAGAAGCAGAAGCAAGAAGGAAGAAGTAGTGACAAGAACAGTAGCTTCTCAACCCCTTTTATAACCTGCGAAGAAGACACAACAGAAACTAGCCGTTGCTACGCAACGGCTAGGATGTGGACCGATCATGCTTCATCCTGATCGGTCCACAAGGGTCTTGATCGGTCACAGGACCGATCAGGCCCTTCCCTGATCGGTCATGGTGACCGATCAGGTCCTTCCCTGATCGGTCCCATGACCGATCAGGGCCTTTCCCTCCTTCTGATCGTCTCCTGATCGGTCTGCAGACCGATCAGGAACTTCACTGTATGCTACTGATCGATCACTGATCGGTCTTCAGTCTGATCATATAACACACAGAAGCTCACTGTGTGGTTACTGATCAGTCACCAGACCGATCCAGATACCCAGTGTATCACTGGATCAATCCACTAATCGATCCAGAGCTTGGTTTTCGCCCAAACCAAGTGCCAAGCCTTCCAAACCAACATCCGGTCAACCTTGACCTGTTGGTACATCATGCTTAGCATCCGATCACTCCCTTGATCTGCTAAGACTCCCCACCAAGTGTCAGGTCAATCCCTTTGACCCACTTGGACTTTTCTCTTCGTGTCAAGTATCCGATCACTCCCTTGACCTACTTGACCTTCTCAACACCAGATGTCCGATCACCCTTGATCCATCTGGATTTTCCCTTGCCCGGCTTCACTCACCAGGACTTTCACCTAGCTTCACTGACTAGGGTTTTCACCTGGCTTCACTCACCAGGATTTCCAATATGCCCGGCTTCACTCACCAGGACTTTCCAACTGCCTAGCTTCACTCACCAGGACTTTCCCACTGCCTGGCTTCACTCACCAGGACTTTCACCTAGCTTCACTCACTAGGGTTTTCACAATTGCCTGGATTCACTCACCAGGACTTTCCCACTGCCTGGCTTCACTCACCAGGACTTTTACCTAGCTTCACTCACTAGGGTTTTCACAACTGCCTGGCTTCACTCACCAGGACTTTCCCACTTTCGGTCCAGAGAACGAGCTACCGAGCCCTCTCTGACCACAGTTCGGAGAACGAGCTACCGAGCCCTCTCCGACTTCCACTTGCCAAGTTCCCATACTTGGACTTCTCCGTGCCAAGTCTCCATACTTGGACTTTCTCCCGTGCCAAGCTCCCCGCTTAGACTTTTCCCGTGCCAAACCCCCTGCTTGGACTTTTCCGAGTCAGGTCAACTCACCTTGGGTCAACCAGGTCAACTTTGACCAAAGGTTGCACCCACAATCTCCCATCAAAATACAACTCTTTTGTTCTTGTCAAACATCAAAATATAACTCGAGTTAGGTCAACTCGAGTCGGGTCAACCAGGTCAACCTTGACCTAAGGTTGCACCAACAATCTCCCCCTTTTTGATGTTTGATAATACCTTTAAGTTAGGCTAATCCAATAGCCTCAACTTTCCTCATGCCACTAGGTAATGAAACATACGTTACAACCTTACATTCTCCTTCTAAGAAGGCAACCTCCTTCTTAGATAATGAAGGCCTAACTTAAACCCTTCATTCTCCCCCTATTGGCACACATCAACAAACTCTCCCCTGAAGAGTAAGTTATCGTTGTTCACAACTTCACTCGTCGTGATCAACAAACTCTCCCACTAACTCCAATGTTCTTCCTTGAACATTCTCTAGACATTCTTCCCCTTTTTGACACACATCAAAAGGAGTGAATCAAGGTCAAGAGTTTCTTCCTAATGAAAGTCCCATACCTTTCATTGAAACCCTTAATTTCCCCCTTGATACTAAATTCAACAATCAACTCAGTGATAATCCCATATCACTCATCCTCAAAAATTTCGACGAGTAAAAACTCCCCCTAAAAGTCAACTCCTCCTTGACTAATAGGTAAAACTCCCCCTAAAGGTCAACTCCCCCTTGACCATTGCACCAACAATGTCTTGGAGAGTTTCAAACCTTTAGAAATCCACAACACCAACTCCCAGCTGAAATTTCAGACAAAACAGTCGAAAATCAGCAAGTTGGCACGCGCTGATCGGTCACCAGACCGATCAGCCTTCACTGGATCGGTCACCAGACCGATCCACACTCTCCTGGATCGGTCCTAGTGACCGATCCACACTGACCTGGACCGATCAGGGAACCTCCTGATCGGTCCACGACCTCTGATTTCTGATTTTCTGAATTTTTCTTCTCCCGAAGTTCAGAAACCTCTAGAAAATTACAGAAAATTTCAAAAATTGTGAAATTTTGAGGATACATTCCTCATAACATATACTATCATGGAAAAATAATTTTCTATGAAAATAACTTCCATTTTTCAATCTTGATACAAAGTTCAAAAGTCTTTGAAATAGCTCAAAGTTAACTTATCTTTGTATCAACTTGTTCAATGATGAATGCTATCACTAGAAAAGCTTCATCAAGGTTTTTCAAATCAATTTTGAAATGATTTTAAACCCTTTAATTTGGGACCACAATCATAGGGCTAAATGTACATGACTTGTACACAAGCTTTCCCTATGATCCCCAATTTCGAATTAGACTCATCTAGGCACAAGAACTATGCACCTTGATCCTAACTCATCATCCTAATATCTCACACACATCTAAGGTGTATCAAACACATCCAAGTTAATTTTGATGTGAGATATGGGTTTATGTTATCTTAGGCTAAGGTCTCATGCATTTTCTAAACATCCATTTGATCTCCATATCAAATTGTGTTTTTAACCTTAAATCAATTTCATTGATTATAAATGCACAAGATGATGACATGGCAAAAAATGATATCATACATAATAACATGTGCCAATGTCATGATGTCATGGCATAAAGTATGAAACTTAAATAAAGCATGACATTTAAATAACCTAAGCATTATCATGACATTTCAAATGATCATAGATTAAATATGATGTCATGACATAGCATATGACAAACAATATATGGCAAATAACATGTCAAGGTATAGAAAATACCTAATTCTAGCCTTAGTTGCCATTTTTGATAATTTTGATCTTTTTGCCATAAATTCTATATTCCTAAGTGTAATAGACCTAAAATCAAATACAAAAAAATTTTAGATCACTATGTGCCAACTAGATTGACTCTAGAAAATTCCTCAAATATGGTTGGCACATTCTAATCACCTTAGGAATAATTTTCCATTTCATTTTCAAGGCTTGATTGCACCTTGAAAATTCCTAAGGTGCCACCTTTTGCCATGATTAGGTTAACTACCTATTCAAGTAAGGTTGGCACACTCTAACTCATCTAGCGTGATGAAATCACGCTCCTAGGAACCCAATACCTATTGGAGCTCATTGGGTTCACTAAGTATTCACTAGGGATGACTTCCCTAGCAACCCTTCTAATGACCCTCCTAGGCTTTGAAGCCTTGGTCATTTGGGACTCATCAAGATCAACTCTAGGGATGACTCCCCTTGTGACCTTGGTGATGGTCTTCCTAGCCCTAGATTTTGTTCCATAATTGAATGGAACATTATGATAAGTGGGCTTGACCATTTGGGACTTAGGTTTGTGACCCAAACCTTTCTTGTCTTTGGACATTAGTTTTTGATCCTTAAACCCTAGAGATGACTTCTCCAAGTTCCTAAGAGCCTTTTCCAAAGTATCAAGTCTTGACCTCAAGACTTGATTCTCCTTCTCTAATACCTCAAGTTTTAGTTTGTCATTGTTCCTTGAGGTACTCCTAGGCATATGTCGAGTAGTTTTGGGATTCCTACCTAGGTTTCCCTTAACCTTAGATGAGTTAATCCTAGGGTTGACATTTCTAGAGTTATCCTTATCTAGGTTAACATGTTTAGCTCCTAAGCATGTGTATCGATTTCTATAATTAACATGCTTATCATTCTTGACAATAGCAATAAGGCTACTAGCATGCATCCTACTAGTATTGCAAGAATGTGCCTTAGAGATTACCTTAGGGTTTGCCCTAGCTCCCCCTATACATGTGTTCGATCTCTTGTCCTTGTGAGATTGCCTCCCCTTTGGACATTGGCTCCGATAATGTCCCCTTCGTTTGCATTGGAAGAACACCACGTGCTCCTTGCCCTTGCGTGTTGGGACTCCGGCTTCCTTGATCTTTGGCGCCGGTGGAGTCTTCCTAACCCTCTTTGGACATTTACTCTTGTAATGTCCAAATTCCCTACACTAAAAGCACATTATGTGTAATTTGCTAGAAACTAAATGGCTTGAGTTACCTAGAGTTGAGGATGGATGAACGCTCTCTCCTTCATCCCTTCCGGAGGTAGAAGCTTCTTCCTCTTGCTCCATTCTTGAAGAAGAACTCTCCTCCTCTTCTTCCTTAGATGTTGAGTAGCCCTCAACTTCTAATTCCTCTTCTCCATGATGTGAGCTACTTGGCTCACTTGACTCCTCTTCATGACTTGAAATGGAGTTCTCCTCATGGAGCTTTACCAAGTTATTCCACAACTCCTTGGCATCGTTATATCCACCTATCCTACACAAAACATCATTAGGTAAAGAAAATTCAATGATTTTCGTTACCTCATCGTTGATGGTTGATCGGTGGATTTGCTCCTTCGTCCACCCCTTCTTCTTGAGAGGTTTTCCTTCTTCATCCTCCGGAGGAGTGAAACCTACTAGCACACACCTCCAATTCTCAAGATTAGTCATAAGAAAATATTTCATTCTTTCCTTCCAAAACGCGAAGTCGTCGTGATCGTAGAAAGGTGGAATCGTGACATCTTCTCCAAATAGATCCATTCTCTAGCTCGTGCTCCCCCGGGTGTTGATCCAACGAAGAGCGACCTTGCTCTGATACCACTTGTTAGGATCGATGATCGCGGCTAGAGGGGGGGGTGTGAATAGACGCCCCAAATTCTTCGTTTCTTCCTACGATTAGGGTTAGCGCAGTGGAAATAACTAAATAGAAACGTAAAGGAAAAAGACAAACCTCAAACTCGATGGATGTAACGAGGTTCGGAGATGAAACTCCTACTCCTCGGCGTGTCCGTAAGGTGGACGAAGCCTATCAATCCGTCGGTGGATGAGTCCCCGGAAAACCGGCTAAAACAAACTCCTTCTGGGTGGAGAAACCTCGCCACAATACTTTCTTGCAACAACAAGATCAGAGTATACAAGAAATACAAGAAGAAGCAACAATATGAATGTAAAAACAAACACGCTTGCCTTCGACTGGTTTCCGTTGATGAAGCAGCAACTTCACGGAAGAACAGCAGCAGCTGACACCAGTGAAGCTTCACGAAGCAGAGAGCTCAGCAAAGCTCAAGTGCAGCAAGAAGCAGAAGCAAGAAGGAAGAAGTAGAGACAAGAACAGTAGCTTCTCAACCCCTTTTATAACCTGCGAAGAAGACACAATAGAAACTAGCCGTTGCTACACAACGGCTAGGATGTGGACCGATCAGGCTTCATCCTGATCGGTCCACAAGGGTCTTGATCGGTCACAGGACCGATCAGGCCCTTCCCTGATCGGTCATGGTGACCGATCAGGTCCTTCCCTGATCGGTCCCATGACCGATCAGGGCCTTTCCCTCCTTCTGATCGTCTCCTGATCGGTCTGCAGACCGATCAGGAACTTCACTGTATGCTACTGATCGATCACTGATCGGTCTTCAGTCTGATCAGATAACACACAGAAGCTCACTGTGTGGTTACTGATCGGTCACCAGACCGATCCAGATACCCAGTGTATCACTGGATCGATCCACTAATCGATCCAGAGCTTGGTTTTCGCCCAAACCAAGTCCCAAGCCTTCCAAACCAACATCCGGTCAACCTTGACCTGTTGGTACATCATGCTTAGCATCCGATCACTCCCTTGACCTGCTAAGACTCCCCACCAAGTGTCCGGTCAATCCCTTTGACCCACTTGGACTTTTCTCTTCGTGTCAAGTATCCGATCACTCCCTTGACCTACTTGACCTTCTCAACACCAGATGTCCGATCACCCTTGATCCATCTGGATTTTCCCTTGCCCGGCTTCACTCACCAGGACTTTCACCTAGCTTCACTCACTAGGGTTTTCACCTGGCTTCACTCACCAGGATTTCCAATCTGCCCGGCTTCACTCACCAGGACTTTCCAACTGCCTAGCTTCACTCACTAGGACTTTCCCACTGCCTGGCTTCACTCACCAGGACTTTCACCTAGCTTCACTCACTAGGGTTTTCACAATTGCCTGGCTTCACTCACCAGGACTTTCCCACTGCCTGGCTTCACTCACCAGGACTTTCACCTAGCTTCACTCACTAGGGTTTTCACAACTGCCTGGCTTCACTCACCAAGACTTTCCCACTTCCGGTCCAGAGAACGAGCTACCGAGCCCTCTCTGACCACAGTTCGGAGAACAAGCAACCGAGCCCTCTCCGACTTCCACTTGCCAAGTTCCCATACTTGGACTTCTCCGTGCCAAGTCTCCATACTTGGACTTTCTCCCGTGCCAAGCTCCCCGCTTGGACTTTTCCCGTGCCAAACCCCCTTCTTGGACTTTTCCGAGTCAGGTCAACTCACCTTGGGTCAACCAGGTCAACTTTGACCAAAAGTTGCACCCACAATCTCCCATCAAAATATAACTCTTTTGTTCTTGTCAAACATCAAAATACAACTCGAGTCAGGTCAACTCGGGTCGGGTCAACCAGGTCAACCTTGACCTAAGGTTGCACCAACAGACTAGTCCTGGACATAGTCTGTGAAGCTGATGCAGTAGAGCGGGCGGTCATCTCCACTCGGCGTCTCTTTCAGCTCCCCAGAAGATGTCGATTCTGAGCCCTTGCCTATGGCAATTACCTAAGGCTGCTCGGGTGGAGGACTCACGACAATAATTGCCTCATCGCCAGTCGTATGGCTGGCTGCTACACTTCCTTGGGTTGCGACCCTAGAGATTTCCCTGAGTGGGTCTTCTTGTGAGCCGATCGGAGGTAGACCACGGCTCTCCAACTCGGCTATGGCCGCCGCGTTGATCTCAGCGTCCACGAGCTTGGCTTTACCTGCCAAACGAGCATACAACATGACTTCAGCTGCAAAAGAAAGGAAGAAATCAGTTAGATTCAAAATTTAAGCCAACAAGGAGTGTACCCAGGCTACATGGGAGTCTTGTGTGGATCGGGCTCAGGCCGAACACATATTGGACACCCTCCAACAACAACTTATGTATATGATACTTCTGACCGGCCAAGCAGGAAGCTGCGTGAAGGTAGTCTGAGCAGCTCTTATAATTCTTGAGCACTAGAGGATTCAACACTTCTAACTGTTGGTTGCTACTCGGAACACCGTTTTGTTTCCCCTGTACAAAAATTTGTACAAGAACAGAACTTAACCTAGCTGCCCATGTGCTCTACTGAAGTTAAACTTGGATTGCAAACGATGCTTAACATTATTAATCTAAGTTGCTCTTCAGAAGTTAAACTTGGATTGAAAATGATACTTAACTTTTTTACTCTAAGATTAACTGATGTGATCTTCCTAAGTTAAACCATATTACAGAAGTTGATTAAATATCTATTTCAAAAATTTGCTTCCAGGTTAAACATGGCGAGACACTAGGTCTTCTTAGTTATGAGATCATCCCACCACTTCCTAGACAAAGTCTTTCAAAGGAATTGGATATTTAACTTCTTACAGTAACCCTAGGTTTAACTACAAAGACCACAATAGAAACACAAGATCGAAATGCAAAATTGAAATACAAAATCGATAGCACGAAATCGAAACATAAAATCACTAGCGTCTTGTGTTGGTGTTTTAGAATCCATGCAAAGAAAACTAACTAATTAATTCGAAGTGGAAAACATTAATTAGTTATACCTTTCTTTGTAGCTAAAGACCTCTTGATCTTCTGTTGTATTCCTCTCCTCCTCATGGACATTGTGTGGGCAACGATCTACTAAGATGGAATCCACCCGAACCACTTCTTCTCCTCCAAGACTCTCGAGCCACCAAGGGATGCCAAAATAGGAAACTCCTTCCCTTCTTCTTCCCCTCCAAGCAACCGACCACCTAGGTACTTATTGTCATCTCCTTCTTCTTCTTAAAGCTCGGGCCTTAGAAGGAAGAAAAGGAGGAAGAAGGGAATATAGATGCCGCCGGCCTTAAGGGAAGAGAGAAGGAGAGGGCCGACCACAAGCAAGGAGAAAAGGAGAATAATAATATGTGTTACACCATAAGGCATCACCTCCTCTTCTTTTATAATCCTTGCTTATGGCAAAAAAGGAAAATTTTAAACATAATTAAAACATCCTTATTTGTGGCCTCCCTTTAAAAAAGGAAATTTTAACAACAATTAAAATCTCTCTTTTCTAAATTTCCTATTGTACATGGCAATTGTAACGACCCGGCCCTTTGGCCTCTTGGGCGTGTTGGAGTGTATACTGAAAGTCTAAGCTTTTGTAAACATTTGTTTTGAATAAAGAATCACATTTGGTCAAATTATCTACATTTGTTTGTAGTTGTTCAATTAATTTATATTGTAGATAACATAGTATGTGGTGTCACATACAGAAGATGATGTTATCAATACCTTATAAATTATAAACAGTGGCTCACGACCAAAATGGAAAGGAACAAACCATTAGAAGGTCGTAGTGTAATTAAGTATCAGTTTATCTTGATTGTATAATTACACTAGTACACTCATAGTGTATTGAGTAGGACCATTTGAGGTCGTTTCTTTTATACTGACTTTATAAAGAAACAAAGACCTCAGTTATTATGGAAGTGTGTGCTCTTAATCCTAATGTAATAACAAGCACATATATTTGATATTTATTTCTTTAATTTATCAATGGGTGAGATTTAGTTCGTTGAATCAATAAACCCGATAAGTTGGGAAATGGTATCACTTATAGTGTGTGTTGTTGATTATAGAAGGAAATTGTGTCCTAGAGATACTAGGTTGATAATGTCCTCAAGAGGAGCTCATAAAGATTGTCATGTTAAACCCTGCAGGTGGACTTAGTCCGACATGATAATAAGGTTGAGTGGTACTACTCTTGGACTTAGATATTAATTAAATGAGTTGTCAGTAACTCACTTAATTAGTGGACATTCGATATCTTAAACAAAGGGAGACTAACACACTCATAATAAGAAGGAGCCCAAAAATTTAATTTGGGATTGGTGCGGTAGTTCAATGATAGTTCTCTAGTGGAATGAATTATCATTGATAAAATTAAGTTGTGTGTTCGGGGAATACGGATGCTTAATTTTATCGGGAGACCAAAACCAATTCCTCCTCTCGGTCCCTATCGTAGCCTCTTATTTGTAGAGTTCTATACCCACCTATACCCACCTTCTATACCCACCCAATAGGGGCCGGCCAAGCTAGCTTGGGAAACAAGCTAGGGCCGGCCTAGGTATAAGATTGGGTGGCCGGCCCTAGCTTGAACCCAAGCTAGTGGGGCCGGCCAAAATAAATTAAAAAGAATTTTAATTTTAATTTTTATTATGTGGAAGAAATAATTTTTTAAAGAGAATTAAAATTAAATTATCTCTCTTGTAAAATTTACAAAAGATTAAAGGAAGAGATTAGATCTCTTTCCTTATTTGTAGATTGGTGAGATATTTTATTTTCTCTTTAAAAAATTATTCACATGTTGATAAAATTAAAATTATAGAAATTTCTTTTATTAACCATGTAGAGATTTTTAAAGAGAAATTTTAATTTTTAAAATTTCTGGAAACAAATTAGGAAGTTTTAATTGTTGATTGAAACTTGTCCAATTTGTTCTCCAATGATGTGGCCGGCCAATGTAGATTTAATTGGGAAATTTTATTTTATTTTTCTCAATTAAATCATGTCAAGGAAATTAAGGAAATTTTATTGTAATTAAATTTCCTAATTTGCCTAGGCCAAGGAATATAAAAGAAGGGGTGAGGGTGCCTTCATGAGATACAACCTCTATTATTTTCTCTCCCTCTTTTGTTCCTTGGTGTAGCCGACCATCATCTCCTTCTCTTTCTCTTGTGGTGGCCGAATCTCCCTCTTCTATTGGAGTTCTTGTGGCGGCCGGATACTACTCGGAGAAGAAGAAGAAGAAGGAGAGAAAGCTAGTATCTCTTGGAGCTTGGTTAGTGTATTGATTTTCTTCCTTGGTGAAGCTTTTCCTTTGTGGCCGAACCTAGTAAGGAGGAGAAGGTGGTTGGTGGTTTCTCATCTCGGAAGATCGTTGCCCACACAACGTTCGAGGTTAGAAGAGGAATACGGTAGAAGATCAAGAGGTTTTTCTACAAGGTATAACTAGTAATTTTTCTTTCCGCATCATACTAGTTAATTATGGAAATAATACCAAATACAAGAGGCTTACGTTCTAGAATTTCGAATATGTTTTTCGATGTTGTGTTCTTTTGTTTTTCTTTTCCTTGTGATTTGATTGTTCTCTTCGGTTAACCTAAAGTTATTTTAGGAAATTAAATATTAGATTTCTATAAAAGGTTTTGTCTAGTCGGTGGTGGTTGCTCCCATATCCAAGAAGGTCATGTGCCTCGCCACGTCAGTACTGGGAACCAATTATGGAAATTAATATTTAATGGAATTAATAACTTAAGGAGACTTGGGTCGAACGTGTTAAGTTCCGCAGGAGATCCAAGTCAAAACCTAAAAGAACAAATAGATTAAGTTTTGGATCAAACGTGTTAAGTTCCGCAGGCGATCCAAAATTTAATTTAAAAGAACACATGGTAGCTAGGAAAAGGTTCAGACCTTTGTACAAAATTTTTGTACAGTGGAACCTATAGGTTTTCCGAGTAGCAACCAACAATTGGTATCAGAGCTAGGGTTTTGCCTCTGTGTATTTGGTATTAGGTCAATTTTGCACATGTCATACATAATTTAGGCAGGTTAATAATAGGATGTGCTAACTTTATGGATGCAGGATCCAACTATTATGGCTTTTAGTTATTATGTGTGTGATTGGACCCTTGGACATGTCAAGGGCATTTATATGTGTGTGCATGATTGTATTAAAATACAGCAGGAGCTGTATTTAGTTTTATTAGGATTTTATTTTTGATCTAGATACATGTACATTCCTTTTATGGAATATAGGATCAAAAATGTAAAATTCTATTTATGTCGCGGATCGAATCTTGCAAAGCGTGGAACCTTCTAAGGATCAGAGGCGCAGCGGAACTAGGAGCAAGATGGATGCGACAACTAGATCCGGTGGCGGTGGCCAAATATGGCAGCAGCTTGGGATGACAACACACGGAGGACAACTAGAGATAAAAGCCATAATAGTTGAAATTAGATTTTCTATTTATTGCTTTTATATTGTGCTGTGTGTGCATGTTAGTTTACCAGTTTAGTAGGCTAGCATAGTTAAAATTCCTCATTTATAAATAACTAAGTGGGAGAGGGATTTTTAAATAAATCCCATGGTCTCCATTACTGGTTTGTAAGTGATGCAAACAAGCTTGCGCGTTGGCTCTGAGTGCCTTCCTCCATAACGGATGAGCTTGTTTGCGGATCACTAGAACAGACTTCCATTTTTGGATGACTATAGGAAGTTAATTAAGAGCGTGTGATCTTCCCCAACGGAAGGGGCATAATCTTATTAATGGACTTAGTGTCAAGTAATGGTATACACATAGACACATCTAATAGTATCCTCCCCATCGGAGTCACTGCTATTATTTGTGTGACCAAATAATACCAACTATTAATTTTATTTGTCAAAAGTTAGGTTGACAAGATAATAAAATTAATGGGTTAAAACCCTCCTTTTACAAATGTTGAATTTGTATACGTCCACACTAACGTGGCATACAAAATTCACGGTGTTATGAGGTGTTGGTTAATTTAAAATAGTATTGTTTGAGGAATCAATATTATTCTAAATTTAGAGTTCTGACCAAAAGTTATTTGTGATTCTTAGGATGACTTTCAACCCACTGTCCATCATACTTCAACAGAATAGACTTACTGGACCTAATTACATAGATTGGAAAAGGAACCTGGACATTGTTCTTACTGCTGAAAGCTATAAATTTGTACTGACTGAGCAGTGCCCTGAAGCACCTACTGGTGAATCTACCCAAGAGGAGATTGAATTTCATAGGAAATGGGTAAAAGCAGATGAGATGGCGCGGTGTTACATTTTGGCTTCAATGTCAAATGTATTGCAACATCAGCATCAAGATTTACCAACAGCCTATGATATTATGAACAATCTCAAGGAACTCTTTGGTCATCAGGATAGGGCTTCTAGGCAAGAAGACATGAGAAAGATAATGACTGCCACCATGCAAGAGGGTACTCTTGTAAGGGATCATATCCTAAAGATGATGGCTTATCTGAACGAGATACAGATCCTTGGAGGAGAAATTGATGGGGAAACCCAGATCGATATGATCCTCCAAACGCTACCTAGAAGTTTTGAGCAGTTCCGCCTGAACTATAATATGAATAAAAGGATTTATTCGTTAGGGGAACTTCAAGCAGCAGAAGGATTATTTCGTCACAATTCTCAAATTCACTATGCTGAAAATGGTTCTACTTCTAAACCGAGAGGAAAGAAGAAGAAGAAACAAGCTGGCTCAGCAAAGAAAGTGAATAAATCTCAGAGTACGGGATTTAAAGCTGGAGTGAAGAAGCCGAAGGGCAAGTGCTTCATCTGCAAGCAGGCAGGACATTGGAAGGCGGACTGTCCTCGTAGGAACCAAAACAAAGGTATATCTCATGCTCTAGTTGTTGAAACATGTTTAGCGGTGTTATATACCAGCACCTGGTGTGTAGATACGGAAGCCACTGATCATGTCTACAATTCCTTGCAGGGGTTCCAGGAAACCCGACGACTATCTGAAGGGGAGATTACCGTCTACATGGGCAATGCTACTAAGGTGGCAACTGTTGCAGTGGGAGACGTCTACTTATCTTTTAGTAGAAATAGAAATTTGGTTTTAAGAAATTGTCTTTATGTACCCAGTTTTAAAAAGAATTTAATTTCAGTTTCTAAACTGTTTTTAGATGGATATTCAGTTTCTTTCAGTAACGATGTAGTTATTAAAAGAAATAAAGTGATTATCTGTTCTGGTGCATTAGTTGGCAATTTGTATACTTTAAATCTAATTTCTTCCACAAAGCAAAACATGGAAATTTATAACTCACCTTCTAATTCTAATAAGAGAAAAGAACCTTCGGAAATGAACCAAGCATATCTTTGGCATCTAAGGCTTGGTCATATTAACTTAAGTAGGATTCAGAGGCTTATAGCCGATGGACTTTTGAGTTCATTAGAGTTGGAAAATTTTCCAACTTGTGAATCCTGCTTAGAAGGAAAAATGACCAAGAGGCCGTTCAAGGCCAAGGGGTATAGAGCCAAAGAAGTGTTAGAATTGGTTCACTCTGATTTGTGTGGTCCTATGTCTGTCCAAGCAAGAGGAGGTTTTGAATATTTTGTCTCTTTCATAGACGATTATTCAAGATACGGATACATTTACCTAATGCGCCGCAAGTCCGAGTGCTTTGATAAGTTAAAAGAATACAAGGTTGATGTGGAGAAATGATTAGGTAAAAGTATCAAGACACTACGATCTGATCGTGGTGGCGAATACCTCTTAGGAGAGTTTAGGAATTACTTATCAGAGGCTGGGATTCAATCTCAATTGTCTGCACCTGGAACACCCCAACAGAATGGTGTGGCAGAACGAAGGAATAGGACTCTTATGGAGATGGTTAGATCGATGATGAGTTATTCAGAATTACCAAATTCGTTTTGGGGATATGCTCTGAACTTAGTACCTTCTAAATTAGTTTCTTCTACTCCCATAGAATTGTGGAATGGGCGAAAACTCAGTCTAAGACATATTCGGATTTGGGGTAGTCCAGCACATGTGCTGAAACCAGATGCTGATAAGTTAGAATCTCGTACAGAAGTTCGCGTGTTTGTAGGATATCCCAAAGGAACAAAAGGTGGTTTATTTTATAGTCCTAAAGATCAGAAGGTCATTGTTAGCACCAATGCCCAGTTTTTAGAAGAAGACTATATAATGGATCACAAGCCCAGTAGCAAAGTTGTTTTAGAAGAACTTAGAGAGGACACGTCTACTTTAGTACCAACAATACAAGATGAAGTACCACAAGAGACTGCAACACGTGTCACACATGATTCACAACCACAGACAGTGCCTCGTCGTAGTGGGAGGGTTGTAAGGCAGCCTGAGAGATTCATGTTTTTGGGAGAGTCTTCGGACTTAATCCCGGGTAACATGAACCTGATCCCCGAACATATGACGAAGCACTCCAAGATATAGATGCAGTATCTTGGCAAAAGGCAATGAATTCTGAAATAGAGTCTATGTACTCTAATAAGGTCTGGGAGCTTGTAGAACCACCTGATGGTGTAAAAGCCGTTGGATGCAAGTGGATCTACAAAAGGAAAAGAGGGACAGACGGGAAGGTAGAAACCTTCAAAGCTAGGCTTGTTGCGAAAGGGTACACTCAGAAAGAGGGAATCGATTATGAGGAAACCTTTTCACCGGTAGCCATACTTAAGTCTATCCGGATACTCTTATCCATTACTGCTCATATGGATTATGAGATTTGGCAAATGGATGTCAAGACAACTTTCCTTAATGGAAGTCTTGAAGAGAACATCCATATGAAGCAACCAGAAGGGTTCATTGAAAAAGGCAAACAGTATCTAGTGTGCAAGCTCAATCGGTCCATTTATGGACTGAAGCAAGCTTCAAGGTCTTGGAACATCCGGTTTAATGAAGTAATCCAGTCATATGGATTTATTCAAAGTCCGGATGAGTCTTGTGTATATAAGAAGTGTAACGGAAATGTGGTGGTATTTCTTGTACTATACGTAGATGATATTTTATTAATTGGCAACAATGTCAAGGTATTATCAGACGTAAGGGTATGATTGTCCAAACAATTTGATATGAAGGACTTAGGAGATTGTGCACACATTCTTGGGATCAAAGTTATAAGGGATCGTAAGAAAAGAATGTTGTGTCTGTCCCAAGCTTCATATATAGATACAATCCTTGCTCGTTTTAGTATGCAGGATTCCAAGAAAGGTTTCTTACCTTTTAGATATGGAGTAGCTCTATCTAAAGAGATGTCTCCAAAGACGTCGAAAGAGATAGAGGACATGAAAGCCGTTCCTTATGCTTCGGCAGTAGGAAGCCTAATGTATGCAATGCTATGTACGAGACCTGATATCTATTTTGCCGTGGGCATGGTCAGCAGATATCAGAGTAACCCTGGACAAGGACATTGGACTGCGGTAAAGCATATATTAAAGTACCTTAGAAGGACTAGAGATTATATGCTAGTTTACCAAGCAGACGATCTGCTCCCTGTGGGTTACACGGATTCAGATTTCCAATCAGATAGGGATAACAGTAAGTCTACATCAGGCTATGTGTTTACTTTAGGAGGTGGAGCCATTTCATGGAGGAGTGTTAAGCAGAAATGCGTTTCGGACTCAACCATGGAAGCTGAGTATGTAGCAGCCTCTGAGGCAGCTAAAGAAGCAGTATGGCTCAGGAACTTTCTAATAGAATTAGATGTGATTCCTGGTTTGCCCAAAATCATCACAATTTATTGTGATAATAGCGGTGCAGTTGTAAACTCAAAGGAACCACGAGCTCATAAGGCAAGTAAACATATAGAGAGCAAGTACCACCTGATACGAGATATCGTGAAGCGAGGAGAAGTTGTCATCGCCAAGATTGCATCAGCAGATAACCTGGCAGATCCTTTCACTAAGGCCCTTCCGGCGAAAGCTTTCGATCGGCATGTGGAGGGAATGGGAATCAGATGTATGGTAGAAGATATGGCAGCTTAGTCATTAGTATAAGTGGGAGATTGTTGGAGTGTATACTGAAAGCCTAAGCTTTTGTAAAGTTTGTTTTGAATAAAGAATCACATTTGGTCAAATTATCTACATTTGTTTGTAGTTGTTTAATTAATTTATATTGTAGATAACATAGTATGTGGTGTCATATACAGAAGATGATGTTATTAGTACCTTATAAATTATAAACAGTGGCTCACGACCAAAATGGAAAGGAACAAACCATTAGAAGGTCGTAGTGTAATTAAGTATCAGTTTATCTTGATTGTATAATTACACAAGTACACTTAGAGTGTATTGAGTAGGACCATTTGAGGTCGTTTCTTTTATACTGACTTTATAAAGAAACAAAGACCTCAGTTATTATGGAAGTGTGTGCTCTTAATCCTAATGTAATAACAAGCACATATATTTGATATTTATTTCTTTAATTTATCAATGGGTGAGATTTAGTTCGTTGAATCAATAAACCCGATAAGTTGGGAAATGATATCACTTATAGTGTGTGTTGTTGATTATAGAAGGAAATTGTGTCCTAGAGATACTAGGTTGATAATGTCCTCAAGAGGAGCTCATAAAGATTGTCATGTTAAACCCTGCAGGTGGAATTAGTCCGACATGATAATAAGGTTGAGTGGTACTACTCTTGGACTTAGATATTAATTAAATGAGTTGTCAGTAACTCACTTAATTAGTGGACATTCGATATCTTAAACACAGGGAGACTAACACACTCATAATAAGAAGGAGCCCACAAATGTAATTTGGGATTGATGCGGTAGTTCAATGATAGTTCTCTAGTTGAATGAATTATCATTGATAAAATTAAGTTGTGTGTTCGGGGCGAACACGGGATGCTTAATTTTATCGGGAGACCAAAACCAATTCCTCCTCTCGGTCCCTATCGTAGCCTCTTATTTGTAGAGTTATATACCCACCTATACCCACGTTCTATACCCACCCAATAGGGGCCGGCCAAGCTAGCTTGGGAAACAAGCTAGGGCCGGCCTAGGTATAAGATTGGGTGGCCGGCCCTAGCTTAAACCCAAGCTAGTGGGGCCGGCCAAAATAAATTAAAAAGAATTTTAATTTTAATTTTTATTATGTGGAAGAAATAATTTTTTAAAAAGAATTAAAATTAAATTATCTCTCTTGTAAAATTTACAAAAGATTAAAGGAAGAGATTAGATCTCTTTCCTTATTTGTAGATTGGTGAGATATTTTATTTTCTCTTTAAAAATTATTCACATGTTGAAAAAATTAAAATTATAGAAATTTCTTTTATTAACCATGTAAAAAATTTTAAAGAGAAATTTTAATTTTTAAAATTTCTGGAAACAAATTAGGAAGTTTTAATTGTTGATTGAAACTTGTCCAATTTGTTCTCCAATGATGTGGCCGGCCAATGTAGATTTAATTGGGAAATTTTATTTTATTTTTCTCAATTAAATCATGTCAAGGAAATTAAGGAAATTTTATTGTAATTAAATTTCCTAATTTGCCTAGGCCAAGGAATATAAAAGAAGGGGTGAGGGTGCCTTCATGAGATACAACCTCTATTATTTTCTCTCCCTCTTTTGTTCCTTGGTGTGGCCGGCCATCATCTCCTTCTCTTTCTCTTGTGGTGGCCGAATCTCCCTCTTCTATTGGAGTTCTTGTGGCGGCCGGATACTACTCGGAGAAGAAGAAGAAGAAGGAGAGAAAGCTAATATCTCTTGGAGCTTGGTTAGTGTTTTGATTTTCTTCCTTGGTGAAGCTTTTCCTTTGTGGCCGAACCTAGCAAGGAGGAGAAGGTGGTTGGTGGTTTCTCATCTCGGAAGATCGTTGCCCACACAACGTTCGAGGTTAGAAGAGGAATACGGTAAAAGATCAAGAGGTTTTTCTACAAGGTATAACTAGTAATTTTTCTTTCCGCATCATACTAGTTAATTATGGAAATAATACCAAATACAAGAGGCTTACATTCTAGAATTTCGAATATGTTTTTCGATGTTGTGTTCTTTTGTTTTTTATTTTCCTTGTGATTTGATTGTTCTCTTCGGTTAACCTAAAGTTATTTTAGGAAATTAAATATTAGATTTCTATAAAAGGTTTTGTCTAGTCGGTGGTGGTTGCTCCCATATCCAAGAAGGCCATGTGCCTCGCCACGTCAGTACTGGGAACCAATTATGGAAATTAATATTTAATGGAATTAATAACTTAAGGAGACTTGGGTCGAACGTGTTAAGTTCCGCAGGAGATCCAAGTCAAAACCTAAAAGAACAAATAGATTAAGTTTTGGATCAAACGTGTTAAGTTCCGCAGGTGATCCAAAATTTAATTTAAGGAACACATGGTAGCTAGGAAAAGGTTCAGACCTTTGTACAAAATTTTTGTACAGTGGAACCTATAGGTTTTCCGAGTAGCAACCAACAGGGCGGCCCTTGTGGCGGCCCAACTGACGGATCTTAAGTTGTCCGCCCATTTGGCGACCTCTCATGTCGTCGATCGACGACCCTTGGCCGTGCCGTTACTCACTAGGACTTGCAACCCCTGGCCAGTGGATTTTTTGCCTCCCCCAGGATTCAAACTCTAGACCTCCAAGCTTAAGTACTAGAGTTTATGAATCCTAGTAGCCAAGTGAGCGCCGCTCACTTGGCTACTACGATTCATAAACTCTAGTACTTAAGCCTGGAGGTCTAGAGTTCGAATCCTTGGGGAGGAAAAAAATCCACTGGTCAGGGGTGGAAAGTCCTAGTGACTAACGGCACGACCAAGGGTCGTCGGTCAACGACATAAGAGGTCACCAAATGGGCCGACGACATAAGGGCCGCCAGTTGGACCGCCACAAGGGTCGCCCAAGAGGCCAAAAGGCCGGGTCGTTACACTAAAAAGACGCCTTTTTATTAATATGCATGTATGTTCCCCTTATAAGTAAAGTAACCCCGCCCTACTAGCAGGAGGGGAGGGTGTTACAAGTTGGAGAAGCAAACTCGTGACCTAAGTATCAACTTGTAGCGCCCGCCCCTCCTGCTAGTAGGGTGGGGTTACTTTACTTACAAGGGGAACATACATGCATAATAATATTTCTTTTTCTAAAGTAACACACCGGAAGAATTCATTTTTTTTTTTATGAACGAAGTCACGATGCCATATTCTATCATAAACATGAATAAGTATCATGAAATCATGCGAAACATTAACATAAATAAACATAAGTAGGTCTTTTATTTGTCTTAGCCAAGCCACCACCACACACATCTCTTTGCCTCTCCTGCGGCTCCCCTAGTTCCTCCATTCCTTGCCTTTATCTGCGGTACAAGGAAAGTAAGCTATAAGCACACAGGATTAGTAAGATCCTTTCCTACTCACAAAAATGTATTTCATATCATAAGCATATTACAATGGAACCATAATCATCTAACATCATATCGTGTAAACATAGCATCATAACATATCATCTCATAAAGAACATCATGCTGTATCATATCATAACTGATAAGAGCATTATGTCATATAAATCATAAGAGCATATCATATCATAAAGAAATTTCATGAGGTATCATATCATAAATAAAAGAGCATCATGTCATAGAATTCTTAAGAGCATATCATATCATGAAGAAATATCATGCAAGATGTCTTTTAAAACATGTGTCATGTCATGTGCAAGATGTATTAAAACATATCATATAGTACTTGAACATAATACCATCATGAGAGCCCGACTTGTACCACATACATACATAATGCGCGCAATCCCTAGGACAGGGTAGCTAGTCTCGAACTTACTAGGGAACAAGGTCCGTACTACGACCGTCGACCTAGGGGCGTACTAAGGAGCCCATCCCTTTTTACTAGACCCGTTTATAGTCAGTCGGCCTAGGGGCGCTTATAGAGCCCACCCTTGGTACAAGCCATACAAAGTAAAATAGCATATCATGGTGCATGTCATAACATAGCATATCATATCTTGTCATATCATGAAGAGTGCTCTTAGTCCCCAAGGGGAAGCAACTCTTAGGCCTTCACTTGTCATATTATAAAGAGTGCTCTTAATCCCAACAAAAAAGGGAAGCAACTCTTAGGCCTTTGCTTGTCATATCATAAAACATGCATACTTTAGCACATAGCACATCATAAGAGACATTATCATGCATGGATCATAAGCATACATAAATGAGCATAGTACTTGTCATATCATAAAGCATGCATACTTGAGCATATAGCACATCATAAGAGACATTATCATGCATGAATCATAAGCATACATAAATAAACACATCACCTATAATAGCAAAAACGTAATCATGCATGGGATCATTAAATAACATCTCTTAATTCATAACGTATCATGTGAGGCACATAATGATTCATAATTGGATCTCAATCACCAATTTCTATAGGGAGGCCGAAACATTCAAGGTATTGCCCTAAGGTACAAGCAACATCAAAGCATATGAACCTTAACTCAATTTCATAGCATTTATTATAAAGAACATCATGAGCATATTTAGTTAGGTTCTAAGCTTCCTAGGTCTTTCAACCTAGTCGTGGCCGAAACATTGTAAGCATGAACCTAGGTTACAAGTGGCACAAAACATATGAACCCTAAACCAATTTCATATCATATACTTTAAGGAACATCATGAGTAGCTAGCCCCGAACCTATTAGGGAACTAGATCCGTACTACGACCGTCGACCTAGGGGCGTACTAAGGAGCTCATCCCTTTTTACTAGACCCGTTCATAGTCCGTCGGCCTAGCGGCGCTTATGGAGCCAACCCTTGGTACAAGCCATAGAAAGTAAAATAGCATATCATGGTACATGTCATAACATAGCATATCATATCTTGTCATATCATGAAGAGTGCTCTTAGTCCCCAAGGGGAAGCAACTCTTTGGCCTTCACTTGTCATATCATAAAGAGTGCTCTTAGTCCCAACAAAAAAGGGAAGCAACTCTTAGGCCTTTGCTTGTCATATCATAAAACATGCATACTTGAGCACATAGCACATCATAAGAGACATTATCATGCATGAATCATAAGTGTACATAAATGAGCATAATACTTGTCATATCATAAAGCATGCATACTTGAGCATATAGCACATCATAAGAGACATTATCATGCTTGGATCATAAGCATACATAAATAAACACATCACCTATCATTGCAAAAACGTAATCATGCATGGGATCATTAAACAACATCTCTTAAATCTAACATATCATGTGAGGCACATAATGATTCATAATTGGATCTCAATCACCAATTTCTATAGGGAGGCCGAAACATTCAAGGTATTGCCCTAAGGTTCAAGCAACATCAAAGCATATGAACCTTAACTCAATTTCATAGCATTTATCATAAAGAACATCATGAGCATATTTAGTTAGGTTCTAAGCTTCCTAGGTCTTTCAACCTAGTTGTGGCCGAAACATTGTAAGCATGAACCGAGGTTACAAGTGGCACAAAACATATGAACCAATTTCATATCATATACTTTAAGGAACATCATGAGTATGTTTTGTTTAGGTTCCGAGCTTCCTAGGTATTTAAATCTTGTCCTGGCCGAATAGTAAGGAGCATGAAACTAAGTTCTAAACAACCTACAAGCATGAGAATATCATGTTAACTTCATATCATATTATAAGGAAAGTCATGAGCATGTTAAATCAACTTTTAAACATTCCTAGGCTCCTAATCCCATCATGGCCGAATGTTCAAAGAGTATGAACCTAAACTCTAAACAACATACAAGCATAAGAATCTCATGTTAACTTCCTATCATATCATAAGGGAAGTCATAAGCATGTTAAACCAATTTTTAAGCTTCCCTAGGTCTTGAATTCTATCATGGCCGAAAGTTCATGAAGAGGGAATTTAAGCTCTAAACAACATACAAGCATAAGAATCTCATGTTTGCTTCATATCATATCATAAGGGAAGTCATAAGCATGTTAAACCAATTTTTAAGCTTCCCTAGGTCTTGAATTCTATCATGGCCGAAAGTTCATGAAGAGGGAATTTAAGCTCTAAACAACATACAAGCATAAGAATCTCATGTTAGCTTCATATCATATCATAAGGGAAGTCATAAGCATGTTAAACAAATTTTTAAAATTCCTTGGACCCTAAAATTGATCGTGGCCGAAACATAAGGAGGCATGCATCTAGGTTTCAAGCAACATTCAAACATGATAACCCTAAATTAGCTTTATATCATGTCATAAGGAGAGTCATGAGCATGTTGGAGTAAGTCTTAAGCTCTCCTAGGTTTTAATTCTCATTATGGCCGAAGCCCTAAGGTGCAACATATCAAGGTTCCAAACAACCTACAAGCATGAAACCCTAAGAAATCTTCCTACTCTTTTTCATAAGAAAAGTCATGAGCATGATAGCTTAAATTTTTAAACACTTCTAGGTCTTCATTTCTATCATGGCCGAAACCCTAATTCCCTAGGGTGGTATGCATTTAGGTTCCAATTAACATACAAGTGTGAAAACACTAAGTACTCTTCATAACATATTAATAAGCAAGTCATGACAATGGTAGACTAAATTTTTAACCTCTCTTAGTAAATTTATCTATCATGGCCGAACACTTCATGAGCATGTATTTAGGTTTTATGCAACATACAAGCATAAAAACACCAAACTAATCTCTTATCATAGGGTACATATCATAAGGACATAGTGAGCATGTTTAGTTTAGGTCTTAAGCCTTTCTAATCCTTTATTCATACTTTGGCCGAAAGTTCAAGAGCATGTATTTAAGTTTTAGGTAAGCATACAAAAATAAGAAACATTCACTAACTCCTATACTAGGGCACATATCATAAGAACATAGTGAGCATGCTTAGTTAGGTCTTAAACTTCTCTAAATCCTTTGTTCAAGTTGTGGCCGAAATCTCAAGAAGTGATTCTAGATTTTTAAGCATTCTAACCTTATGGAAAACACGTAAACAACTTGTACCACAGGTGAGGGGATACTTACAACTTGTTGCTTGTTTTTCCTAAGGAAGATGGTACCCTTGTGAAGAGAAAAAGAAACTTCTCTTCTTAGTTCTCTCTTTTCTTCTCTTACTTGTAAGGAGTAGATCTTGAGGACTCCTTCTTGTGAATTAGTTTTTTATTAGCAAGAAAAACCTTAGCTTGGATTTTCGGAAATGAGAGAGGGAGAGGTTTAGGTTTCGGTGGAGAAGAAAGAAGGAGAAGGAAGGAGGAGGAAGAAGGAGGAAGAATTAACCAACTTTCTTTCCCTTTTCTTCTCTCATTCCTATTTATTCCCAATGAGAATGAAACATGTCCCCATTCATCCCCTTAACTCCTCTATCTCCTCACTCTCTTAATTCCCATGAAAATAGAACAAAAAGAAGGAAGAAAGGCAACTTGTCCTTTGCTTGCTTCTTTTCTTAACCAAGAGGAAGAGGAGGTAAGCTACTTGATTTTCTCTTGTTCCTTTACTTAATTATATTCTTACTTTTAACTACAATTTCCATTCTTTTCTATTCATATATCATTCATTACTCTAGTGGTTACCATACACCAATTTAACTCTATCATTTGTGGGAGGTTCAAGGTTCAAACCTTAACCTCTCGTTCTTTTTATTTCATTTTGGTTTCTATTTCCATTTCTTTTTTTTTCTTTTATTCTAAAAGAAAAATATCCATAGGTATAGCTTATCATTTCGTGGGTGTTACAGTACCCCATACCTCATAGAAAGTTCATCCTCGAACTTAAAATAGCGACATCAGGTGGCACAGGTCTTCCTGCTGAGTGCATCGGCCACTTTGTTCGCTTTTCCGGGATGATAAAAGATCTCGCGGTCATAATCCTTAACTAACTCGAGTCATCTACGTTGTCTCATATTCTGATCTTTCTGGGTGAAGAAATAATTCAGACTCTGGTGGTCGGTATAAATCTTACACCGGACTCCATATAAATAATGTCTCCATGTTTTGAGAGCAAAGACCACGACTGCTAGTTCTAGGTCATGAGTGGGATAATTCTTTTCATCCTCTTTGAGTTGTCTAGAGGCGTAGGCAATGACCTTGCCGTCTTGCATGAGTACAGCTCGAAGTCCTAATTTGGAAGCGTCGCTGTACATATCGAAGCCTTTGTTACTTTCCGGAAGAGTAAGGATTGGAGCACTGGTCAGTCTCCTTTTTAATTCCGTGAAACTCTTCTCGCATTCATCCGTCCATTCATACTTTTTGTTCTTCTTGGTGAGAACTGTCATAGGGGCTGCAATTTTAGAAAAGTCCTCTACAAACTTCCGGTAGTAGCCTGCTAACCCGAGAAAACTTCTGATTTCACTGACATTCTTTGGCATGTTCCAGTTACTTACAGCTTCGATCTTGTTTGGATCTACCATTACTCCGTCCTTGGAGATGACATGACCCAAGAATGATATTCGATCGAGCCAAAACTCGCATTTGGAGAACTTTGCATATAGTTGTTTCTCTCGAAGAATCTGTAGTATGGTATTTAGGTGTTCAGCATGCTCCTCTCGGGTTCTCGAATAGATGAGAATATCGTCAATGAAGACGATAACAAATTTATCGAGATATGCCGTAAACACCCGATTCATCAGATCCATAAATACAGCCGGAGCATTTGTCACTCCGAAAGGCATAACAATGAACTCATAGTGTCCGTATCTCGTTCGAAATGTTGTCTTTGGTATATCATCCTGCTTTACTTTCACTTGATGATAGCCGGACCTTAGGTCAATCTTAGAGAAGACAGTTGCTCCCCTTGATTGGTTGAACAGGTCGTTGATCCGTGGAAGAGGGTACCGGTTCTTGATTGTCACATTGTTCAGCGCTTGGTAGTCTATACACATTCGCATAGACCCATCCTTCTTTTTCACAAATAGTACTGGTGCTCCCCATGGAGAGTGACTCGGGCGAATAAGTCCCTTGTCAAGTAACTCTAGTAGCTATCCTTGAAGTTCCTTCAACTCTGCCGGTGCCATACGATAAGGTGCTTTAGAGATCGGTTTAGTACCAGGAATCAGTTCGATCTCGAATTCTATTTCTCTATCGGGGGCTAACCCTGGTAGTTCATCGGGAAACACTTCTGCATAGTTGCACACCACTCTGACATTTTCTAGTTTCTGGTAACGCCTGCCCCTCCTGCTAGTAGGGTGGGGTTACTTTACTTACAAGGGGAACATACATGCATATTAATATTTCTTTTTCTAAAGTAACACAGCGGAAGAATTCATTTATTTATTTATTTATTTTTATGAATGAAGTCACGATGTCATATTCTATCATAAACATGAATAAGTATCATGAAATCATGCGAAACATTAACATAAATAAACATAAGCAGGTCTTTTATTTGTCTTAGCCGAGCCACCACCACACACATCTCTTTGCCTCTCCTGCGGCTCCCCTAGTTCATCCATTCCTTGTCTTTATCTGCGGTACAAGGAAAGTAAGCTATAAGCACACAGGCTTAGTAAGATCCTTTCCTACTCACAAAAACATATTTCATATCATAAGCATATAACAATGGAACCATAATCATCTAACATCATATCGTGTAAACATAACATCATAACATATCATCTCATAAAGAACATCATGCTATATCATATCATAACTCATAAGAGCATCATGTCATATAAATCATAAGACCATATCATATCATAAAGAAATATCATGAGGTATCATATCATAAATAAAAGAGCATCATGTCTTATAAATCATGAGAGCAAATCATATCATGAAGAAATATCATGCAAGATGTCTTAAAAACATATCATATTGTACTTGAACATAATATCATCATGAGGGCCCGACTTGTACCACATACATACATAAATGCGCGTAATCCCTAGGACAGGGTAGCTAGCCCCGAACCTACTAGGGAACTAGGTCCGTACTACGACCGTCGACATAGGGGCGTACTAAGGAGCCCATCCCTTTTTACTAGACCCGTTCATAGTTCGTCGGCCTAGGGGCGCTTATAGAGCCCACCCTTGGTACAATCCATACAAAGTAAAATAGCATATCATGGTACATGTCATAACATAGCATATCATATCTTGTCATATCATGAAGAGTGCTCTTAGTCCCCAAGGGGAAGCAACTCTTAGGCCTTCACTTGTCATATCATAAAGAGTGCTCTTAATCCCAACAAAAGAGGGAAGCAACTCTTAGGCCTTTGCTTGTCATATCATAAAACAAGCATACTTGAGCACATAGCACATCATAAGAGACATTATCATGCATGGATCATAAGCATACATAAATGAGCATAATACTTGTCATATCATAAAGCATGCATACATGAGCATATAGCACATCATAAGAGACATTATCATGCATGGATCATAAGCATACATAAATACACACATCACCTATAATAGCAAAAACGTAATCATGCATGGGATCATTAAATAACATCTCTTAATTCATAACGTATCATGTGAGGCACATAATGATTCATAATTGGATCTCAATCACCAATTTCAATAGGGAGGCCGAAACATTCAAGGTATTGCCCTAAGGTACAAGCAACATCAAAGCATATGAAACATAACTCAATTTCATAGCATTTATCATAAAGAACATCATGAGCATATTTAGTTAGGTTCTAAGCTTCCTACGTCTTTCAACCTAGTTGTGGCCGAAACATTGTAAGCATGAACCTAGGTTACAAGTGGCACAAAATATATGAACCAATTTCATATCATATACTTTAAGGAACATCATGAGTATGTTTTGTTTAGGTTCCAAGCTTCATAGGTATTTAAATCTTGTTCTGGCCGAATAGTAAGGAGCATGAAACTAAGTTCTAAACAACATACAAGCATTAGAATATCATGTTAACTTCATATCATATTATAAGGAAAGTCATGAACATGTTAAATCAACTTTTAAACTTTCCTAGGCTCCTAATCCCATCATGGCCGAAAGTTCAAAGAGTATGAACCTAAACTCTAAACAACATACAAGCATAGGAATCTCATGTTAACTTCCTATCATATCATAAGGGAAGTCATAAGCATGTTAAACCAATTTTTAAGCTTCCCTAGGTCTTGAATTCTATCATGGCCGAAAGTTCATGAAGAGGGAATTTAAGCTCTAAACAACATACAAGCTTAAGAATCTCATGTTAGCTTCATATCATATCGTAAGGGAAGTCATAAGCATGTTAAACCAATTTTTAAGCTTCCCTAGGTCTTGAATTCTATCATGGCCGAAAGTTCATGAAGAGGGAATTTAAGCTCTAAACAACATACAAGCATAAGAATCTCATGTTGGCTTCATATCATAGCATAAGGGAAGTCATAAGCATGTTAAACCAATTGTTAAGCTTCCTTGGACCCTAAAATTGATCATGGCCGAAACATAAGGAGGCATGCATATAGGTTTCAAGCAACATTCAAACAAGATAACCCTAAATTAGCTTTATATCATGTCATAAGGAGATTCATGAGCATGTTGGAGTAAGTCTTAAGCTCTCCTAGGTTTTAATTCTCATTATGGATGAAGCCCTAAGGTGCAACATATCAAGGTTCCAAACAACCTACAAGCATGAAACCCTAAGAAATCTCCCTACTCTTTTTCATAGGAAAAGTCATGAGCATGATAGCTTAAATTTTTAAACACTTCTAGGTCTTCATTTCTATCATGGCCGAAACCCTAATTCCCTAAGGTGGCATGCATTTAGGTTCCAATTAACATACAAGTGTGAAAACACTAAGTACTCTTCATAACATATTAATAAGCAAGTCATGATCATGGTAGACTAAATTTTTAACCTCTCTTAGTAAATTTCTCTATCATGGCCGAACATTTCATGAGCATGTATTTAGGTTTTATGCAACATACAAGCATAAAAACACCAAACTAATCTCTTATCATAGGGTACATATCATAAGGACATAGTGAGCATGTTTAGTTTAGGTCTTAAGCCTTTCTAATCCTTTATTCATACTTTGGACGAAAGTTCAAGAGCATGTATCTAAGTTTTAGGTAAGCATACAAGCATAAGAAACATTCACTAACTCCTATACTAGGGCACATATCATAAGAACATAGTGAGCATGCTTAGTTAGGTCTTAAACTTCTCTAAATCCTTTGTTCAAGTTTTGGCCGAAATCTCAAGAAGTGGTTCTAGGTTTTTAAGCATTCTAACCTTATGGAAAATACGTAAACAACTTGTACCACAGGTGAGGGGATACTTACAACTTGTTGCTTGTTTTTCCTAAGGAAGATGGTACCCTTGTGAAGAGGAAGAAGAAACTTCTCTTCTTAGTTCTCTCTTTTCTTCTCTTACTTGTAAGGAGTAGATCTTGAGGACTCCTTCTTGTGAATTAGTTTTTTCTTAGCAAGAAAAACCTTAGCTTGGATTTTCGGAAATGAGAGAGGGAGAGGTTTAGGTTTCGGTGGAGAAGGAAGAAGGAGAAGGAAGGAGGAGGAAGAAGAAGGAGGAAGAATTAACCAACTTTCTTTCCTTTTTCTCTCTCATTCCTATTTATTCCCAATGAGAATGAAACATGTCCCCATTCATCACCTTAACTCCTCTATCTCCTCACTCTCTTAATTCCCACGAAAATAGAACAAAAAGAAGGAAGAAAGGCAACTTGTCCTTTGCTTGCTTCTTTTCTTAACCAAGAGGAAGAGGAGGTAAGCTACTTGATTTTCTCTTGTTCCTTTACTTAATTATATTCTTACTTTTAACTACAATTTCCATTCTTTTCTATTCATATATCATTCATTACTCTAGTGGTTACCATACACCAATTTAACTCTATCATTTGTGGGAGGTTCAAGGTTCAAACCTTAACCTCTATTTCTTTTTATTTCATTTTGGTTTCTATTTCTATTTCTCTTTTTTTTTCTTTTATTCTAAAAGAAAACTATCCATAGGTATAGCTTATCATTTCATGGGTGTTACAGTACCCCATACCTCATAGAAAGTTCGTCCTCGAACTTAAAATAGCGACATCAGGTGGCACAGGTCTTCCTGCTGAGTGCATCGGCCACTTTGTTCGCTTTTCTGGGATGATAAAAGATGTCGTAGTCATAATCCTTAACTAACTCGAGCCATCTGTGTTGTCTCATATTCAGATCTTTCTGGGTGAAGAAATAATTCAGATTCTGGTGGTCGGTATAAATCTTACACCGGACTCCATATAAATAATGTCTCCATGTTTTGAGAGCGACTGCTAGTTCTAGGTCATGAGTGGGATAATTCTTTTCATGCTCTTTGAGTTTTCTAGAGGCGTAGGCAATGACCTTGCCGTCTTGCATGAATATAGCTCCAAGTCCTAATTTGGAACCGTCGCTGTACATATCGTAGCCTTTGTTACTTTCCCGAAGAGTAAGGATTGGAGCACTGGTCAGTCCCCTTTTTAATTCCATGAAACTCTTCTCGCATTCATCCGTCCATTCATACCTTTTGTTCTTCTTGGTGAGAACTGTCATAGGGGCTGCAATTTTAGAGAAGTCCTCTACAAACTTTCGGTAGTAGCCTGCTAGCCCGAGAAAAGTTCTGATTTCACTGACATTCTTTGGCCTGTTCCAGTTACTTACAACTTCGATCTTGTTTGGATCTACCATTACTCCGTCCTTGGAGATGACATGACCCAAGAATGATATTCGATCGAGCCAAAACTCACATTTGGAGAACTTTGCATATAGTTGTTTCTCTCGAAGAATCTGTAGTACGATATTTAGGTGTTCAGCATGCTCCTCTCAGGTTCTCGAATAGTTGATGATCTGGCAGTAAGGATGAGGGACCCCCTTGGAGGGAAGTCAACGCCACGTAGAGGTCTAGGGTCAAAAGGTCGACCGGAAAAGGGGGGCCGACCGGCCGAACGGGGTACAAGCAGAAGCAAAGACAACCCGACGGGGAGTCGGGTCTCCGACGCTCATGGTGAACAGGGTCGCTGGGCCGAGCGGGTAGCCCGCTCGGCCGAGGCATAAAGCAGTAATGCTGTGAATAGTTTCTTCCGAGCACACGACCTGGAATCTCCCTAGCAGATCCGTACCTACATCCGGTCGGATGTGAGGGACTACCGAGCGGTCGACCGCTCAGCGCAGGAACAGAAGAGACAAAAGGACAAGGGAAACATCGGGAAACACCTTCTGACAACCATCATGGTCGAAGACCAAGTTAGGCACAAAATCTTACGACAGAAGGTTCTGCCGTCCCATTAGAGAGGTGCTCGGACTGTAGCGATATGGTGTCAGACACGCTCCTTTGACAAGCCCATACTGAGGTATGGTAAGAGGACACGTATTCGCATCGGTATGTGTGCATCAGCCTCCTCATAGCTCTATATAAGGGTCCGCATACTTCGCAGGAGGTACGCACTCTCCGATATTCGAAGCCACTTCCTAGTTTTCTCTTGCCTGACTTAAGCGTCGGAGGGTCGTTGCCGGGAACCCCTTCCCGGCCCGACTTCCTTGCAGGTTCGCCGGAGACCTCTACGATCGGCCAGAGATCCACGTCATCAGTTCGGAGAGTGCCACGTGCCCAGCGTCCGTTGATTCAGCGTTCGGACAGGATCAATTTGGCGTCATCTGTGGGAACGCACCTGCATCCGAGCGGAAGAGATGGACGAAGCTGGACGATCGCACACCGTGATGCTCTCCCAGGAGGAGCTCGACGCTCTAATCGAGGCAAGATCAGCTAAGCTCATGGAGCAACAGAAACAGAAGGCGCAAGCCAAGCGACTAGAGCAACAAGCGACGTCGGCGTCAGGAGGCCGAGCGGAAGCACCGCCTGCCACGGTTCTATTTCATCGGGCCTTATTCCGTACGCCTCCTGAAGTCGCGCCCGCTAACCTCGATCGAGGATCTTCATCCGACGAGGCGCCCAGGCGAGACTACATAAAAGGCAAGGCTCCCCGAAAGGACGCCTCCCCCGAGCGGATCAACCGGCAATTTTTAGAGGCCATCCTGCGGGATCCTCTGCCAAAGCATTATGTGCCCCCGGCGATCGGGGAATACAACGGAACCACCAACCCGGACGACCATCTAGGTAAGTTCGACAACATAGCTACACTACATCAATATATAGATGGAGTGAAATGCCGGGTCTTCCTTACCACCCTCTCGGGATCGGTGCAACGATGGTTTCGGAGGCTGCCGGACGGATCCATTACTAGCTTCAAGGAGTTTCGCACGACCTTTCTCCATCATTTTGCAAGCAGTCGGCGTTACCAGAAGACAAGTGTCAGTTTATTTGCCATCAAGCAAGAGCCCAGGGAGCCGCTCAGAGTATACATCCAACGATTCAACCGAGTGGCCATGGATATTCCAACGGCCACCTCGGAAATGATGATGAATGCGTTCACACAAGGCCTCGTGGACGGTGACTTCTTCCGTTCACTCATTCGGAAGCTGCCTCGAGACTAGGATCATATGCTACACCGGGCCAATGAATACATCAATGTGGAGGAAGCCCAGGCAGCCCGAAGGAAAGAAGCTCCAACCGAGCGGCTAGTCCCTGCCGAGCGGAAGCCTGGCACTCGCCAGGAACCACCCAGAGGACCGCGTGCCGAGGCAATCCGCTCTCACCACGCGAGGTCCCATGCTGTCCAAGAGGTAGTTGCCGAGCGGCCCAAACCAAAGAAGAAGGTATGGAACCCTATGTTTTGCTCGTTCCACCGGACCGATACGCATAACACGCGAGATTGCCGAAGCCTTCCCCTGATCGCCCATCCCGCTCCTCGGAGTAGCCGTCGTCGATCGCCATCATCTGACAAGCGACAGCGACACTATGAAGCCGATCGGCGGATATCCGATAGGCGACAGCAACTGTCTCCCGAGCGGCATCATTCTCAGAGGCACGAGGACAATCCCTGGGTGTCCAAGGAACGGCCAAGGCCGTCCGCCCGGGAGGAAGAAAATAGAAGCAACACGTCCCGCGGCGAAATCAACATCATCGCTGGCGGGTCGACCGGAGGTGACTCCAACAGAGCAAGGAAGGAAAGCGTCAGGCAGCTCCAGATCCATGCGGTCGGCTGCAGTCAAGAATGGGCGAGCGGGCTCGAAATCAGTTTCAGACCTAGGGACCTAGAGGGAGTCGAAGTACCGCATGACGACGCCCTCCTCATCAAAGCGGTAATAGCTAACTATACTATTCAATGCATTTTCGTCGATACAGGCAGCTCGGTCAACATCATATTCAAGAAGGCTTTCGACCAACTGCAAATTGATCGAGCTGAGCTGCTACCCATGACAACCTCTACGGGTTTACGGGCAATGAAGTTCTGCCGGTCGGACAGGTCCGACTGGCTATTTCGCTGGGAGAAGAGCCGCTCAGAAGGACGCGGACGACAAACTTCGTCGTGGTTGACTCTCCCTCCGCATACAAAGTTATCTTGGGGCGACCGACACTAAGTGAGTTTCGGGCGGGCGTTTCCACCTTCTACCAGAAGATTAAGTTCCCAGTTGAAGATAAAGTTGGTGAAGTGCGGGGAGACCAGCTGGCGGCTCGGCGATGCTACATCGAGATGGTCCGAGCCGAAGCTAATTCCGTTCGGAAGATGCCACGGATCGAGGTAAACGCCATAACTGAAAAACCACCCTCTTTGGTTTATGAAGAAAAAGAGGAGGTGCAGATCCACCCGATCTGATCGGAGGCCACCACATTCATTGCGCCCGATCTGGAGGCAAGCCAGAAAGAGGAAGTGATCAAATGTCTCCAGAGAAACTGCGATGTCTTCGTTTGGTCGACGCATGAGCTACCCGGGATTTCACTAAGTATAGCACAACATGAACTTCACGTCCGATCGGACGCTCGGCCGGTGAAGCAAAGGAAGAGGGATTTCAGCGCCGAACAGAACGCCATCATCCGAGCGGAGGTTGAGAATATCCTGGAGGCCGGCCACATACGTGAAGTGCAGTTTCCTAGCTGGTTGGCGAACGTGGTACTAGTCTCCAAGCCGGGCAACAAGTGGAGGGTTTGCATTGATTTCCAGGATCTCAACAAAGCATGCCCAAAAGATTTCTACCCTCTGCCTCGGATTCATCAACTGGTGGACTCCACAGCCGGGTGAGAGTTAATATGCATGCTGGACACTTATCAGGGCTACCATCAGGTGCCGCTCGCCCGAGAGGATCATGAGAAGGTTAGCTTCGTCACAGCCGACAGCACTTACTGCTACAATGTAATGCCGTTCGGACTGAAGAACGCAGGAGCCACTTACCAGCGCTTGATGAATAAAGTATTCAAGGAGCATATCGGACGCAACTTAGAAGTATACGTGGATGATATTCTCATCAAGTCAGTCCGAGCGGCCGATCTTGTTACGGACATGGAGGAGACCTTCCGAACGCTGAGGAAGTATGGAGTCAAGCTCAACCCTCAGAAATGTCTATTCGAAGCAAAAGGCGGGCGTTTTTTGGGCTATATAGTGACCGAGCGGGGCATAGAGGCAAATCCTAGCAAAGTAAAAGCGTTGCAAGATATGCCGCCCCTAAGAAATCTGAGGGAAGTATAGCGCCTGACCGGTCGGATAACGACATTGTCTAGATTCATCTCCAAGACTACCGACCGGAGCCTCCCTTTTTTCAAGATCCTCCGCAAAGCTACTAAGTTCCATTGGGACGAAGAATGCGATCAGGCGTTTGAAGAACTGAAGACATATCTGAACTCTTTGCCCGTGCTAGCCAAGCCAGCTGTAGGTGAGCCGCTCTGTATTTATTTATCTTCAACCGAGCAGGTAGTAGGCTCGGCATTAGTGAGGACGAGCGGAGAAGAACAACCAGTGTACTTCTTGAGCCATATCTTAAAAGACGTTGAATCTCGCTACACTGGGCTCGAGAAGCTGGCTTTTGCTTTGGTCCTCACTGCTCGGCGCCTTCGTCCTTATTTCTTGGCACATACAATCATCGTCCGGACAAATAGTCCATTGGGAAGAGTGCTGTTGAACCCAGAAGCATCCGGACGACTCATCAAATGTCCGGACGACTCATCAAATGGACAACGGAGTTGAGCGAATTTGACATTCAGTATCAACCCCGTTCAGCGATAAAAGCGCAGTCCTTGGCAGATTTTGTCACCGAAGTGCAAAAGCCCGAGCCTGAAGCTATGTGGAAAATTTTTGTCGATGGGTCGTCCACTCGGCTCGGAAGCGGAATTGGGGTGCTATTGCTCTCTCCACAAGAAGAACGGATGTATCTATCCGTCCGGCTGGAATACAGAGCCACAAACAACGAAGCTGAGTATGAAGCCCTCATAGCCGGCTTGCAGGCAGCCCGCCATGTAGGAGCCGGTCGGGTGACAATTCATTCGGACTCTCAGTTAGCCGCCCAACAACTCTCGGGCACTTTCGAGATTAACAACGCTCGGCTCAAGCTCTACACTGAAGCCTTCGAAAAGCTCAAGACCAACTTTAGAGAGGTCATCATCCAGAAGATACCCCGAGCGGAGAACCAGGCTGCAGATGAGTTGGCCAAACTTGCAAGTTCAATATTACCGGTCGTCATACAACAGTCAATTGAACAAGTATCCCTGGTGGCGCATATCGATCGGATGGAGGGCCTTGAGTTTCCGAGCGATTGGAGGACAACCATCATGGAGTTTCTTCGCTCGGGTGCTACACCATCCGATCGGGAGGAAGCCCATCTATTAAGAAGGAGAGCCGCCCGGTTCACACTCGTTGGAGAGCAACTCTACAAGAAGGCTTTCTCCCGCCCATTGTTGAAATGTGTGAGCTCAGAAGACGCAGCGTACATCCTCCAGGAAATGCACCAAGGATCGTGCGGAGGACATCCGGGCGGACGATCGCTGGCCAAGAAGATCCTGCTAGCCAGATATTTCTAGCCAACTCTGCAAGCAGACGCCGCTCGGACCATCGCGACGTGCCTCTCCTGCCAAAAGTACCACAACTCCTCCCACCGACCGGTAGAGGAGATGAAAGCGTCTACGGTATCCTGTCCATTCGATCAGTGGGGGATGGATATCGTGGTTCCGTTCCCTATGGTGACCGGTCAGCGGAAGTTTCTACCGGTGGCGGTCGACTACTTTTCCAAATGGTTGGAGGCCGAGCCGCTGGCGAAGATCACTGAGAAAATGGTCAAAAAGTTTATCTGGCAGCATATAATCTGTCGGTTCGGCATTCCTCGTCGGCTCATATCTGATAACGGACGACAGTTCGCTAGGAAGCAGCTCGAAGAATGGTGCCAAAGTTATGGCATCGAACAACATTTTACTTCCGTGGCGTATCCCCAGAGCAATGGTCAAGCCGAAGTAGCCAACCGAGAGATTCTTCGCATTCTTCGTGCTCAGCTCGACCATATGGGAGGAAGCTGGGTGGACGAGCTGTCGGGCGTCTTATGTGCTATCCGCACGGCCCCAAAGGAGGGAATGGGCATTACACCATTTCATTTAGTGTACGACGGCGAAGTAGTTATCCCGATTGAAGTCGGCGTCGAGTCCGTCCGGATCCAGAACTATGATGATGACAATGCCGAGCGGAGGAAAATGGAGTTGGACTTGATCGACGAAGACCGAGACAAGGCGTCCGTCCGGCTGATGGCGTACCGGTAGAGGATGAAGCAAAACTACAACCGGCGCGTGATCCCCAGAGCATTCCAAGTCGGCGACCTAGTGTGGAAGAAAGAAAAGCCGGTCGGGGACGTTGGCAAGCAGGAGGCTCCTTGGGAGGGCCCCTTCAAAGTCATCAAAAAGCTCCGCTCGGGTGCCTATTATTTAGAGGATAAAGACGGACGACAGTTGGATCAACCATAGAGCGCGAACCACCTCCAGCCTTACCGGGCGGGGTGAAAGGTGCGCCAATGTAATATATGTGCTATATTTTCCGTTTGGTTGTATATTTGAAATGCAGGAGTAAAAGATCTGAAAAATTAGCACAAGTATAGAGCATCATCAGCTGAACCGGAAGACCGTCGAGCTCTGACGTTAAAAATCGAGAGTCGTGCAGGCGACTATAAACCCTCCAGCCGAAAGACCGTCGAGCTCCGATGTTAAAAATCGAGAGTCGCGCTAGCGACTAAAAACCCTCCGGCCCGAAGACCGTCGAGCTCCGACGTTAAAAATCGAGAGTCGCGCCGGCGACTATAAACCCTCCGGCCGGAAGACCGTCGAGCTCCGACGTTAAAAATCGAGAGTCGCGCCGGCGACTTTAAACCCTCCGGTCGAAAGACCGTCGAGCTCCGACGTTAAAAATCGAGAGTGGCGCCGGCGACTATAAACCCTCCGACGACAATAAACCCTCCGGCCGGAAGACTGTCGAGCTCCGACGTTAAAAATCGAGAGTCGCTCTGGCGACTATAAACCCTCCGTCCGAAAGACCGTGGAGCTCCGACGTTAAAAATCGAGAATCGCGTCGGCGACTATAAACCCTCCGGCCGGAAGACCGTCGAGCTCCGACATTATAAATCCAGAGTCGCGCCGGCGACTATAAACCCTCCGGCCGGAAGACCGTCGAGCTCCGACGTTAAAAATCGAGAGTCGCGCCGGCGACTATAAACCCTCCGGCCGGAAGACCGTCGAGCTCCGACGTTAAAAATCGAGAGTCGCGCCGGCGACTATAAACCCTCCGGCCGGAAGACCGTCGAGCTCCGACGTTAAAAATCGAGAGTCGCTACGGCGACAATAAACCTCCTACGGAAGACCGCCGAGCCCGACATTATAAATCGAGATTCGCCACGACTATAAACCCTCCGGAAGACCGCCGAGCCCGACGTTAAAATCGAGAGTCGCGCCGGCAACAATAAACCTCCGAGCGGAAGACCGCCGAGCTCCAACGTTAAAATCGAGAGTCGCACGCGATTATAAACCCTCCGGAAGACCGCCGACCTTAAAATCGAGAGTCGCTACGGCGATTATAAACCCTCCTACGGAAGACCGTCGAACTCCGACGTTAAAAATCGAGAGTCGCGCCGACGACTATAAACCCTCAGGCCGGAATACCGTCGAGCTCCGACGTTAAAAATCGAGAGTCGCGCCGGCGACTATAAACCCTCTGGCCGGAAGACCGTCGAGCTCCGACGTTAAAAATCGAGAGTTGCACCGGCGATTATAAACCCTCTGGCCGGAAGACCGTCGAGCTCCGACGTTAAAAATCGAGAGTCACGCCGGTGACTATAAACCCTCCGGCCGGAAGACCGTCGAGCTCCGATGTTAAAAATCGAGAGTCGCGCCGGCGACTATAAACCCTCCGGCTGGAAGACAGTCGAGCTCCGACGTTAAAAATCGAGAGTCGCGCGGGCGACTATATATTGGTTGCTACTCAGAAAACCTAGAGGTTCCACTGTACAAAAATTTTGTACAAAGGTCTGAACCTTTTCCTAGCTACCATGTGTTCTTTTAAATTAAATTTTGGATCGCCTGCGGAACTTAACACGTTTGATCCAAAACTTAATCTATTTGTTCTTTTAGGATTTGACTTAGATCTCCTGCGGAACTTAACACGTTCGACCCAAATCACCTTAAGTTATTAATTCCATCAAATATTAATTTCCATAATTGGTTCCCAGTAATGACGTGGCGAGGCACATGGCCTTCTTGGATATGGGAGCAACCACCACCGACTAGACAAAACCTTTTATAGAAAGCTAATATTTAATTTCCTAAAATAACTTTAGGTCAACCGAAAAGAACAATCAAATCACAAGGAAAAAAAAACAAAGAAACACTATATCGAAAAAAAATTTGAAACACTAGAATCGTATGCCTCTTGTATTTAGTATTATTTCCAAAAATAACTAGTATGATGCGGAAAGGAAAATTACTAGTTATACCTTTTAGAAAGACCTCTTGATCTTCTACCGTATTCCTCTTCTAACCTCGAACGTTGTGTGGGCAACGATCTTCCGAGATGAGAACCACCAAGCACCTTCTTCTTTCTTACAAGTTTCGGCCATCAAAACTTCTCCTAGGATGAAGAGGTTCGGCCACCACCACCATGCTCCAAGGGATGCTAGAAAAGAGGCTTCTTTTCTCTCCTTCTTCTCCTTCTTAGATCCGGCCACCAAAGCTATCTCCACCATGAGAAGGTTTCGGCCACACAAAGGAGAGGAGAGGAAAGAAAGGGCCGGCCACACCCAAGGAGAAAAGAGAGGAAAATAGAATAGAGTCGTTAGCCTTGAAGCCTCCTCTACCTCCTCTTTTATAATCCTTGATCCTGGCAAATAAGGAAAATTTAATAAAAACCTCCTTAATTCTTTTGCCATTGAAAAGGAAAATTTATTTAATTAAAATAATTTTCTCTTTTCAAATTATAATGGCCGGCCACTCTTCTCCCCAAAACAAGGAGAGTTTTAATTAAAACAAAAATTAAAACTTCCTAATTTGTTTCTAGAAATTTATAAAAATTTCTCCAATAATTTTAATCCCTTTATGATTGGTTAATAAAAAGAAATTTTATAAATTAAAATCTTTCTTTTAAATATGTGGATAATTTCCAAAAAGGAAAGTTATCTCTAAAAATTAAAATCTCCTTTCAATCTACAAATAAGGAAAGATATTAAATCTTTTCTTAATCTTTTGTAGAAACTAATAAAAGAGAATTTTTAATTTTTAAACTTTCTTTTAAATCATGAATATAATTAAAAGGAAAGTTTTTACCAAAATTAAAATTAACCTTTTAATCTACAAATAAGGAAGGGATTTTAACTCTTCTCTTAATCTTTTGTAGAATCTTATAAAAGGAAGGATTTAAATTTTTAAACTCTCTTTTAAATTATATTATCCACATAAGAAAAATTTTAAAATTAAAATTCCTTTTTATTTAATAGGGTCGGCCACATGAATTCACCCATGAACATACCCATGGCCGGCCCTAGCTTGGTCTCCAAGCTAGCTTGGCCGGCCCTTATAGGATGGGTAAGAAGGTGGGTATAGGTGGGTATAGTACTCTATAATTAAGAGGCTACGATAGGGACCGAGAGGAGGAATTGGTTTTGGTCTCCCGATAAAATTAAGCATCCCGTGCTCGCCCCGAACACACAACTTAATTTTATCAATAATAATTCATTCCACTAGAGAACTATTATTGAACTACCGCACCAATCCCAAATTACATTTTGGGCTCCTTCTTATCATGAGTGTGTTATGTTTAAGATAACAAATGTCCACTAATTAAGTAAGTTACTGACAACTCACTTAATTAATATCTAGCTCCAAGAGTAGTACCACTCAACTTCATTGTCATGTCGGACTAAGTCCACCTGCAGGGTTTAACATGACAATCCTTATGAGCTCCTCTTGGGGACATTCTCAACCTAGATCACTAGGACACAGTTTCCTTCTATAATCAACAACACACACTATAAGTGATATCATTTCCCAACTTATCGGGCTTATTGATTCATCGAACTAAATCTCACCCATTGATAAATTAAAGAAATAAATATCAAATATATGTGCTTGTTATTATATTAGGATTAAGAGCACACACTTCCATAATAACTGAGGTCTTTGTTTCTTTATAAAGTCAATATAAAAGAAACGACCTCTAATGGTCCTACTCAATACACTCTAAGTGTACTAGTGTAATTATATAGTTAAGATAAACTAATACCTAATTACACTACAACCTTCCAATGGTTTGTTCCTTTCCATTATGGTCGTGAGCTACTGTTTATAATTTATAAGGTACTAATAACATGATCCTCTGTGTGTGACACCACACACCATGTTATCTACAATATAAATTAATTGAACAACTACATTTATGATAAATGTAAACATTTGACCAATGTGATTCTTATTTCTAGATAAATGTTTATGCCAAAAGCTAGGCTTTTAGTATACACTCTAACAATCTCCCACTTATACTAAAAGACTAAGCTGTCGTATCTGCTGCCATACATCTGATTCCCATGCCTTTTAAAAAGCTCTTGCCTTAAGGACCTTAGGTTATCATCTGATGTAATCTAGGTGGCAACAACTTCTCCTCGTTTATACGATTTCTCGTATTGGGTGGTACTTGCGCTCTATTGTGTTTTCTTACTTTATAGACTTATGGTTTCTTCAAGTTTGCTACTGCACCAATGTTATTACAATAAATTGTAATAATCTTTGGACAAACTAGAAATCATATCTAAGTCTATCTTGAGGTTATTGAGTCATTCAGCTTTTATGGCTATCTCAGAGGCTTGCCATATACTCAGCTTCTATGGTGGAGTCCAGAAAAACACCTATGCTTATCACTCTTCCATAGTTATGACTTTACCTCCTAAAGTAAACACAAAACCCCGAGGTTGACTTATTATTGTCCCTATCCGATTGGAAGTCAAAATCCATGCAACCCACAGGGACTAAATTAACTGCCTTGTAAGCTAGCATATAATCTCTAGTTCCTCTAAGGTACTTTAATATATGCTTTACTGCAGTCCAATGTCCTTGTCTAGGGTTACTTTAATATCTGCTAACTATGCCCTTGACAAAACAGATTTCTGATCTCGTGAATAGCATACATTAGGTTGTCTAACTGTCGAAGCATAAAGAACTGCCTACATGTCCTCAATCTCCTTTGATGTCATCGGAGACATCTCTTTAGATAAAGACACTCCATGCTTAAAAGGTAAGAAACCTTTCTAGGAGTTTTGCATGCTTAAAACGAGCAAGGATTTTTCTGATGTATCAAGCTTAGGATAAGTATATTTTTCTTGCGATCCTTTGATCTCAAAAATATATACATTCTCCCAAGTCCTTTATATCAAATTATTTGGACTACCATACCCTTACTTCTGACAACATTTTGATATTATTTCCAACTATCAAAAATCTTATCTACGTATAGTACAAGAAATACCACCACGTTTCCATCACACCTTTTGTATACACAAGACTTATCCGTTTACTCAATAAATCCATAGGTCTGGATTACTTTGATAAACTGGATGTTCCAAGACCTTGAAGCTTTGCATCAGTCCATAGACTGATTGAGCTTGCACACAAGATACTCTTAGCCCTTTGCAATGAACCCTTCTGGTTGCTTTGTATGGATTCTTTCTTCAAGACTTCCATTAAGGAATGTTGTCTTGACATCCACTTACCAAATAGATAAAAGTATCCGGATAGACTTAAGTATGGCTACCAGTGAAAAAGTTTCCTTTTTCATCTAGCCTTGCTTTGAAAGTTTCTACCTTCCTGTCTATCCCTCTTTTCCTATTATAGACCTTTTTATACCCAAAGGTTTTTACACCATTTGGTGGTTCTACAAGCTTCCAGATTTTATTAGAATACATATATTCTAATTCTGTTATTCATTACTCTTTGCCAAGATATTGCATCTTTATCTTGGAGTGCTTCGTCATATGTCCGGAGATCAGGTTCATGTCCTCCAGGGATCGAGTCCAAAAACTCTCCCAAAACATGAATCTTTTTAGGTTGCCTAATAACCCTCCCACTACGACAAGGCACTTTCTGCAATTGTGTATCGTTTGTGATACGTGTTGCAGTTTCCTTGTGGTATCTCATCTTGTACAATTGGTACTAGATTAGACATATCTTTTATTATTTCCTTAAGAACAAATTTTTTTATGGGCACATAGTTTATTACATAGTCCTTTTCTAAAAAATGGTCATTGATGCTAACAATGACCTTCTGATTTTTAAGACTATAAACCTACTTTCATTTCTCTAGGATAACCCACAAACAAGTGAATTCCTGTCCAACTTATCATTGTCTCTCTTCTGCATATGTGCTGGACTACCCGAATCCGAATATGCTTCGAAATAGGCTTACGCCTATTCAGCAATTCTATATGAGTAGAGAGTTCTGTCTTTGGAAGGTACTATATTCACTTCCGTTTCCAGAGTATATCCTTAAAATGATTTTGGTAATTTTCTAAATAACTCATCAATATACTTATTTCCATAAGAGTCCTATACCTTCCTTTTTCTACACCATTCTGTTGGGATGTACCAGGTGCAGTTAGTTGGGATTGAATCCCTACTTTTGATAAGTGACTCCTAAATTCTCCCAAGAGGTTCTTGCCACTACGATCTTACCATAGTGACTTTTACTTTAACATTTCTCCGCATCAGCCTTGTACTCTTTGAACTAATCAAAGTACTTAGTCTTGCGGTACATTAAGTAAATTTATTTGTATCTTGAATAGTTGTCTATTAAATAGACAAAATATTCAATACTACCTCTTGTCTAGATAGTCATAGGATCACACAAATCAGAATGAACCGATTTCAACATATCTTTGACTACATAACCCTTGGACTTAAAAGCTTCTTGGTTATTTTCCTTCCAAGTAAGACTCGCAGGTTGGAAAGATTTCCACTACCAATGAACCCAAAAGTTCATCAGCTACCAATGAATCCTACTCAAGTTAATATAACCTAGCGTTAGATGCCAAAGATATTAATGGTTCATTTCCGAAGGTTGCTTTCTCTTAAAATTAGAAGATGTGTTACTAATTTCCATTTGTTGCATCGTGGGAGTTATTGGATTTATAAATTGCCAACCAACGTACCAGAATAGATAACTTCCCTCTTTTTCTTAATAACAACTTTGTTATTAAAAGAGGCAGAATATCAAGTTCTTTGAATAGTTTAGAAACTGAAAACTAGTTCTTTCTAAACTTGGTGCGTAAAGACAATTACTCAAAAATCCATGTTTTATTCTTATCAAAAGATAAACATCTCCCACTGCAACAGCTACCATTTTTACAGTAGTGCCCATGTGGATGGTGTTTTAATTTTCATTTAGTTGCCGGATTTCCTGGAACCCTGCAATGAATTGCGGACATGATTGATGGCATCTGTATCTACACTCCAGGTTCTGGTAGATAACACCACTAAACATGTTTCAACTAATGAATTAAATACACCTATATTATTCTTAGTTCTAAGAAGACAGTCTACCTTAATGTCCAAGTCCTATTTCCAATCATTACAATTGGGACTACTAAGTCTTTTCTATAGTATAACAACTAGGGGATTGACAAACATTTTAAATCCTAAGAATCACAAAAATATTTGGTCAAGATCAATTCTTTAAAATCCCCATGAATTTTGTATGCCACGATAGTGTGGATGTATACAAAATCAAAGAGGAGATTTTATCCATTAATTTTATTATCTCGTCAACTTTACTTTATGACGAATAAAATTAATAGTTGATCTGTCTTTGATCAAATATTTGGTCAAAACTTTTTGAATTTAAAATAAAATATTGATTCCTCAAACAATATTATTTAAATTCACCAGCACCTCAAACACCGTGAATTTTGCATGCCACATTAGTGTGGACGTATACAAATTCAACATTTGTAAAAGGAGGGTTTTACCCATTAACTATCTTGTCAACGTATCTTTATGACAAATAAAATTATCTCAAACACCGTTAATTTTGTATGCCACGTTAGTGTGGACGTATACAAAATCAATCATTTGTAAGAGGGGTTTTAACCCTTTAATTTTATTATCTTGTCAACCTAATTTTATGACAAATTAATAGTTGGTTTCATTTGGTCACACAAATAATAGCAGTGACTCCGATGGGGAGAATATTATTAGATGTGTCTAAGTGTATACCATTACTTGACACTAAGTCCATTAATAAGATTATGCCCCTCCCGTTGGGGAAGATCACACGCTCTTAATTAACTTCCTATAGTCATCCAAAAATGGAAGTCTGTTCTAGTGATCCACAAACAAGCTCGTCCGTTATGGAGGAAGGCACTCAGAGCCAATGCGCAAGCTTGTTTGCATCACTTACAAACCAGTAATGGAGACCATGGGATTTATTTAAAAATCCCTCTCCCACTTAGTTATTTATAAACGAGGAATTTTAACTATGCTAGCCTACTAGTCATGTATACTAACATGCACACACAGCACAATATAAAAGCAATAAATAGAAAATCTAATTTTCAACTATTATGGCTTTTATCTCTAGTTGTCCTCCGTGTGTTGTCATCCCAAGCTGCTGCCATATTTGGCCACCGCCACCGGGTCTAGCTGTCGCATCCATCTTGCTCCTAGTTCCGCTGCGCCTTTGGTCCTTAGAAGGTTCCACGCTTTGCAAGATTCAATCCGCGGCATAAATAGAATTTTACATTTTGATCCTATATTCCATAAAAGGAATGTACATATATCTAGATCAAAAATAAAATCCTAATAAAACTAAATACAGCTCCTGCTGTATTTTAATACAATCATGCACACACAGATAAATGCCCTTGACATGTCCAAGGGTCCAATCACACACATAATAACTAAAAGCCATAATAGTTGGATCCTGCATCCACAAAGTTAGCACATCCTACTATTAACCTGCCTAAATTATGTATGACATGTGCATAATTAAACTAATACCAAATACACAGAGGCAAAACCCTAGCTCTGATACCAATTGTTGGTTGCTACTCGAAAAACCTAGAGGTTCCACTGTACAAAAATTTTGTACAAAGGTCTGAACCTTTTCCTAGCTACCATGTGTTCTTTTAAATTAAATTTTGGATCGCCTGCGGAACTTAACACGTTTGATCCAAAACTTAATCTATTTGTTCTTTTAGGTTTTGACTTGGATCTCCTGCGGAACTTAACACGTTCGACCCAAATCACCTTAAGTTATTAATTCCATCAAATATTAATTTCCATAATTGGTTCCCAGTACTGACGTGGCGAGGAACATGGCCTTCTTGGATATGGGAGCAACCACCACCGACTAGACAAAACCTTTTATAGAAAGCTAATATTTAATTTCCTAAAATAACTTTAGGTCAACCGAAAAGAACAATCAAATCACAAGGAAAAAAAAAACAAAGAAACACTATATCGAAAACAAATTTGAAACACTAGAATCGTATGCCTCTTGTATTTAGTATTATTTCCAAAAATAACTAGTATGATGCGGAAAGGAAAATTACTAGTTATACCTTTTAGAAAGACCTCTTGATCTTCTACCGTATTCCTCTTCTAACCTCGGACGTTGTGTGGGCAACGATCTTCCGAGATGAGAACCACCAAGCACCTTCTTCTTCCTTACAAGTTTCGGCCATCAAAACTTCTCCTAGGATGAAGAGGTTCGGCCACCACCACCATGCTCCAAGGGATGCTAGAAAAGAGGCTTCTTTTCTCTCCTTCTTCTCCTTCTTAGATCCGGCCACCAAAGCTATCTCCACCATGAGAAGGTTTCGGCCACACAAAGAAGAGGAGAGGAAAGAAAGGGCCGGCCACACCCAAGGAGAAAAGAGAGGAAAATAGAATAGAGTCGTTAGCCTTGAAGCCTCCTCTACCTCCTCTTTTATAATCCTTGATCCTGGCAAATAAGGAAAATTTAATAAAAACTTCCTTAATTCTTTTGCCATTGAAAAGGAAAATTTATTTAATTAAAATAATTTTCTCTTTTCAAATTATAATGGCCGGCCACTCTTCTCCCCAAAACAAGGAGAGTTTTAATTAAAACAAAAATTAAAACTTCCTAATTTGTTTCTAGAAATTTATAAAAATTTCTCCAATAATTTTAATCCCTTTATGATTGGTTAATAAAAAGAAATTTTATAAATTAAAATCTTTCTTTTAAATATATGGATAATTTCTAAAAAGGAAAGTTATCTCTAAAAATTAAAATCTCCTTTCAATCTACAAATAAGAAAAGATATTAAATCTTTTCTTAATCTTTTGTAGAAACTAATAAAAGAGAATTTTTAATTTTTAAACTTTCTTTTAAATCATGAATATAATTAAAAGGAAAGTTTTTACCAAAATTAAAATTAACCTTTTAATCTACAAATAAGGAAAGAGATTTTAACTCTTCTCTTAATCTTTTGTAGAATCTTATAAAAGGAAGGATTTAAATTTTTAAACTTTCTTTTAAATTATATTATCCACATAAGAAAAATTTTAAAATTAAAATTCCTTTTTATTTAATAGGGTCGGCCACATGAATTCACCCATGAACATACCCATGGCCGGCCCTAGCTTGGTCTCCAAGCTAGCTTGGCCGGCCCTTATAGGATGGGTAAGAAGGTGGGTATAGGTGGGTATAGTACTCTATAATTACGAGGCTACGATAGGGACCGAGAGGAGGAATTGGTTTTGGTCTCCCGATAAAATTAAGCATCCCGTGCTCGCCCCGAACACACAACTTAATTTTATCAATAATAATTCATTCCACTAGAGAACTATTATTGAACTACCGCACCAATCCCAAATTACATTTTGGGCTCCTTCTTATCATGAGTGTGTTAGTCTCCCTGTGTTTAAGATAACAAATGTCCACTAATTAAGTAAGTTACTGACAACTCACTTAATTAATATCTAGCTCCAAGAGTAGTACCACTCAACTTCATCGTCATGTCGGACTAAGTCCACCTGCAGGGTTTAACATGACAATCCTTATGAGCTCCTCTTGGGGACATTCTCAACCTAGATCACTAGGACACGCTTCCTTCTATAATCAACAACACACACTATAAGTGATATCATTTCCCAACTTATCGGGCTTATTGATTCATCGAACTAAATCTCACCCATTGATAAATTAAAGAAATAAATATCAAATATATGCGCTTGTTATTATATTAGGATTAAGAGCACACACTTCCATAATAACTGAGGTCTTTGTTTCTTTATAAAGTCAGTATAAAAGAAACGACCTCTAATGGTCCTACTCAATACACTCTAAGTGTACTAGTGTAATTATATAGTTAAGATAAACTAATACCTAATTACACTACAACCTTCCAATGGTTTGTTCCTTTCCATTATGGTCGTGAGCTACTGTTTATAATTTATAAGGTACTAATAACATGATCCTCTGTGTGTGACACCACACACCATGTTATCTACAATATAAATTAATTGAACAACTACATTTATGATAAATGTAAACATTTGACCAATGTGATTCTTATTTCTAGATAAATGTTTATGCCAAAAGCTAGGCTTTTAGTATACACTCTAACACTATAAACCCTCCGGCCGGAAGACCGTCGAGCTCCGACGTTAAAAATCGAGAGTCGCGCCGGTGACTATAAACCCTCCGGCCGGAAGACAATACAGAAGTCGACTTTTAAGTCATTTGACCGATCGGTCAAGTAACCAAAAGTACTTCGTGAACATCCGTCGAAAATCCCGTTTGCGAAACAGGATATATTCAGCCGAGCGGCCTAGCTATGCAAAATACTTCGTAAAAACCCCGCTTCGAATACAAGAACGGTGGGATGAGAAGCGAATAATGAGGAGAAGCAAAGGAATATGAACGATGGTAGTTGGCGAGCCGAGCGGACAACATTCATATTGATTAGCGAAAGAAAAAGCAAATAAAAAGATAGCATTAAAGAAATTAAGGCCGAGCAGCCTAATTACAAAAATAGATAAGTGTTTTGCCGAGCGGCCGAGTTACATAAAAACATCCTATTCAAGGAAATAATAAATGTCCTGGGGGATGGTGCCGAGAAGCGCCACTTGGTCTTGGGCCGGGATGAGGATGGAGTCGACGAGATGACCCTTGGACTTTAAATAAGTTGTGGTGGCAGTCATAGCGAGCTCGAAGGCAGTGTACATCCGTTCGCAGACTTTCTCCGAGAACACTTTCGAACGGATGTAATTCAGCCTTAGGGCTGCGACTCGGCCAGGCTCAGTGTCTTGATATTCCTTGAAGGCTGCTTGGGAGGCTGCTAAGGACTCCTGCAGAGTTTTCAACTCCTCTTTTTGCTTATTTGCCTCCGCCGAGCGGGCCACCTTCTCGCCGGCCAGTTGGTCCATCAGCTCTTTAACTTTTTGCTCCAGGCCCCGAGCCTCTACGTTCTTCTTCTCCAGATCGGAGATAGCCGTTTTCTTTCGCTCGGTGGCTAGGCTTATCTTGCGATCCAGTGATTTGTTCAGGCGATCAAGTTCGACCAGATTGTGAGCCTGGTCGGCCGTCTTCTTCCGTTCAGCCTCCAACAGATTTTAGGTCTTTTTAAGCTCCTTCTGCAGCTCAGCATATGATGGGCCTTGGGAAGGCGTGTCGCCCGAGCTCCTTAGCCTTTTTAATTCTTTGTCCACCATCGCCAGGCGATTGGAGATAGCGATCTCCTCCACCCATCTCTGGAAAGAATGCAAAAAGGACTTCAGAGAACACGCTTACCCCAGTGGCCTGCTGCATGTGGCTGTTGGCCAGATTACTGAGCGGAATCATCGCCACGCGCGCCCGAGCGTCGGCCCACATTTCGGCTAGAGGCCCCTTCAAGGTGATCGTGTGCTCGGGCACGGTAGGCCAATCGGCTTCGGGAATTAATTCCTCGGTGGGGAGATGCAGGGAGACCCGGACGGTGAGGCGCTGACCGGGGGTCGTCTGGGCGGAAGCCGGAGAAGGATCGGAAGCCGGCGCAGAGAACTGGGATAAAATTGTTGAGCGCTGGACTTGGCGGGGAGCGGGCGGAAGAACGCTGACTTGAACGGCCTCAAGAGGGTCCGCTGACGCGTCCAATTGCGATGGGGTCCGATCGGATGATATCGCATCTACCGCTGGAGCTTTGCCTCGAGAATCAGCGGTGGTCCGCTCGGAAGGATGGACCGCAGATGTAGCCGAGCGGAGTGGTGTCTCCGTGCAGCGCCGCTTTTGTCGGGGGGGGGGGGGGTCGCTCTTCCTCTTGAGCCGAGCCTTCCTCCCAGACGAAAGGCTCTCGACTAGCAGTTGTGCCAACCGCTGGCTCCGCGAGAGAAGCCTGAGCGGCCAACTCCCCAGCATTTGTCTCGCTCTCTCCTTCATTAGAGCCGACCGGCTGGATGCCAAGCGTCTCCATCTCTTTGGCCGCCGCGGCCTCGAGCACCGCCGCCTTCCTCTTCAAAATTCCAACCATCACCGACTCCATGACAATGTTCGCTGCAAAGGAAAAAGAAGAAAATCAGTTAGCAATCAAGGCAAATGTACAAGTAAGATTCTTACCGAAGCCGCTCGGGAGGGGGGTCCTGATCGGACTCAGACCGAATATGTACATCACCCCTTCTGGCAAGAACTTGTTGATGTCGACCCTCAGACCGGCCAGCATGTTGGCAGCATGAAGCTAGTCCGGTCGGGTCTTGAACCTTTTGAGCTCAGGGGAGATTGGCGGTCCGACCTGCCACTGTGTTCGGAAGGGGGCCCGCTCGGGAAGACGGATATAGAAGTAGAACTCTTTCCAATGTTTATTGGAAGAGGGCAGTTTACTAAAGAAAACTAGACCGGGCCGAGCTTGGAAGATGTAAGTGCCCAGCTCGGACTATTTAGGGTAGTAGAAATAGTAGAATACCTCCGGTTGGAGGGGAATGTTGTGGATTTTGAATAGGACGACAACGCTGCACAGAAGGCGGAAAGTGTTGGGAACTAGGCTTCCGAGCGGAATGCCGAAAAAATTACAAACATCAATGATAAAGGGATGAATTGGAAGTCGCAGACCGGCTGTGAACTGATCGTGGAAAACACAAAAAGCTCCGCACGGCGGTTTGTGTGGCCGAGCGGAAGGTGAGGGTAGGATAATTTCAAGGTCGGAAGGGATGTCAAAATTCTCTATCAGAATATCGGCGTCGCGCCGATCGAAGCGCGACTCCATGGTGGTATACCATGGGCCGAGGGCTTAGTCTTGGGGCTGAGAGGAACCGACCATTGTCTGAACGGACGATACCAAGAAAGGCAGACGATTGAAGGAAGAAGAGGGCAAATGAAACAGTGCCCAAAGGACCAAAAACTTAGGAAAGAAAGGCAAAGAAAACGCTAGAACCAAAGATGGAAAAGACGAAGTCTTACAGGGAAGAAGGAGGATCGACGAGGAACGCTGAATCGCCGGAGAAAGGAGCCGGAACACTGGTACGCTGAAGGAAGTTGCTGGGCACGCGAGAGCAGAAATGCGGCGAAGGCGGAGAGGGCGAAGACTTTATAGGGTTGAGCCCGGGTGGCCCCCACCGTCGGATCCAGGTCGTGAGAACCAGAGCACGCATCTCGCCATCCATTTCAAACTGCCTCGGTCTCGTCACCCGTGACGCCGCCGCCGTACGATGACGGCAGCAATGCCACGTGGCATTCCACAACAGGAGAGCATTTAATAAGCACCTTAATGAGGCACAGAGCGCGTGCCTGACCTTAATGATGGAGATTGGCGCAAGCTTCGAAGAAATCCAAGGAATATTGGCGTTGACGGACGTTATACTTGCCCCCGTTGGGGCCGAGCGAAGGATAGTTGCATATAAACGCTCGGCGCAACTAATGGTCCAGTCAGTCGGACTAATCGCCTCCTTCGACTAGACTTGAAGGGGAGGCAAGTGATCCGGCAGTAAGGACGGGGGACACCCTTGAAGGGAAGTCAACGCCACGTAGAGGTCCAGGGTCAAAAGGCTGACCGGAAAAGGGGGACCGACCGGCCGAACGGGGTACAAGCAGAAGCAAAGACAACCCGACGGGGAGTCGGGTCTCCGACGCTCATGGTGAACAGGGTCGCCGGGCCGAGCGGGTAGCCCGCTCGGCCGAGGCATAAAGCAGTAATGCCGTGAATAGTTTCTTCCGAGCACACGACCTGGGATCTCCCGAGCAGATCCGTACCTACGTCTAGTTGGATGTGAGGGACTGCCGAGCGGTCGACCGCTCAGCGCAAGAACAGAAGAGACAAAAGGACAAGGGAAATATCGGGAAACACCTTCTGACAACCAGCATGGTCGAAGACCAAGTCAGGCACAAAATCTTACGACAGAAGGTTCTGCCGTCCCATCAGAGAGGTGCTCGGACTGTAGCGACATGGTGTCAGGAAAGATCCTCTGACAAGCCCTTACTGAGGTATGGTAAGAGGACACGTATTCACCTCGGTATGTGTGCATCAGCCTCCTCATAGCTCTATATAGGGGTCCTCATACTTCGCGGGAGGTACGCACTCTCCGATATTCGAAGCCACGTCCTAGTTTTCTCTTGCCTGACTTAAGCGTCGGAGGGTCGTCGCCGGGAACCCTTTCGCGGCCCGACTTCCTTGCAGGTTCGCCGGAGACCTCTACGACCGACCGGAGATCCACGTCATCAGTTCGGAGAGCGCCACGTGCCCAGCGTCCATTGATTCAGCATTCGGACAGGATCAGTTGAGAATATCGTCAATGAAGATGATAACAAATTTGTCGAGATATGCCGTAAACACCCGATTCATCAGATCCATAAATACAGTCGGAGCATTTGTCACTCCGAAAGGCATAACAATGAACTCATAGTGTCCGTATCTCGTTTGAAATGTCATCTTTGGTATATCATCCTGCTTCACTTTCACTTGATGATAGCCGGACCTTAGGTCAATCTTAGAGAAGACGGTTGCTCCCCTTAATGGGTCGAATAGGTCGTTGATCCGTGGAAGAGGGTACCAGTTCTTGATTGTCATATTGTTCAGCGCTCGGTAGTCTATACACATTCGCATAGCCCCATCCTTCTTTTTCACAAATAGTACTGGTGCTCCCCATGGAGAGTGACTCTGGCGAATAACTCCCTTGTCAAGTAACTCTAGTAGTTGTCCTTGAAGTTCCTTCAACTCAGTCGGCGACATACGATAAGGTACTTTAGAGATCGGTTTAGTACCAGGAATCAGTTCGATCTCGAATTCTATTTCTCTATCGGGGGCTAACCCTGGTAGTTCATCGGAAATACTATTGGATAGTTGCACACCACTCTGACATTTTCTAGTTTCTGGTAACGCCCGCCCCTCCTGCTAGTAGGGCGGGGTTACTTTACTTACAAGGGGAACATAGATGCATATTAATATTTCTTTTTCTAAAGTAACAAAGCGGAAGAATTCATTTATTATTATTATTTTTTATGAACGAAGTCACAATGTCATATTCTATCATAAACATGAATAAGTATCATGAAATCATGCGAAACATTAACATAAATAAACATAAGCAGGTCTTTTATTTGTCTTAGTTGAGCCACCACCACACACATCTCTTTGCCTCTCCTGCGACTCCCTTAGTTCATCCATTCCTTGCCTTTATCTGCAGTACAAGGAAAGTAAGCTATAAGCACACAGGCTTAGTAAGATCCTTTCCTACTCACAAAAGCGTATTTCATATCATAAGCTAATAACAATGGAACCATAATCATCTAACATCATATCGTGTAAACATAGCATCATAACATATCATCTCATAAAGAACATCATGCTATATTATATCATAACTCATAAGAGCATCATGTCATATAAATCATAAGAGCATATCATATCATAAAGAAATATCATGAGATATCATATCATAAATAAAAGAGCATCATGTAATATAAATCATAAGAGCATTTCATATCATGAAGAAATATCATGCAAGATGTCTTTTAAAACATGTGTCATGTCATGTGCAAGATGTCTTAAAAATATATCATATAGTACTTGAACATAATATCATCATGAGGGCCCGACTTGTACCACATACAAACATAAATGCGCACAATCCCTAGGACAGGGTAGCTAGCCCCGAACCTATTAGGGAACTAGATCCGTACTACGACCGTCGACCTAGGGGCGTACTAAGGAGCTCATCCCTTTTTACTAGACCCGTTCATAGTCCGTCGGCCTAGCGGCGCTTATGGAGCCCACCCTTGGTACAAGCCATAGAAAGTAAAATAGCATATCATGGTACATGTCATAACATAGCATATCATATCTTGTCATATCATGAAAAGTGCTCTTAGTCCCCAAGGGGAAGCAACTCTTTGGACTTCACTTGTCATATCATAAAGAGTGCTCTTAGTCCCAACAAAAAAGGGAAGCAACTCTTAGGCCTTTGCTTGTCATATCATAAAACATGCATACTTGAGCACATAGCACATCATAAGAGACATTATCATGCATGAATCATAAGTGTACATAAATGAGCATAATACTTGTCATATCATAAAGCATGCATACTTGAGCATATAGCACATCATAAGAGACATTATCATGCATGGATCATAAGCATACATAAATAAACACATCACCTATCATTGCAAAAATGTAATCATGCATGGGATCATTAAACAACATCTCTTAAATCTAACATATCATGTGAGGCACATAATGATTCATAATTGGATCTCAATCACCAATTTCTATAGGGAGGCCGAAACCTTCAAGGTATTGCCCTAAGGTTCAAGCAACTTCAAAGCATATGAACCTTAACTCAATTTCATAGCATTTATCATAAAGAACATCATGAGAATATTTAGTTAGGTTCTAAGCTTCCTAGGTCTTTCAATCTAGTTGTGGCCGAAACATTGTAAGCATGAACCGAGGTTACAAGTGGCACAAAACATATGAACCAATTTCATATCATATACTTTAAGGAACATCATGAGTATGTTTTATTTAGGTTCCGAGCTTCCTAGGTATTTAAATCTTGTCCTGGCCGAATAGTAAGGAGCATGAAACTAAGTTCTAAACAACCTACAAGCATGAGAATATCATGTTAACTTCATATCATATTATAAGGAAAGTCATGAGCATGTTAAATCAACTTTTAAACATTCCTAGGCTCCTAATCCCATCATGGCCGAATGTTCAAAGAGTATGAACCTAAACTCTAAACAACATACAAGCATAAGAATCTCATGTTAACTTCCTATCATATCATAAGGGAAGTCATAAGCATGTTAAACCAATTTTTAAGCTTCCCTAGGTCTTGAATTCTATCATGGCCGAAAGTTCATGAAGAGGGAATTTAAGCTCTAAACAACATACAAGCATAAGAATCTCATGTTAGCTTCATATCATATCATAAGGGAAGTCATAAGCATGTTAAACCAATTTTTAAGCTTCCCTAGGTCTTGAATTCTATCATGGCCGAAAGTTCATGAAGAGGGAATTTAAGCTCTAAACAACATACAAGCATAAGAATCTCATGTTAGCTTCATATCATATCATAAGGGAAGTCATAAGCATGTTAAACCAATTTTTAAGCTTCCTTGGACCCTAAAATTGATCATGGCCGAAACATAAGGAGGCATGCATCTAGGTTTCAAGCAACATTCAAACATGATAACCCTAAATTAGCTTTATATCATGTCATAAGGAGAGTCATGAGCATGTTGGAGTAAGTCTTAAGCTCTCCTAGGTTTTAATTCTCATTATGGCCGAAGCCCTAAGGTGCAACATATCAAGGTTCCAAACAACCTACAAGCATGAAACCCTAAGAAATCTTCCTACTCTTTTTCATAAGAAAAGTCATGAGCATGATAGCTTAAATTTTTAAACACTTCTAGGTCTTCATTTCTATCATGGCCGAAACCCTAATTCCCTAAGGTGGCATGCATTTAGGTTCCAATTAACATACAAGTGTGAAAACACTAAGTACTCTTCATAACATATTAATAAGCAAGTCATGATCATGGTAGACTAAATTTTTAACCTCTCTTAGTAAATTTCTCTATCATGGCCGAACACTTCATGAGCATGTATTTAGGTTTTATGCAACATACAAGCATAAAAACACCAAACTAATCTCTTATCATAGGGTACATATCATAAGGACATAGTGAGCATGTTTAGTTTAGGTCTTAAGCCTTTCTAATCCTTTATTCATACTTTGGCCGAAAGTTCAAGAGCATGTATTTAAGTTTTAGGTAAGCATACAAAAATAAGAAACATTCACTAACTCCTATACTAGGGCACATATCATAAGAACATAGTGAGCATGCTTAGTTTGGTCTTAAACTTCTCTAAATCCTTTGTTCAAGTTTTGGCCGATATCTCAAGAAGTGATTCTAGGTTTTTATGCATTCTAACCTTATGGAAAACACGTAAACAACTTGTACCACAGGTGAGGGGATACTTACAACTTGTTGCTTGTTTTTCCTAAGGAAGATGGTACCCTTGTGAAGAGGAAGAAGAAACTTCTCTTCTTAGTTCTCTCTTTTCTTCTCTTACTTGTAAGGAGTAGATCTTGAGGACTCCTTCTTGTGAATTAGTTTTTTCTTAGCAAGAAAAACCTTAGCTTGGATTTTCGGAAATGAGAGAGGGAGAGGTTTAGGTTTCGGTGTAGAAGGAAGAAGGAGAAGGAAGGAGGAGGAAGAAGAAGGAGGAAGAATTAACCAACTTTCTTTCCCTTTTCTTCTCTCATTCCTATTTATTCCCAATGAGAATGAAACATGTCCCCATTCATCCCCTTAACTCCTCTATCTCCTCACTCTCTTAATTCCCATGAAAATAGAACAAAAAGAAGGAAGAAAGGCAACTTGTCCTTTGCTTGCTTCTTTTCTTAATCAAGAAGAAGAGGAGGTAAGCTACTTTATTTTCTCTTGTTCCTTTACTTAATTATATTCTTACTTTTAACTACAATTTCCATTCTTTTCTATTCATATATCATTCATTACTCTAGTGGTTACCATACATCAATTTAACTCTATCATTTGTGGGAGGTTCAAGGTTCAAACCTTAACCTCTCTTTCTTTTTATTTCATTTTGGTTTCTATTTCAATTTCTTTTTTTTTTCTTTTATTCTAAAAGAAAAATATCCATAGGTATAGCTTATCATTTCGTGGGTGTTATAGTACCCCATACCTCATAGAAAGTTCGTCCTCGAACTTAAAATAGCGACATCAGGTGGCACAGGTCTTCCTGCTGAGTGCATCGGCCACTTTGTTTGCTTTTACGGGATGATAAAAGGTCTCGCAGTCATAATCCTTAACTAACTCGAGCCATCTGCGTTGTCTCATATTCAGATCTTTCTGGGTGAAGAAATAATTCAGACTCTAGTGGTCGGTATAAATCTTACACAGGACTCCATATAAATAATGTCTCCATGTTTTGAGAGCAAAGACCACGACTGCTAGTTCTAGGTCATGAGTGGGATAATTCTTTTCATGCTCTTTGAGTTGTCTAGAGGCGTAGGCAATGACCTTACCGTCTTGCATGAGTACAGCTCCAAGTCCTAATTTGGAAGCGTCGCTGTACATATCGAAGCCTTTGTTACTTTCCCGAAGAGTAAGGATTGGAGCACTGGTCAGTCTCCTTTTTAATTCCGTGAAACTCTTCTCGCATTCATCCGTCCATTCATACTTTTTGTTCTTCTTGGTGAGAACTGTCATAGGGGCTGCAATTTTAGAGAAGTCCTCTACAAACTTCCGGTAGTAGCCTGCTAGCCCGAGAAAAGTTCTGATTTCACTGACATTCTTTGGCCTGTTCCAGTTACTTACAACTTCGATCTTGTTTGGATCTACCATTACTCCGTCCTTGGAGATGACATGACCCAAGAATGATATTCGATCGAGCCAAAACTCTCATTTGGAGAACTTTGCATATAGTTGTTTATCTCGAAGAATCTGTAGTACGATATTTAGGTGTTCATCATGGTCCTCTCGGGTTCTCGAATAGATGAGAATATCGTCAATGAAGACGATAAAAAATTTGTCAAGATATGCTGTAAACACCCGATTCATCAGATCCATAAATACAGGCGGAGCATTTGTCACTCTCAAAGGCATAACAATGAACTCATAGTGTCCGTATCTCGTTCAAAATGTCATCTTTGGTATATCATCCTGCTTCACTTTCACTTGATGATAGCCGGACCTTAGGTCAATCTTAGAGAAGACGGTTGCTCCCCTTAATTGGTCGAACAGGTCGTCGATCCGTGGAAGAGGGTACCGGTTCTTGATTGTCACATTGTTCAGCGCTTGGTAGTCTATACAAATTCGCATAGCCCCATCCTTCTTTTTCAGAAACAGTACTGGTGCTCCCAATGGAGAGTGACTCGGGCGAATAAGTCCCTTGTCAAGTAACTCTAGTAGCTATCCGTGAAGTTCCTTCAACTCTGCCGGTGCCATACGATAAGGTGCTTTAGAGATCGGTTTAGTACCAGGAATCAGTTCGATCTCGAATTCTATTTCTTTATCGGGGGCTAACCCTGGTAGTTCATCGGGAAACACTTCTGCATACTTGCACACCACTCTGACATTTTCTAGTTTCTGGTAACGCCCGCCCCTCCTGCTAGTAGGGCGGGGTTATTTTACTTACAAGGGGAATATACATGCATATTAATATTTCTTTTTCTAAAGTAACACAGCGGAAGAATTCATTTATTTATTTATTTTTTTTTATGAACGAAGTCACGATGTCATATTCTATCATAAACATGAATAAATCATGAAATCATGCGAAACAATAATATAAATAAACATAAGCAGGTCTTTTATTTGTCTTAGCCGAGCCACCACCACACACATCTCTTTGCCTCTCCTACGGCTCCCCTAGTTCATCCATTCCTTGTCTTTATCTGCAGTACAAGGAAAGTAAGCTATAAGCACACAGGCTTAGTAAGATCCTTTCCTACTCACAAAAACGTATTTCATATCATAAGCATATAACAAAGGAACCATAATCATCTAACATCATATCGTGTAAACATAGCATCATAACATATCATCTCATAAAGAACATCATGCTATATCATATCATAACTCATAAGAGCATCATGTCATATAAATCATAAGAGCATATCATATCATAAAGAAATATCATGAGGTATCATATCATAAATAAAAGAGCATCATGTCTTATAAATCATGAGAGCATATCATATCATGAAGAAATATCATGCAATATGTCTTTTAAAACATGTGTCATGTCATGTGCAAGATGTCTTAAAAACATATCATATAGTACTTGAACATAATATCATCATGAGGGCCCGGCTTGTATGACATACATACATAAATGCACGCAATCCCTAGGACAGGGTAGCTAGCCCCGAACCTACTAGGGAACTAGGTCCGTACTACGACCGTCGACCTAGGGGCGTACTAAGGAGCCCATCCCTTTTTACTAGACCCGTTCATAGTCCGTCGGCCTAGGGGCGCTTATGGAGCCCACCCTTGGTACACGCCATACAAAATAAAATAGCATATCATGGTACATGTCATAACATAGCATATCATATCTTGTCATATCATGAAGAGCGCTCTTAGTCCCCAAGGGGAAGCAACTCTTAGGCCTTCACTTGTCATATCATAAAGAGTGCTCTTAATCCCAACAAAAAAGGGAAGCAACTCTTAGGCCTTTGCTTGTCATATCATAAAACATGCATACTTGAGCACATAGCACATCATAAGAGACATTATCATGCATGAATCATAAGCATACATAAATGAGCATAATACTTGTCATATCATAAAGCATGCATACTTGAGCATATAGCACATCATAAGAGACATTATCATGCATGGATCATAAGCATACATAAATAAACACATCACCTATCATAGCAAAAATGTAATCATGCATGGGATCATTAAATAACGTCTCTTAATTCATAATGTATCATGTGAGGCACATAATGATTCATAATTGGATCTCAATCTCCAATTTCTATAGGGAGGCCGAAACATTCAAGGTATTGCCCTAAGGTACAAGCAACATCAAAGCATATGAACCTTAACTCAATTTCATAGCATTTATCATAAAGAACATCATGAGCATATTTTGTTAGGTTCTAAGCTTCCTAGGTCTTTCAACCTAGTTGTGGCCGAAACATTGTAAGCATGAACCTAGGCTACAAGTGGCACAAAACATATGAACCCTAAACCAATTTCATATCATATACTTTAAGGAACATCATGAGTATGTTTTGTTTAGATTCCAAGCTTCCTAGGTATTTAAATCTTGTTCTAGCCGAATAGTAAGGAGCATGAAACTAAGTTCTAAACAACATACAAGCATGAGAATATCATGTTAACTTCATATCATATTATAAGGAAATTCATGAGCATGTTAAATCAACTTTTAAACTTTCCTAGGCTCCTAATCCCATCATGGCCGAAAATTCAAAGAGTATGAACCTAAACTCTAAACAACATACAAGCGTAAGAATCTCATGTTAACTTCCTATCATATCATAAGGGAAGTCATAAGCATGTTAAACCAATTTTTAAGCTTCCCTAGGTCTTGAATTCTATCATGGACGTAAGTTCATGAAGAGGGAATTTAAGCTCTAAACAACATACAAGCATAAGAATCTCATGTTAGCTTCATATCATATCATAAGGGAAGTCATAAGCATGTTAAACCAATTTTTAAGCTTCCCTAGGTCTTGAATTCTATCATGGCCGAAAGTTCATGAAGAGAGAATTTTAGCTCTAAACAACATACAAGCATAAAAATCTCATGTTAGCTTCATATCATATCATAAGGGAAGTCATAAGCATGTTAAACCAATTTTTAAGCTTCCTTGGACCCTAAAATTGATCATGGCCGAAACATAAGGAGGCATGCATCTAGGTTTCAAGCAACATTCAAACATGATAACCCTAAATTAGCTTTATATCATGTCATAAGGAGAGTCATGAGCATGTTGGAGTAAGTCTTAAACTCTCCTAGGTTTTAATTCTCATTATGGCCGAAGCCCTAAGGTGCAACATATCAAGGTTCCAAACAACCTACAAGCATGAAACCCTAAGAAATCTTCCTACTCTTTTTCATAAGAAAAGTCATGAGCATGATAGCTTAAATTTTTAAACACTTCTAGGTCTTCATTTCTATCATGGCGAAACCCTAATTCCCTAAGGTGGCATGCATTTAGGTTCCAATTAACATACAAGTGTGAAAACACTAAGTACTCTTCATAACATATTAATAAGCAAGTCATGATCATGGTAGACTAAATTTTTAACCTCTCTTAGTAAATTTCTCTATCATGGCCGAACACTTCATGAGCATGTATTTAGGTTTTATGCAACATACAAGCATAAAAACACCAAACTAATCTCTTATCATAGGGTACATATCATAAGGACATAGTGAGCATGTTTAGTTTAGGTCTTAAGCCTTTCTAATCCTTTATTCATACTTTGGCCGAAAGTTCAAGAGCATGTATCTAAGTTTTAGGTAAGCATACAAGCATAAGAAACATTCACTAACTCCTATACTAGGGCACATATCATAAGAACATAGTGAGCATGCTTAGTTAGGTCTTAAACTTCTCTAAATCCTTTGTTCTAGTTTTGGCCGAAATCTCAAGAAGTGATTCTAGGTTTTTAAGCATTCTAACCTTATGGAAAACACGTAAACAAGTTGTACCATAGGTGAGGGGATACTTACCACTTGTTGCTTGTTTTTCCTAAGGAAGATGGTACCCTTGTGAAGAGGAAGAAGAAACTTCTCTTCTTAGTTCTCTCTTTTCTTCTCTTACTTGTAAGGAGTAGATCTTGAGGACTCCTTCTTGTGAATTAGTTTTTTCTTAGCAACAAAAACCTTAGCTTGGATTTTCGGAAATGAGAGAGGGAGAATAGAAAAGAAACTAAGGTTTAGGTCTTAAAAAAGAGGTCTATTCTCCCTCTCTCATTTCCGAAAATCCAAGCTAAGGTTTTTCTTGCTAAGAAAAAACTAATTCACAAGAAGGAGTCCTCAAGATCTACTCCTTACAAGTAAGAGAAGAAAAGAGAGAACTAAGAAGAGAAGTTTCTTCTTCCTCTTCACAAGGGTACCATCTTCCTTTGGAAAAACAAGCAACAAGTGGTAAGTATCCCCTCACCTGTGGTACAAGTTGTTTACGTGTTTTCCATAAGGTTAGAATGCTTAAAAACCTAGAATCACTTCTTGAGATTTCGGCCAAAACTTGAACAAAGGATTTAGAGAAGTTTAAGACCTAACTAAGCATGCTCACTATCTTTTTATGATATGTGCCATAGTATAGGAGTTAGTGAATGTTTCTTATGCTTGTATACTTACCTAAAACTTAGATACATGCTCTTGAACTTTCGGCCAAAGTATGAATAAAGGATTAGAAAGGATTAAGACCTAAACTAAACATGCTCACTATGCCCTTATGATATGTACCCTATGATAAGAGATTAGTTTGGTGTTTTTATGCTTGTATGTTGCATAAAACCTAAATACATGCTCATGAAGTGTTCGGCCTGTAGGATCAAAAAGAATTTAGATATCTCCACAATAGCATGATATTGTCCACTTTGGGCCTAAGCCCTCATGGTTTTGCTCTTGGGCTCTACCCAAAAGGTCTCATGCTAATGGAGATATCTTTTCTCTTATAAGCCCATGATCTTTTCCATGTGTTTCCAATATGGACTATGTTTGCAACCTTGCAACCCCAACAATCCCCCCTCAAACAAAGGACCATAGGCTTCCCACATCCGATCCTCGACCCACCAGGTCTTCCTGCCCCTCGGTCCACCCGACCTACTTGGACTTCCTTGCCTAGTCGCAACTAGGACTTCCTGCCTGGTGTCTGGTCCTCTTGATCCGAACATAGGAGCCCCCACTTTCTTTGTTCGAGGTCAATATTGTACCCACATGGCTCAATCAGACCATAGCTCTTGTGCACAGTCGGCGGTTAAACCTTCTGGCAGTCCTGGCTCTGATACCAATTGATGGATCGAAAGCGCTAGAGGGGGGGGTGAATAGCGCTCGTGGCTATTTTATCGATTTACGGAAATCGTTCGAGTAACTAAAGTAACATAGTGGAAATGAAAAGTAAAGTAAATACAAGCACAGAAGACACAAGTATTTTACTTCGTTTGGAGCCTATAGAGACTCCTACTCGAAGGCCCGCGGTCCTTGACCGCTTTCGGTGGGCAACAACTATAAATTTGGAATTATTACAAGCTATAAGAAATTACAGTTAAGTACAAATAAGAAAGTTTTACCAACGAACAAGAAAGTAGAGGAGCTTTGGAGTTCCAGTTCGTTGTTGCAGCAAGGCGTTGTTGAAGCGTACAGAGCACACGAGAGCACAAGACTTCTGTTCGGAATTTGATGATCTGAGCTGCACCTCGAGGCCTCCTTTTATAGCTCTGTGAAGTCTGATCCAGATCCCCAAGTCTCGGGATCAGATTTGACCCGAAGCGGATCGGTCGACCGATCCCCACGTTCGGTCGACCGATCAGATGACCTCCACCGCATCTGATCCATCCATCCGTCGCTCTGCTTCGATCTGGTCAAACTTTATCCCTGGGTTCAGTTGACCGATCCCGAGGTTCGGTCGACCGATCAGTCTCCTCTGACCCACACACCTCGGCTTGATCCAGTCGACACCTATCCCAGGTTCGGTCGACCGATCCAGAGGTCCGGTCGACCGATCCCTGGTCGAACCCGGTCCAACTTCTGGAGATCTGATCTAGTATCTTGAAGGTTCGGTCGACCGATCCCAAGGTTCGGTCGACCGATCCCGGTCAGTACTAACCCTGCACAAAAGTGTTAGTTTCCTGCAAAACAGAGTTAGAACAAAAACGATAAACAAATGTATTGACAGCCTTCGGACTGTTCAGGTCTGACTTCGGGTTTCTGACCAAAAACCCTAGGTTGACCCGACGCCTACTGTTCCCTCTACGGGGAACGCGTCCTCACCTACTCCACTCAGGAGATTTACCTTATGCCAGTCCGGTCCTCCAGACCGACTGGACTTTCCGCCTAGGGTTATCACCCCCTAGGACCTAGGGTTACCGCCCCCTAGGGTTTTTCTCCACCTAGGGTTACCACCCCCTAGGACCTAAGGTTACCGCCCCTTAGGGTTTTCCTCCACCTAGGGTTACCACCCCCTAGGACCTAAGGTTACCGCCCCTTAGGATTTTTTACCTGCCTAACCGCAGTTAGGACTTTCCTGCACACTTGTTTAAGCTCATTAGATAACAAAACAACTTAACTTGAACCCTTTGACATAATCAAAACATCGGTTCGATCATCGGATGCTTCCTGCACCAACAATCTCCCCCTTTTTGATTATGGCAACACAGTTCAAAGTTAAGTAAAAGTATGACAAAATTAAAATATGAAATTATTAAGAAATTTAAACATGAATGTATAAAAATTTGTAAAACTTATGCTCCTCTTTATGTTTAAATTCTTAATTCTTAATTTCTTTTAACTATTTCTTTAACTTTGACTTTTCTCTCCCCCTTTGACATAAATCAAAAAGAATATCAGGAAGAGAAAAGAATAATTAGTTTAAGCTCCCCCTGAAGAGTAGCCATTTATTTAATGTCTTAGTGTTTCAAAAAGAATTATTTTACTTAAGTTAGGAAATGCCTTGGAAAATACTTAGTGTTTTCAACAAAAACTTAGCAACATTTAGCATTTTGAAAAACACTTAGCTCAATTTGAAATTGTTTTGAAAATACATAACTCATTTTCAACAAAAACTAATTTTGACAAACACTTGAAGGTAAAAACTTTGCTTAACTTTAAAAAGATTTTCATAAAAGCGTAACTTAAGTACTTAGCTTTGAGAAACTGTTTCTTGAAAAGAACTTAGTAAAGGATTTGGATAATTTAGTGCTTAGTTTTGAAAATTGATTATCTAAAAATCCAAGCCTTTAAAAATACTGTTAATTCTATTTTAAAGCTGAGAAAAATTTTTTTTATAGCAAGTCAAAAATAATTTTTAAAACCAAGTCAAAGATAATTTTTTTTTAAAGGAAAACTAGCTTGAAGAGAGAACTTCACTCCCCCTTGATTAATGTCTTAATAAATTTTTAGGGTCTTATAGTCCAAGCATGAGTCACGTTAAATAGTTGTTAAATTATTTAAATTGTTTAGGTCAGGTATCAGAGCCCTAAAGTGTAAGCAAGCTTAAGCTTAACATTTCCTTCACCAACTGTCTAACCGTTAGCTACTTGCTGATTGCCTAGAGGGCAGCAGCTTTCACTTGGTTAGTCAAGTAAAGTCATTTAGTCTAGTTAGATTTGACTAAGGCTGGAAGACTTGACTTAATTACTGTTAATAAAGTATTTAACGCCAAGACTCATATTGATGCACAGAAATAAGCATTCTTGAGTCCAGACTGTACCCTATGCATCTCACACCATTCTATGTTTTACAAACACAAGCAAGGTATACCTAGGTGTTTGTGAGATGCTCTGGCATAAATCTAGGGGAACAAGATTTCTAGGGTAGATCCTAGGCTAAGTCATATTTTTGAAAATTCTAAGAAAATGGGATTTTAAAATCATTATTTTTCCTAGATTTTGAAAAGAATAAAAGAACGAGTTTTGAAGTAAGACAATGAGTTTTGAAAGATTAATATCTATTCTACCCAGCACATTCCTATTTGCCTTCTAAGTGAGCTGAACTCAAGTTCAGGTAAGGGCTTTGTGAAGATATCAGCTAGGTTTGATTTTGACTCAACATAGTTGAGTTCAATATCACCCTTAGCTACGTGATCCCTTACAAAGTGGTGTTTCACTTCTATATGTTTAGTCCTTGAGTGATGAATTGGGTTTTTTGTTAGATTTATTGAGCTTATATTATCAATTGAGATTTTAGTTTTATGATACTCTAGTTGATAGTCTTTAAGGGTATGCATCATCCACAGCAACTGAGATGTGCATTCACTCAGCTTCAGTGGTAGATAAAGCAACACAGTGTTGCTTTCTACTTGACCAACTTACTAGGCATTGTCCTAGAAATTGACAGCTACCACTTGTGCTCTTTCTATCTAGCTTGCATCCGGCATAGTCTGAGTCAGAGTAGCCGTTTAGGTCAAGGGTGCCAGATCTAGGGTACCATAGTCCTACATTTAGGGTTCCCTTAACATACCTAAGGATTCTTTTAACAAGGGTTAAGTGAGACTCTTTTGCACAAGATTGGTATCATCCACACATACTTACTGCAAAAATAATGTCTGGTCGACTTACAGTTAGGTACAGTAGACTTCCTATCGCACTCCGATAGTATTTTAAGTCTACTGATTTACCTTCTAAGTCTGAGTCAATTTTAGCATTTGTAGCCATTGGTGTATTGATTATTTTTGAATTTTTTGGATCGAGACGCGCTAGAGGGGGGGTGAATAGCGCTCGTGGCTATTTTGTTCGATTATCGGAATCGTAAGAATTATCGGAGTAATTAAGCAGCGGAATAAAACAAAACAAGCACACAGAGACAGGAGGATTTTTACTTCGTTCGGAGCCTTGATCGACTCCTACTCGAAGGCCCGCGATCCTTGATCGCTTCTAGTGGGCAACAACTATAAGCTCAATAAAATGATTACAAGATGAAGTACAAGTAAATGGAAAAACTAGTTATACCGACGACAACAGTAGAATTTTGAAGCTTCGGGTCGTCGGAGACTTGTGGCAGCACTTCCGGGCATCTTTCGGAGCAGCACGTTGAAGAGAGAAGACTTGGAATGCGTTGTTCTGAAGTGCTGGTCGAAACCCCCTTATAAAGGGTGTTCAAGGCGCCTCCATGTTGCCTGGTCTTCCGCGTCGATCAAAACTGACCTGGTCGAATTTCATCCATTCAAGGCGCCTTATATCCCTCTCAAGGCCCCTTCCAAGGCACCTTCTGCCTGCTTCAAGGCGCCTCCAGTGGTGCTTCGAAGCCAGCTCAGCTTTTGCACCCGAGGCGCCTCCAAGCTCCTTCATCCGAGACTTTAGGTTGCTCTTTTGCACCTGCAAGATACGTTAGTCCCAAACACTATCCTGCAGCACAAAGTTAGCACAATAAACATGATAAATGAAGTATAGACAGTCTCCAGACTGTCCGAGTCTGACTTCGGATTTCCATCCGGAAACCCTAGGTCGACCCGACGCCTACTGTTCCCTCTACGGGGAACGCGTCCTCACCTACTCCACTCAGGAGATTTACCTGTTGCCAGTCGATCCTCCAGATCGACTGGACTTTTGCTCAACACTCGATGCTTCCGGACTTTCTGCTGGACATCCGCTTCCCCGGCTAGTCCAGTCTTTCACCTGGTTCGCGACACCAGGACTTTTCACCTAGGGTTACCACCCCCTAGGACTTTTGCCTGAAGCCATCGACCTGCCAAGACTTTCCGCATAGGGTTACCACCCCCTATGACCTAAGGTTACCGCCCCCTAGGGTTTTCCCTTTGCCTAACTGCAGCTAGGACTTTCCTGAAATCCTCAAGTAGACTTGTTAGACTACAAAACATCTTAACTTTGAATTCTTTGCCGTTATCAAAACACGAGTTCGATCGTCGGATACTTCCCGCACCAACAATCTCCCCCTTTTTTATTATGGCAACTCAAATTCAAAGTTAAGTAAACAAACGAATAGATAGACATTTTTAACATAGGCAAATCTGCTAAGTATAGATGAACAAGGTAACTAAAGCAAATTTGCCCTATATGCTTCCCCTTTACTTTGGCTCCCCCTTAACTTTTGCTCCCCCTTAACTTTTTCTCCCCCTTAATTTTTAACTTGAATTTTATGTTTATGTTTACATTTTTGCAACTCTCCCCCTTTGCCATAACTCAAAAATGGGCAATAATAGGTGTTTGAATGAGTTGTACACGATTTTATTAAGGTTAGCAATGTTCAACAGGGTTTGAAAGTTAAGGTCAATTGGAATAATATTTTAAGTTTTTAGGACAAGATTATTCATTTAAGTTCAGTTGGTCCTTAAGTCCAAGCACAAGTCATGTTCACTAGATTGATATATTAGGTATCAGAGCCATAGAGAACAAAACATTCTTAACTAAAAAATTGAGTATCTTTTGCCAACTGTCTAACCTTTAGTTACTTGCTGATTGTCTACAGGACAATAGCTTTTACTAGGTTAGTCAAGTTAAGTTATTTTGGTCCAGATAGACTTGACTAGAGTTGGAGAACTTAACTTGATTAATGTTTATTGCATATTTAACGCCCAGACTCATATTGATGCACAGATATAAGCATTCTTGAGTCCAGGCTATACCCTATGCATCTCACGCCGTTCTATGTTCTTCAACCACAATCAAGGTAAACCTAGGTGTTTGTGAGATGCTCTGGCTTAATTCTAGGGGAACATGATATCTAGGGGGAAAGCTTAGGCTAATTCCAAAATTTTGAACAATCTAACAAAAATTGGAGTTTTGAAAACTGGTTTTCCTAGAATTTAAAAAACAATAAAACCTATGCTCATAAAATATAACACATAAAACTGAGTAATAACATGTCTAATCAATTTAAAACATCCAAGATATACATCAAAAGCTGAGTAAGAGAAAGATCCCAGATGTCAATAATATGTCAAGGCAAGTGAAAAGATAGAATCAAGCAGGTGGATCGTCGGCTGGAGGATCGGCTAGGTGCTGCTCAGGTGGCGGCTGAGGCTGTCCCTAACGCCGAAGCTCGCCTCGAAGAGATGCGAATCCAGCAGCTATCTCAGATCGCATAGTCCGAAGAAAATGATGACTGTCTAACACAGCTCGTCGCGTCTATGTGGACTAGATCTCAAGTCGAGTGAGTCTATCCTCGACAGAGAGTGGTGCTGAAGATGACGGCCCGGCTGAAGAGGAGGGTCCGGCAGAGGTGGAAGGATCTGCGAAGAAGTCCTCTGCCAGAAAATCTGGCCACTCCTCATCTACATCAGGTGCGCCCTCGGCCTCTGGAGCACCAGGGGCAGCAGCTGGTGGTGGTCGGCCCTTCCAGGCCAGAATCCCCTCGGCAGTGACATCTGTCCCTGCTAATCTAAGGCTACGCTAACCGACCTCATCATAAAGGGTAAGTGGGATGAGAACCCCTCTAGTAATGTCTATCCTAGAGCTGGAGAATATCTGGGTCAGGATATGACAATAAGGCATATGAACTACTCCAGATGTAACTGTGCTAGATGCAAGGATAATGTTATGAAACATATGGAGGGCTATGTCTATGTCCAGGCGCTGGGTGAGGGCGTACAAGAAGAACGAGTGGGACGGTCGCATCGTCGAGACATCTCGAGATGATAAGGGTAGAATACAACCTGTCAGGACTCTGTACATAGCATAATCCTGAACTCGAAGAAGAGTGGATCTAAACTCAGTCAGGCCTAAGGGTCTCTCCTCCCCAAAGAAATGCATGTAAATGTCGTCTAATGTAATGTGGGAATAGGGGGCACCAAAGGGTAGGGTCCTACTCGGATAACATAAAAATGTACACTCAGACTCCCTAATCTCTAGGCTGGTGCGAAGTAGTGATGGAGTGAACTGAAGGTCAGTACCTCCTACTCTGGTGGTATAAGTTCGATCATCAACCTTTTCAAGGTTGTGATATAACTGGGCATGTAGGTCTTGATTGACAGTAGTGGTGCAATCAACCAGTTTATCTAAATGATAGTGGGTTATCATTTGGATAGTGGGTTGATAATATTGGGACAAGAACTCCCTACCAATATATCTAGGTTTGATTGACTCAAAGGTAAACCTAGAGAAATCTATCCTATGCTGTTCCGAGGAGAATCTCGGGTCCGTGGAAGGGGCCCTTGCTGGTGTGGTATCCACAATACGACGCTTCCTATTTTTGACATTATGCAAGAAAAATTGCAAAACTAGCAAAGAATATAGGATTTAAGCAATTAAAGAAGGGTTTAGATTGTACCTAGGAGGCATAGCTAGAAATTAAAGGGAAGGAAATAGGTAGAAGGCGCCTTGGTTTGGAAGAATCCGAAGACATCGGCGGCTTGCGGCGAAACACGAACAGAAGCAAAAATGGTTCTGTTCGTGACAAAAGAGAGGTTTTAAGGCGCCTTAAGATCCCTTTAGGGTGCCTTTGGAGGCGCCTTAAGGGCTTCTTAAGGCGCCTTAAGTGGGCGGCGGGAAATTTCCTGCCGCTGCTTGAGGGCGCCTCCTTCGGATGCTACGTGTCTTTTTTTTTTTAATCGACACATTCTTTAAGGTTTAGTTTTGATAAAAGCAATATGGTTTTAGAAATAATTTTTTAAATTAAGTTTTTAAAATAATTTTGAAATTTAAGTTTTTTAAAATAATTTTGAAATTTAAGGTTTTTAAAATACTTTTGAAATTTAAGGTTTTTAAAATAATTTTGAAATTTAAGTTTTTAAAATAATTTTGAAATTTAAGTTTTTTTAAAATCATTTTGTAATTTAGGTTTTAAAATAATTTTGAAATTTAAGGTTTTTTTTAAAATAATTTTGAAATTTAGGTTTTTAAAAATTATTTTGAAATTTAGGTTTTTTAAAATCATTTTGAAATTTAAGTTTTTAAAATCATTTTGAAATTTAAGTTTTTAAAATCATTTTGAAATTTAAGTTTTTAAAATCATTTTGAAATTTAAGTTTTTAAAATCATTTTGAATTTTTGGTTTTTAAAAATAATTTAAGGTTTTTAAAATAATTTAAGGTTTTTAAAATAATTTTGAAATTTAGGTTTTTTAAAATAATTTAAGGTTTTTAAAATAATTTTGAAATTTAAGTTTTTTTTAAAATAATTTTGAAATTTAGGTTTTTAAAATAATTTTGAAATTTTGGTTTTTTGGTTTTTTGTTTAAAAATAATTTTAAAATTTAAGTTTTTAAAATAATTTTGAAATTTAAGTTTTTTTTTTTAAAAAAAAATAATTTAAGGTTTTTTTTAAAATATTTTTTACTTTCTTAGTCATCTCACCCGATCTAAATTTTCAATCAGGGAATCCTGTAATTTTTGTGAGATGAATTATGGTTGATTTTTAGGGTAAGATTTAACTTTGTATTGGATTCAGGTTTAGCTTTGGGTTCAACAAGTAGGCATTCTTTGGATAAACTTCTGGGCTATGGTGAGTCACAAGGAACTCATTAAAGTAACCATGCCTTCGAGGTTTTCCAAATAGTCATACCCATTGAACTTAATACTAATCCTTGGTCTAACTAGTTAGGATTCATTTAAGGGTAGCTTCAGTCAGTTCCACTTGGCCAAATGCACCAGGTCGAAGCCATATCTTCCTAGACATGCGATGCCCAAGCTTCCCTAACGTACTATCATCAAAAAACTTCACCAGTACTGTGGTTCAAGTTAAACTTATCCTGTTTTAATCTAACCTTAATTACTCTGCCGAGTAATCTACTCTTGTTTTACCCATTTCGGGTAGATTAAGTTCAATTACCCTATCGGGTAGTACAGTTGGAGGTGCCAGTTAGTTTGGATCCTCCATCTATTTTTCAATTTTGAATTTATAATTTAATTTTTAATTTTCAATTTAATTTTGAATTTTGAATTTATAATTTATTTTTGAAATTTTAATTTAATTTCGAATTTAGAATTTAGAATTTATAATTTAATTTTGAATTTTCAATTTTTAATTTAATTTCAAATTTTGAATTTTGAATTTATAATTTATTTTTGAAATTTTAATTTAATTTCGAATTTAGAATTTTGAATTTATAATTTATTTTCAAATTTTGAATTTAGAATTTATAATTTAATTTTGAATTTTTAATTTAATTTCAAATTTAGAATTTAGAATTTATAATTTAATTTTGAATTTTTAATTAAATTTTGAATTTTGAATTTAGAATTTTAAGATCGTTTTCATTTTAGCTTTCCCTGGATCACGGCCTCGATATGGTTTGTTGAGTAGTATATTTGATCCTTCGGAACCCAGTATTGGCCAAGTCCAACTTGATTGACCAATTTAGACTTGGGGACCCATGCTTGGACTGATTTACTACTTTGTTTGTTTATTAGGGATAAATAAGATTTATATTTCTTTTTACTTTTATATCCTAGCCCAGTTCTATTGTAGACGGCTCTTTGTGTCCCAAGAATTAGGTCCAGATTCTTAGAGCCCAAAGAAAATCATTCTAAGGTATTTTTTAAATCTTTTACCTGATTTTTTAAACTTGAATTTTCTTCCTCAAGTTGTTGAACTTGAGTTGAATCTTCAGTTTGAACTTGATCAGGTAATTATTTTGAGTTAGTTGCTCCTTTAAGAATAGCTACTTCTTTTAGAAGTGACTTTATTTTCAGATTTGATTTGGCTAATTTGCGAAGTAAATAATTGACTAAATTATTAAGCCTAGGAATACTTACAGCGGAGTCTGGCCCTTCAGAAACGGATGCGGATCCGTGGCTTTGCTCGGAGTCGCCTTCTGATTCGCTCTCGGATTCGATGATCTGGTCCTGGGCCATCAATGCGAGTAAACTCATTTGGTCGAGTTTGTCGTCTTCGTCCTCCGAAGAAGATTCGTCCCAGGTTGCCTTTAGGGCCTTCTTTCTTCTTTGCTTCTTGGCTTCCTTTTGGTTGAGGCAGTTGGCTTTTATACGCCCCTTCTGGTTGCACCCGTAGCAAGTGATTTCGAATTTTACCTTTGAGTTCTGTTGGGCTTCCTTAGTTTGAACTGCCTTCTTCAGATCTTTCTTGTTGAAGCCCTTCTTCTTCTTGTAGAGCTTCTTTACAAGATTCACAAGTTCGCTGGTCAGTTCATCTTCTGAATCTTCTGAATCGGGTTCGTCTTCTAATTCCGATTCAATTTTTCGTCGTCCTCTTGATTCTCGTGTTCGACTTGTTCCTGCAATCAAAGCAATACCTTTCTCGGATGGCTGTGCATTAGTTTGTTCATGGAGTTCAAATTCACTAAATAACTCGTCTAATTTTAAGGACGACAAATCCTTAGAGACTTTGTAGGCATCTACCATTGATGCCCACAATGTACTTCTAGGAAATGAGTTAAGTGCATACCTTATTATATCTCTATTTTCTACCTTCTGCCCGATTCCATGAAGGGAATTCAGGATATCTTGAATTCAAGCATGTAAAGAACTTGCCGTCTCGCCTTCCTGCATTTTCAAATTGTATAGTTTATTAAGTAACAAATCACGCTTACTTACCTTGGTTTCCGAGGTGCCCTCGTAAAGTTCGATCAGTTTCTCCCATAGTTCCTTTGTGGAGGAGAATGGATCGACTCTGTTGAGCTCTTCTTTGGTCAGACCGCACTGGATGGTGCAGGTGGCTTTGGCGTCGGCTTCCACTTTTTTGATAAATGCGGGCTCCCAGTTCTCACAGGATGTAGGCTTACCGTCTGTACCAGTTGGTAGTTGCAGTCCTGTTTTGACGATCATCCAGGTGTCGAACTGGATCTTCAGATATATCTCCATTCGCCCCTTCCAATATCCGAAGTCTTCTCCGGAAAATTGTGGGGGACGAACGGTGCTATATCCTTCTTGTTGGGCCATTTAGATCTACAAAAATAGAAACAACAAGATCTATTCCAAGACTAAGTCTTGGATTTGTAGTGCGGGAGGAAGGAAGAAAAAATAACAGGCTCAAGTGGTATTGACCAACTTTGAGCTGAAAATCGATTCGTGAAAAGAAATTAGAATATAGCTATGAGGCTAGATTCTAATCGACCAAAAAAAATGAAAATACCACGTGAAAATTATTTTGAATAGTGGTTACACTGATTCAAAACGACCCCGCTCTGATACCAATTGTTGGATCGAGACGCGCTAGAGGGGGGGTGAATAGCGCTCGTGGCTATTTTGTTCGATTATCGGAATCGTAAGAATTATCGGAGTAATTAAGCAACGGAATAAAACAAAACAAGCACATAGAGACAGGAGGATTTTTACTTCGTTCGGAGCCTTGATCGACTCCTACTCGAAGGCCCGCGATCCTTGATCGCTTCCGGTGGGCAACAACTATAAGCTCGATAAAATGATTACAAGATGAAGTACAAGTAAATGGAAAAACTAGTTATACCGACGACAACAGTAGAATTTTGAAGCTTCGGGTCGTCGGAGACTTGTGGCAGCACTTCCGGGCGTCATTCGGAGCAGCACGTTGAAGAGAGAAGACTTGGAATGTGTTGTTCTGAAGTACTGGTCGAAACCCCCTAATAAAGGGTGTTCAAGGAGCCTTGAAGGCTGTTCAAGGCGCCTCCATGCTACCTGGTCTTCCGCGTGGATCAAAACTGACCTGGTCGAATTTCATCCATTCAAGGCGCCTTATATCCCTCTCAAGGCGCCTTCCAAGGCGCCTTCTGCCTGCTTCAAGGCGCCTCCAGTGGTGCTTCGAAGCCAGCTCAGCTTTTGCACCCGAGGCGCCTCCAAGCTCCATGGAGGCGCCTCGGACACTGTTCATCCGAGGCTTTAGGTTGCTCTTTTGCACCTGCAAGATACGTTAGTCCCAAACACTATCCTGCAGCACAAAGTTAGCACAATAAACATGATAAATGAAGTATAGACAGTCTCCGGACTGTCCGAGTCTGACTTCGGATTTCCATCCGGAAACCCTAGGTCGACCCGACGCCTACTGTTCCCTCTACGGGGAACGCGTCCTCACCTACTCCACTCAGGAGATTTACCTGTTGCCAGTCGATCCTCCAGATCGACTGGACTTTTGCTCAGCACTCGATGCTTCCGGACTTTCTGCTGGACATCCGCTTCCCCGGCTAGTCCAGTCTTTCACCTGGTTCGCGACACCAGGACTTTTCACCTAGGGTTACCACCCCCTAGGACTTTTGCCTGAAGCCATCGACCTGCCAAGACTTTCTGCATAGGGTTACCACCCCCTATGGCCTAGGGTTACTGCACCCTAGGGTTTTTCCTTTGCCTAACCGCAGCTAGGACTTTCCGGAAATCCTCAAGTAGACTTGTTAGACTACAAAACATTTTAACTTTGAATTCTTTGCCGTTATCAAAACACGAGTTCGATCGTCGGATGCTTCCCGCACCAACAGAATTTTCCATGCCAAATTTTCTAATTAATTCCTTAGCATATTTAGCTTGATAAATGTAAATTCCATCTTTAGTTTGCTTAATCTGTAAACCTAAGAAGAAATTAAGTTCTCCTACCAGACTCATTTCAAATTCATTTTCCATAAGTTGGGTGAATTCTTTTAGAAATTTAGAGTTTGTGGAACCGAAAATAATATCGTCAATGTAAATTTGGGCTATAAAAATGTCATTTTCTAAGGTCTTTACGAAAAGGGTTAGGTCTATTTGACCTTGTTTAAATCCTTTTGATATTAAGTAATTGGACAGACATTCATACCAAGCCCTAGGTGCTTGTTTTAGTCCATATAGGGCCTTTTTTAATTTAAAGACATAATTTGGTTGTTCTAAATCTTCAATTCCTGGGGGTTGCCCTACATACACTTCTTCTTTAATAAATCCGTTTAAAAATGCGGATTTTACGTCCATTTGAAATAGCTTGAATCCTTTGTGTGCTGCATAGGCTAGCAACATCCTAATGGATTCAAGTCTTGCTACTGGAGCATAGGTCTCTTCATAATCTAACCCTTCTACTTGACTGAATCCTTTAACTACTAACCTAGCTTTGTTTCTAACTATTTCACCTTGATCGTTTAATTTGTTTCTAAAAACCCATTTAGTGTCAATTATGGATTTGTTAACGGGTTTCGGCACTAATTCCCAGACCTGATTTCTTTCAAATTGGGTCAATTCTTCTTGCATTGCTAGAGTCCAATCTGGGTCTGGTAGGGCTTCTTCTATGGTTTTGGGTTCGATTTTTGAAATCAAAGCTATTTAGCTCTGGTTTCTATAAGATGATCTAGTTCTGACTCCTATAGTTGGGTCACCCAAAATTTGGTCAGATGGGTGATTTGTGCTTGTTCTAGTTGGTCGCATATCATTTGAGTTAGTGATTTGTTCTTCAGATTCAATAGGTTCAGATTGAATTTCGTCATCTTCTCTGTTTATTGGGTTAATATTTTCTGTATTTTCAGTTTCATTTATTGTGTTGGGTAACTTATTTTCTTCATCAAATATTATATTTATTGTTTCTTCCACCTTTAGGGTATTTTTGTTATACACTCTATGTGCTCTACTAGTTGTTGAATATCCTAAAAATATTCCCGGAGTTGTTTTTGATGTAAATTTCCCTAAGTAGTCTTTAGTATTTAAAATGAAGACTTTACACCCAAATACTTTTAAATAGTTTAAGTTGGGAATTTTATTATAATAAATTTCATAGGGTGTTTTATTTGAATTTTGTTAATTAAAATCCTATTCTGAATATAACATGTTGTACTAAGTGCTTCAGCCCAGAAGTGATTAGATAGTTTATATTCGTTTAACATGGTTCTAGCAGCTTCTTGTAGGGTTCTATTTTTACGTTCTACTAAACCATTTTGTTGAGGGGTTCTAGGGTAGGAGTATTCATGTTTGTATCCATTTATTTCACAAAATTCAGTAAAGTTGTGATTCTCAAATTCTCCTCCATGGTTTCTTTGGATCTTTTTGGTTCGGACAGTTTGCCTTGATGTGCCCCTTCTGATTGCACCCGTAGCAGGTCACTTCGAATTTGGCCTTCGAGCTTGATTGGGCTTCTTTGGACTGGATGGCCTTTCTCACATCTTTTTGTTGAAGCCCTTCTTTTGGTAGAGTTTCTTTACCAGGTTGACTATTTCGGTTGTAAGCTCGTCATCATCTTCTGAATCTGGTTCTTCTTCTTCCGACTCAGGTTCGGTTTTGCGCTTTATCTTTGATTCGCGTACTCTTCCTGTTCCTGCAACCAGAGCCAACCCTTTCTCGGTCGGGCGTGCATTAGTCTGTTCATGTAATTCTAATTTCGAAAAAAGTTCATCTAACTTAATAGTAGATAAGTCCTTAGAAACCTTGTAGGTATCTACCATGGATGCCCACAAGGTGTTCCTTGGAAAGGCGTTTAAAGAGTACCTTATGATGTCCCGGTTGTCTACCTTCTGTCCAATTGCATGAAGACCGTTGAGCAGAGCTTGAATCCGGGCATGGAGTTGGGCAGCTGTCTCACCTTCCTACAGTTTGATATTAAATAATTTATTGAAAATTAAATCTCTTTTACTTACTTTGGTGTTGGACGTCCCTTCGTGAAGTTCAATGAGCTTCTCCCACAGCTCCTTGGCACTGCTGAAGGGGCCGACGCGGTTGAGTTCTTCTTTTGATAGACCACACTGGAGGGTGCAAGTCGCCTTGGCATTAGCTTCTACCTTCTTAATCAGAGATGCGTCCCAGTCCTCGTAAGTGGTTTGCCGGTGCTATCAGTAGGTAGTTGGAGGCCGGTTTTGACAATCATCCAGACTTCAAAATGAGTCTGGAGATATGCCTCCATCTGACCCTTCCAGTACCCGAAGTCGTTTTCGGTGAATAGCGGGGGAAGGGCTGTACTGTAGCCTTCTTGAAGGGCCATTTACATCAACTATATAAAACAAATAAACAACAAGAAAATCCCAGGACTTGGTCGAGGATTAGTAGTGCGGTATGAAAAAAAATATATCACGAACTCGGGTGGTGTTGCACCAACCTCGAGCAGAAAACCAATTCGAGAAAAAGAATTAGAATATGGCTATAAATCCAAATTCTAATCGACTCCGAAAAATCTGAAAATACCACTAAAAATTATTTTGAATGGTGGTTGCATCGATTCAAAATGACCCCACTCCCTAGGGCTTTCCTTTTGCCTAACCGCAGCTAGGACTTTCCTGCACACTTGTTTAAGCTCATTAGATAACAAAACAACTTAACTTGAACCCTTTGACATAATCAAAACATCGGTTCGATCGTCGGATGCTTCCTGCACCAACACGACCATGATAGAGAAATTTACTAAGAGAGGTTAAAAATTTAGTCTACCATGATCATGACTTGCTTATTAATATGTTATGAAGAGTACTTAGTATTTTCACACTTGTATGTTAATTGGAACCTAAATGCATGCCACCTTAGGGAATTAGGGTTTCGGCCATGATAGAAATGAAGACCTAGAAGTGTTTAAAAATTTAAGCTATCATGCTCATGACTTTTCTTATGAAAAAGAGTAGGAAGATTTCTTAGGGTTTCATGCTTGTAGGTTGTTTGGAACCTTGATATGTTGCACCTTAGGGCTTCGGCCATAATGAGAATTAAAACCTAGGAGAGCTTAAGACTTACTCCAACATGCTCATGACTCTCCTTAAGACATGATATAAAGCTAATTTAGGGTTATCATGTTTGAATGTTGCTTGAAACCTAGATGCATGCCTCCTTATGTTTCGGCCATGATCAATTTTAGGGTCCAAGGAAGCTTAAAAATTGGTTTAACATGCTTATGACTTCCCTTATGATATGATATGAAGCTAACATGAGATTCTTATGCTTGTATGTTGTTTAGAGCTTAAATTCCCTCTTCATGAACTTTCGGCCATGATAGAATTCAAGACCTAGGGAAGCTTAAAAATAGGTTTAACATGCTTATGACTTCCCTTATGATATGATATGAAGCTAACATGAGATTCTTATGCTTGTATGTTGTTTAGAGCTTAAATTCCCTCTTCATGAACTTTCGGCCATGATAGAATTCAAGACCTAGGGAAGCTTAAAAATTGGTTTAACATGCTTATGACTTCCCTTATGATATGATAGGAAGTTAACATGAGATTCTTATGCTTGTATGTTGTTTAGAGTTCAGGTTCATACTCTTTGAACTTTCGGCCATGATGGGATTAGGAGCCTAGGAAAGTTTAAAAGTTGATTTAACATGCTCATGACTTTTTCTTATAATATGATATGAAGTTAACATGATATTCTCATGCTTGTATGTTGTTTAGAAGTTAGTTTCATGCTCCTTACTATTCGGCCAGAACAAGATTTAAATACCTAGGAAGCTTGGAACCTAAACAAAACATACTCATGATGTTCCTTAAAGTATATGATATGAAATTGGTTCATATGTTTTGTGCCACTTGTAACCTAGGTTCATGCTTACAATGTTTCGGCCACAACTAGGTTGAAAGACCTAGGAAGATTAGAACCTAACTAAATATGCTCATGATGTTCTTTATGATAAATGCTATGAAATTGAGTTAAGGTTCATATGCTTTGATGTTGCTTGTACCTTAGGGAAATACCTTGAATTTTTCGGCCTCCCTATAGAAATTGGTGATTAAGATCCAATTATGAATCATTATGTGCCTCACATGATACGTTATGAATTAAGAGATGTTATTTAATGATCCCATGCATGATTACGTTTTTTGCTATGATAGGTGATGTGTTTATTTATGTATGCTTATGATCCATGCATGATAATGTCTCTTATGATGTGCTATATGCTCAAGTATGCATGCTTTATGATATGACAAGTATTATGCTCATTTATGTATGCTTATGATCCATGCATGATAATGTCTCTTATGATATGCTATGTGCTCAAGTATGCATGTTTTATGATATGACAAGCAAAGGCCTAAGAGTTGCTTCCCTTTTTTGTTGGGATTAAGAGCACTCTTTATGATATGACAAGTGAAGGCCTAAGAGTTGTTTCCCCTTGGGGACTAAGAGCACTCTTCATGATATGACAAGATATGATATGCAATGTTATGACATGTACCATGATATGCTATTTTACTTTGTATGACTTGTACCAAGGGTGGGCTCCATAAGCGCCCCTAGGCCGACGAACTATGAACGGGTCTAGTAAAAAGGGATGGGCTCCTTAGTACGCCCCTAGGTCGACGGTCGTAGTAAGGACCTAGTTCCCTAGTAGGTTCGGGGCTAGCTACCCTGTCCTAGGGATTGCGCGCATTTATGTATGTATATGGTACAAGCCGGGCCCTCATGATGATATTATGTTCAAGTACTATATGATATGTTTTAAGACATCTTTCACATGGCATGACACATATTTTAAAAGACATCTTGCATGATATTTCTTCATTATATGATATGCTCTTATGAATTATATGACAAGATGCTCTTTTATTTATGATATGATACCTCATGATATTTCTTTATGATATGATATGCTCTTATGATTTATATGACATGATGCTCTTGTGAGTTATGATATGATATAGCATGATGTTCTTTATGAGATGATATGTTATGATGCTATGTTTACATGATATGATGTTTAGATGATTATGTCTCCATTGTTATATGTTTATGTGATTATGATATGAAATACGTTTTTGTGAGTAGGAAAGGATCTTACTAAGCCTGTGTGCTTATAGCTTACTTTCCTTGTACCGCAGATAAAGGCAAAGAATGGATAAACTAAGGGAGCCGCAGGAGAGGCAAGAGATGTGTGTGGTGGTGGCTCGGCTAAGACAAATAAAAGACCTGCTTATGTTTATTTATGTTAATGTTTCACATGATTTCATGATACTTATTCATGTTTATGATAGAATATGACATCGTGACTTTGTTCATAAAAAAAAAAAATGAATTCTTCCGCTGTATTACTTTAGAAAAAGAAATATCAATATGCATTTATGTTCCCCATGTAAGTAAAGTAACCCCGCCCTACTAGCAGGAGGGGCGGGCGTTACAGCAATAAAGGAAAGTTTTAAAATTAATCTCTCTCTTTTAAATCATGTAGACATCTAAAAAAAAGGAAAGATTTAAATTAAAACTTCTCTTTTAAATCATGGTTACCAAAAAGAAAAGTTTTATCAAAAAATTAAAATCTCTCTTTTAAGGAAAGATTTTAAAATTTAAAACTCTCTTTTAAAACCATGTGGATAGCTATAAAAGGAAAGATTAAAATCTCTCTTTTAAATTCCCTTACTAGATGGCTATAAAAGGAAAAGTTTTAAACAAAATTAAAATCTTTCTTTTGACCATTGTAGATAACTACAAAAAAGGAAAGATTTTAACAAAAATAAAATCTTTTTTTTAACCATTGTAGATAACTATAAATAAGGAAAGATTTTAATAAAATTTTGTTTTTAATCAAAAACTTCCTTTTCCTTTTACTTTAGCCGACCCCATGCTTGTTCACCAAGCATGGCTTGGCCGTCCCCTACTTGGGCTCCAAGAAGGACTTGGCCGGCCACATCTTGGACACCAAGATGTGCTTGGCCGGCCACAACATGGACTAGAAGATGGGCTTAGGGTGAATACAAGGCTTTATAGAGACTACAATAGGGACCGAGAGGAGAAATTGATTTTGGTCTCCCAATGAGCTTGAGCTTCCTGTATTCACCCCGAACACCCAACTCAAATTCATCAATAATAACTCATACCACTAAAGTGTTACTATTGAACTAATGCACCAATCCCAAATTACATTATGGGTTCCTTCTTATCATGAGTGTGTTAGTCTCCCTGTGTTTAAGATATCAAATGTCCACTAATTAAATGTGTTACTGACAACTCATTTAATTAATATCTAGCTCCAAGAGTAGTACCACTCAACTTCATTGTCATGCCAGACTAAGTCCACCTACAGGGTTTACATGACAATCCTTATGAACTCCTCAAGGGGACATCATCAACCTAGATTACTATGACACAGTTTCCTTCTATAATCAACAATACACCAAATAAATAATATCATTTCCCAACTTATCGGACCTATTGATTTAACGAACTAAATCTCACCCATTGATAAATTAAAGAAATACATACTAAGTATATGTGCTTGTTATTATATCAGGATTAAGAGTACGCACATCCACAATATCAGAGGTTTTGTTCTTTTATGTAGTCAGTATAAAAAGAAACAACCTCAAATGGTCTTGCTCAATACACACATAGTGTACTAGTGTAATTTTATAGTTAAGATAAACTAATATCAAATTACACTACAACCATTCCAATGGTTTGTCCCATTCCATCTTAGTCGTGATCTACTATTTATAATTGATAACATGATCTTCTGTGTGACACCACACACCATGTTATCTACAATATAAATTAAATGCGCAACTACATTTAACATAAATGTAGACATTTGACCAATGTGATTCTTATTTCAAAATAAATATTTACAAAAAGTTAGGCTTTTAGTATATATCCTAACACTAACTACCATCTGGTCGGGAAATCCGGTCGCTCGGGAAAACAAACAAAGAAATAGTAGTCCTTCCAATATTTATTGGAGGATGACATCTTATCAAAGAAAACAAAGCCCACTCGGTCTTTTAAAAGAAAATTCCCTAGATTAGACAACTTGGGATAGTAGAAATAATAGAAGATCCGAGGAGTAAGGGGAATGTCATGCAAGCGAAATAGAATGACGACCCCGTACAGCAGCCGAAAGGAGTTCATCACTAATTGATGTATGGAAATGTGAAAATATTTACAAACTATCAAGACAAAAGGGTCGATTGGGAATCGTAGACCAGCGGTAAATTGGTCCTGGAAGAAACAAATGAAGCTCGGAGGAGGCTCATTCGGGCGATCAAAAGATTAAGGAAGGTCAATTTGATAGTCAGAAGGAATTTCAAAAACATCTCTTAAACTCTTAGAATCTCCTCCATCAAACCTAGACTCAAGGGATGTATACTAGAGTCCGGGGAGAGAGGCGGTAGGCTGGGAGGAGCTTTCCATCAAAGGTGATGGGAAATCAAGAAGTTCGATTGAAAGAAATAAAAAACATCATGAACACTGGACAGATTTGATGAAGGGAATGTGAAGGCTTACTACGAAGGTTGCTAGGATCGTCGAAGAAGACACAGGATGCAGTGGCACTGATGCTCCTTCATGAAGATGAAACCGCAACGAAGAAGAAAACGCCAAGTGCGGAAAATGGCAAAGCAAGCGCGCTTATAAGCCCTGCAGATAATCTACCTCAGTCGTCCAATCCAGCTTCATGAAAACCTAGATGAAGATCCAATCAAAGATTTTGAAACAGTGCACATCTCGGGATAGGCGAATATTTGCTTATCACATCAAGCGTGCGGTGGTAGTAGTCGACACGCGACATTCTCTCATCGGACGCATTTAATGAGCTTAATGACAAAAGGTGTGGTCTCGTGCTCGCCATAATCATCAAGGATTTGCACGGTCTTCTAGATATTTGGATGACATCAGCCTACTCCACGCTCACTCGCAGAAAAGAATTTTTTTCAAGTGTTCTTACTCATCCTCCCGATCGGCGTAAGGAACGAGCCACAAGATTGAACCCTACATCGGCATAGTGAAGCCGAGCGATGTCGGCTATCGGTCCGATCCATGATTGCAAATCGACAATAGTCCGATCAGACAATGGAGCGTTCGGGCCGAGCGGACCTCAAATTCACTAAAAAAACATTGTCCAGTCAGTCAGACTTGCAGCCTCCTTCGACTAGACTTAAAGGGGAGGCTTGTGATGCGGCGATAAGAAGAGCCTTCCTGGCATAAGTCAATTACCATGGTGAAGCAAAGTTAAAGAGGTCAACGCATAAGGGTAAGCAAGGTACAATTAGTGCGGGTGACTCGGCCGATCGGAGGGATTACTGTCTGATCAACCAGACGATCGGCAGCCGATGGTCTAATTAATCGACTCGTCGAATGGCCCAGGAGCCCGTGTCGAATAGGTTTGTAATACGAGCCGATCAGGGCATCCGATCAACTCTGGGTACAGTGTTGGCATTGTACTCATAAACGGACCATCCGACCAGCACAAGGAATAACACTACGCAGGAGGGAAAGACAATTAATAAGGGATAGAAAAAGCAAAGGGGAACACGTCATCTATTAATAAATGTGTAGAAGATAAGACAAAGATGCCTTCGGTTTGCCATTAAATCACACCATTAAATAAGGAAAGATGAAAGGTCATACAGAAAGGTATAAAAAGGTTCTACGGGTATGAGGAATAGGCCAGAAAAATATTTCTGAGTTATACGATTCTCTACTTTCTTACTCTCTTCCCCTATTCTAATTTGAGCGTCGGAGGGTCAATGCCAGGGACCTCTTCCCTAGTCTTGGTTTTGTTTTGTAGGATCATCGAAGTCTTCTTCCTATCAGTGGCCACCCCATTCTCAACTTCCAGCTTCCTTCATTTGGACAGGATCAGTCTTCAAAATTTATAGACTTGAGGCAAACTTTTTGATAATATTATGGTATATTCTTTCACAAAAAATTTCAGACATAATATTACAGACAATTTCTATTAGGTAAAGTTATTCTATTATATTTTTTTTTACTACAAGAATTGTTACTTTTATGCATCTTATTATTTTGGTGTATTCTTTTTTATTTATCAGCATGAGTCCATTTTATCGATCATCATGAGTCTAGTTAGATCACTATTTTTAAATGGATAGTGTCGATATTTTTTTTGTATCATCAAATATATTGTTAAGTATTTTTCTTATTCATTCTTAATGGTAATTGATCCTATCTGGAAACTAAGAAAAGTGGACCGTCGGTGATGTGGTACTGGCGTTGACCAGGAGAAGACTTTGCTAGAGGCCTTTCCACAAACAACAACTGGGCTTTTCTGATCCTAGCATTCCAAAGTCCAGGGTCGACCCCAAGAATGTAGTAAGAAGTAGATTAAGTAGAGGATTAAGGAAATATGAAGGATGGGTGTAGGGCATATACCCTGGCCCAAGGGGCGCCCTCTTGTTTGGCTTGGTGGTGGATCGGTGAGCTCCTCGTAACGCTGGTTGTAACTGCTCAAGTCTCTTTTCGGTGATCTCCTGAATGAAGAAGATGAATAGTATAGGAGAATAAATAAAATAATTATATGCAGTAATTAAGTAGTCTCTCTCATTTTTCTCCCTCTTTTCATCTTCCCTTTTCAGCGTGCAGGGCAAGGCTCTTTATAAGAGAGGCATGTCAAGATAAAAGATGTCAGAGGGTCATGTTACCCTTGTCTAGGTGTCAGAGGATCCCATCCAAATAAAGATGATAGAGGTCATGTTACCTCTGTCCAAGTGTTAGTAAATGAGACAAAAAGAGGGGTAATAGGACCAGTAGTCAAATGGGCTTTTAATGGATTGACTTAGCTCTGCTTTGCTAGGAAGATTGGGCGGTCAGATGTTCTATTTGGCTAGGAAGATTGGCTGGTTAGATGTTCTATTAGGTAAACTAGTTGGCTTGACTTTGCTATGATAGGCAAGCTGGTTGGTTTTGGAAGACTGGACAGGTGGCCTTGTTCTGGGTCGACCCTGGAATAGCCTTGGGTAGCCTTAGTTTTAGGCGGCCCTGATTTAGTGTCGAGCGGCCCTAGTTTTAGGCGGCCCTGGTTTAGTGTCGGGTGGCCTTGATTTTAGGCTTCCCTGGTCTTAGGCTGCCCTAATTTTAGTGTCGGGCGGCCCTGGTTTTAGGAAATCCTTGTTTAGTGCCGGGCAACCCTAGTTTAGTGTTGAGCAACCCTGGTTTAGTGTTCAGCAGCCTTGGTTTAGTGTTGGGTGGCCTTGGTTTTGTTGGACCCCGTGGTGGTTTTGATGTGATCAACCAAGTTGGTTAGGTCCTGCTTTGTGTTTAATCCCTGTGTCTGAGTGTGCAAGAGCTTAGGAGCGCAGGAAGTCGAGCGGAAGATGCATCTAGTGAGAAGGACGACACGAGAAGGGAGCTGATGGGCTTGGTTCGTCCAAAGGATGAGAGAGTTGCGGAAGAGTACACCGGTGGGCGAGAAGAACGTGTGCGGCGTTCGAGGGACGTTAAGCCGGGGAGGAAGGCTGCTCGAGGAGAAGGCAGGAAATTGGGTTCGGGTGAGCCCTATTTCGGTTGGCCGGAATCACCCAAAAGAACGGAGCTTCGGAAGTCAAAGCGAAGGAAACAGCCTGCTGGAACACAAGCTCAAGGTGCCTTGAACAAAGCATGGAAGCACCTTCATGGGCTCGTTGAAGGCGCCTTCATAACTCATTGAAGGCACCTTGAGCTGGTCAAATTTACCGTTTGCACTGCGGATAAAGTTTTATCCACCCACACAATGGAGGCGCCTTGGACCTCAGTTGGAGGCGCCTTGGACCTCCAAGATAGGATTTCCAGAGGCTATATAAAGGCCTCTGGAGCTAGGAATTAAAAATCAACTTAGTAATTAACTCTGTATTCATTCCTAGCAACTAGTAAGCGCTCTAAGTGTAAAAAAAAGGCTTCACCGCCTACAGTGAAAGAGAATCTGCTAGTACATTTTTCGACCGCCTTGGATTAACAACCCCCTGTGTTGTAACCAAGTTAAAAGTCTGTCTCTCTTCTATTTCTTCTTGTTATTTTTATTATTGTTGCTATCTGTTTGAGTTGAAAGACGAGGAGGGTATAATTTTTTATTTTTCAAGCAATTCACCCCTCTCTTGCTGCCCTCCGCTGCACCAACAATTGGTATCAGAGCTAGACTGCCTCAGCGATGAAGGGGGAGCATCACTGAGTCAGGTAAGTTAGGTACGTAATCTAACCCCTACTCAATCGTTTCAATTTATTAAGTCTCTTTCTAAAGACTTATTCAAATTAGAAAAAAAATGTTGAATTAAAATTGAACCTAGCAAAAGCATGTCCACTAGAAATGTATGATAATCTAAAATTAGAAAATGAAAAATTAAAAGTTTAAATTGAGAAATTGATGAATAATAATGCATGCTTAAATAAATTTCCAAAATCAAAATTAAGAATCTATGGAAAATTGAATTGGTATATTAGAAAACATCAGGGACAACTTAGGAAAGTCCCCAGAAATTATGTACCCCCAAAATTTTTGAATAATCCTATAGGAAGGAACCTCTATTGGATTCGAAAATCTATGTTAAATTGAATTTCTTTTAAGGCTTTCAGAAGAAAAAATAAATGTTAAAATTTCTTTATGAAGCTTTGTCTAAGGAAGTGGTTGTTACTCCAATAACCAAGAAGGCCTAGTACCTTACCACAACCTGGAAGCTGAAATATTGAAATAAAATGTTTAATTAACTTTCTAAAAAAGCATTAAAACTAGACTTAAATAATGCTTTGAATGTTTTCAAACATTTTTGGAAAATTCTAAAAACTCATTTTTACTTAGAATTTTTTTTTGGAAATATTCTATAAAGTCAGTTTACCTAAATTTTTTTGGAAAACTCTAAATTCATTTTTACTTAGAAGTTTTTGGAAAATTCATCTTGTTCAGAAATCTTTCTAACTTAAAAATTTGCTAAATATTTTTTTTTATCATATTCTCTTATTATTACCTCGTTTTTTCTGTGATCAAAGGGGGAGAGAAAAGTACAAGTTCAAGGGGAGAGAATTTTTTTAAAAATTCTTTGGAAAATTTTGCTTAACTCTTAATTAATTAGTTGTAATTTTACTAATTGCAAATTTATGCTTAACATGTTAGTTTAAATAATTTTTTTTAAAAATTACTGTTTGTATATTTTTACCCTAACATGAACTTGGGTTGATGCACATCAAAAAGGGGGAGATTGTTGGACCCCGTGGTGGTTTTGATATGATCAACCAAGTTGGTTAGGTCCTATTTTGTGTTTGATCCCTGTGTTTGAGTGTGCAGGAGCTTAGGAGTGCAGGAAGTCGAGCAGAAGATGCAGCTAGCGAGAAGGACGGCACGGGAAGGGAGCCGATAGTCTCGGTGCGTCCGAAGGACGAGAGAGTTGTGGAAGAGTACACCGGTGGGCGAGAAGAACGTGCACGGCGTTCGAGGGATGTTAAGCCGGGAAGGAAGGCTGCTCGAAGAGAAGGCCGGAAATTGGGTTCGGGTGAGCCATATTTCGGTTGGCCGGAATCCCAAAAGAATGGAGCATCGGAAGTCAAAGCGAAGGAAACAGCGTGCTGGAACACAAGCTCAAGGCGCCTTGAACAAAGTATGGAGGCGCCTTCATGGGCTCATTGAAGGCGCCTTCATGACTCATTGAAGGCGCCTTGAGCTGGTCAAATTGACCATTTGCACTACGGATAAAGTTTTATCCACCCATTCAATGGAGGCGCCTTGGACATCAGTTGGAGGCGCCTTGGACCTCCGAGATAGGATTTTCAGAGGCTATATAAAGACCCCTGGATCTAAGAATTAAAAATCAACTTAGTAATTAACACTTTATTCATTCCTAGCAACTAGTGAGCGCTCTAAGTATAAAAAAAAAGCTTCTCCGCCTACAGTGAAGGAGACTCTGCTAGTGCGATTTCCGACCGCCTTGGATTAACAACCCCCTGGGTTGTAACCCCATGGGTTGTAACCAAGTTAAAAGTCTGTCTCTCTTCTATTTCTGCTTGTTAATTTTATTATTGTTTCTATCTATTTGAGTTGAAAGACGAGGAGGGTATTGTTTCTTATTTTTCAAGCAATTCACCCCCCTCTTGCCGGCCTCCGCTGTACCAACAGGTTTAGTGCTAGGCGGCCCTAGTTTTAGGAGGCCCTAGTTTAGTGTTGGGCGAACCTGGTTTTAGTTAGCCAAGAAGACTGGTTGGCCTATTAGGATGGTCAGCTTTGGGAGACTGTCGGTCGGCTCTAGTCTGATTGTTTAACCCAACTCAGCATGCTATTTTGACCCCCTTTTTCATTTGTGGTAGCTTTAATACTCGTTGTATCACAAGTCACTCCTTTAAGTCTAGTCGAAGGAGGCGCAAGTCCAACTGACTAGACAGTCTTTTATGCAACCAAATTGCTCCTAACTAGCCTAATCTTGGATAGAACCTGATCAACTTTTGTAGATTAGAGTTAACTGATATAAAGAGGGATACATATATTTTCTAAGTATAAAATTCGAGTTTCAGACTTATCTTTGAAATGACTTGAGCGGATAATCTCAAGTTGCCAAGTAGGATGGATGAGCGGCTTAGGACGACGACACTACTGGTTGGAGATGTTGAATGCCTTAGAGATTGGAGGTACGGTGTATGATCCGAATACCTTGGAGATTGGAGGCACGGTGTATGATCTGAATGCCTTGGAGATTGGAGGCACAGTGTGTAAGTACCCCCGTGATAGTTTTGATGTGATCAACCAATTCAAGTTAGGTCCTATTGTATTCTGACACATTGTGTCTAAGTGTGCATGAGGAACTTAGGAGCACAAAAAGTAGAGTGAAAGAAGCACCTAGCGAGAAGGATGGCACGAAAGAGAGTCGATAGGATCGGTGTGTCCGAGAGATGAGGTGTTGCGGAAGAGTACGCTAGCGGACGAGAAAGAAGCACATGACAGCTCCGAGGGATGAGAAGCCGGAGTGGAAGATTGCTCGAGAAGGTCGAAAAATGGGTTCGGGCGAGACCTATTCCGAATGGCCGAAATCACCCAAGCGAACGGAACTAAAACGGAGAGAAACAGGACAATTAACAAGTTATTGACTGTCCAAGGCGCCTGGACCAAGTCCAGGTTGGGCGCCCGGATCCCCTGTGTGCCACCAGGGCGCCTCGCCCAAGGGGGGCAGTATCGACATTATCTAGGAGCCCGGAACCCTTCCAGGCGTTCGGACCAGAAAATTTATCGAAACGCTAGTTGTCGCGATCCATCGTGACGTGGATAAAATTTTATACACACACACTCAGAACCCTTTGAAGCACCCGGAGCAAGACTATAAATACAGCCATGATCTCAGTAGTTAAAAACAACAGTTGTAAATGATTCTCTTTCTGTTCATTTTTGTATTCGAGTGCTTTAACTGCTATAAGAGGCTTCTCCATTTGAAAGAGATTTTTTAGTAAGCTTTTAACGACTTGGATTAGTAATCCCCTGATTACAAACTAAGTAAAAGATCTGCCTCTTCTTTCTTTTTGTTAAATTAGTTTCTTTTTATTAAATTAGTTTCTTTTTATACAAGTGTTTGTATTAATTAAGGTATAAGTTAAGAAAGGTTTGAGTTTATTTGTGCAGGGCAATTCATCCCCTCTTGCCTGCCGCAAGGGACCAATAAGTGGTATCGGAGCCCAACCATTTTAGAAGGACTAACCGCCGATCGAAGCACAAAAGACGATGGTCGGACCAAGTATCTACCCGCCTAAGTTTGAGGGGGAGTTATCGATTTGGAAAAGAAAGATGGAGATATTCTTTAAAATAAATTTTTATTTATTATTAATATTGTAGCACCGAAGAACAAAGAAGAATATCAATAGACTAAGAAGGAACAAGCAGACTTCATAGCAAATGCACGAGTCAAATTCCATCTACTGAGCGTGCTATCTCCACAAGAAGTCAACAGAATTGGCACTTACAAATCAATAAAGGAACTTTAGAAGAAGTTCTTGGAGCTATACGAAGGTATGCCCAAAGCCAAACTCGTGAGATGAGACCTACTCTGGAACTAGATCTACAACCTCCGATTGGAAGAAGGCTAAACCGTCGCAAACCTCCACTCAAGGATTAAAGAACTCATTACCGGACTCACGAATCTCGAAGAAAAGGTAACCAACGGAGATTTACTAAGGTACACGCTTAATGCATTTCCTAAGAATCCTGAATGACCATCCTTAGTAGATGCATATTTCATCTCTAAGGACTTGGAGGTAAGTAGTTTAGAGAAATTATTTTCAACATTTGAAATTCATGAATCTAGAAATGTAGATCTATAAATTAAGGCAAAGTATAACATTGCCCTAAAGGAAAAAAAGGATGAACGAGAATCCGAAACTTCTCTCGATGATGACGAAATGACATTCATGGTAGGAAGTTCAAAAGTTTTTTTAAAACTAATAAGTTTAATCAAGTGTAGGGTAAAAGAAGGAAAATAAAGGTAAAATGCTACCACTATAATGAAGAAGGGTACGTAAAAGACAACTACCCCAAATTGAAGAGAAAGGACAAGGACAAGGACAAGAGCAAGGATAAAAGACCAACCAAGAAAAGACACAAGAACCTAAAGGTGACATGGGAAGAAACTTCATTAGAAACAGAAATCGAAACTTACGTCGGACTTGCGCTAATCGTAAATCACCAAGAAGAAGAAGATAAAACAAGCTTATCCGCAATGAGCATCGAGAGTATCGATGAAGGGGGAGCAACGTCAGAAGAGAGCAGCTTTACAAGGAGAGTCTCAGATGATGAGATCGACAAGGTAAGTCAAGTACTATCTCTTCCTCCTGATAAGTTATTTAAATTTAAAAAGATGTTGTCGAAAAATTCTTGTAAATTAGAAAATGATAATAGAAAATTACTAAAAGAAAATAATGAACTAAAAGGAACCTTAGCTGTATCTTGTCGATTAGAAGATTTCATCAAAATAAAAATAAAAAATGAAAATTTAAAAGAACAAATCCAAAATTTGAAAAATCTATATATTTGAATGTTATTTCTTTAAATTTTTAAAAATTTTCAAGGACTCAATTGGTATCTTAGATATCAGAAGGGTCAAATTAAAAAATTATCAATAAAATATATCTCTAAAATTTTTTTTATTAACCCAGTTAGAAGGAACCTATATTGAGTTCCAAAATCATACTTAAATTAAATTTCTATGCATGTCGTACCTTTAATTGATTTAATTTTTATTATTTGCTTAGAATTATCAAATAAATTGTTTAACATATTTTTGTTAGAAATTAATTAGAATTTAATTTTTTCCGATAAAGAGGATTTACTCATCTACAGAATTTTTTTAAAATTTTTTTTATCATTGTATTATTTTTCTATGACTTTTTTTTTAACAAAAATCATATTTCTTAATTTAAAAGTATTTTATAGAGCTATTCTTTGCTAACTTTATTTTTCTATAAAATTTTATCATTTTCTCTATCTAAGAAAATTTGACTGAAATTTTTTTACCATTGGTGAATTTTCTATTAATTATTCATCCAAATATAATTTTTTAATATTAAAAATTTATAAAAATTTAATTATTCAAAATTTATTTTTTTTTGTAAAAATGAATTCTCTATTATATTTTTAGGAAATTTTTCATGATTTTTTAAGCTTGGAAGCTATTTTTAAATATTTTTTTTAAATATAATTTTTTGTAGAAAATATTTTATTTCTGCTTTAATCAATTTCATAATATAGTGAAATTTTTTTTTCAGCTTTGATTATGTCGGTTTTACCGCTATAAAAATTTTCATAATTTTTACATAATTAAAAATATTTTTTCAAATGATTTTTTTCTAAAATTGGTTTATAAATTATAAAAATCCAGATTTTTTGAAATTTAAACTTCATGATTTTATGGATGATAGTTGATCTTGTCCAAATGAAGGAAGCTGGAAAGCTAGGAATGGGGTGACTACTAACGGGATGAAAACCGTAATCCTGCAAAACAAAACCAAAATAGAGAAAGGGTCCTTGACGTTGGCCCTCTGACGCTCAAGTTAGAATCAAGAAGATAATGAGTATTTGAGAAATAAATGAATCTTACCTTTCCTCATACCTGGCGTACCCTTTATACCTTTCTTTGTGATCATTCATCTACCCTTATTTAATGATATTAATTGCCAGAGGAAGGCTTCTTTGTCTTGACTTCTGTGTATTAATGATAAATAGAGTGCTCTTCTTAGTCTTGGCTTCTTCATATTTAATGATGATAGAAGGAGTGTTCACTTTTGTTTTCTCGTCTCCTCCTGTGTAGTGTCATTCTTACGCCGAACGGGCAGTCCGAGCAGCTCACTTTCCAATCGGACGGGCGGTTCAAGCGGCTCGTTTCCTACTGAAGGAAGCAACCAACTACGGGTTGCCCATTCATCTGACCGACCCATAATGTCCATTTGTCTGACCGGTCGGGTGATCCACTCGACTACTCATTTTTAGATCGAGATTGTTGGTTGCTACTCGGAAAACCTAATGGTTCCACTGTACAAAAATTTTGTACAAAAGTCTGAACCTTTTCCTAGCTACCATGTGTTCTTTTAAATTAAACTCGGATCGCCTGTGGAACTTAACACGTTTGATCCAAAGTTTAATCTATTTGTTCTTTTAGGTTTTGACTTGGATCTCCTGCGGAACTTAACACGTTTGATCCAAATCACCTAGGTTATTAATTTCATTAAATATTAGTTTCCAAAATTGGCTCCCAGTACTAACGTGGCGAGGCACATGACCTTCTTGGATATGGGAACAACCACCACCGACTAGACAAAGCCTTTTAAGGAAAGTTAATATTTAATTTCCTTAAATAACTTTAAGTCAACCGAAAAGAACAATCAAATCACAAGGAAAAAAAATAAAAAGAACACAACATCGAAAACAAATTCGAAATACTAGAATCGTATACCTCTTGTATTTGGTATTATTTCCAAAAAGAACTAGTATGATGCGGAAAGGAAAAATACTAGTTATACCTTTTAGAAAGACCTCTTGATCTTCTACCGTATTCCTCTTCTAACCTCGGACGTTGTGTGGGTAACGATCTTCTGAGATGAGAAACCACCAAAGCACCTTCTTCTCCTTTTTTCAAGTTTCGGCCAAGCACAATGCTTCCAAAAGATGAAGATCTTTTTCCACCAACCAAGCTCCAAGGGATGTAAGCTTTCTCTCCTTCTTCTCCAAGCTAAAATCAGGCCACCACTTGATCTCCAAGGAGGAAGAGAGGTTCGGCCACAAGGATGGAGAGAAGAGAAGGGGAAGGGCCGGCCACACCAAGGAAGAAAAGAGGGAGAAAAATAATAGAGTCATTCACCCATGAAGGCACCTCTACCCCCTCTTTTATAATCCTTGGTCTTGGCAAATAAGGAAATTTAAATAAAAACTTCCTTAATTCTTTTGCCATGAAGAGGAAATATTTATTTAATTAAAAATATTTTTCTCTTCTCAATTTACAATGGCCGGCCATATACAAATCTCCAAGCAAATAAAATTTTAAACACAAATTAAAACTTCCTTATTTGCTTCCGGAAATTTATAAAATTTTTCAATAATTTTTATCCCTTCATGATTGGTTAATAAAAAGGAAATTTTATAAATTAAAATCTTTCTTTTAAAGATGTGGATAATTTTCCAAAAAGGAAAGTTATCTCTAAAAATTAAAATCTCTTTTCAATCTACAAATAAGGAAAGATATCAAATCTTTTCTTAATCTTTTGTAGAAACTAATAAAAGAGAATTTTTAATTTTTAAATTTCCTTTTAAATCATGAACATGATTAAAAAGGAAAGTTTTTACCAAAATTAAAATCAACCTTTTAATTTACAAATAAGGAAAGAGATTTAGCTCTTCTCTTAATCTTTTGTAGAATCTTATAAAAGGAAAGATTTAAAATTTTTAAACTCTCTTTTAAATCATGTTATCCACATAAGAAAAATTTTAAAAAATAAAAATCCTTTTATTTTAATTTGGGCCGGCCACACCAAGCTTGAACCCAAGCTAGGGCCGGCTACCTTGAAGCACCCATGATCTAAACTTTGGCCGGCCCTAGCTTGGTCTCCAAGCTTGCTTGGCCGGCCCCTATGGGATGGGTAAGAAGGTGGGTATAGGTGGTATAGTACTCTATAATTAAGAGGCTACGATAGGGACCGAGAGGAGGAATTGGTTTTGGTCTCCCGATAAAATTAAGCATCCCGTGTTCGCCCCGAACACACAACTTAATTTTATCAATAATAATTCATTCCACTAGAGAACTATTATTGAACTACCACACCAATCCCAAATTACATTTTGGGCTCCTTCTTATTATGATTGTGTTAGTCTCCCTGTGTTTAAGATGTCGAATGTCCACTAATTAAGTAAGTTACTGACAACTCACTTAATTAATATCTAGCTCCAAGAGTAGTACCACTCAACTTCATTGTCATGTCGGACTAAGTCCACCTGCAGGGTTTAACATGACAATCCTTATGAGCTCCTCTTGGGGACATTATCAACCTAGATCACTAGGACACAGTTTCCTTCTATAATCAACAACACACACTATAAATGATATCATTTCCCAACTTATCAGGCTTATTGATTTATCGAACTAAATCTCACCCATTGATAAATTAAAGAAATAAATATCAAATATATGTGCTTGTTATTATACTAGGTTTAAGAGCACACACTTCCATAATAACTGAGATTTTTGTTCCTTTATAATGTCAGTATAAAAGAAACGACCTCAAATGGTCCTACTCAATACACTCTAAGTGTACTAGTGTAATTATATAGTTAAGATAAACTAATACCTAATTACACTACGACCTTCCAATGGTTTGTTCCTTTCCATCTTAGTCGTGAGCTACTGTTTATAATTTATAAGGAACCGATAACATGATCTTCTGTGTGTGACACCACACACCATGTTATCTAATATAAATTAATTGAACGATTACATTTATCATAAATGTAGACATTTGACCAATGTGATTTTTATTTCTAGATAAATGTTTATACCAAAAGCTAGGCTTTTAGTATACATCCTAACAATCTCCCACGTATACTAAAAGACTAAGCTACTATATCTGCTGCCATACATCTGATTCCCAACTCTTCAACATGCTCATCAAATGCTCTTGCCTTAAAGGCCTTAGTGAAAAGATCTATAGGTCATCATCTAATGTAATCTAGGCAGCAACAACTTCTCCTCATTTATACGATTTCTCGTATTGGGTGGTACTTGCGCTCTATTGTGTTTACCTGCCTTATAGACTTATGGTTTCTTCGAGTTTGTTACTGCACCAATATCATTACAATGAATTGCAATAATCTTTGGACAAAACAGAAATCATATCTAAGTCCATCTTGAGGTTATTGAGTCATTTAGCTTTTATGACTACCTCAGAGGCTTGCCATATACTCAGCTTCTATGGTGGAGTCCAGAAAAACACCTATGCTTATCACTCTTCCATAGTTATGACTTTAACTCCTAAAGTAAACACAAAACCCCGAGGTTGACTTACTATTGTCCCTTTCCGATTGGATGTTAAAATCCATGCAACCCATAGGGAACAAATTATCTGGCTTATAAGCTAGCATATAATCTCTAGTGCCTCTAAGGTACTTTAATATATGCTTTACCGCAGATCAATGTCCTTGTCCAGAGTTGCTTTGATATCTACTAACTATGCCCACGATAAAATAGATATCTAGTCTCGTACACAGCATTGCATACATTAAGCTTCCCATAGCCGAAGCATAAGGAACTGCCTTCATGTCCTTTATCTCCTTTGATGTCTACGGAGACATTTCTTTAGATAAAGTTACTCCATGCTAAAAAGGTAAGAAACCTTTCTTGGAGTTTTGCATGCTTAAAACGAGCAAGGTTCGATATATGAAGCTTGGGATAATTAAAATATTCTTTTCTTGCAATCCCTTATTACTTTGATCCCAAGAATATATTCATTCTCCCAAGTCCTTCATATCGAATTGTTTGGACAACCATACCCTTACTTCTGACAACATTTTGATATTGTTTCCAACTAACAAAAATGTTATCTATGTATAGTACAAGAAATATCACTACGTTTCCATCACACCTTTTGTATACATAAGACTTATCCGGTTACTAAATAAATCCATAGGTCTGGATTCCTTGGATAAACCGGATGTTCCAAGACCTTGAAGCTTTGCCTCAGTCCATAGACTGATTGAGCTTGCACACAAAATGTTCTTTGCCCTTTGCAATGAACCCTTCTGGTTGCTTTGTATGGATGCTTTTTTTTTTTCAAGACTTCCATTAAGGAATGATGTCTTGACATCCACTTGCTAAATAGATAAAAGAATCCGGATAGACTTAAGCATGACTACCAGTGAAAAAGTTTCCCTTTTCATCAAGTCTTGCTTTGAAAGTTTCCACCTTCCTGTCTATCCATCTTTTCCTATTGTAGACATATTTTCACCCAATGGCTTTTACACCATCTGGTGGTTCTACAAGCTTCCAGATTTGATTAGAATACATATATTCTAATTCTGTATTCATTGCTCTTTGCCAAGATGCTGCATCTTTATTTTGGAATGTTTCATCATATTTCTGGGATCAGACTCATGTTCATTTGGGATCAAGTCCAAAAACTCTCCCAAAACATGAACCCTTTTGGTTGTTTGACAACCCTCCCACTACGATGATGTACTGTCTATAATTGTGTATCAATTGTGATATGTGTTGCAGTTTCTTGTGATATTTCATCTTGTACAGTTGGTACTAGATTAGACATGTCCTTTATAATTTCTTTAAGAACAAATTTACTTATGGGCTTGTGGTTTATTACATAGTCCTTTTCTAAAAATCGATCATTGATGCTAACAATGACCTTCTGATTTTTAAGACTATAAACCTACTTTCATTTCTCTAGGATAACTTACAAACAAGTGAATTCCTGTCCAACTTATCATTGTCTCTCTTCAGCATATGTGCTGGACTACCCGAATCTGAATATGCTTCAAAATAGGCTTATGCCTATTTAGCAATTCTATATGAGTAGAGAGTTCTGACTTTAGAAGGTACTATGTTCACTTTCGTTTCAAGAGTATATCCTTAAAATAAATTTGGTAATTTTCCAAATAACTCATCATCAATCTACTTATTTCCATAAGAGTCCTATACCTTCCTTTTTCTACACCATTCTGTAGGGGTATACCAGGTGCAGTTAGTTGGGATAGAATCCCTACTTTTGATAAGTGACTCCTAAATTCTCCCAAGAGGTACTTGCCACTACGATCTCACCGTAGTGTCTTAATACTTTTACTTTGACGTTTCTCCGCATCAGCCTTGTACTCTTTGAACTAATCAAAGCACTTAGTCTTGCGGTACATTAAGTAAATGTATTTGTATCTTGAATAGTTGTCTATAAAATAGATAAAATATTCGATACTACCTCTTGTCTGGATAGTCATAGGATCACACAAATCAGAATGAAACAATTCCAACATATCTTTGGCTCCATACCCCTTAGACTTAAAAGCTTCTTGGTTATTATTCCTTCCAAGTAAGACTCGCAGGTTGGAAAGATTTCCACTACTAATGAATCCAAAAGTTCATCAGCTACCAATGAATCCTACTCAAGTTAATATAACCTAGCCTTAGATGCCAAAGATATAATTGGTTCATTTCCGAAGGTTGCTTTCTCTTAAAGTTAGAAGATGTGTTATAATTTCCATTTATTGCATCGTGGGAGTTATTGGATTATAAATTGTCAACCAACATACCAGAATAGATAACTTCTCTATTTTTCTTGATAACAGCTTTGTTATCAAAATAGACACAATATCTATTCTATAATAGTTTAGAAACTGAAATCAGGTTCTTTCTAAACTTAGTACGTAAAGACAATTTCTAATAATCCATATTTTATTCCTATTAGAGAATAAACCTCTCCCACTGCAACAGTTGCTACTTTTGTAGTAGTGCCCATGTGGACGGTGTTTTTATTTTCATTTAGTTGTCGGGTTTCCTGGAACCCTGCAATAAATTGCAGACATGATTAATGGCATCTGTATCTACACTTCAGTTTCTTGTAGATAACACCACTAAACATGTTTCAACTAATGAATTAAATACACCTAAATTGTTCTTAGTTCTAAGAAGACAGTCTACCTTAATGTCCAAGTCCTATTTCCAATAATTACAATTGGGACTACTAAGTCTTTTCTATAGTATAACAACTAGGGGATTGACAAACATTTTAAATCCAAAGAATCACAAAAATATTTGGTCAAGATCAATTCTTTTAAAAATCCCTATGAATTTTGTATGCCACGATAGTGTGGACGTATACAAAATCAAAGAGGAGATTTTATCCATTAATTTTATTATCTCATCAACTTTTCTTTATGATGAATAAAATTAATAGTTGATCTATCTTTGATCAAATATTTGGTCAAAACTTTTGAATTTAAAATAACATTGATTCCTCAAACAATGTTATTTAAATTCACCAACACCTCAAACACCGTGAATTTTGCATGCCACGATAGTGTGGACGTATACAAAATTAAACATTTGTAAGAGGAGGGGTTTACCTTTTAATTATCTTGTTAATAAATCTTTATGACAAATAAAATTACCTCAAACACCGTGAATTTTGTATGCCACGATAGTGTGGACGTATACAAAATCAAACATTTGTAAGAGGAGTTTTTAATTTTATTATCCTGTCAACCTATTTATTTGACAAATTAATAGTTGGTTTTCTTCGGCCACACAAATAATAGCAGTGACTCCGATGGGGAGGATACTATTAGACGTGCCTAAGTGTATACCATTACTTGACACTAAGTCCATTAATAAGATTGTGCCCCTTCCGATGGGGAAGATCACACGCTCTTAATTAACTTCCTATAGTCATCCAAAATGGAAGTTTAAGCTAGTGATCCGCAAACAAGCTCATCCGATATGGAGGAAGGCACTCAGAGCCAACGCGCAAGCTTGTTGCATCACTTATAAACCAGTAATGGAGACCATGGAATTTATTTAAAAATAAATCTCTCTCCCACTTAGTTATTTAAAGTGAGGAATTTTAACTATGCTAGCCTACTTAGCATGCATACTAACAAGCACACACAACACAGCATAAAAAGCAATAAATAGAAAAACTAATTTTCAACTATTATGGCTTTTATCTATTGCTGTCCTCCGTGTGACGCCAACCCTAGCTGCTGCCATCTTTGGCCATCGCCACCGGGTCTAGTTGTCGCATCCATCTTGCTCCTTGTTCCGCTGTGCCTCTGATCCTCAAAAGGTTCCACGCCTTGTAAGATTCGATCCGCGACATAAATAGAATTTTACATTTTTCGATCCTATATTCCTCGAAGGAATGTACATGTAAACTAGATCGAACATAAAATAAAATTTACATCCATCGATCCTATATTCCATAAAAGGAATGTACATGTAACTAGATCAAAAAATAAAATCCTAATAAAACTAAATACAGCTCCTACTGTATTTTATAATACAATCATGCACACACAATAAAATGCCCTTGACATGTCCAAGGGTCCAATCACACACATAATAACTATAAGCCATAATAGTTGGATCCTGCATCCACAAAGTTAGCACATCCTACTATTAACCTGCCTAAATTATGTATGACATGTGCATAATTAAACTAATACCAAATACACAGAGGTAAAACCCTAGCTCTTATACCAATTGTTGGTTGCTACTCGGAAAACCTAATGGTTCCACTATACAAAAATTTTGTACAAAGGTCTGAACCTTTTCCTAGCTACCATGTGTTCTTTTAAATTAAACTCGGATCGCCTGTGGAACTTAACACGTTTGATCCAAAGTTTAATCTATTTGTTCTTTTAGGTTTTGACTTGGATCTCCTGCAGAACTTAACACGTTTGATCCAAATCACCTAGGTTATTAATTTCATTAAATATTAGTTTCCAAAATTGGCTCCTAGTACTGACGTGGAGAGGCACATGGCCTTCTTGGATATGGGAACAACCACCACCGACTAGACAAAGCCTTTTAAGGAAAGTTAATATTTAATTTCCTTAAATAACTTTAGGTCAACCGAAAAGAACAATCAAATCACAAGGAAAAAAAATAAAAAGAACACAACATCGAAAACAAATCCGAAATACTAGAATCGAATACCTCTTGTATTTGGTATTATTTCCAAAAATAACTAGTATGATGCGGAAAGGAAAAATACTAGTTATACCTTTTAGAAAGACCTCTTGATCTTCTACCGTATTCCTCTTCTAACCTCGGACGTTGTGTGGGCAACGATCTTCCGAGATGAGAAACCACCAAAGCACCTTCTTCTCCTTTCTTCAAGTTTTGGCCAAGCACAATGCTTCCAAAAGATGAAGATCTTTTTCCACCAACCAAGCTCCAAGGGATGTAAGCTTTCTCTCCTTCTTCTCCAAGCTAAAATCCGGCCACCACTTGATCTCCAAGGAGGAAGAGAGGTTCGGCCACAAGGATGGAGAGAAGAGAAGGGGAAGGGCCGGCCACACCAAGGAAGAAAAGAGGGAGAAAAATAATAGAGTCATTCACCCATGAAGGCACCTCTACCCCCTCTTTTATAATCCTTGGTCTTGGCAAATAAGGAAATTTAAATAAAAACTTCCTTAATTCTTTTGCCATGAAGAGGAAATATTTATTTAATTAAAAATAATTTTTCTCTTCTCAATTTACAATGGCCGGCCATATACAAATCTCCAAGCAAATAAAATTTTAAACACAAATTAAAACTTCCTTATTTGCTTCCGGAAATTTATAAAATTTTTCAATAATTTTTATCCCTTCATGATTGGTTAATAAAAAGAAAATTTTATAAATTAAAATCTTTCTTTTAAAGGTGTGGATAATTTTCCAAAAAGGAAAGTTATCTCTAAAAATTAAAATCTCTTTTCAATCTACAAATAAGGAAAGATATCAAATCTTTTCTTAATCTTTTGTAGAAACTAATAAAAGAGAATTTTTAATTTTTAAATTTCCTTTTAAATCATGAACAAGATTAAAAAGGAAAGTTTTTATCAAAATTAAAATCAACCTTTTAATCTACAAATAAGGAAAGAGATTTAGCTCTTCTCTTAATCTTTTGTAGAATCTTATAAAAGGAAAGATTTAAAATTTTTAAACTCTCTTTTAAATCATGTTATCCACATAAGAAAAATTTTAAAAAATAAAAATCCTTTTATTTTAATTTGGGCCGGCCACACCAAGCTTGAACCCAAGCTAGGGCCGGTCACCTTGAAGCACCCATGATCCAAACTTTGGCCGACCCTAGCTTGGTCTCCAAGCTAGCTTGGCCGGCCCCTATGGGATGGGTAATAAGATGGGTATAGGTGGGTATAGTACTCTATAATTAAGAGGCTACGATAGGGACCGAGAGGAGGAATTGGTTTTGGTCTCCCGATAAAATTAAGCATCTCGTGTTTGCCCCGAACACACAACTTAATTTTATTAATAATAATTCATTCCACTAGAGAACTATTATTGAACTACCACACCAATCCCAAATTACATTTTGGGCTCCTTCTTATTATGAGTATGTTAGTCTCCCTGTGTTTAAGATGTCGAATGTCCACTAATTAAGTAAGTTACTAACAACTCACTTAATTAATATCTAGCTCCAAGAGTAATACCACTCAACTTCATCGTCATGTCGGACTAAGTCCACCTGCAGGGTTTAACATGACAATCCTTATGAGCTCCTCTAGGGGACATTCTCAACCTAGATCACTAGGACACAGTTTCCTTCTATAATCAACAACACACACTATAAGTGATATCATTTCCTAACTTATCGGGCTTATTGATTTATCGAACTAAATCTCACCCATTGATAAATTAAAGAAATAAATATCAAATATATGTGCTTGTTATTATATTAGGATTAAGAGCACACACTTCCATAATAACTGAGGTCTTTGTTCCTTTATAAAGTCAGTATAAAAGAAACGACCTCAAATGGTCCTACTCAATACACTCTAAGTGTACTAGTGTAATTATATAGTTAAGATAAACTAATACCTAATTACACTACGACCTTCCTATGGTTTGCTCCTTTTCATCTTAGTCGTGAGCTACTGTTTATAATTTATAAGGAACCGATAACATGATCTTCTGTGTGTGACACCATACACCATGTTATCTAATATAAATTAATTGAACAATTGCATTTATTATAAATGTAGACATTTGACCAATGTGATTCTTATTTCTAGATAAATGTTTATACCAAAAGCTAGGCTTTTAGTATACATCCTAACAGGGATAACTAGACAGCCACCTTTAGCCGAGGTTCTTTCCGTAAGCCCCAACGTTGATCACCTTGACTCTGATCGACACTGTGTCAATTGACCCATGACAGGTCGGTTCCCCTTTATCGCCGCATCACAAGCCTCCCTCTCAAATCTAGTCGAAGGAGGTTGCATGTCTGACTGACTAGACCATTGGTTTCTTTGGTGAGTTCTACATCCGATCGGAGTGTTCGATTCCTAGTATCTGATCGGTGCATCAACCAACAGCGCTAAGTCGTTGTCTAACCATGGCACATGGACGATTGGTCCACTAACCTTATGTAGATCGGGGCGATGAGCGGCAATACTTACGAGAATTTTCTAAATATGCTTCTTCGAGCGAGCACGGTCGTCGTTGACATCATGCATATTTCTCGAAACCTTTGCAAATTCTTGACAATTATGGTCGAGCATGCGGCCATCCCTTTTAATTAAGTTCATTAAATGCAGTCTAGTGTTCTTTTATCGTTCATCTTCAATCTTGTTCCTTCGTTCTTTCGATGGCAGGCTTATCTCAGCCTCCCATCATCGTCCCTGGACTCTGGTACACTTCCATTGAGTCTAGGTTCGACGCAGGCGATACGGAGAGTTTGAGGGCTGCATATGAAATTCTGCCTAACTTTCAAATTGGTCTCCCCTTTGCCTTTGACCATCTAGCCAAACCACCACCCAATTTCGTAACATTTTTTAGGGACCAATTTACTACCGATTTACGGTTCCTGATCCACCCTTTCTTTTCTGCTATTTGTAAATATTTCTATATTTCTCTCCACTAACTAGTGTCGAACTTCTTTCGGCTGTTGTACGGGGTCATCATTCTATTCCGCCTGCATGACATTCCCCTTACTCCTCAGCTCATCCATTATTTTTATTATCCTAAATTGTCCAAGACGAGGACCTTCTTATTCCAAGCCCGAGTGGGCTTGGTCTTTTTCGATAAGATGTCGTCCTCCAATAAACATTAGAGGAAATACTACTTTTTTGTCAAATTCCCTGATCATCCTGATTTCCCAACCGACTGGCAATTAGAGGTGCCAAATCTTCCAGAGCTCAAGAAATACAAGAGCCAATTGGACTACCTCCATGCAACCTCACAATTGGCTGGGCAAAAGTACCATATTCACAAATTGCTGCACGAGGGGGTCCTCTACATATTTGGCTTGAGCCTGATCAGAACGAAGCTTTCATCCAACCTAGGTACACTCCTGCTTGGTTATAACTTTTGAATCTAACTTTTCTTTTGCAGCCCAAGTCATGTTGTGTGCACATCTAGCCAACAAAGCCTAGCTTGCGAACACTAAGATCAATGCGACGGTCGTGGCCGAGTTGGAGAGATGAGGTGGGCAGCCGATCGGCTCACAAGAAGACCCGCTTAGAGATAGTGAGGGAGCCCCAGCCTTAGTGATCGAAGGGATAGCCAGCCGGATGCCTAGCGGTGGAGCGGTTGGTGCATCGAATCCTCCCTTCGCATGGCTGCCGGTGATTCTGGTTGAGAGGACATCAGACTCAGCCTCTTTTTGGGAACCACTAATAAGCTGCAAGAGGCGTCGGGCGGAGGCGACATCACGATCTGCTTTCTCTGTGCTACGGACCCCCACCTGCACTAGCTCACACCTTCCTTCCACCGAACGGGTTGAAGCCTTGACGCCAGCCCCCGTCACGGCAACCATTCCCCCTACATCATCAGATTGAACACCATCCCTATTTGGTCGGCCTCAAGAAACTATTTACGCGCCGCCAGTTGCTTTTATGTCGTCATTGCCGAAGATTCAAAAGTCTGGTATTCGGTCGGCGTCAACATCTCAGCCATCCAGTAGAGCGACCTTGGCCCAATTAACTTGAGCAGCTGGAGGTGGAGAAGGGAAAAAAAGGCGAGCATGCCACCTAATTAGATCGGCTTAATAAATAGGCCAACACCTTAGAATCAAAAATTCATTCGGCCAACACTAGAAAACTCTGAGCTATTGAAGATCTAGAGATCAAAAACAAAGAGTTTCAGGTGTTGGCCCAGCACTTGAAGGAGGCTAAAGCCACACTGAAGGCTGAGCAAGATAGACGATCAGCTGAGCAGACTGTATCAAAGCTCCAGCTCGACGCCAAAGATGAAGAGCTAACTAAGTTGAAGGAAGAGCTGGAGGCGTCCCGAGCGGCCTTAGAGACTTATCAGGGAGCTGAGTCAAGTAGGTTTGATCTTATGAAGTAAGCTTACATCCGCTCGAATGCTTTTAATGACAAATTCATCGATTGGGCTCTTCGTTTGTTCGACCTTGCAATAGATGTGATGCTCAACCAACTCAGTGAAGGCGGCTACCTCCCCGCTGCTCTAACAAGTAAGGTCATCGGTTGGGAGAAGATAACTGAGTCATTGCCTGATGATGTCTTAGATTATCTTTAGTGAGCCTATTAAGAGTTCTGCCTCTGTAAAAAATTTGAAGTTTCAATGAATGCTTGTCCATTCGGCTAACCTTTATTTTCTTCTAGTATTTTAATTTTTTGACTTGTTTTTCAAGCGTCACGTAAACTCATGTGGCCTCATGATTTTCTCGATCGACAACTGTTTATCTATTTAACTAATCAATCCATTTTGTTATCAAGATTGTCGCTTGATCAATATAGTGTAGATAGGGATTTAAGGTCGCAACTCGACCGCTGACGAAGACAGGGGTTTAAGGTTGCCGCTCGACCGTTGATGGAGACAGGGGTTTAAGGTAGCCACTCGACCATTGATGGAGACAGGGGTTTAAGGTCACTGCTCGACCGTTGATGGAGACAGGAGTTTAAGGTTGTCGCTCAACCACTAACGAATACATGTGTTTAAGGTCGTCGCTCGACCGTTGATGAAGACAAGGGTTTAAGGTCATCTCTCGACCGTTGATGGAGATAGGGGTTTAAGGTCGTCGCTCAACCTTTGATGAAGACAGGGGTTTAAGGTCACCGCTCGACCGTTGATGGAGACAGGGGTTTAAGGTTGCCGCTCGACAGTTGATGACGACAGGGGTTTAAGGTCGCCGCTCGACCATTGATGACGACAGGGGTTTTAGATCGTCGCTCGACTATTGATGACGACAGGGGTTTAAGGTCGTTGCTTGATTGTTGATGACGACAGGGGTTGCTGCTCAACCGTTGATGACGACAGGGTTTAAGGTCGTCGCTTGACCGCTGATGGAGACAAGTGTTTATAGTTTGCGCTCGACTTTTAACTTGGCCTAGTCGGCCCAAGAGTCTAGAAAGCTTAGTTTTTATTCATATCGGCTCTGCATCCAAAAGGCATATACACATACATTTATCACCCCCTAGGGTTTTCACCTTACTTAACCGCAGCTAGGACTTTTGCCTAAGAACACTTAGGACTTTCCTGCAATCTCCATCAGACATGTTAGATCACAAATAAGCTTAACTTTGATTCCTTTGCCATTATCAAAACTTAGGTTCGATCATCGGATGTTTCCCGCACCAACAATCTCCCCCTTTTTGATTATGGCAACTGAAATTCAAAGTTAAGTAAAATAGATATTGCCCCTTAATAAAACATCAAAATAAATAAGGGAGCAAAAAGGAACAGTGATTAATGTCCTTAGCTTGTTTTTAACTTTGCAAAAATGTTTAGAAAAGATAAAGGCTTTTAACACTTAGCTTTTAGGAGTTAATATTATTGTAAAACTTTTAGCTAAGTGAAACTTTTAGAAATTAATATTCTTGATTAAGTTTGACAAAGTGACTTTAGCTAAGGAAAATTATTTTGACTTTGCAAAGTAACTCACTAAATTTGAAAAAAATATTGAAAGGCTTAAAAAGCTAGGTAAGCTTGTAAAATACTTAATTTGAAAAGTTAATTTTGAAAGGATTTATTGAAAAAATATTTCGTTAATTAAAAGACATTTTCTTTATTTCGAAAATATTTTTGAACAATATTAAGTTAAAATTTAAAAAATCTTTTTCAAAAAATACTTAGCTTAATTTTTAAAAGAATCTAAAAGATACTTAGCAAAGAAAAAGCTTAATTTTAGAAAGCTTTTGAGAACAAATAAGCTTGTAAAGTTGCAACTAAGGCCATTTTCACATAAGTTAAAGAAGTCCTAAAGTCCAAGCATGAGTAATTTAAAAATATTAAAGTTAATCACTCAATCCTCTTGATCGCATGTCTAACCATTTAGCTACTAGCTGATTGCCTAGAGGGCAACAACTTTCACTTGGTTAGTCAAGTTAAGTCAATTGATCCAGTTAGATTTGACTAGGTCTGGATGACTTAACTTGATTAATGTAATATTGGTTTTTAACACCCAGACTTGCTGCGATGCACAGAAATAAGCATTCTGAAGTGTAGGTTGTACCCTATGCATCTCACGCCGTTCTAAGTTTCTTTCAAACACAAGCAAGTTAAGTCTAGGGTATTTGTGAGATGCTCTAGCTGAACCTAGAGGAACATGATTTCTAGTGTTAGTGCCTAGGTTAAGTCCAAATTTTGAAAATCTAATAAAATTGAGATTTTGAAAACATTATTTTTCCTAAAATTTTGAAGGAACCAAGCTGATTAATGATAAGGAATATAAGGTCTATTCTACTAAGCACATTCCTATTTGTCTTCTAAGTGCACTGAACTCAAGTTCAGGTAAGGACTTTGTGAATATATCAGCTAGGTTTGATTTGGACTCAACATACTTAAGTACAATATGACCCCTAGCTACGTGATCCCTTACAAAATGGTGTTTTACTTCTATATGTTTAGTTCTTGAGTGGTGAATTGGGTTTTTGTTTAGATTCATTGAACTTATGTTGTCAATTGAAATTTTAGTATTCTGATATTCTAATTGGTAGTCTTTTAGGGTATGCATCATCCATAATAGTTGAGATGCACATTCTCTTAGGGCTATGTACTCAGCTTCAGTGGTTGATAGGGCAACACAATGTTGCTTTCTGCTTGACCAACTTACTAGGCACTGACCTAGAAATTGACAGCTACCACTTGTGCTTTTTCTATCTAGCTTGCACCCGGCATAGTCTGAGTCAGAATAGCCAGTTAGATCAAGAGTGCAAGTCCTAGGGTACCATAGTCCTACATTTAGGGTTCCCTAAATATATCTAAGTATTCTTTTAACATGAGTTAAGTGTGACTCTTTTGGGTAAGATTGATATCTTGCACACATACCTACTACAAAAAGAATGTCTGGTTGACTTGCAGTTAGGTACAGTAGAATTCCTATCGCACTTCGATAGTATTTTAAGTCTACTAGTTTTCCTTCTGATTCTGAGTCGATTTTAATGTTGGTAGCTAATCCTATCTGAGAAGCTGGACAAGACGGAGATCCGGTAGAAATAAACCCGCCACCGCTGAAGAATAATGCCTAGAGAATGCCGATCCGAGAAACCCAAAACGGATCTAACAAGATGAAGCCACAAGAATGTCCTCTCGATGCAAGATACCAATGGCGATGAAGAGATCCAATCGAAGAACACCCAGATTCGGAGCTCCCAAGGCTTCCTGCGCACAAGAGACCAACCAACACTACCGTCAGTGACCTAAGACTGGGGTGGGAATCCCTGGCTAGGCCCTCCGACGCTCAAGTCAGTGATCTTTCTTGGTGTGGAAGAAGGAGGAAGAAGATGAACAGTAGTTGAAAAATTAGGGTTATGAATGTGCACAATGATGTGAACTTACCTTGCCAACGGAGATGATTCCTCCTTTTATACCACTTCATATAACCTCCCTAGTCATGAAGTGGACCCCGGTTTATTAGAGTTTGTTATGAGATGACGTCAGCTGCATACTTGTGGTGAATGACTTTTAAGGAATCTTTCTTATACCCCAGATGTACCTTCTTTGTGCAGCTGCCATAGGAAATGGGCCTACTATGTCCATGCCCCACTGATCAAAGGGACATGAGACTATAGAGGTTTTCAATAATTGTGTGGGATGATGCGAAATATTTTGATGTTTCTAGCAAGACATACAAGTTCTTACTAATTTGTTGGTGTCTTCATGTAGAGTAGGCCAAAAATACCCCGCTAATAAGATTTTATGGGCCAAGGATCTCCCTCCTATATGACTACCACATGAACCTTGATGAACTTCCTGTAAAATAAATTATATATCTTCTGTACCAATACAGTTGAGCAAAGGTCTAGAAAAAGCTCTTTTATATAACTGTTCCCCTACCATAGTGTACTAGCAGCTCTCTTTTTAAATACCCTTGCATGTTCTGTATTACTTGGAAGAATACCTTGCTATAAATACAACATGATTTGAGTCCTCCAGTCACCTTGAATTTCTGCTTCAGCCTGTCTTTCAATACAGGATATTAACAGAGCTTGTTCTACGAGCCGATCTAGACTCCATGGTGTTGGGTTTTTCGGGACACGAAAATCACTTTTTCGCGTCATGGAAACCTCGAAACCCCCGCCACCGGATCCGTGCGAAGAAAAATAGAAACAAAATATGAGTACGAGTTTCTAAAGTCTAGATCTACACTAGATAAGAGCATTACCCTCGATGCGATGCCCTTCGCTATCCCGCTAGTCCAACGGTTTGCCGGATCTCAAGATTGTCAAAGTAGACAACCCTCTAAAAGTATCCACACGAACAAAATTAGGTGGAGGAGACCAAACAAAGGTGTGCTAGCACCTAGGGTGTCCGGCCAAGAGAGGAGAGGGAGAGGAAGAAGTGAGCAAGAGGAAGAAGATGATGTAAATGACACTTGAATGAAAAATGAATTCATTCCCTTCACAAAAGTGGCCGGCCACTTTCACAAAAGTGTAACCCCCATTTTGCATTAAGTGTGGCCATTAAAGAGATTTGTAACCTCCATGAGGTGGCACACACATGTGCTAAACATGATGATGTGGCACCTCATCATTGGCCACTTAATGCCAAGTCACAAATGATGTGGCATAAAGTCAAGTCAAACTTGACTCTTCCTCTTCCTCTCAAGTCAAGTCAAACTTGACTTAATCTCTCTCATGGTTGATCTAATCCAACCATTTAATTCAAGCCAATTTAATATAATGAATCTAATTCATTTAATTAAATTGATTCAATGAGTCATAATCTAAATTAGACTCATTGAACACATGAATCAACTTGAGTCCAACTCAATTAGCCCAATTAGGATTACTCTTAATCCAATTTGATTCATCAAATGAATCTAATCCTCTAGATTCATCATATGAACATAATCTCCATCTAATTGTCCTTAGTGTGTGACCCTATAGGTTCTTGTAACGTTGGCAATGCCCCTAAATCCATTTAGGAGCATAAGTAATGAGCGGTATCTAACAACACATCATTACTACCCAAGTTACAAGAATGTTGAGATCCAATATCACCTTGTTACTACTAATTGTGACTCCTCACAATATATGACAAGTGTCCTTCTATCCTAGACATCTAGATTGATCAATGTGAGGCATAGACCGTGTCATCCTCTAATCAATCTAAATCTTGAACTCCAAATAGACTCACTCGATCAAATGAGCTCAATATCTCATATTGACTCATTTAGGCATGGCCTTGCACTTCGTGGTCTCACTCTATCAAGAATATTGATGTCACTCCCGTCATATAGGTGGGATAGATCCCATCTACATCACTCACATCCCTCTGCATAATTCGTTACATACCCAGTAATCGCCTTTATAGTCCACCCAATTACGGGTGACGTTTGACTAACCCAAAGTACATAACTCCTTATGTAGGGATCCATGGTGACTTTAGGTTCAAGGACTAGTAGTCATACTAATAGCCATATGAGAAAATATATGACACTCATATAACAATCCATGATACTTTCTCATGGCGGGTCATTCAGTATACATTCTCTAATGCATACCCATGTGTCAACTTGATATCTCTATATCCATGACTTGTGAGATCAAGTCATTGAGTTGACCGACATGCTAGTCTTATTGTATTAACATTGTCCCTGAATGTTAATACTCGACTAGGAATGATTAAGAGTAGTATTCCCTATATCATCTCACTATCGGTTCAACTAACCGATTGATATAGGCGAGAACCTTCTACTCAAGGACGTTATTATACTTAGTTTATTTGGCACCAATACAAGTAAGTATAATAACCAAAAAAATAAATACCTTTATTTATATAAGAATATGATACAATACGTCCATAATACAATCATCAAATGATTGACTCTAGGGCTCTAACTAACAATAATCACATATTGCAGATATCTTCATTAATTATTTTACCTCTATCCTATCTCATGAGTCCCTTTAAAGTGTTTCTATCACCTCTAACATAAATACGATTGCATATACATGTAAAAATTGTTGGGTTTTTCGGGCCGCGAAAACCGCTTTTCGCGTCGCGGAAACCCCCAATCACCCAAAGCCAACGGATCCGTGCAAGGAAAAACCGAACGAATATACGAGTACGAGTTTCAAAGACTCTAGATCTACACTAGATGAGAGTTATACCTTCGAAGCGAGCCCTTTCGCGTTCCCGCTCGTCCAAGGAGTTGCCGGATCTCAAGACCGTCAAGCGTCGGTCCTCTAGAAGTATCCACGCGGACACGTAGGTGGAGAAAACCTCACACAAAGGTGTGCTAGCACCTTGGTAAGGTTCGGCCAAGCAAGGAGGAGAGGGAGAGGAAGAGCTTCAAGAGGAGGAAGAAGAAGATACATCACTTGAATGGAAAAATGAAATCCACATTCATCACAAAGTGGCCGGCCACTCTACCTTGTGAAAACTCCCAAATTAATTGCATTAATTGCAATTAATATGAAGTTATTATGAAAATGGCTTTGTAACTTCCATGAGGTGACACCCATGATGATGTGGAACATCATTATTGGTCCACCTAATGCCAACTCACCAATGAGGTGGCAAAAGGTCAAGTCAAAATTGACCTTTGGTCTTCCTTCTCAAGTCAAGTCAAACTTGAACCAATCTCTACCATGGTTGATCTAATCTAACCATTTGATTCGAGCCAACTTAATATAATGAATCTAATTCATTAAATTAAATTGATTCAATGAGTCAAAATCTAAATTAGACTCATTGAACACATGAATCAACTTGAGTCGAACTCAAGTTAGCCCAATTAGGATTACTCTTAATCCAATTTGATTCATCAAATGAATCTAATCCTCTTGGTTCATAATATGAACCTAATCTCCATCTACTTGTCCTAAGTGTGTGACCCTATAGGTTCTTGTAACGTTGGCAATGCCCTAAATCCATTTAGGAGCATAAGTAATGAGCGATATCTAGCAACACATCATTACTACCCAAGTTACAAGAATGTCGAGATCCGACATCACCTTGTGACTACCAATTTTGACTCCTCACAAAATAATGACAAGTGTCCTTCTATCCTAGACATCTAGATTGATCAATATGAGGCATAGACTGTGTCATCCTCTAATCAATCTAAATCTTGAAACCCAAGTAGACTCACTCAATCAAATGAGCTCAACATCTCATGTTGACTCATTTGGGCATGGCCATGCACTTAGTGGTCTCACTCTATCAAGAATATTGATGTCGCTCCCGTCATATGGGAGGGATAGATCACATCTACATCACTCACATCCCTCTGCATAATTTGTTACATACCCGGTAATCGCCTTTATAGTCCACCCAGTTACGGGTGACGTTTGACGAAACCAAAGTACATAACTCCTTATGTAGGGATCCATGATGACTTTAGGTCTAAGGACTAATAGTCATACTAATAGCCACATGAGAAAGTATATGACACTCATATAACGATCCATGATACTTTCTCATGGCGGGTCATTCAGTATACATTCTCCAATGTATACCCATGTGTCAGCTTGATATCTCTATATCCATGACTTGTGAGATCAAGTCATCGAGCTGACCTACATGCTAGTCTTATTGCATTAACATTGTCCCTGAATGTTAATACTCGACTAGGAATGATTTAGAGTAGTGTTCCCTACATCATCTCACTATCAATTCAACTAATCGATTGATATAGGTATGAACCTTCTACTCAAGGACGCTATTATACTTAGTCTATTTGGCACTAATACAAACAAGTATAATAACCAAACAAATGCCTTTATTAATATACAAGAATATGATACAATGAGTCCATACAATCATCAAATGATTGGCTCTAGGGCTCTAACTAACAAAAATAAATGACATGTATGCAGCATGACATCCATATGCAACAATCATATCTCAAACAAGTGCAACATCACACAATCACATGCAACTAATAGCTACTAGTCATGTATACAAATGTATCTCCACAGATGCATCGCGCATCATATGCAAAAATGTGCATGCATGACATATGGTCACCCCGACACTTCTCCAGACACCACGACCCTGGTATGGCCGAGAGGCTTGGGTCCGTGACAAACCGTACAAGCCTCACGCACGTAACCGCTATAAAGCGACTGAGACTACGGTACACTATGTAGTTATCTAACTACATAGTTAAGGGTCCCTGACCACTCACAACCCAAGCCCTCTGACTACTGTACCCTCAAGACCCACTACTTCAGAGTGGTCGAGACTGACAGAGTAACAATACTGAGCAGCTGAGTAAGCGCGACAGGACTAGCTCCACTCCTAACTACCACTCTCCAACAGTAGCAGGAAGGACAGCTACACACAACTGACGACCCTCTCAACCACAAGGAAGACTATAATCGTTAGTATGCAATGAATGATGAACATGATGTGAATAATCACAATATAGATACCATCATCAATCATGCAACCTCAGAAACCACCCCCTAATCATAACAACCATATAAGCACACAACCCAATACAAGATGGTCAATCAACTATGCAACTCTAACAACCACATACCCATCACGTATACACTAACTCAATAATATGCATGATCAACATGTAAACCGAATAAACCATACATCCCTATGATACAAACTCTACATGTACATATGTACAGAGTCTAGATATCAAAAGTCGAGACTGTAATAAATTAAACAAGATTATATCAAGGGTGGGGTCCAACAAAAGTGACAAGCAGGAAAAATAGCAATAAACAGATTTAAGGAATGCAACCTAAATATCCAAATATAACCATGCTTTATAGTTCAAAGAACTAAATAGGAGATAAGAAAGAAATATCCGCCTCAATATATCGCGTATCGACAGAACCACCCACGTCACGTAGAACGTCGCCAATCAAGGTCCTGTATCACATATACAATTTCATGTAACTATATATGTGTACTCTACAAATAGATGAATTAATTTACAAGTAACTAGCCAACTTTCAAGCGATAGCTGACCACGATTTCTACTCCTTTCTATTGGTAAGTGTAGATTAAATTTCAACTTAGCTTACCCATCCATAAATCAAATTCCCATTACCGACCTTAGTTATCACTAATCCTTTCTATATCACCTAACAGGAAATGAACCTAAACATCATGGAAATCCTTTTTATATTTAGATTCATCCACATTTGCCCCCTAATTACCGAAACAGAAATAAAACAAAACCACACAACATTTTAGTTTGTAATCCAAACACTGATAACAATTAAAACAGCCTACTCTTAACCCTCTAACACTGATAACAATTAAAACAGCCTACCACACAACATTTTAGTTTGAAATCCGTCGCCGCTGTTTGCCGAGATCAGAGAAGGGAGAAAAGGATCGGAAAGAAGCAGACTATCCCCTCCCTCTCAATCCTTCAAGATCGCTCCTCACCGGCGCCACCGAGATATGACTAAGAGAATCGTCGATCGTCGAGGACATCGTCTACTTCGGGCGTTCGCGAGAGAGAGAGAAAGAGGAAGAGAGGGACTCGAGTCAGGTTCTAGGGTTCAGGTGAGAATCGGACTCTATTAATAGAATTCACTTAGGGTTAAGGGAATTAAACCCTAGATAACTCCTCAATCAAACCCAATAATACGTATCAATTTAAACCGGTTTCTTCCCGCTCGATATGTTCATCCCCTTAAACGGCTCATACGAGCTCCCTTTAATCCTGAAAAAATTTCTAAAAATTTTCTAAAAATTTCGTAAGGTTATTTCTTGATAACCCTATAATAAATTCGCATATCTTACACTAAAATTCTCCCCCTTGAATAGTGGAGGTCAAACCGTGCTATAGCCTTCTTGATATGAGTTCGACATCCTTGCAAAACAAAGATCAAAAAGAAAAAGTATTTCCAAGACTTTTGTCTTGGGATTAGTAGTGCTTGAAAAATAAAATTTATTCAAAAAAAAAGTGAAAATAAAAGATTTTAAAAGTTGCTTTGAAAATCGATTAAGAAATTTCAGAGCTAACCTGCTCTGATACCAATTGATGGATCGTTTAAAGCGATAGAGGGGGGGGGGGGTGAATATCGCGCGCTTTAAAACTATTCTTTTCTTTTGAAACCAAAGTAGTGCAGCGGAAAATAAAGAGAGACAAGGTATTTTACTTCGTTCAGAGCCTAGCTTGACTCCTACTCGAAGGCCCGCAGTCCTTGACCGCACCAATGGGCAAAGCACTACAACTCTTCTCTCCGAACTCCTCGGAGAGAAGCAGATCGTACAAGTACAAGAGATATAAGATAGTAACAGCTCTACTATCTTATATAATTTAAGTGCAACAATAATAAATTTACCGACAAATGAATTTGAAAGTCGAAGCTTGTGGTCGGCGCAAATCCAGAGATTGATGGAGACTTGTTGCTTCGAGCAGCTTGCAGAACAGTAATTTTTTTATCAGTAGAGTTGTTGCTGGCCTCTGACCTCGAGCCTTAATTTATAGGTGCACTGAGGTTCGGTCGACTGATCCCTCTGTTCGGTCGACCGAACCAGCTCCGATCACCCACAGCTAGAGTCTGACGCTGGCTCGTAAATTCTGCATTAACTGGCCTTCAATGATTCGGTCGACCGAACCCTTTTATCGGTCGACCGAACAAGCTTTTACCTTGTTCATCGAAGTCTGCCAGAATCTTGAATTAATGCGCGTTTAATGTTGATTGGATCGGTCGACAGATCCTCTTGTTCGGTCGACCGATCAGCCCTTCTTTCCTTTGCTTGCTGATCGTGTCTGATGCACTGGCTGTGCTGAGTCACCAAGGTTCAGTCGACTGATCTTATTGTTCGGTCGACCGATCAAGCTTTGATCGACCTCAGTCTGTTTTGTTCTGATCTGAAACACTGCTTTGATAACTTCTGTTTCGGTCGACCGATCCTCTGGTTCGGTCGACCAATCAAGCCTGACCTGCAAAACAGTGTTAGAACAAAAACATCCTGCAACATAAAGGTTAGCACAATAATGCATGAGTAATATAAAAGATAGTAGAATTGTCTTGATATCAACTTTGAAACCTTCCCGGTTTCTTCAGTTGGATCAGCGACCTAAGGTTGTTCCCTCTGGGAACCCGACCTCACTGTCGCTCCTCCAGTTTGCTTACCTCAACCTACTTGCCAAACTTTGATCCTCCAGATCCAGTTTGGACTTTTCACTCAGCCTTGATCGGCTCCCCAGGACTTTTCTTTTGATCTTCAGTCCTCCAGACTTCTCGATCACACCGCCAAGCATTGGGTCCCTTTGACTTGCTTGGACTTGCACCTGGGTTCCACGATCTGCTAAGACTTTTCTGCCTAGCCTCCGGCTAGGACCTTTCCAGTTGAGTAGATATCCTGCACACTCAATCAACTTGTTAGATCACAACAAGACTTAACTTGGAACCTTTGACAACATCAAAACTCAGGTTTGATTCTGGTGCAACTTGCACCAACACATGCTTCCTCGGTGCCAAAGCCTTGGTCAAGGGATCTGCGATGTTAGTCTCTATAGGTACTCTGCAAATCTTCACATCTCCTCTATCGATAATCTCTCGAATAAGATGGAAGTGTCATAGTATGTGTTTGGTCCGCTGGTGTGAGCAAGGTTCCTTCGCCTGTGCTATAGCTCCATTGTTGTCACAATAGAGCTCAATAGGGTCAGCGATACTGGGAACCACCCCAAGTTCAGTGATGAACTTGCGGATCCAAACTACCTCCTTTGCTACCTCTGATGCAGCAATGTACTCTGCCTCTGTCGTAGAATCAGCTACTGTGTCCTGCTTCGAACTCTTCCAGCTCACAGCAACACCATTTATGCTAAATACGAACCCTGACTGCGATTGATAATCATCTTGATTGGTCTGGAAGCTGGCATCACTGTAACCCTTTACAGCTAGCTCATCATTGCCTCCATATATCAAGAAATATTCTTTAGTCCTTCTTAAGTACTTAAGAATATTCTTGACCGCTATCCAGTGACTTTCACCTGGATCTGACTGGTACCTGCTCGTCATACTCAAAGCATACGAGACATCAGGTCGAGTACATAGCATGGCGTACATGATAGATCCTATGGCTGAGGCATAAGGGATCTGATCCATGCGGTCTCTCTCCTCTCTAGAAGAGGGACCTTGAGTCTTCGAAAGACTCACGCCATGTGACATCGGCAGAAATCCTTTCTTGGAGTTCTGCATGGCAAACCGAAGGAGTACCTTGTCAATGTATATACTCTGACTTAGGCCAAGCAATCTCTTAGATCTATCTCTAGTGATCTGTATCCCTAGAATGCGGGATGCCTCACCTAAGTCCTTCATTGAGAAGCAACTTCCTAGCCAGGTCTTGACAGACTGAAGCAAAGGGATGTCCTTCCCAATGAGTAGTATGTCATCCACATATAATAAGAGGAAGACAACTATATCCCCTACAACCTTCTTGTAGACACAAGGCTCATCTTCGTTCTTGATGAAACCAAACTGTTTGATTGCATCATCGAATCGAAGATTCCAGCTCCGAGAAGCTTGCTTTAGTCCATAAATGGACCTATGCAGCTTGCATACTCTACTAGTATGCTGTGGATCTACAAAACTCTCAGGTTGTGTCATGTACACATCCTCGAGTAGGTTTCCATTCAGAAACGTGGTTTTGACATCCATCTGCCATATCTCATAGTCATGGTAAGCTGCAATAGCCAGCATGATCCGAATGGACTTAAACATCGCTATTGGAGAAAAGGTTTCATCATAGTCAATACCATGAATCTGCTTGAAACCTTTAGCTACTAAGCGACTCTTATAGATAAGTTCATCCATGTCAGTCTTTCTCTTAAAGACCCACTTACACCCAATGGGTTTTACCCCTTCAGGTGGATCAACCAAAGTCCATACTTGGTTGGTGTACATGGATTCCATCTCGGATCTCATGGCCTCTAGCCATTTCTCAGAATCTGGTCTCATCACAGCTTCCTGATAGGTGGTAGGCTCATCCTCTATGAGCACAACGTCATCATGGTCAGACAAGAGAAATGAGTATCTCTTAGGCCTGTGAAGAGGTATGTCTTCTTGAACTAGTTGTTGTTCCTCAACTCCTTGTGGAACAACATCATCCACAGCACTTTGTGGTTCCAGTTCAACTTCCATCGAGGCTTCAGTGCTATTGGTCACATCTTAAACTTCTTCAAGATCGAACGTGCTCCCACTAGTCTTTCTAGAAACAAAGTCCCTTTCTTGAAAGACCCCAGTCTTTGCCATAATTACCTTGTACTGACTGGGAATGTAGAAGTAATATCCCTTAGTTTCCTTGGGATATCCAATAAAGTAGCACTTGTCGGATTTGGGTCCTAACTTGTCTGAGACTTGACGTCGAACGTAAGCCTCACAACCCCAAATCCTCATGAAAGACACCTGGGCATCTCTCCCAGTCCATATCGTATATGGTGTCTTTATCACGGCCTTGGATGGAACTCGGTTGAGTATAAAAGCTACCATGTCTAGAGCATAGCCCCAAAGGAATGTCGGAAGATCTGTGTGACTCATCATAGATCGTACCATGAGACACCATTCCACTGTGGTGTTCCAGTAGGAGTGAGTTGGGATAGAATCCCACACTCAGCTAGGTAGTCATGAAACTCATGGCTAAGGTATTCTCCACCTCGGTCTGATCGAAGTATCTTAATATTCTTGCCAAGCTGGTTCTGTACTTCATTCTTAAATTCTTTGAACTTTTCAAAGGATTCAGACTTATGTATCATCAAGTACACATAACCATATCTACTAAAGTCATCAGTAAATGTGATGAAGTACCTATAACCGCCTCTAGCAGCGACATTGAAAGGGCCACATACATCACTATGTATAAAACCTAACAAGTCAGTCGCTCTCTCATTGTGCCCACCAAAGGGAGTCTTGGTCATCTTGCCTAGTAGGCATGACTCGCACGTCTCATAAGATTCAAAATCAAATGAGTCCATCAGACCATCCTTATGGAGCTGGGATAAGCACTTGTCATTTATATGACCTAAACGATAGTGCCAGAGATAGGTATGATTCAAGTCATTTGACTTGAACCTCTTGGTATTTGTGTTATAGATAGGTCTTTCAAGGTCTAGAATGTAGAGTCTGTTCATCAGAGGTGCACTACAATAGAACATTTCTTTTAAATAAACAGAACAACATTTGTCCTTAATTATAAAAGAGAAACCTTTCTTGTCCAAACAAGAAATTGAAATTATGTTCTTAGTTAATGCAGGCACATAACAACAATCTGTAACGCCCGCCCTCCCTACTAACCCTAAGGGACGGGGCTACGATACTCTACGTATATATTACAGCGGAAGACTTAAAATAATTTTTCTTAGATTAATAAAACTTTTCTTTTATTTTCATATCCGAACTACACTAATATGGTTTCCATAACATGATAACAAGATAAATAGAAACATAACATCAAGTCACCCATTTAGTACTACAATTTATGAAACCAAAGTGTAATTCTTAAAAGTTCTTAAAGCAGGTTCTTATTTGGTTGCCTAGCCACCGCCACACACATCTCCTTGCCTCTCCTGCTGCTCCTTTAGCACATCCAGCTTTCTCCTTTATCTGTGGTACAAGGAAAGTAAGCTATGAGCACTCATGGCTTAGTAAGTTCCTTTCCTACTCACTAAAACCGAAAATCATCACATGATCAAAGAATATCTCAACATAACATGATCTCAACTAGTCATGGCATAACATATCATACTCTTTAAGCATATCATGCAACATAACAAAATCATAACTAGTCATGGCATATCATCTCTTAAAGCATAGCATGATACATAACATAATCATATCTAATCATGACATATCATAAATTATAGCATGAAACATAACATACTCATATCTAATCATGGCATATCATAGCATCATCATAAGGTAGCATGGCATATCAAGCATAGCATGAAACATAACATAATCATATCTAATCATGGCATATCATAAATCATAGCATCATCACAACATGATCATAAGGTATATGTAATATGATTTTGAAAACATGTATCTGAAAAAATATGTGTATGTCTCATGATCTTTAAAACCATTTCTTCTTACATATATACTTGAACATAATCTCAACTTAAAGGGGATCCCGGCTATGTACCACTTACATATTGCGCGCAACCTATGTAGGTCCAAGGTAGCAAGTCTTGAACCCTACAAGGCAAACATACTAGGCCCGAGTCTTACTCCATCGACCTAGGGGCACTTAGGAGCCCATCCCTAACGAGGCCCGAGTCTTATTCCATCGACCCCGGGGCGCTTATGGAGCCCACCCTTGGTACAAGCCATATAAAGTAAAGTACATGTCATACTTATACATATCACACATCATAAGAGCATGCATCACTTAGGCACCCATCATATCTAAAAGTATGCATCACTTAGGCATACATCATATCATAAAGGTATGCATCACTTAGGCATACATCATGTCATAAAAGTATGCATCACTTAGGCATACATCATATCTTAAAGGTATGCATCATGTCATAAAAGCATGCATATTTTCACCACATAGCATATCATAAAAGCATGCATATTTTCACCACATAGCATATCATAAAAGCATGCATATTTCTATCCACATAACATATCATAAAAGCATGCATATTTTCACCACATAGCATATCATAAAAGCATGCATATTTCTATCCACATAACATATCATAAAAGCATGCATATTTTCACCACATAGCATATCATAAAAGCATGCATATTTCTATCCACATAGCATATCATAAAAGCATGCATATTCTAAGCACATAACATATCATCAAAGCATGCATATTTCTAAGCACATATCATATTATGGAAAGTATAAATCACAAGCATACATGTTTAAGCATAAGGGTGTATCATGTGATTATACTAACATAAGAAACATGGTAACATAGTTAACTTGGGTTCTAAGCTTTCTAATCCCTTGGGTTCTTCTCATGGCCGAACCCCCTTAGATCTCAATTTAGGTCAAAACAACCTCCAAGCATGTGGAACCTAAATTATCATTACATCAATTTCATAGGAAGCATTATAAGCATGATTAACTTGGTTTCTAAGTTCTCCAAGTCCTTAAGCTTCATGTGGCCGAACCCTATCAGATGTGAAACAAGGTCTCAAATGTCATGAAAGCATGGAAACCTTAAACCATATTTATAGCATTTTTTTCCAAGTAACATAGTAAGCACATTTGAGCTAGTTACTAAGTTCTTCAAGCCCTTAACATATGTCATGGCCAAACTTTTAACAAGTATTCCTTAGGGCTAAAAACAAGTATACAAGCATGTGAACTTGAACTAACATCATGTATAAATTCATAATAAAACATCATACAATAGGTATGGCCGAAACTTACCCTAGCCTCATTTAGTTCACTAAATAACATATAGCATGAGAACTTTGGTTTTCTACTTATCATATTTCATGTAGAGTGACATAAGAATATTTAATTTTTGTTCTAGGGTTTCTAGGGCATCTATCCCTTCATGGCGGAAACATACAATGGCCCATTTAGGTCATGGAAAAATTATACAAGCATGTGACACAATCAACATATCATCATATTTCCATAAGAAGCATTTTTAACACCATTGGTTTCAATTCTAAGGCTTCTAGGTCTTTTAAACCCTACTTGGCCGAGACTCATCAGTGTATAAACTTGCTTCAAATAGCCTAAAAGCATAAGAAGTCATACAAGTTTCATAGCATATATAAAGACAAGCATAATGAACATACATGTGAATTGTGTCTTAGGCTTCCTAGGTTTCTTTCCCTTTTTCTTTTATTTTTCCTCATGGCCGAAACCTACCAATCCCTAAACTAGGTTTTAAGTGGCCTAAAGCATGGAAAACCTAAGTAAGTTTCATGGTAAAAATTACTAAGAACATCATATACAAAGTTGGTTCATAAACAAGCTAGGACCCTTGTGATCTTACATGTCATATATCATGTAACTAAATTTTTCTATACTCTAATTAAGCATAAGAGCATCAAACAACTTCCATATCATAATATTACAGAGGTCTTGAGCATATTAAAATTTTGTTTAAGCTTTTCTAAGTTATCCATTTTATCATGGCCGAAAATCTAAAATAAGAGTTCATGAATTTCTAACAATATTCAACATGCAATTCTTTAAGAGAACTCTATATTCTATCATACAAACATGGTTACTTAAATTTAAAGGTCTTCCTAACCCTAAGCCCTTTTCTTGGCCGAAACATATGAGTGGATTTCTTTTGGTTCCAAGTAACTTTCAAGCAAGAAAACCAATAAAAGGCCCTTAGTAGTTCATGGGGGAAATCTTGTACTAGTTTGGTTAAACAATGATTTCTCCAACCTTTTGAAAATATTTTTGGCCGAAATTCTAGGGTTAGGTACTCCTCTGATCAAGCATCATATAGGTATAAAATCATGAAGGAAAAACCTTCCTACATAGCATAGAAAAAATATCATGAAATGAGGACTTGTTTAAACCTTCCTAGATTTGAAAACTCTTCTTTGGCCGAATTTTCTTAAATTCTTTTCTAGGTTTTCTAATCCTCATAAAATCCGAAAATCACATACAAAGCCTTGTACCATAGGTGAGGGGAAGCTTACATCCTTTTCGCTTGTGGATTAAAGGTATGGTGATGGAAGAAGTAACCTCTTCTTCTAGTTCCCTTTCCTTGATTCCCTTGCTAAGTCCTCCTTGTATCTTAGGCTTTCTTAGGAGAAAACCTTGGCTTGGGGCCGAAGATGGAGGAGACGGGACTGAGGGTTCGGTGAGGGAGAGGAGAGAATGAGAAAAAATGAGAGAAAATAGAATTTTCCCTTCACATATTCTCTTTTATGTTAAGGGGAAAGAGTTAGCAAACTTGGTTTTTGCTTTCCTTCTCCCTTAGCTTTTTTTTCTATTTTCTTTTATTTATTTTATTTTCTAATTTATTATCATCATTCATGATGAAACAAGGGGGAATGAATCCCCTTAATTCTTCATTTAAGGTCACGGCAAGAGAGGGAAAAGAGAGAGGAAGGGAGGAAGGCAAGTTGTCTTTCTCTTGCTCTTTTCTTGGTTTCTCTTCTTAGATCTTTACTCCTATCTTTATCATGCATTCCCTTTCCTTGCTATCAATATCTTCTCTATATCCCAATTGGTTTCTATAAATTATAGTATAAGAGGTTCAAGGTTCAATCCTTGACCTCTTCTTCTTTTTATTTCTTTTTGTTTCAACTCACTTCTTATTATTTTTCTAAGGCAAAATTCATCATTCTCTTATTTATCTTAAAAGCTTAGTGGGTGTTACAGTACCCCGTACCTCATAAAAAGTTCGTCCTCAAACTTTAAAATAGTTACATCAGGTGGCACTGAACTTTCGGCTGAGTGCATCGGCCACTTTGTTCGCCTTTCCTGGGTGATAAAGAATCTCGCAGTCGTAATCTTTAACTAGCTCGAGCCATCGGCGTTGCCTCATATTCAGGTCTTTTTGTGTGAAGAAATATTTCATACTCTGATGGTCGGTATAAATCTTACACTGAGCTCCATATAAATAATGTCTCCATATTTTGAGAGCGAAGACCACGGCTGCTAGTTCTAAGTCATGAATGGGATAATTCTTCTCATGCTCTTTAAGTTGTCTAGAAGCGTAGGCAATGACTTTTCCATCTTGCATGAGTACAGCTCCAAGTCCTGTGATGGAAGCATCGCTGTACATATCGAAGCCTCTGTTGGTTTCCGGGAGAGTAAGAATCGGAGCACTGGTTAGTCTCCTTTTTAATTCCGCGAAACTCTTCTCGCAAGCTTCTGTCCATTCATACTTTGTATTTTTCTTGGTGAGGGCGGTCATAGGGGTTGCAATTTTTGAGAAATTCTCTACGAATTTCCTGTAATAACCTGTTAGTCCGAGAAAACTCCTGACTTCGCTGGCATTCCTTAGTCAGTTCCAGTTATTTACAGCTTCGATTTTACTTGGATCCACCATAACTCCATCTTTGGAGATGACATGTCCTAGGAATATTACCTGGTCAAGCCAAAACTCACATTTGGAGAATTTTGCATATAGTTGTTTCTCTTGCAGGATCTGTAGTACAGTATTCAGGTGTTCAGCATGTTCTTCTGGGGTTCTTGAGTAGATAAGTATATCGTCAATAAAGACGATTACAAATTTATCAAGATATGCCGTAAATATCCGATTCATCAGGTCCATAAATACTGCAGGAGCGTTGGTTACTCCGAAAGGCATAACTATGAACTCATAGTGTCCATATCGGGTTCGAAATGCTGTTTTTGGTATATCATCTGGTTTCACCTTCACTTGATGATAACCGGATCATAGATCTATCTTTGAGAAAACGGTTGCACCCTTCAGTTGATCGAACAGGTCATCGATTCGTGGGAGTGGGTACCGGTTCTTGATCGTCACATTATTCAGCGCTCGGTAGTCTATACACATTCGCATAGACCCATCCTTCTTCTTTACGAACAGCACTGGAGCTCCCCATGGAGAGTGACTAGGGCGAATAAGTCCCTTGTCAAGTAATTCGAATAACTGTTCCTGAAGCTCCTTTAATTCAGACGGAGCCATACGATAAGGTGTTTTTGAAATCGACTGAGTACCAGGAATCAATTCGATTCCGAATTCTATCTCTCTGTCAGGGGCCAACCCTGGTAGTTCATCAGGAAATACTCTTGGATAGTTGCATACTATTCTGACATCTTCTAATTTCTGGTCTTTGACTTGATTGGTGTTAACCACGTGTGCTAGAAACCCCATACATCCTTTATCTAACATCCTTTGTGCTTTAATAGATGACAATAACTTCTCCGTTTCTTTTGATTCCCCGTAAAATTCAAACTCTGGTTCGTTTTCGGGTCGAAAAAATCACTTTTCTTTTGCGGCACTCGATTGAAGCGCCGTACTTGCAAAGAAAATCCATGCCCAAAATTATGTCATAATCCTGCATATCAAGTACTATCAGATTGCAGTAGAGTTCTCTGTTTGCGATCCGAATAAGTACTGCTTGCAGCATATGGTCCGATGGCATAATCTCCCCGGATGGTAAGGTTGTTAAGAAGGTATCCTCTAGAGTTCGAAGTGGTATGTCTAGCTTCTTCATAAAAGGTGTTGAGACGAACGAGTGTGTTGCCTCGGTATCAAATAATACTACAGCATACTGATTGTAAATAAGTAGCTGACCTGTGACGACAGTAGGGGCATTCGCCACGTCTTCCTTGGTAAGAGAGTAGACTCTGGCATTCGTCATAGTGGAAGGGGCCTCCAATCTTCCTTGGCTAATTGAAGTCCCTTCTATGGTAGCTTGCATCTGGTGAAGCTGTGCGGGGGCACTCCTTTTCTGAAAGTTCTACGGAGGTGGTGCCTGAGGTTGAGTTGGGCAATTTCTCGCTAGATGGCCTTCCTTTCCGCAGTTATAGCACTTTCTGGTACTTAGGAGACATACTCCAGAATGCATCTTCCCACATGTGGCACACTGAGGGTACTTGGTCTGCTTATTGGCCGGACCACCTTTTGTTTTATTCCACTGTTTCCTCTTTCCACTTGAGTTTCCTTTCCAGTCGGTTCTGGTATTGTACGATTTTTGTCCTCCGGTCAGTGCTTGGTTCATGCCCTTGTTCATTGCTTTCTGGTAGTGCTCGGTAATTAGGGCACTGTTGACTAGCTCCTCTGTAGTCTGCGGTCTATTAACTCCGCCGGCTACGTTCAGAGCTATCTCGGGTCGGAGCATCTTTAACATTAACCGTACCCTTTCTCTTTCAGTACGGACCAGTTCTGGGCACAGACGGGCTAGGCGGTTGAACCTCTTGACGGCTTCGTTGACTGACAGATCACCTTGCCGGAACTCAGTGAAATCGTCATAGTGCTTGTTGGTCACTTGCATATGGAAAAATTCCTCTAAGAACTCTGTCTCAAAATCTATCCACTGCATTTGGTTTATTTGTCTTTTCGCCTTCACTCGGTCCCACCACATTCGGGCATCTTCGGTAAGGCAGAACGACGCGCATTTGACCTTCTCGTGTTCAGGCCAATCCAGTAGTTCCATTATGCTTTCCACGGTTTTGAGCCAGACTTGCGCATCCCATGGTTCGCAGTTTCCCGAGAATGCTTCCGGCTTAAGCCTTTGCCACTGAATCAGATAGGTCTCTTGTCGGACCATCGGAGTAGGGGCTGTCGGGGGCACTGGCGCGGCTGTAGGTATAACCGGTAGTGTATTCTGATTTGCCGGTGCTGACCCATTAAGGTAGTGATCAGCTGCTGTTGCTCGGTAATCTGATGCTGGAGATTTGCGACTACCTGCGTCAAGTCTGGTGGAGTCACTGTTCCCTCGGTTCGAGTATTGCGTGTCCTAACCATGTTTATCTAAATAAGGACAAATAGACTAGTGTAAGTGGTTATCATTTTTAGCCAATCTAACGTACTGTTTTGTTTCTATCTGTTTGTTCTGGTATTATTCCTAACCTACCAATATGAAATCCTAATCTAAATTGTAACTAAAAGCATAGAATAAAGCATCAAACATAAGCAAGTAAAACATGAAACTAAAGAATAAGCAACATAAGGAAAAAAAATAAAGAATAGAGTGACAAACAATATGACATAAGGAAATAAAGCATAAGCAATATAGCAAAGAAAATAATGCATAGGCAATATAACAAGGAAGAAAAATAAATAAAGCATAAGTTATATAACATGAAAATTAAGCATCAACATATAACAAGAAAATTAAACATAAGCATTCTTACTTGGAGCGGCAGGTCGGAGGCTTGATGTGTGTGTAGTGAAACTGAAATTATGTTCTTAGTTAATGCAGGCACATAACAACAATCATCCAACTCTAATACAAGCCCAGAGGGCAGAGATAGAAAATAAGTCCCTACAGCAACAGCAGCAACCCGTGCTCTATTGCCTACGCGTAGGTCCACCTCGCCCTTCGCCAATGCCCTGTTATTTCTCAGCGCCTGCACATTAGTACAAATGTGAGATGCACATCCGGTATCTAATACCCATGATGAAGAAATAGATAGATTGACTTCTATAACATATATACCTGAAGTGGAAGTCTCACTTTGCTTCTTCTTAAGATCTTCCAGGTACACCATGCAGTTCCTCTTCCAGTGCCCGGTCTGACAGCAGTGGAAGCAGGTAGCATCCTTGGCGACCCCTCTTTTAGGCTTCAGTGCCTTGCCTTTGCCCTTGGCTTGGGACTTTCCTTTGCCTTTGGGCTTGCCCTTGCCCTTGTGTTTCTGAACCATCAGAACAGAGTGGGGCTTTGCCTTCTTAAGGTTCAGCTCAGCAGTTCTTAACATGCTAAGCAGCTCGGGCAGTGGCTTGTCAATTTCGTTCATATTGTAGTTTAGAACGAACTGACTATAGCTATCTGGCAAGGATTGCAAGATCAGGTCAGTGGTAAGCTCTTGGCCAAGTGGGAATCCCAACCTCTGTAGGTTTTCTATGTACCCAATCATTTTGAGTACATATGGGCCTACGGGAGCCCCATCTGACATCTTGCACTGAAACAGTGCCCTTGAGATCTCAAATCTCTCATGCCTCGCTTATCCTTGATACAGTTGACGAAGATGTTCAACCATATCGTAAGCGCCCATCAACTCATGTTCCTTCTGAAGCTCAGAGTTCATGGTCGCGAGCATTAGACAGGACACATCTAATGCGTCTTCTTGATGCTTCTTATAAGCATCTTTGTCAGCTCGTGGGGCATTGACAGGAGGAGCCTCCAGAATGGGCTGCTCCAGAACGTACAGTTTACGTTCCTGGGTGAGAACTATTCTCAAGTTCTTGTACTAGTCCAGGAAATTTGCTCCGTTGAGCTTGTCCTTCTCAAGAACAGATCGCAGGGAGAAAGTGTTCGTATTCGACGTCATGATTATCTACAACAGAAAAATGCAGAAAATAAATATCATATTCTTTTAAATCATTTAATTAGGCCTTTAACTAAATGATGCTCCCACTGAATTCTATAATTCATGTGGGACAAGATCCACATCATACTAACCCTTGAGTTAGCTTTGGCTAATACGCCCAAGACTTAGTATGATCGGTAGGTAACAATTTACCAATTACATCTCTATGCAACTCTTGTTTATAGGATCATTATCCGCAGTTATATTAAAACTTGAGTTAGCTTTGGCTAATACGCTCAAGAATTAATATAAATGTGATTTATGTCCTATCTTTCCAACCATTGGAAGTATGCCTATAGTTGTACTCGATCCAACCGAGTTAACTAGGAATACTCAATCTAATTGAATTTGTACTCGCCCATGCGTTGATAAGCGGGACCAAGATTGTCCCTCCGTACCCTACCAAGATAATATGTGTTGCTCTGCTTTGGCAGATTCAACAACACATGTAATCGAGGTAGTGATAGGTATCATGGCATGGTAGGCATTAGAGTTGACGCGATTTAGATCTAATCTAATCGTCGATGTGTATCAAATACGTGATAGATCCAATCTAATCGAGGGGTGCATCATGTGCACGACTTAGATCTAATCTAATCGTTAGGCACTAATTAATTACTTAATCATGCATCACATATACACAAGCAATTAATTAAATTTATTTGTGATTAGTCATGGCCCTACTACGATCTTCTCAAGCCAATGAGAAGATCGGATGGTCAACCTAGGGTCAACAGCTTCTCAAGCTCCTCCCTTTGACCACCTTGTGTTGCTCGCGCCCTCCTCGTAACTCCGTCTCGTGTGGACCTTCCACGACTCCAATTTTGTACATTATAATTTTGAAACTCGAGTTACATTCGAGTCTAAACTAATTTACAACAAGATTACAAAATAGAGAAAGACACGACGCGCAGGTCGCGAATCAAATGTACAACACACACAACACAAATGACGGCGCACAGGCCGTAATATGAATTACAACACAAATCCAATTAGATTGGGTCTTTTTGGACCATGACTATCACAAAATATACATAATTCTAAATTATATAATTTCCATAATTTTCTGTAATTTTAATACTAATTTTTACAATTTTTACGAGTAAAATTTCCCGGCGGTTCCGTTTAGCGATTTTCGGACGCAATCGCAGAACGAATTCCCTTGCTGGGCCAGGGGCAGCGCCCCTACCCGCGATCTAACCATCGCGAGGGTTCCTTAGCGATCCTACAGCACCTTAGTCCGCTGTCCCAAAAATTTTGGGGCGAAACCTTGCCGTTTCGAAAAAATCTTCTCGGTAGTCGAAGCCTACAAGTGTCGTAACACTTGTGCTTCGCTTCTACGAGAAAAATACCCATAAAAACTCTAAAAATTAGAAATTTACAGAATGTTACAGTACTAAATTTTTGTCATAAAAACAAAAACTAAACTCGTACAAGCTTCGCACGTGGCTCTAATACCACTGTTGGGTTTTTCGGGACGCGAAAACCGCTTTTTCGCGTCGCGGAAACCCCGAAACCACCCCCCCCCACCGTATTCGTGCGAAGAAAAATAGAAACAAAATACGAGTACGAGTTTCTAAAGTCTAAATCTACACTAGATAAGAGTGTTTCCCTCGATGCAATGCCCTTCGCTATCCTGCTAGTCCAACGGTTTGCCGGATCTCAAGATTGTCAAAGTAGACAACCCTCTAGAAGTATCCACAGGAACAAAATTGGGTGGAGGGGACCAAACAAAGGTGTGCTAGCACCTAGGGTGTCCGACCAAGAGAGGAGAGGGAGAGCAAGAAGAGAGCAAGAGGAAGAAGATGATGTAATTGACACTTGAATGAAAAATGAATTCATTCCCTTCACAAAAGTGGCCGGCCACTTTCACAAAAGTGTAACCCCCATTTTGCATTAAGTGTGGCCATTAAAGAGATTTGTAACCTCCATGAGGTGGCACACACATGTGCTAAACATGATGATGTGGCACCTCATCATTGGCCACTTAATGCCAAGTCACAAATGATGTGGCATAAAGTCAAGTCAAACTTGACTCTTCCTCTTCCTCTCAAGTCAAGTCAAACTTGACTTAATCTCTCTCATGGTTGATCTAATCCAACCATTTAATTCAAGCCAATTTAATATAATGAATCTAATTCATTTAATTAAATTGATTCAATGAGTCATAATCTAAATTAGACTCATTGAACACATGAATCAACTTGAGTCCAACTCAATTAGCCCAATTAGGATTACTCTTAATCCAATTTGATTCATCAAATGAATCTAATCCTTTAGATTCATCATATGAACCTAATCTCCATCTAATTGTCCTTAGTGTGTGACCCTATAGGTTCTTGTAATGTTGGCAATGCCCCTAAACCCATTTAGGAGCATAAGTAATGAGCGGTATCTAGCAACACATCATTACTACCCAAGTTACAAGAATGTTGAGATCCAACATCACCTTGTGACTACTAATTGTGACTCCTCACAATATATGACAAGTGTCCTTCTATCCTAGACATCTAGATTGATCAATGTGAGGCATAGACCGTGTCATCCTCTAATCAATCTAAATCTTGAACTCCAAGTAGACTCACTCGATCAAATGAGCTCAATATCTCATATTGACTCATTTGGGCATGGCCATGCACTTTGTGGTCTCACTCTATCAAGAATATTGATGTCGCTCCCATCATATAGGAGGGATAGATCCCATCTACATCACTCACATCCCTCTACATAATTCGTTGCATACCCAGTAATCGCCTTTATAGTCCACCCAGTTATGAGTGACGTTTGACGAAACCAAAGTACATAACTCCTTATGTAGGGATCCATGGTGACTTCAGGTCCAAGGACTAGTAGTCATACTAATAGCCACATGAGAAAGTATATGACACTCATATAACGATCCATGATACTTTCTCATGGCGGGTCATTCAGTATACATTCTCCAATGCATACCCATGTGTCAACTTGATATCTCTATATCCATGACTTGTGAGATCAAGTCATCGAGTTGACCTACATGCTAGTCTTATTGCATTAACATTGTCCCTGAATGTTAATACTCGACTATGAATGATTAAGAGTAGTGTTCCCTATATCATCTCACTATCAGTTCAACTAACCGATTGATATAGGTGAGAACCTTCTACTCAAGGACGTTATTATACTTAGTTTATTTGGCACTAATACAAGTAAGTATAATAACCAAAAAACAAATGTCTTTATTTATATAAGAATATGATACAATAAGTCCATAATATAATCATCAAATGATTGGCTCTAGGGCTCTAACTAACACATGGTACTATAGCAGAGGTCAACTTAACCAATCCATCTTCTACTTGATTCTCAGATCGAGGAACCTTTTGAATATTTACTTCTTGAAACTGAGACTTCAACTTATCAAATGCTTCAGCATATAACCTGAGCCTGTCATTATTAATTTCAAAATTACCTGATAGTTGTTGGGCTGCCAATTGAGAATCAGAATAGATAAGGACTCGAGCCGCCCCTATATGTCGGGCAGCCTGCAATCCTGCTATGAAGGCTTCATATTCTGCTTCATTATTAGTAGCTCTATAATTCAATCTGATAGAGAGTTGAAGTCTATCTTCTCTTGGAGATATAAGAATAACACCAATTCCGCTACCTTGTCCAGTTGAGGAGTCATCTACATAAACTTTCCAAATGTTTTCTTCCTCTGGGCCTTGAACTTCTATAATGAAGTCTGCTTGAGCTTGAGCCTTGATGGTCGAGCGAGGATGATATTGAATATCATATTCTCCAAGTTCAGTCGTCCATTTGATCAACCGACCTGATGCCTCTAGGTTGAGTAACACCCGTCCGAGAGTACTGTTGGTTAATACAATAATCTCATGTGCTAAGAAATATGGGTGCAACCTCCGAGCGGTGAAAACTAGTGCATAAGCCAATTTCTCTAGCGTAGTATATCTACACTCAGCTCCTTTCAATAAATGGCTGGAAAAATATACAGGTTGTTGTTCTTTTCCTTCTTGTCTGACTAATACAGAGCCTACGGCGTTTTCATTAGCCGAAAAATATACCCAAAGGGTCTCCCCTACTATAGGCTTAGCTAATACAGGGAGAGTAGACAAATAATCTTTCAACTCTTGGAAAGCCTTATCACATTCTTCATTCCATTGAAATTTATTGGCTTTTCTGAGTATTTTAAAGAAATGGAAACTACGATCGGCCGACCTGGAAATGAACCTAGACAAGGCTGTAATCCGGCCGATCAATATTTGAGCTTCTCTTATGTTGCGCGGCAGCTCCATGTTCTGAAGTGCCTTGACTTTGCTCGGGTTGACTTCTATTCCTCGTTTTAACACCATATATCCCAGGAATTTTCCACCCTTCACTCCAAATAGACATTTGCTCAGATTTAACTTGAGCCCATATTGTCTTAACGTCTTGCAGGTCTCCTCTACATCCCTGCACAGATCAACAGCTTGAAGAGATTTAATTAAGATATCATCAACATATACTTCCATATTTCTCCCTATCTGCTTCTGAAAAACCTTATTCATAAGCCTTTGATAAGTTGCTCCTGTATTTTTTAGTCTGAAGGGCATAACATTATAACAATAAGTACCTTCAGATGTTATAAAACTGACCTTTTCTTGATCTTCTTTAGCTAAGGGAACCTGATGATAGCCTTGATAAGCGTCTAGCATAGAGATGTACTCGCATCCAGCAGTGGAGTCTACCAATTGATCGATCCTAGGTAATGGATAATAATCTTTTGGGCAAGCTTTGTTGAGATCCCGAAAATCAATGCATACTCGCCATTTATTTCCCGGCTTAGAGACTAACACCACATTAGCTAACCAGCTAGGGAATTGTACCTCTCTGATGTAACCAACCTCTATAAGTTTAGTTATTTCTTCTTTGATGATTTGGTTCTGTTCCACGCTAAAATTCCTCTTTCTTTGCATGACCGAGCGGGCATCTGGGAAGACATGTAAGGAATGCTCCATGACTGCAAGAGAAACGCCCGAGACATCTTTGGGCGTCCAAGCAAATACATTATTATTCTTCTTCAGGCACTGTACCAGTTCGGCTTTCAGAGTGAGATCAAGATCAGCCGCAATATATGTAGTAGCTTCAGGCCGACCGGTCTGGATCTGAACTTCTTCCTTTTCTTCATAAACTAAAACAGGCTGCTTCTCTTGAATGACATGAACTTCCATTCTTTGAATTTTTTGGGCGGTGTTAGCTTCAGCCCGAACTATTTCTACATAACATTTTCGGGCTTTCGTATGATCACCTCGCACCTCTCCAACTTGGTCACCAATAGGGAATTTAATTTTCTGACAGAAAGAGAAACAATCGCCCTGAACTCGTTCAAGGCAGGTCGACCCAGTATCACATTATAAGAGGATGGGGCGTTTACCACCATGAAATAAGATCTCCTTGTTCTCATCAGAGGCTCCTCTCCTAGAGATATGACCAACTTTATTTGTCCCAGCGGTTGCACTTCATTGCCTGTGAATCCATATAGAGGAGTGACCATCTGTTGAAGTTCACTCGGGTCAATTTGTAATTGATCGAAAGCCTTCTTGAATATAATATTGACAGAGCTGCCTGTGTCTATGAAGGTACGAGAAATAGCATAGTTGGCTATCACTGCTTTAATGATTAAGGCACCATCATGGGGTATATCTACCCCTTCGAGATCTCTAGGTCCAAAACTTATCTCAGGATCGGCCGCTCGCTCCATGCTACATCCCATGGCATGAATTTCCAGTCTTCGGCCATGTGCTTTCCAGGCCCTATTAGAATCCCCATCAGTGGGTCCGCCCGCGATTATATTGATATTGCCCCGAGCAGCATTACTCCTATTTTCTTCCTGTAGAGTCGTCATAGCTTCGGAAGGAGCTTTTTTCGACACTTGGCTTGTACCGACCGGGGTCGGCAATGTGTCCTGCCAAGGCTCGACTGGGTGATATTCCAGTTTGAGCGGGCTTTGCTGCCTGGGGTATTGTTGTCAATAATAATTTTACCTCTGATAACGCTTCCTGTTAGCTCGTTTATTTCTTAAAACAAAACAGTCTTCAGTATGATGATTGCTAGTTTTATGATAAGTGTACCATCTCCTTGGTGCCTCTGGCTGTATCTCCACGTGTTGTACGGCTTGTGGACGATATTCTGGTTGACGGTGAGGCAAATGAGTTGCTCTAGGCCCTCTTGGTGGAGGAACAGGGGCCGGAGCTTTCTCCTTAACCGGGATGGGAGAAGAGGTAACACCCTCCTTTCTACGGGCGGCTTGAGCTTCTTCCACATTATGAATTCAGTAGCACGCTCAATCAAGGAATCAAAATTAACAAGAGGATTTCTCACTAAGTCTTTAAAGAAATCATTATCATTTAAACCCTGAGAGAAAGCGCTTACTAGAATTTCAGTGATAGCATTAGGTACATCGATAGCTACCTGATTGAACCTTTTGATGTAGGCTCGGATGGACTCTTTGGATGCTTGCTTAATTGAAAATAGACTCCAAGGAGTCTTATGATACCTCTTATTGCTGGAGAAATGGTGTAGAAAAACCTTCTTGAAGTCTTTAAATTTTCGAATAGACTTCTCTGGCAATCTTTTGAACCAGCGTTTTGCAGCTCCTCCGAGGGTAGTAAGGAACATCCGACATTTCACCCCATCCGAGAATTGTTGTAATAATGCTACATTTTTAAATTTCAATAAATGATCTTCTGGATCTGTCGTTCCAGTGTACTCACCGATCTGAAGATTTTGATACCGCTTAGGAAGCGGATCATCCAGTACATTCTGAGAGAATGGGGAGATGACTTTCTCTGGTGAGCTATCAGTAGTTATCATTTTGATCTTACGCTTTTCTCTGTCTGTGCTTCGCCAGAGGATTCCTGAAACACAGGCCTCCTACCCCCCTGCTCCATGGGAGTACGAAGAAAGGCTCGTGGACATCTTGTTGGGGAAACAGCAACTGGGGGAAAATACGCATGTTCCTCCTCTTCTGGTTCTTTTCCTTTTCGATACTCAGTAGTTGAAATAGCCAGATTATGAGCTGTCGGTAGAGTAGCTCCAGTGTGAGCTTGAAGTTGTTGTTGTTGTTGTTGTAAGGCTTTTTGTACGTGAGAATTGATGAGGAAATCCAGATCTTCTCGACTAATGGTGAGTAGGTTTGATTTTCCGGCCTCTTCCATCTTGTAGTCTCAGATCCATGTGAAGTAACCACAGACGGCGCCAAATTTGTTCTTGTCTGAGAAGCTATATAAGATGGAGATCCGGTAGAAATAAACCCGCCACCGCTGAAGAATAATGCCTAGAGAATGTCGATCCGAGAAACCCAAAGCGGATCCAAGAAGATGAAGCCACAAGAATGTCCTCTCGATGCAAGATACCAATGGCGATGAAGAGATCCAATCGAAGAACACCCAGATTCGAAGCTCCCATGGCTTCCTGTGCACAAGAGACCAACCAACATTACCGTCAGTGACTTAAGACCGGGGTGGGAATCCCTGGCTAGGCCCTCCGATGCTCAAGTCAGTGATCTTTCTTGGTGTGGAAGAAGGAGGAAGAAGATGAACAGTAGTTGAAAAATTAGGGTTATGAATGTGCACAATGATGTGAACTTACCTTGCCAACGGAGAGGATTCCCCCTTTTATACCACTTCATATAACCTCTGTAGTCATGAAGTGGACCCCGGTTTGTTAGAGTTTGTTATGAGATGATGTCAGCTGCGTACTTGTGGTGAATGACTTTTAAGGAATCTTTCTTATACCCCAGATGTACCTTCTTTGTCGTTTAGCACCTGCAAAACAATCTAAAAACACATTTTCTGCCAAAATATATAATACCTGTTATATAATTGTTGGGTTTTTCGGGCCGCGAAAATCATTTTTTCGCGTCGCGGAAACCCCGAATCACCCTAGCCAACGGATCTCGTGCGAAGAAAAGATTTCAAAACAAAATTAGGAGTACGAGTTTCTACTTAGATCTACTCCTAGATCTACATGAAAAGAGTTATACCTTCGGTGCGTGCCCTTTGCGTATCACGCTCGTTCAAAATGCCGGATCTCAAGAGTATGAAGATAGATACTCCTTTAGAAGTATCCACACGGACTCGTAGGTGGAGAAAAACACACAAAGAGGTGTGCTAGCACCTATGTGTGGTTCGGCCAAGTTGAGGAGGAGAGGGAGAGGGAGAGAGCTCCAAGAGGAAGAAGAAGGAATAATGCACTTGGATGAGGAAAATCAATTCCATTCCCATTCAAAAGTGGCCGGCCACTTTCAAAGTGTAACTCCCAAAAATTGCATTAAGTGCAATTAATGTGAAGCTATTAAAGAAAATGGCTTTGTAACTTCCATGAGGTGGCACCCATGATGATGTGGAGTAACATCATTGGTCCACATCAATGCCAACTCACTAATGAGGTGGCATAAAGTCAAGTCAAACTTGACCTTTTATCTTCCTCTCAAGTCAAGTCAAACTTGACCAAATCTCTTCCATGGTTGATCTAATCTAACCATTTGATTCAAGCCAACTTAATATAATGAATCTAATTCATTAAATTAAGTTGATTTAATGAGTCATAATCTAAATTAGACTCATTGAATACATGAATCCACTTGAGTCCAACTCAAGTTAGCCCAATTAGGATTACTCTTAATCCAATTTGATTCATCAAATGAATTTAATCCTCTTGGTTCATCATATGAACCTAATCTCCATCTAATTATCCTTAGTGTGTGACCCTATAGGTTCTTGTAACGTTGGCAATGCCCTAAACCCATTTAGGAGCATAAGTAATGAGCGGTATCTAGCAACACATCATTACTACCCAATTTACAAGAATGTTGAGATCCAACATCACTTTGTGACTAATAATTGTGACTCCTCACAATATATGACAAGTGTCCTTCTATCCTAGACATCTAGATTGATCAATATGAGGCATAGACAGTGTCATCCTCTAATCAATCTAAATCTTGAACTCCAAGTAGACACACTAAATCAAATGAGCTCAATATCCTATATTGACTCATTTGGGCATGGTCATGCACTTCGTGGTCTCACTCTATCAAGAATACCGATGTCACTCCCGTCATATAGGAGGGATAGATCCCATCTACATCACTCACATCCCTCCACATAATTTGTTACATACCCAGTAATCGCCTTTATAGTCCACCCAGTTACGGGTGACGTTTGACGAAACTAAAGTACATAACTCCTTATGTAGGGAACCATGGTGACTTCAGGTCTAAGGACTAGTAGTCATACTAATAGCCACATGAGAAAGTATATGACACTCATATAACGATCCATGATACTTTCTCATGGCGGGTCATTCAGTATACATTCTCCAATGCATACCCAATTGTCAACTTGATATCTCTATATCCATAACTTGTGAGATCAAGTCATCGAGTTGACCTACATGCTTGTCTTATTGCATTAACATTGTCCCTGAATGTTAATACTCGACTAGGAATGATTAAGAGTAATGTTCCCTATATCATCTCACTATCGGTTCAACTAACCGATTGATATAGGTGAGAACCGTCTACTCAAGGACGTTATTATACTTAGTTTATTTTGCACCAATACAAGTAAGTATAATAACCAAAATCCAAATGCCTTTATTTATATAGAATATGATACAATAAGTCCAAAATACAATCATCAAATGATTGACTCTAGGGCTCTAGCTAACAATAATCACATATTGCAGATATCTTCATTAATTATTTTACCTCTATCCTATCTCATGAGTCCCTTTAAAGTGTTTCTATTGTTTCTTCTCGCCCCTCCTGCTTCTATTATATTATGGATAGCTCAATATACCAATGTTCCTTGTATCGATCGAAGTTAGTCGTAACTAGGTTTAGTTAATGATTATTATTCCTCATGAGGCTTCTGTCCGCGCCCTTCTATGTTAATTATCCTAGCTAGCCCTAGGCTATATTTTATCAAGTATCTTTCCAAGGTATTGGTCAACCGGCCGGTATTGGCTTTTCTTCTTAAAGGCATGTCTAGATCGATATTGACCTACCTCCTTAAAGACGTATCCCGGCCGATATTGGCCTTCCTTCCTGAAGGCGCATCCCGGCTGATATTAACATACCTCCTTTGAGATATATGCTGATCGATGTGGGTCTACCTCCTTGGAGGCATATCCCTACCGATGTTAGTCTTCCTTCCTGAAAGTATGTCTCGATCGATATTGGTCTACCTCCTTAAAGACGTATCCCGGTCGATATTAGCCTTCCTTCTTGGAGACATATCTCACTCGATATTGGCCTACTTCCTTTGAGGTATATTCCGGCTAGCATACCTCCTTTGAGGTATAAGCTAATTGATGTGGGTCTGCCTCCTTGGAGGAATATCCTAGCCGATATTGGCCTTCCTTCCCGAAGGTGTATCCCGGCCGATATTGACCCTCCTTCCTGAAAGTATGTCTCGATCGATATTGGCTTTCCTTCCTGAAGGCGTATCCCGGCCGATATTAACATACCTCCTTTGAGGTATATGCTAATTGATGTGGGTCTGCCTCCTTGGAGGCATATCCCAACCGATATTGACCTTCCTTCCCGAAGGTGTATCCCGGCTGATATTGACCCTCCTTCCTGAAAGTATGTCTCGATCGATATTGGCTTTCCTTCCTGAAGGCGTATCCCGGCCAATATTAACATACCTCCTTTGAGGTATATGCTAATTGATGTGGGTCTTCCTCCTTGGAGGCATATCCCAGCCGATATTGGCCTTCCTTCTCGAAGGTGTATCCCGGCCGATATTGACCCTCCTTCCTGAAAGTATGTCTCGATCGATATTGGCTTTCCTTCCTGAAGGCGTATCCCGGCCGATATTAACCTTCCTTCTCCGTTTGATTATCTCCTTTCCCTTCCTTATCGGGGACCCATGAAACCTAACCCATATTAGTAGCCATTGGTGTATTAATAATTTTTGAGTTTTCCATTCCAAATATTTTTTAATTAACTCCTTAGCATATTTAGTTTGATAAATGTAAATTCCATCTTTGGTTTGTTTAATTTGTAACCCTAAGAAAAAGTTTAGTTCACCTACCAGACTCATTTCAAATTCATCTTCCATTAATTTGGTAAATTCTTTTAAAAATTTGGAGTTGGTTGATCCAAAAATTATATCGTCTATGTAAATTTGGGCTATAAAAATATCTTTTTCTAAGGTTTTTACAAAGAGGGTTGGATTTATTTGACCTTGGTTGAACCCTTTTGATATTACATAATTGGACAAACATTTATACCAAGCCCTAGGAGCTTGTTTTAGTCCATATAATGCCTTTTTTAGTCTAAAGACATGACTTGGATGTTCTAAGTCCTCAAATCCTAGGGGTTGACCTACATATACCTCTTATTTAATAAATCCATTTAAAAATATGCATTTCACGTCCATTTGTTATAGTTTGAATCCTTTGTGTGCTACATAGGCCAACAACATCCTAATGGATTCAAGTCTAGCTACAGGGGCATAGGTCTCATCATAGTCTAACCCTTCTACTTGGTTGAACCCTTTGGCTAATAATCTAGCTTTGTTTCTAATTATATTGCCCTGATCATCTAATTTGTTCCTAAAAACCCATTTAGTATCAATTATTGTCTTGTTAATGGGTTTAGGTACTAATTCCCAGACTTGATTTCTTTCAAATTGGGCTAACTCTTCCTGCATTGCTAAGATCCAGTCTGGGTCTGGTAGGGCTTCATCTACAATTTTGGGTTCAATCTTGGAAATAAGGGATATTTGGCTTAGGTTCCTATAGAATGACCTTGTTCTAACTCCTATAGTTGGATCACCCAAGATTTGGTCAGATGGGTGATTTGTACTTGTTCTAGTTGGCCTTATATTTGGGTTAGTAATTGGTTCTTGAGAGTCACTAGGTTTAAGTGTGTTTTCTTCATCTTCTATATTTCTTGAGTTAGCATTTTTTGTATTATTTTCATTTATTGTAGTAGGTAGTTTATTTTCTTCATCAAATATTACATTTGTTGTTTCTTCAACTTTTAGAGTATTTTTGTTATAAACTCTATATGTCCTACTGGTTGTTGAGTACCCTAAAAATATTCCTGGGGTTGTTTTTTATGAAAATTTTTCTAAGTAATCTTTGGTGTTTAAGATGAATACTTTACACCCAAATACATTTAAATAGTTTAAGTTAGGGATTTTATTATAATATATTTCATAGGGTATTTTATTCTAAAATTTGTTAATTAGAATTCTGTTTTGTATATAATAGGCTGTGTTAATTGCTTCAGCCCAGAATTGATTAGATAAATTGTATTCGTTTAATATGGTTCTAGCGGCTTCTTGTAGGGTTCTGTTTTTACGTTCTACTAGACCATTTTGTTGGGAGGTTCTAGGGAAAGAGTATTTATGTTGATATCCATTAATTTCACAAAATTCAATAAACTTATGATTTTCAAATTCTCCCCCATGGTCACTTCTTATTCTTTTTATCTATGTGTCTTTTTCATTTCCTATTATGTTACAAAAAGTCTTAAATACTTCAAAAGTTTCATCTTTAGTTTTTATAAATTTTACCCAAGTAAATCTTGAGTAGTCATCGATTATTACTAAGCAATATTGATTTTTGCTTAGTGACTTAGCTCCGTGTGAATCAAACAAGTCTAGGTGAAGGAGCTCAAATATTGAAGCAGTTTTGTTTAGATTGATTAACTTATGGTTTGACTTGGTTTGTTTTCCTTATTGACAGGCATCACAGATTAAATTTTCAATAAATTTTAATTTGGGCAGACCTCTAACTAGAACATTTTGACTCATTTTTGAAATGAGTCTAGTATGAGTGTGACCCAGTCTCCTGTGTCACAACTCAGTTTCCTTTTGTTGTGTTAGGAGACACTTTATTGAGGAAGTTGATAATTAATTGTGTAGACATTGTTTCTCTTAACGCCCTTAAGTGTGACTACAGGGTTATCAATATTTTTAACTATACACCCAGATTTGGTAAAGTTTACTGAATAACCACTATCACATAACTGACTTATACTGAGTAAGTTAAAGTTAAAATTTTCAACTAATAATACTTTTTGAATAATAAAATCGGAGCTGAGTTCGATGTTACCTCTTCCGATTACCTTAAGTTTACCATCGTTGCCGAATGCAACAGATCCTAAATTCTTTAGTTTGAGCTTTGTGAACTTCAGTCTATCTCCAGTCATATGTCTAGAGCATCCACTATCCAACATCCATTAATCCAATTCTTTATGTTCCTACACATAAAGTATTTGAATTGGAATCTGTTTAATGGGAAAGATAGTTTGAATGAAGTTAGCTCCCTAATTTTCCATCTCACCCAATCTAGGTTTCCTATCAGATATCCCTTATGAGTGATCGTGAGATGGTTAGATTATCAAGTTGTTTTGACTAAGTTAATTAGGTTGATGAGTCAAGTTTGTTAATTTGATTAAGTTAATTTGATTAGTTATGTTCGAATGATTTGACTTACGTGAAAAAAAAATTAAAATAATTTTAAAATAAGTTTTAAAAGAATATTTTTAAATAATTTTTTAAAAGAGCTTTAAATAAGTTTAATATAAATAAGTTTTTAAAACAATTTTTAAATATGTTTTTAAAAGAATTTTTAAATAAGTTTTAAAAGAATTTTTAAAATAAGTTTTTAAAAGAGTTTTTAAAATAAGTTTTTAATTAATTTAATTTGATTTTAATTAATTTAATTTAATCCTTAGTCATCTCACCCGATTTAGATTTTTCAATCAGGGAATCCTATAATTTTGTGAGATGAATTAGGTTCAATTATAGGGTTTTGTTTAACTTTATGTTAGATTTAGGTTTAGCTTTGGGTTCAACAAATAGGCATTCTTCAGATAAACTTGTGGGCTATGGTGAGTCACTTGGATATCATTAGAGTAACCATGCCTTCGAGGTTTTCCAAATAGTCCTATCCACTGAACTTAGTACAAAACCTTGGTCTAACTAGTTAGGATCCATAAAGGGTAGCTTCGGTTAGTTCCACTTAGCCAAATGCACCAGGTCGAAGCCATATCTTCCTATACATGCATGTATAGACTAAGCTTCCCTAACGTATTATCATCCAAAATTTCACCAATACCATAGGTCAAATTAAACTTGTTCCCTTTCTAATTAGTCCTAATTATTCTTCCGTGTAGGTTATCTTTGGATTACCTTGCTGGGTAGGTTAGTTTTGGAGGTGTCATCTATTCTGGAGCCTCCTCCTACATTATTGATAATTTTATAAATTAGATTTGTCTTATATTCCTTTAATGGTTCATTAATATTTTTTTATTATTTTAATTTTTATTTATTTATTAAGATGTTTTTTCTATTTGCTCCCACTGGATCATAACCTCGATATGGTCCATCAAGGTAGTGTACTTGATCCTTAGGGACGTAATATTGACCAAGTCCAACTTGATTAACTAAGTTGGACTTAGGTACCCATGCTTGGTCTATTTTACTATTCGGTCTATTTACTAAAGATAAATAAGATTGAAATTACCTTTTTGCTTTGAATCCTAATACGGATTGATTGTAAACGACTTTCTATTTTCCAAGAATCAAGTCAAGATTCTTGGAACTCAGTGTAAACTGTTCCAATGCAATTTTCAAATCCTGGACTTGACTTTTCAGGCTGGAATTCTCTTCCTCAAGTTTTTGGACTTGAGTTGAGGTTCCAGTCTGAACTGGGTCAGTCAAGGATTCAGTATTAGTCGCTTGTTTAAGGGATGTTACCTCCTTTAGAAGCGACTTGATCCAAACATCGGACTTAGCTACTTTACGCATTAAATAATTAATTAAATTATATAAGCGATATTTACTTACAGAGGGGTTTGACCTTTCGAAAACGGATACAGATCCGTGACTTTTCTCGGACTTGGCTTCTGATTCAGCCTCGCTTCCAAATTCGTTGGTGTAGTCCCGAGAAAGCTTGCCTGCTCGAGTTCTTTGTCGTCGGATTCCTCGAAAGAAGACTCGTCCCACGTCGCCTTCAATGCCTTCTTCCTTTTTAGTTTCTTCGGATCCTTCTGGTTCAGGCACTTCACCTTGATGTGCCTATTCTGATTGCATCCGTAGCATGTCACCTCAAACTTTACCTTTGCTTGGGCCTCCTTGGATTGAATTTCTTTTTTGAGGTCCTTCTTGTTGAAGCCTTTCATTTTCTTGTAGAGCTTCCTCACCAGGTTGACTAGTTCGGCAGTGAGTTCATCGTCGTCGTTGTCTGAATTCGGTTCTTCTTCTGATTCTGGTTCGGTTCTGAGCTTTGATTTTGACTCGCGTGCTTTTCCTGTACCTACAATCAAAGCCAAAACTTTCTCGGCCGGACGTGAGTTAATCTATTCATGAAGTTCAAACTCAGCAAACAATTCATCTAATTTAATAATAGAAAGGTCCTTAGAGACCTTGTAGGCATCTACCATGGATGCCCATAAGGTATTCCTCGGAAAGTCATTTAAGGAATACCTGATTACATCCCTGTTGTCTACCTTTTGCCCGATCCCATGTAGACCATTGAGTAGATCTTGTATCCGAGCATGGAGTTGGGTAGCCGTCTCACCTTCCTGCAATTTAATATTATATAACTTATTAAATATTAAGTCTCTTTTACTTACCTTGGTGTTGGACGTTCCTTCATGAAGCTCGATCAGCTTCTCCCACAATTCCTTGGCACTGGAGAAAGGGCCGACGCTGTTGAGCTCCTCTTTTGTTAGTCCACACTGGAGGGTGCAAGTTGCTCTGGCATTTGCTTCCACCTTTTTTATTAATGTTGGATCCCAATTTTCGCAGGGTATTGGTTTGTCATCTTCGTCAGTCGGTAGTTCAAATCTAGTCTTGACGATCATCCACATCTCGAACTGGATCTTCAGGAAAATTTCCATTCTGCCCTTCCAGTAACCGAAGTCTTCTCCAGTGAAGAGCGGGGGGTGGACAGTGCTGTAGTCTTCTTGTTGGGCCATTTAGAGGATATGCACAAAACAAACAAGCAAAAGGAATATCCCAGGACTTGATCCTGGATTAGTAGTGCGGGATGTATTATATAAAAAAAATGAACTCGACTGGTGCTGCACCAACTTCGAGCAAAAAATGACTCAATAAAAAAATAGATTAGAATATAGCAACGGTATTAATTCCAATTGACTTCGAAAATTGAAAACACCACGAAAAACTTGCTTGATTGGTGGTTGTACCAAATCAAAGCTACTCCGCTCTGATACCAATTGTTGGATCGAGACCGCGCTAGAGGGGGGGTGAATAGCACTCGTGGCTTTCACACGTTTCAGATTCGTAAAACTATTGAGTTAAAGCAGCGGAAATAAAAAGAGAACAAACGCGAACACAAGTATTTACTTGGTTTGGAGCTTGTGGCGACACATACTCCAAGGCCCACGATCGTTGATCATTTTCAGTAATACATCCCACATCAGTTTTTGGTATTACAACTGAAGTACAATAAGGATTACAATTAAATAAACTAAAAAATAATATCGACAACAAAAGATTGAAGAATTGCAGCTCCGAGTCGTCGGTAACTTGTGGTAGCACTTCTGGGTCGACTTGTTAGCAGCACATAGGATAAAGGTAGCTTCAGAATTGATTATCTTGCTGCTGCCTCGAGACCTGCTTAAATACTTTGTTGAGGGCACCCCCATGCCCCATGGAGGCGCCTCCAACCCCAATTTTTATCCCGTAATCCTCACTATCGATGAGCTCTCGCTGTTGCCTCTTATCCACCTGAGGGCGCCCCCAATGCCCCATGGAGGCGCCTCCAAGAAGCAGTCCATGGCGCCTCCACTGTCCTCTAAGGCGCCTCTAAGCTCACTTCGCAAACAGCTCCAGCCTTGCACCCGAGGCGCCTCGGACACTGTTCACCCGAGGCTTAGCTTGTTCCTTTTGTACCTACAAGACAAGTTAGTACCAACAACATACTCTCAAGACAATGTTAGAACAAATATAAGCATGATAAATCAAGTGATCGACAGTCATCGGACTGTCAGGGATTAACTTCGAATTTCCCACCGGAAACCCTTGGTCGACTCGACGCCTACTGTTCCCTCTGCGGGGAACGCGTCCTCACCTACTCCCCTCAGGAGAGATTACCTGATGCCAGTTCGGTCCTCCAGACTGACTGGACTTTTTACCTAGGGTTACCACTCCCTAGGACCTACGGTTACCGCCCCCTATGACTTTTCTCCACCTAGGGTTACCAACCCCTAGGACCTAAGGTTGGTAGCCCCTAGTGTTAGTTAGAGCCCTAGAGCCAATCATTTGATGATTGTATGGACTCATGTATATCATATTCTTCTATATTAATAAAGGCTTTTATTTGGTTATTATACTTATTTATATTAGTGCCAAATAGACTAAGTATAATAGCGTCCTTGAGTAGAAGGTTCATACCTATATCAATCGATTAGCTGAATCGATAGTGAGATGATATAGGGAACACTACTCTAAAATCATTCCTGATCGAGTATTAGCATTCAGGGACAATGTTAATACAATCAGACTAGCATGTAGGTCAGCTCGATGACTTGATCTCACAAGTCATGGATATAGAGATATCAAGCTGACACATGGGTATGCATTAGAGAATGTATACTGAATGACCCGCCATGAGAAAGTATCATGGATCGTTATATGAGTGTCATATACTTTCTCATGTGGCTATTAGTATGACTATTAGTCCTTAGACCTGAAGTCACCATGGATCCCTACATAATGAGTTATGTACTTTAGTTTCGTCAAACGTCACCCGTAACTGGGTGGACTATAAAGGCGATTACTGGGTATATAACGAATTATGTAGAGGGATGTGAGTGATGTAGATGGGATCTATCCCTCCCATATGACGGGAGCGACATCGGTATTCTTGATAGAGTGAGACCACTAAGTTCATGGCCATGCCCAAATGAGTCAACATTAGATGTTGAGCTCATTTGATCGAGTGAGTCTACTTGGAGTTCAAGATTTAGATTGATTAGACGATGACACGGTCTATGCCTCACATTGATCAATCTAGATGTCTAGGATAGAAGGACACTTGTCATTATTTTGTGAGTAGTCACAATTGGTAGTCACAAGGTGATGTCGGATCTCGACATTCTTGTAACTTGGGTAGTAATGATGTGTTGCTAGATACCGCTCATTACTTATGCTCCTAAATGGGTTTAGGGCATTGCCAACGTTACAAGAACCTATAGGGTCACACACTTAGGACAATTAGGTGGAGATTAGGTTCATATGATGAACCAAGAGGATTAGATTCATTTGATGAATCAAATTGGATTAAGAGTAATCCTAATTGGGCTAACTTAAGTTCGACTCAACTTGATTCATGTGTTAAATGAGTCTAATTTAGATTTTGACTCATTGAATCAATTTAATTTAATGAATTAGATTCATTATATTAAGTTGGCTCGAATCAAATGGTTGGATTAGATCCACCATGGTAGAGATTGAGTCAAGTTTGACTTGACATGAGAAGGAAGACCAAAGGTCAATTTTGACTTGACCTTTTGCCACCTCATTGGTGAATTGACATTAGGTGGACCAATAATGATGTTCCACATCATCATAGGTGCCACCTCATGGAAGTGACAAAGCCACTCTCTTAATGGTTTCATATTAATTGCAATTAATGCAATTAATGTGATTTTATGGTTTCATATTAATTGCAATTAATGCAATTAATGTGAATTTTGAAAAGTGGCCGGCCACTTGGTTTTGGGTGATGAAATTCATTTTTCATTCACTTGTGTGCCTCTTCCTCCTTCTCCCTCTCAAGCTCTCCCTCTCCCTCTCCTCCCTTGGCCGAACCACATAGGTGCTAGCACACCTTGGTTTTGGTCATCTCCATCTAGTGTGTCCGTGTGGATACTTCTAGAGGACCGGCGCTTGACGGTCTTGAGATCCGGCATCATTTGGACGAGCGGGAACGCGAAGGGCATCGCATCAAAGGTATAAATGGTTTATCCTTATGTAGATCTACTGTAGATTAAAGTTTTCAAACTCGTACTCGTATTTTCGTTCGGTTTTACCTTGCACGAGATCCGTGGCTTGGGCGATTCGGGGTTTCCGCGGCCCGAAAAACCCAACAGTGGTATCAGAGCCACGTGCAAGGCTTGTACGAGTTTGTTTTTATTTTTATGAAAAATAAAACCTTCTGTGATTTTCTGTAAAAATTAGTTTTTTATGATTTTATGGGTAATTTTTTCCGTAGAAGCGAAGCACAAGTGTCTCGGCACTTGTAGGCTTCGGCTACCGGAAAGACCTTTCAAAACCGGCTTCGTTTTGCCCCAAATCCATTTGGGACAGCGGGCTTGGGTGCCATTAGATGGAAAAGGAGCAACTCACGATGGTTAGATCGTGGGTAGGGGTACTTCCCCTAACCCCGCAAGGGGATTTGCTCCGCGATCGCACCCGAAATCGCTAAAAACGAACCCGTCGGGAAGATTTTTCCGAAACGGTAATGTCTCGGCCCAAATCGTTTTGGGACAGCGGGTTTAGGCGCTGTTGGATCGCAAAGGAACCCTCGCGATGGTTAGATCGCGGGTAGGGGCGCTGCCCCTGGGCCCCGCAAGGGGATCCGTTCCGCGATTGCGCTAAACGGGGCCGCCGGGAAATTTTACTTGTAAAAATTAATTTTAAAATTATAGAAAATTATGAAAATATATAATTTTGAATTATATATATTAATTTGTGATAGTCATGGCCCAAAGCCCAATATGATTGGTTGTGTTGTAATTCATAATACGGCCTGCGTGCCGTGATGTGTTTTCGCGTGTTGTATTTATTTTATTATTTGCGACCTGCGCATCGTGCCTCGTCTTTTATTCTTGTTGTAAATTAGATTTAGACTTGAATGTAACTCGAGTTTCAAATTGTAATGTACAAATTGGAGCGGTGGAGGGTCCACACGAGACGGAGTTCCGAGGCGGGCACGAGCAACACAAGGTGGTCAAAGGGAGGCGCTTGGAGAAGCTGTTGACCCTAGGTTGACCAATCGATCTTCTCATTGGCTTGAGAAGATCGTAGTAGGGCCATGACTAAATCACAAATAGATTAATTAATTAATTATTATGTATTTGATGCATGTTTAATAATTAATTAATTAATTAGTGCCTTAACGATTAGATTAGATCTAAGTCGTGCACATGATGCACCCTTGTGATTAGATTAGATCTAAGTCGTGCACAAGATGCATTCTTCTCGATTAGATTAGATCTAGATCAAACCAACTCTAAAATGCCTAACCGTGCCGTGATACCTATCACTACCTCGATCACATGTATTGTTGAATCTGCCAAAGCAGAGCAATACATATTATCTTGGTAGGGTACGGAGGGACAATTTTGGTCCCGTCTATCAACGCATGGGTGAATAAAAACTCAATTAGATTGAGTATTCATAGTTACTCGGTTGGATCGAGTCAACTATAGGCATTCTTCCAATAGTTGGAAAGATAGGTCAATATCACATCTATATTAACTCTCGGGCGCATTAGCCAAAGCTAACTCGAGTTTTAATATAAATACGGATATTGATTCTATTTACAAGAGTTGCATAGAGATGTAATTGGTAATCGTTACCTACCGATCATACTAAGCCTTGGGCGTATTAGCCAAAGCTAACTCAAGGGTTAGTATGATGTGGATCTTGTCCCACAAGAATTATAGAATTCAGTGGGAGCATCGTTTAATTAAAGGCCTAATTAAATGATTTTTAAAAGAATATGATATTATTTCTGCAAATTTTTATGTTGTAGATAACCATGACGTCAATTACGAACATTTTCTCTCTGCGATCTGTCCTTAAGAAGGACAAGCTCAACGGAGCAAATTTCCTGGACTGGAATATGAATAGTACGTTCTGGAGCAGCCCATTCCGGAGGCTCCTCCTGCCACTGCCACGCGAGCAGACCGAGATGCTTACAAGAAGCATCAAGATGACGCATTAGATGTGTCCTGTCTTATGCTCTTGACCATGAACTTTGAGCTTCAGAAGCAACATGAGTTGATGGGCACTTACGATATGGTTGAACATCTTTGTCACCTATATCAAGGACAAGCAAGACACTGGAAGAGGAACTCCAAAGAATACCTGGAAGATCTTAAGAAGAAGAGAAATAAGATTTCTACTTCAGGTATACATGTTATAGAAGTCAACCTCTCTATTTCTTCATTGTGGGTATTAGATACCGGATGTGCTTTGCACATTTGTACTAATGTACAAGCGCTGAGAAATAGCAGGGCATTGACGAAGGGTGAGATAGACCTACGAGTAGGCAATGGAGCACGAGTTGCTGCTATTGCTGTAGGAACTTATCATCTATCTCTGCCCTCTGGGCTAGTACTAGAATTAGACGATTGTTGTTATGTGCCTGCCTTGACAAAGAACATAATATCAGTTTCTTGTTTGGACAAGAGAGGATACTCGTTTATAATAAAGAACAAATGTTGTTCCGTCTTTTTAAACGATATGTTCTATTGTAGTGCACCTCTGATAAACGGACTCTACATTCTAGACCTAGAGAGCCCCGTCTATAACATTAGTACCAAGAGGTTCAAGTCAAATGACATGAACCAAACATACCTCTGGTACTGTCGCTTAGGTCATATAAATGACAAGCGCTTATCCTAGCTCCATAAGGATGGTTTGCTGGACTCATTTGATTTTGAATCATATGAGATATGCGAGTCATGCCTACGAGGCAAGATGACCAAGACGCCCTTTAGTGGGCATAGCGAGAGAGCAACTGATTTGTTAGGACTCATACATAGTGATGTATGTGGCCCTTTCAATGTTGCTGCTAGAGGCGGTTATAGGTACTTCATTGTTGGTGCAACATCCCTCAGGTCAAGGTTGACCTGGTTAACCAAGCTGAGTCTTGGTTTGGGTTTAGATGTTTGACAATAAGATATTGATCGAAGAAGAGTCAAGTAGGTCAAGGTTGACCGGATACTTGACTGGGAAGTCCTAACTGGCAAGTTAGGCAGAAGGAAGTCCTAGTGAGTGAAGCTAGGCAGAAGGAAATCCTAGTGAGTGAAGCTAGGTGAAAGTCCTGGTGAGTGAAGCCAGGTGAAAGTCCTAGTGAGTGAAGCTAGGCAGAAGGAAATCCTAGTGAGTGAAGCTAGGTGAAAGTCCTGGTGAGTGAAGCCAGGTGAAAGTCCTAGTGAGTGAAGCTAGGCAGATGGAAAACCCTAGTGAGTGAAGCTAGGTGAAAGTCCCAGTGAGTGAAGCCGGTGAAAGTCCTAGTGAGTGAAGCTAGGAAGAAGGGAATCCTAGTGAGTGAAGCTAGGTGAAAGTCCTGGTGAGGGAAGGCAGGTGGAAGTCCTAGTGAGTGAAGCTAGGCAGAAGGAAATCCTAGTGAGTGAAGCTAGGTGAAAGTCCTGGTGAGTGAAGCCAGGTGAAAGTCCTAGTGAGTGAAGCTAGGCAGATGGAAAACCCTAGTGAGTGAAGCTAGGTGAAAGTCCTGGTGAGTGAAGCCAGGCAAGGAAGGAAATCCGGATGGATCAAGGATGATCGGACATCCGGTGTTGGGAAGTTCAAGTAGGTCAAAGGATTGATGGATACTTGGCAAGGAAGGAAATCGAGATGGATCAAGGATGATCGGACATCCGGTGTTGGAAAGTCAAGTAGGTCAAAGGATTGATGGATACTTGGCAGGAAGGAAGTCGGATGGGTCAAGGTTGACCGGACATCGGTGGAAGTCAAGTAGGTCAATGGGTGGCGGATACTTGCACGACGAGTAAAAGTCAAGTGGGTCAAAGGATTGACCGGACACTTGGTGGGGAGTCTGGCAGGTCAAGGAGTGACCGATGCGAGGCATGATGTACCAACAAGTCAAGGTTGACCGGATGTTGGTTAGGGAGGTTTGGGACTTGGTTTTGGGCAAAAACCAAGTGCTGGATCGATCCGTGGATCGATCCAGGATGTGGATCGATCAGTGGATCGATCCAGATTCTTCCCAGCGAACAGAAAGCTTCTGGATCGATCCGTGGATCGATCCAGAGGTCCCAATCGATCGGCCGATCGATCGGGACGATGCTGCTTCGCGCGATAAGCGCTGGATCGATCCGTGGATCGATCCGAGCGTTCTGACGCGATGGTCGGATCGATCCGTGGATCGATCCAAAGCCTCCCCGATCGATTCGGAACATTCGAATCGATCGGGATCCGACCGTTGCGTCGGGTTTAAAGCCACAGGCGAGCGTGGTCTTCGGCATCTCTTCACGAGCTCTTCTCAGATTCATTCCAGCTCCTCCACAGCTCTCTACAAGCACGTGATCGCCAGTTCTTGAAGGTTCTTGGAGGCTTTCCAAGTCAAGAGGCGGATCTATTGCAAGAGGAAGAAGTTAGGGTTAGGGTTTTTACTGCACATCTTGTAAGCTTTTGCTTAACTTGTATTTCCCTTTCTTCTTCTTGTATTGAGAGTGTTGTAGGGCTTCTCCGCCTTTGGTAGTTACCATAAAGGAGTGTTATTCATAGTGGAGGGTGTGTGCGTTGGTGTGGATCCTTGGATTAGTCACCTCTTGTGAGGTGGATACCAAGTAAAATCCTAGTGTTAGCGTGCTTGTGTTTGTTTCTGTATTTTCCGCTGCACATCCAAGAAGAAACAAGCAACGCCAAGCGACGAGCACGCGACGAGCTATTCACCCCTCTAGCTACTTTTGGTCCTAACAAGTGGTATCAGAGCAAGGTTGCTCTTCACCGGAATCATCGCCGGAAGGGTCAAGCATATCAAGAAAAGCTAGAGGGTGAAGAAGTTGGAGCAAATTCTTCAAGTTCAAGATTTTATCAAGCTCAACTTCAAGATGCAATTCCAAGATGGACTTGGATTTGACACAAGGGTGGCTCCACCATACACATCCACAAGCTTCGATTCTTGGAAATCAAGAATCGAAACCTTTCTTATGATAGAGAAATGGTTTGCTCTAATGGAAGGCTTCGAAGCTCCAACAAACTCCAAGGGCAAGCTTCTAAAGAAAAGCAGATGGAGCTCGGAGCAAATTCAAAGGGGCGAGGCAAATGACAAAGTGACCAAGCTTTTGGTCAACTTATTGCCTAGCCACATCTTGGCTCAAGTTGGAGAATTCGAAGATGCCAAGGAGCTTTGGAGCAAATTGGCCAAGCTTCATGAAGAGATCCCCTCCACTGTACAAGATCAAGAAGAATCCAGAGAGGGAGACTCTGTGGAGCAAGACCAAGAGGAGGATTCCGAGGTTGAGAGATGCTCAACCTCAGAAGAAGAAATCCAAGAAGCTTCATCCTCAAGGGAATGCAACGAAGGGAACAAGGAGGGAGCATATTCCTTGTTTCATATTCAAGATGATGAAGCCTCCACCTCTAGGATTGAGGGGGAGCAATCCTTGGTGACACCGGATCAAGAAGAAGGAGAAGCCTCTACATCCGGGTCAAGAGAAGAAGAGGAGGAAGAAGCTTCTACCTCCACAAGTCAAGAAAAATCAAATGGAGGAGAATCAAGGTCCGATCAAGAGGAAGCTTCTACCTCCGGATCCAAAGAAAAAGATGCCACCCCTACAAGCAAAGGTATAAATATTTCAATTAATAATAAAAATCATATTATATGCTTTGAATGTAGGGAACATGGGCACTACAAGAGCAAGTGCCCTAAATTAGCCAAGAAGAAGGGCCAAGTGGCACAAAAGGGCAAGGTGAAGCCCAAGGAGACCATCCCCAACACAAAGAAGAGCAAGGAGCATATTATATGTTTCTCTTGCAATCAAAAGGGGCATTATCGTAGTCAATGCCCCAAGGGGAAGAAGAAGGTCAAGGCTCAAGGAGGCACTAGTCAAGGGGGAGCCTCCAAGGTAAAAAGGAAGGTAACTTTCATTGAGCCTATTCCTTTGCAAAATGGTAAAAAGCATGATAGGTCTAACTTTTATCATTTTAATGCAATTTACCATAAGAATAGAAAGCATGAGGGCTTTAAGGAAAAGCATGTGGCCCTACATGCTAAGACTATCACTCCTAGGGTTAGTAATGTAGGTAAAAGTCTAGGCAATAACTCTAAGGATTTTAGATACAAGCCTAGAAACCAAAATGCTCATGGACTTAATGAAAAACCAAATTCTAAGGATTTAATGATAGAAAATCAAGTCTTGAGATCAAGACTTGATAAAATGGAAAAGACCCTAAAAAGGATGGAAAATATCCTAAAAGGGCAAAATGAGAAAAACCTAGGGCTAGGAAAGTCAAAGCCATCAAATAGCCATAGAGGTTTGGGATACAAACCAAAGGCTAAGAAGGATGTGCCTAGTTATCATAGGGTTCCATATAGTTATGGAACAAACCCTAGGTTTGGTGGTCAAGTCAAGAATACTAGGGAAGTCATCCCTAAGAGTATTTTTGCAACCAAAGTGACTAAGACTTCTAAGAAGTCTAAGAAAGTCACTAACAAGGTCACAAGGGAGGCTATCCCTAGGGTTGACCTAGAAAATGTGACCAAGGCTTCTAAGAAGCCCAACAAGGTCACTAGGAAGGTATCTAGGGAAGTTATCCCTAGTGAGTACCTAGAGCATCCAAGGAGCACCAATAGGGTTTGGGTTCCTAGGAGCATCTTCTCTACCCCATAAATGGGTTAGAGAGTGTCAACTCCAATTAGAAGGGTAGTTAACCCAACTTTGAGGAAATTGACACTCAAGGAGCATTTTCAAGGTTTTTGTTAACCTTTGAAAATGAAATGGAACTATTATTTACTCCTTGAAAGAGTAAAATGTGCCTAGTGGTGAAAAGTTGATTTTAATCTTAAAAGGCACATATTGGGAAATTCATAAGAGCTACCAAGTTGGGATTTTGGTATGTTCTTAGGAAATTTAAGGCAATCCGGGCCTTAATTTTAAAGTGCTACTCTTGTGGAAAAATGAAATATGCCAACATTTGAGGAATATGCTTAATTTCAATTGGCATAAATTAATCAAGGGAATTAGAAATGCCAATTTAGGTTTTGGCGTTTTCTTGACGCACTTAAGGGCAATCTAGGTTTAAGTTGTAAGTTTAGCTAAGGTTTTAAGGATACTTAGATAGTTAATCTAGGTATATTTTATTTATGCTAAATCTTGCCATGATTGTTTGCCCATCATATGCCATGACATCATGTCTACTTTTGCATTCATGACTTATTATGAAAAATACAAGAATACCATGTCATGACATTCATACATCATGTAGTTATAGGATATTTTCTTTTGAAAATTATTTCCTTTTGATGTATGCCATAACATTATCATGCATTAGTTTAATTCCTTGTAATTAAGGATAAATGGCATTTAACAACACTTAGTAACAAGTGACATCCTAGGTGGATGTCTAATATCTTTGAAATGTCTAGATAGATATGCATGATCCCTAGATTAGGGCAAAACCAAAATCTACATCTCACAAAGACTATAAGGTGACTTGTATGTGCTTTAGTGCACATTAGATACAAGTGAGATGTTAGGATGATGAACAAAGCTCAAGATGTTGATTTAGTGCATTCATTTGAGTTTTTAAGTTCATCAAAACACATAGTTATGTGGTTTCCCATCATTGGGAAAGCTAATGTACAAGTCATGTGCATTAAGCCCAAGGAATATGGTGGGATATTGGTTTTGAAAAAGTTTTTAAAATGATTTTGGAAAACCTTGGTGAAGGCTATCTTTTGATAGTAATCACCATTGAATAGTTAGACACAAACTTGAAGAAAACACTAAAGTTTTTGCAAGTTTTCAAGTTTGTGTCAATCTTTGAAAATATGATGTATTTTCATAGAAAACTATTTTTCCTTGATAAAATATGCCCTAAACAATGTCTACACGAAATTTCATAATTTTTGGATTTTTGTAGAATTTTCTAGGGGTTTCTGAAGTTGACTGAAATGGAATTTCAGCAACTATCAGAGCTCCGATCGATCCATGGATCGATTGGAGTGCCTGAATCGATCCATGGATCGATTCAGAAGGCAAATCTCGCGAGCAGTAGCTCGCTGGATCGATCAGCCGATCGATCCAGGTAGTCTGAATCGATCAGTGGATCGATTCAGAAAGGTTCAATCGATTGGAACCCAACTCCAATCGATCCAAGTTGCTGATTTTGGCTGGGAAAGCTTGATTTCAGCACTTTGAACCTATTTTAGTCTAGGTAACCATTCCAAACCCTTAAAATACATTTGTATACATAAAAAGGGTGTTTTCGTGTTGAAAACAAGGATGGAATGGTTAAGGAAAACTTCATTGAAGTTAAGGTTGAGGTTTGTTTCAAATTTTGAACATTTGAACCTCAAAACTTCTAAATCTGGGTTTCCTAAAGGTTTAGGGATTCCAAGTCATTGTTGGTGCAATGACAGAAGTTACCACCATGTCTTTAGGGGGAGGGACTCTTTAAAGACATGAAAATTATTTTTCATGAACCTTGGAAGGTGGTTAACCTTTTGTTGTGAACTTGCTCAAGGTTGAGCATTTAAACTTGAAATGGGGATAAATAGGGAGTGGATATCCTCATCATTTCAAGTGGCAACTCAAGTGGTTGAAAAAGCTCAAGGTTGGGTATTTGTCAACATTGAGGGAGAAGTTAAGGATAATGAAGGGTATGGGACCTTCGATATTAAGTTGATCACAATGAGTGAAATTGTGATCACGATGAGCAACTCTTCAGGGGGAGAGTCTTCAACAAATGGAGTTGTTGAAGTGTGCCCAAAATTGGAGCATAGGTTGATGTGTGTCCAAAGACGGGTTGATGTGGTTTATTAGTAGGAGGTTGATGTGTGCCAATAGGGGGAGAATGAAAGGAAGTAAGTTAGGTTTTCATTACCTAGAGGGAGTTTGCCCTCTTAGGGGGAGAATGAAAATCTTAATTTATGGGTTCATTACCTAGTGGCATGAAGAAGGAGGCTATAGGATTAGCCTAACTTACATGTGGGATTGTAAGTGTTATTGTGGTATTGTCAAACATCAAAAAGGGAGATTGTTGGTGCAACATCCCTCAGGTCAAGGTTGACCTGGTTAACCAAGCTGAGTCTTGGTTTGGGTTTAGATGTTTGACAATAAGATATTGATCGAAGAAGAGTCAAGTAGGTCAAGGTTGTCGGATACTGATCAGGAAGTCTAATCAGGTTGGGTGAAGAAGAGTCTAGTGGTGAACTTGGCGGAAGGAAATCCTAGTGAGTGAAGCTGGGTGAAAGTCCGGTGAGTGAAGCCGGTGAAAGTCCTAGTGGTGAAGCTAGGCGGAGGAAATCCTAGTGAGTGAAGCTGGGTGAAAGTCACGGTGAGTGAAGCCGGTGAAAGTCCTAGTGAGTGAAGCTAGGCGGATGGAAAACCCTAGTGAGTGAAGCTGGGTGAAAGTCCCAGTGAGTGAGGCGGTGAAAGTCCTAGTGAGTGAAGCTGGGCGGAAGGAAATCCTAGTGAGTGAAGCTGGGTGAAAGTCACAGTGAGTGAAGCCGGTGAAATTCCTAGTGGTGAAGCTGGGCGAAGGAAATCTAGTGAGTGAAGCTAGGTGAAAGTCACGGTGAGTGAGGCGGTGAAAGTCCTAGTGAGTGAAACTAGGCGGATGGAAAACCCTAGTGAGTGAAGCTGGGTGAAAGTCCCGTGAGTGAAGCCGGGCAGGAAGGAAATCCGGATGGATCAAGGATGATCGGACATCCGGTGTTGGGAGTCCAAGTAGGTCAAAGGATTGATGGATACTTGGCAAGGAAGGAAATCCGGATGGATCAAGGATGATCGGACATCCGGTGTTGGGAAGTCCAAGGTCAAAGGATTGATTGGATACTTGGCAAGGAAGGAAGTCGGATGGGTCGAGGTTGACCCGGACATCGGTGGAAGTCAAGTAGGTCAATGGGTGACCGGATACTTGCCTGACAGTAAAAGTCCAAGTGGGTCAAAGGTTGACCGGACACTTGGTGGGGAGTCTGGCGGTCAAGGGAGTGACCAGATGCGAGGCATGATGTACCAACAGGTCAAGGTTGACCGGATGTTGGTTAGGGAGGTTTGGGACTTGGTTTTGGGCAAAACCAAGTTGGATCGATCCGTGGATCGATCCGGTGTGGATCGATCGGTGGATCGATCCAATTCTTCCCCAAGAGAGCTTCGGATCGATCCGTGGATCGATCGAGGTGTCGATCGCGATCGATCGGGGCGATCTGCTTCGCGCGATAAGCGTTGGATCGATCCGTGGATCGATCGGAGCTTCTGGCGATAAGCGCTGGATCGATCCGTGGATCGATCCAAAGCCTCCCGATCGTGAACATTCGAATCGATCGGGATCCGACCGTTGCGTCGGGTTTAAAGCCGCAGGCGAGCGTGGTCTTCGGCATCTCTTCACGAGCTCTTCTCAGATTCATTCCAGCTCCTCCACAGCTCTCTACAAGCACGTGATCGCCAGTTCTTGAAGGTTCTTGGAGGCTTTCCAAGTCAAGAGGTGGATCTATTGCAAGAGGAAGAAGTTAGGGTTAGGGTTTTTACTGCACATCTTGTAAGCTTTTGCTTAACTTGTATTTCCCTTTCTTCTTCTTGTATTGAGAGTGTTGTAGGGCTTCTCCGCCTTTGGTAGTTACCATAAAGGAGTGTTATTCATAGTGGAGGGTGTGTGCGTTGGTGTGGATCCTTGGATTAGTCACCTCTTGTGAGGTGGATACCAAGTAAAATCCTAGTGTTAGCGTGCTTGTGTTTGTTTCTGTATTTTCCGCTGCACATCCAAGAAGAAACAAGCAACGCCAAGCAACGAAGCGCACCGAGCGAACGCGACGAGCTATTCACCCCCCCCCCCCTCTAGCTACTTTTGGTCCTAACATTCATCACATTTACTGATGATTTCAGTAGATACGGTTATGTGTACTTGATGACACATAAGTCTGAATCCTTTGAAAAGTTCAAAGAATTCAAGAATGAAGTACAGAACCAGCTTGGCAAGAGTATTAAGGTACTTCGATCAGATCGAGGTGGTGAATACTTAAGCCATGAGTTTCGTGACTACTTAGCTGAGTGTGGGATTTTATCTCAACTCACTCCTCCTGGAACACCACAGTGGAATGGTGTATCCGAAAGGAGGAATCGTACCTTATTAGATATGATACGATCTATGATGAGTCACAGATATTCGACATATCTATGGGGATATGCTCTAGACACGGCTTTCATACTCAACCGAGTTCCATCAAGGTAGTGATAAAGACACCATATAGGATATGGTTGGGAGATGCCAGGTGTCTTTCATGAGGATTTGGGGTTGTGAGGCTTCCGTGCGACGAAGTCTCAGACAAATTAGGACCCAAATCCGACAAGTGCTATTTCATAGGATATCCCAAGGAAACTAAGGGATATTACTTCTACATTCCCAGTCAGCACAAGGTAGTTGTGGCAAAGACTGGGGTCTTTCTAGAAAGGGACTTTGTTTCTAGAAAGACTAGTGGGAGCGCGTTCGATCTTGAAGAAGTTCAAGATGCGAACAATAGCACTAATGCCACGATGGAAATTGAACTGGAACCACAAAGTGTTGTGGATGATGTTGTTCCACAAGGAGTTGAGGAACAACAACCGGTTCATGTAGACATACCTCTTCGCAGGTCTGATAGGGTACGTCGTCAGCCTGAGAGATACTCATTTCTCTTGTCTGACCATGATGACATTGTGCTCATAGAGGATGAGCCTACCACCTATCAAGAAGCTGTGATGAGACCAGATTCTGAGAAATGGCTAGAAGCCATGAGATCCGAGATAGATTCCATGTACACCAACCAAGTATGGACTTTGGTTGATCCACCTGAAGGGGTAAAACCCATTGGGTGTAAGTGGGTCTTTAAGAGAAAGACTGACATGGATGGACTTATCTATAAGGGTCGCTTGGTAGCTAAAGGTTTCAAGCAAATTCATGGTATTGACTATGATGAAACCTTTTCTCCATTAGCGATGTTTAACTCTATTCAGATCATGCTTGCTATTGCAGCCTACCATGACTATGAGATATGGCAGATGGATGTCAAAACCGCGTTTCTGAATGGAAACCTACTCGAGGATGTGTACATGACACAACCTGAGGGTTTTGTAGATCCACAGCATACTAGCAGAGTATGCAAGCTGCATAGGTCCATTTATGGACTAAAGCAAGCTTCTCGGAGCTGGAATCTTCGATTCAATGATGCAATCAAACAGTTTGGTTTCATCAAGAACGAAGATGAGCCTTGTGTCTACAAGAAGGTTGTAGGGGATATAGTTGTCTTCCTCATATTGTATGTGGATGACATACTACTCATTGGGAAGGACATCCCTATGCTTCAGTCTGTCAAGACCTGGCTAGGGAGTTGCTTCTCAATGAAGGACTTAGGTGAGGCATCCCGCATTCTAGGGATTCAGATCTATAGAGATAGATCTAAGAGATTGCTTGGCCTAAGTCAGAGTACATACATTGACAAGGTACTCCTTCGGTTTGCCATGTAGAACTCCAAGAAGGGATTTCTGCCGATGTAACATGGCGTGAGTCTTTCGAAGACTCAAGGTCCCTCTTCTAGAGAGGAGAGAGACCGCATGGATCAGATCCCTTATGCCTCAGCCATAGGATTGATCATGTACGCCATGTTGTGTACTCGACCTGATGTCTCGTATGCTTTGAGCATGACGAGCAGATACCAGTCAGATCCAGGTGAAAGTCACTGGATAGCGGTCAAGAATATTTTTAAGTACTTACGAAGGACTAAAGAATATTTCTTGATATATGGAGGCAATGATGAGCTAACTGTAAAGGGTTACAGTGATGCCTGCTTTCAGACCGATCAGGATGATTACCGATCGCGATCGGGGTTCGTATTTTGCATTAATGGTGGTCTTGTCGGTTGGAAGAGTTGAGCGGGATCGATGGTGATTCTACGAGTATATTCTGCATCGAGGCGGCAAAGGAGGCGATTTGGATCATGAGTTCATCGAACTTGGGGTGGTTCTAACATCGTGACCAGTTGAGCTCTATTGTGACAACAATGGAGCTATAAGCGAAGGAACCTCGCTCACACCGTGGACCAAGCACATACTACGGCGCTTCCATCTCATTCGAGATTATCGATAGAGGAGATGTGAAGATTTGCAGATACAGAGGCTAACATCGCGGATCCCTTGACCAAGGCTTTGGCACGGAGGAAGCATGATGGTCACACTAGGTCTTTGGGCCTTAGAGCCTATACTGATTGGCACTAGTGCTAGTGGGAGATTGTTAGTTAGAGCCCTAGAGCCAATCATTTGATGATTGTATGGACTCATGTATATCATATTCTTGTATATTAATAAAGGCTTTTATTTGGTTATTATACTTATTTATATTAGTGCCAAATAGACTAAGTATAATAGCGTCCTTGAGTAGAAGGTTCATACCTATATCAATCGATTAGCTGAATCGATAGTGAGATGATATAGGGAACACTACTCTAAATGATTCCTAGTCGAGTCTTAGCCTTCCGGGACAATGTTAATACAATAAGACTAGCATGTAGGTCAGCTCGATGACTTGATCTCACAAGTCATGGATATAGAGATATCAAGCTGACACATGGGTATGCATTAGAGAATGTATACTGAATGACCCGCCATGAGAAATTATCATGGATGGTTATATGAGTGTCATATACTTTCTCATGTGGCTATTAGTATGACTACTAGTCCTTAGACATGAAGTCACCATAGATCCCTACATAAGGAGTTATGTACTTTAGTTTCGTCAAACGTCACCCGTAACTGGGTGGACTATAAAGGCGATTACTGGGTATGTAACGAATTATGTAGAGGGATATGAGTGATGTAGATGGGATCTATCCCTCCCATATGACGAGAGCGACATCGGTATTCTTGATAGAGTAAGACCACGAAGTGCATGGCCATGCCCAAATGAGTCAACATGAGATGTTGAGCTCATTTGATCGAGTGAGTCTACTTGGAGTTCAAGATTTAGATTGATTAGAGGATGACACGGTCTATGCCTCACATTGATCAATCTAGATGTCTAGGATAGAAGGACACTTGTCATTATTTTGTGAGTAGTCACAATTGGTAATCACAAGGTGATGTCGGATCTCGACATTCTTGTAACTTGGGTAGTAATGATGTGTTGCTAGATACCGCTCATTACTTATGCTCCTAAATGGGTTTAGGGCATTGCCAACGTTACAAGAACCTATAAGGTCACACACTTAGGACAATTAGGTGGAGATTAGGTTCATATGATGAACCAAGAGGATTAGATTCATTTGATGAATCAAATTGGATTAAGAGTAATCCTAATTGGGCTAACTTGAGTTCGACTCAAGTTGATTCATGTGTTAAATGAGTCTAATTTAGATTTTGACTCATTGAATCAATTTAATTTAATGAATTAGATTCATTATATTAAGTTGGCTCGAATCAAATGGTTGGATTAGATCCACCATGGTAGAGATTGAGTCAAGTTTGACTTAACATGAGAAGGAAGACCAAAGGTCAATTTTGACTTGACCTTTTGCCACCTCATTGGTGAGTTGGCATTAGGTGGACCAATAATGATGTTCCACATCATCATAGGTGCCACCTCATGGAAGTGACAAAGCCACTCTCTTAATGGTTTCATATTAATTGCAATTAATGCAATTAATGTGATTTTATGGTTTCATATTAATTGCAATTAATGCAATTAATGTGAATTTTGAAAAGTGGCCGGCCACTTGGTTTTTGGGTGAAGAAATTCATTTTTCATTCACTTATGTGCATCTTCCTCCTTCTCCCTCTCAAGCTCTCCCTCTCCTCCCTTGGCCGAACCACATAGGTGCTAGCACACCTTGGTTTTTGGTCATCTCCATCTAGTGTGTCCGTGTGGATACTTCTAGAGGACCGGCGCTTGACGGTCTTGAGATCCGGCATCATTTGGACGAGCGGGAACGCGAAGGGCATCGCATCAAAGGTATAAATGGTTTATCCTTATGTAGATCTACTGTAGATTAAAGTTTTTCAAACTCGTACTCGTATTTTCGTTCGGTTTTACCTTGCACGAGATCCGTGGCTTGGGCGATTCGGGGTTTCCGCGACGCGAAAAGCGGTTTTCGCGGCCCGAAAAACCCAACACCTAGGATTTTCACCACCTAAGGTTACCACCCCTTAGGACCTAAGGTTGCCTCCCCTTAGGATTTTCCTCCTCCTAGAGTTACCACCCCCTAGGGTTTTCACCTTACCTAATCGCAGCTAGGACTTTTGCCTAAGAACACTTAGGACTTTCCTGCAATCTCCATCAGACATGTTAGATCACAAATAAGCTTAACTTTGATTCCTTTTCCATTGTCAAAATTTGGGTTCGATCGTTGAATGCTTCCCACACTAACAGGTGGCACGATAATCCAACCGAACGAAAAGTTGCATTTGGTCTTCCCTTGGGGAAATGAGCAGGATACCTATCCCGCTGCCTTGTGATGGAGTCAAAGAAAGAGAGCAACAAGCTAACGATTTGGATCATGGTCAACCCACTCTAGATGTTAATGATGATCCATTATGCATCAATGGAGGCCCAATTACAAGGGCTAAGGCTAGAAAGATGAAGGAAGCACTTAATGTACTAATTGAAGATGTGAAGGCCAAAGCTACCATTGAAGAAGGTTTGACCAAGAGCAAGTCATTTGACATAGTCAACCTAATTCAAGCCTTAGATGAGCTTAATTAGCACTTAAGTCTCATGTCTATGTAGTAGGGATATGTAGGCTTAATTTAAACTCAATTTCTACTTTTATTTGGGTTGTAATAAAGTCGTAAGCTTAAAATGGCTAAGTAGTCTACTAAATGGGCTTTCTTTTGGCCATTTAGGGGTTTTGGTCACCTTATAGCTATAAATAAAGGGGGTGACAGCCACAAATGTATCTTTGACATATTTTCAATCCAAAGCATGGTGAGGCTCTCGCTTGTTGGTTCTTCATTGAATTAGAACTTATCAAGGCATTTCCTTGTGCCGTTCGAAGACTTATCAACCTCCATCCCAAGGTTATGGCATCTTCCATCTTCTATACCAAGGTTCATGCTTTTCTAAGCATTGGGTCGAGGTTCTTTTCATCAATCTTATCGATTTAGTTCTTTCCTTATTTCTTCTTCCATTCGTTGTGGGTTCTTGAGATATCTTTCTCTTTGGATTCACATCATTTGATATCAAAGCTTTGGTTTTTCTAAATTGATTTCGTTATCCTTTTTCTTTTATGCTTGAATCTTTGTTTATTTTGTTCAACGTTATCTACTTATCGTTATCATCTCAATCTTAGTGAGTTTTTAGTCATCTTGTTGCTATAAAAAAAAGGTCGAAATTCAAAATATATATATATATATATATATTTTCAGCAAAAAAAAAAAAGGCCGAAATTTTTTTTAAAAAAAAGGCCGAAATTCAAAAAAAATATTTATATTCAGCAAAAAAAGGGCCAAAAATTTTTTAAAAAAAAAGAAAGAAAAAGAAGAAGATGGGTATAGAGAATTGTTATTCCTACACTTGCATTTTCCAATTCTTCATTTCTTTTAATGTCTTACCTAGTATACTTGAATTTTTCAATTTCGTATTTTCTTTAAAGTCTTGCCTAGTATACTCCGCATCTTCTTTAAAGTCTTGCTTAGTATATTTGCGTTTTCCAATTCCGTATCTTTCTTTAAAGTCTTGCCTAGTATACTCCGCATTTTCTTTAAAGTCTTGCCTAGTATACTCTGTGATCCTGTCCGAGAGATGAGTCGATGGACGCTGGGGACGTGACGCTGGGGACGTGGCGCTCTCCGCTATCCTCTGATGATGGTGTAGACCTCCGGTGAACCTGCAAAGAAGCCGAGCTGGGAAGGGTTTCCCGGTGACGACCCTCCGACGCTCAAGTCAGGCAGTGAAGAAAGAAGAAGAGCAAAGTAACGCTACTGTGGCTACAGTGATGAGAATCGCATACCTCCGTCGAAGTCTGGGGGTCCTTATATAGGACCCCGGGGAGGCACGGGCACGCTTCTCGATGCGTGCCCGCTTCCCCAAACATGCCTCAGTAGGATTGTGTCAGAAAAGTATGCTTGATGCTATTCCGCAATCGTCCGAGCATATCCCTGACGTAACGGTGGAAACTTCCACCGTACGATACTCTGTCCGCTCCAGCAGCCGACCATGCTATTTGTCGGCGGTAGGTGTCTCGAGGATGATGTTACCAGCTGCCCCTTTCGTCCCTTTGCGCCTCTTGTCTGTTCCCGGGCCGAGCGGACCGGTCCCTCGGCGCTCATGTTCTCCGGGAATGCACATACCTCGGATCGGGCGGGGAAGCCCTGCTCATGTGCTCGGATGGGATTGCGCCTTATTGTCCTGTGGCTCGGCCGAGCGGCCTGTCCGCTCGGCCTAGAGACTCTTTTACCTTGAGCATCGGAAACCCGACCCCTGATCGGGCTGTCTTTCATCCGGCCTGGGAGACCCCCTGGCCAAATGTTCGGTCGGCCCGCCAGTCCGCTCGGCACGACCTTGGGGTTGACCCTCTTGACCATTGACCTCCCCGTGTCGTTGAACTCCCGCCAACGAGGGTCCCCCGTCCTTACCACCGGATCACATGCTTCCCCCTCAAGTCTAGTCGAAGGAGGCGCTGAGTCCGACTGACTGGACTATGAGTTTGGCCAAGCAACAGCCATCCTGCCACTCCCGAAAGTGTACCTCCACTTGGCCACTATGGGGTCGAATAGCGCCGGTCGGCTAATTACCGAGGGCTGCCCAACTGGCCTGTCGATGGCCTGTGATGATTTTCGCAGTATCTTCTTGGAATACGTGCAAATCTCCGCTATTATGGTTGAGCACGCGGGTTCTGGCTCGTGATGGGGCTCATTAAATGCCCTCCTCTGACCGAGTGCCACGTGGCGCTGTTGACGTCATCATACGACCGCTGCCTTAAGCCTGATGCGTCGTTCATCGGTTTGAAATGGATGGTTGGATGCGGGCCTCGGGTTATGTGACATGCATCCGACGGCCGGGCGGATCGAGCCCATCCTTATAAAGCTCTCGTCGCCTTCTTCCACCGCACTTTCGCCGTCACGTGCTCAGAAGCATTTTCCTGTGCTCCTTGTGTAACGCCCGAAAATTCTCAAACTTGCATTAGAATTATTCTATGATTTTTCTGGAATTTTTAGATATTTTTCCGGAATTTTTCCGAGTAGCGGAAGTAGCAAAAATAATTAGAACCGCAAAATAGCTTAGGCGGGAATCGAACCCGAGACCTATGGTGTAAGGGATAATGCTAGTAACCAGTTGAACCCAGCAGGGCCGTGCTGAAAGAAGAGGGAATCAATTATATTTATAATTGATTTTTGGATGAATTAATTAGTAAATATAAATAAGGATTTAAGTGAGAAGTTTTAGATTATTTCTCACCGTAGTTTTTCCTCACCCGAAACCTAAAACCGCCGCACCTCTCTTCTTCTCCTCTTCCTCACGCACGGCACACCAAGCCAAGGGTCAAGGGAACATCTTCCAGCGACGACTCCAACACGAAAAAGGTTCTTCTCCGCGAGAGGAACGTGAGGACGTAAGCGGTTCGTCGAACGGAGCGGTTTTCCGGAAAACCTAGCGGATAGAATCGTAAGAAAACCTTGCGATTGAGGTAAGAAACCCCTCACCTGTAGTATAATTGCTCTCACTTGTTAGTTTCGGCGTTAGTTCAGTAGTTTTACAGTTTTCAGTTATAAGGTGTGCTCTCAGTGCACACCAAGCATTCGGTAGAATGCCCAGTTCAGAAGGATGCAGCAGTAGGCGTCCTAACAGCATGTAAAATGTATTAGAAACATTTTATTCAGCTTATTATCAGTTATTACAACTATATGGATCAGATATCCATTGGGTGGGCTCTCACAGTAGCCTCTAGGTTCAGATAACCTAGCTCTAGGTTCAGATAACCTAGAACAGCAAAGTAAGATAAAACAGTATTCAGTATTTTACTTTTATTCAGTTGGCACTGTACTTGGATCAGATATCCATGGGCTGGACTCCCACAGTCGTCCCTAGGTTCAGATAACCTAGTAACCCTGCTGGATTCGAAACTTGCAATCCCGGGTCTTGTAGGGATGTGCGCACAGTAAGTACAGTTGCCAGGGCCCCAGCAGTATGTTTAGTATTTTCATCTATTATTATATATAGTTTTCCAAATATGTAATCAGTGGTGGAAATACTAACTTAGTATCAGTTTTAGTTAATTATCTCAGTTAAGTTTCATGATTTGAGTTCATGACCAGTTAGATGTATATGCATGACCAGTTCAGTATTTATGCTTAGTTTCAGATACAGTATGCTATGCTCAGCTTGTTTGTATGTCATGATCAGTTCAGTACATGTTTGTATGCCATGTGATAACCATGATTTTACTATACTATTCTCATTCACACAATCATGGTTTGATGTAGTTTTCATATATAGAATCCACATTTACACTACATTTTTATACTTTGTATTAATTTTGGACCTAATTGTAAATTAGTCTATTTTCATGGTATTTGATGCTAATATTTGCTTATTATTTTGTAGGCATCAAAAGGGTCATGGACCCGATCAGATCAGGCTGCATTTGGGCTCAAATCAAGGGCTAAATAAGAAGATCAAGCCTCGGAGCATTATAGGCCGTTCATCCAAGATTGAGCTGATCTGGACCATCCAGTGATGATCTGATCGATCCGACCTACAGGAGAGTAGATTCAGACCCTAGATCAACATCAGTACATTCAGATCGGATTTTGGATGACTTTCCACCGTTGATCTAGCCCAAATGAATCTCAGCCGTTGGATCTGAACTGAGGAGGTTTAAAAACCTGCGTGAGAAGCTACAGTAGCTGAGCTCGGTTCGCGATTTCTCTACAGTGCCTTCATCTTCTTCGCCGCGACGCCGACGCTCCCATTCCTCGATCCAGATCCGTGAGCTAGATTTCTTCGACGACGACGATCATCAGCTGCCGGCGTTCATCTTCCGAGGGCAGAGAGCTTGAAAGGAGGTCTCCCGATTGCGCTTTGGGTTCTGTTTCATCGCCGCGATTCCGATGGTGGAGGTCTCCCAATCGGCGATCTTCGCATCCACCAGAGCTTAGAGGGAGGTCTCCTGAGAGCTACTGGACGTTTTCCGATCTACATTCCGCAGCAAACTTGTGTCGATTTGGCCAATCGATCCAATTTGAAAACTCAACAGAACCTGAGCTCTGTTTTCTTCAGCAGGTGAGGTTATCAGAGAAATGTGAGCTAAAAGGAGGTTTCCAAGATGCTGTGATCATCACCTGGTAATAGCTGGAAGCTCAGAGATTGTTGTTGAATGCTTATAGGGGTTCTGAGAGCATTCTGTTTGTGTTACAGCAGATTGGAGAAGTTTGGGCTTGGATCCGGATTAAGGAATGTTTAGGGTTTTAGTTTCCTTAACTTTGTCTTTGAATTGTCCATGAATTTGCTCAGATCATCAGATCTGATTCTATTCCTTGCTATCTTATTTTGTTTGAATTTCAATTGCAATTCTATTCTTGATTTCTTGTTCGTAACTTTGATTTCTTTAGATTTCAGCAATTTAAGCCCCAATTTACTTACTTGATGTTTATGCAATTTCATTTCTGAGTTTCTTACTTGCATTCTGGATTTGTTGAGTTTTTGGCAATCCAAATCTTGTCCAGTTACTAAATTAGTTTGCAACTTATTTCTAGTTTTTAAGTCATGTTTTGGTTTCAACAAGTTAGAGTTTAGTTTCAATTCTTGAGTTTAGTTTCATTATAAATTCTGTTAACCTTGTTGATTGTGGAGTGAATTCAAGATTTGGTGATCAAGTAAGTGTTGAATTTGATTGTGATAGAGAATGGATTGTTATTTTCGATTCTTGTAACTTTGATGAGGATTTGAGTTGAGTTATGGCTACTAAGAGTGTCAATGTTAAATACTTGAAGGCTCTATTTCTGTGAACTTGAATGGAAGGGAATTCAATTGATTTATTTGATGAGCTGATACTTAAGAATTTGAGTTTAATTGTTGTTAATTTGATGAGGAGAAGTTTAATCATGTTGAGGTGAGAATGGACATTCTTTGATCTATTTGTGATTGTGTAAGGATTCAGTTTGAAGTGTTAATTAAATGAAAAGTTAAATTGATCTTGTTGATGTAGGAATTTGATTGGAACTAATTCTAGGATACACACACATTCACTAGTTAACCTTGGAAAAATACGACTTGGGACTCCTTACTACACGCATTTTCTTTAGTTTAAATGGGTTCCAATCTTTATTAATTTGGAGCGCCTTGTGACATGCAAAAAGGCCGACACCAAATTTTGGCACCGTTGCCGGGGAGCAACTAACTAGTAGTGTGTATAATTTTAGATTGTGATTTGATTGATTTTATTTGTTAGCATGTTGATTGATTTGATTGCTTATTTCTCTTTTGTATTTTCATTTTGGGTTGTTCTTGAATTTTTAACTGCTTTTACTGTTCATGTTTTCATGTGTATGAAACTTTATGCTCTTGAATCTTCTAATCTTGATTTTCTAGTGTTGTAGTGAAGAACAGGAGATTTCTTTAGCATGGATCCATATTTTCATAATTTTGAAGGTGGAATGGAGAGTTATCAGTTTTTTCAATCTGAGTATCAAATTTACCCAAATTTGGATCAACAAAATAGGTATGAATCATTTTCTAATGGTTTTAATGCTAATTGGGTGGATAATTCATGTTTCAGGTATGAAAGTGCACAAGGACCATTTCTTGAGCCATATCCTACCTACCAGAGTTCATATGGATTTCAAGAAGTTTCAACAAATTTTATCCCACAACCTTTTCAACAAAACGAACCTCAGATGGATGAATCAACATGGAAACTCAGAGAGATGATGCAACAAATGATCGAACATCAAGAGCAACAATTTTCAAGGATTCAGAACATACAGATTCAATTAGATCAAATTGCATCATCTACTAATCAGTCGCAAGCACAAAACTCCAGTGGAGAGATGGAAAGTAGCGATTCTGTCAGGCCTGACCCTACTTCCATTAATTCACATGATTTTTCTAATATTTTTTGTGATGATTATGTGATTATGCAAATTTCTGATCCTAATGATTTTGTTGTTGAAGATGTTGTTAGTGATTCAGGTTCTGAACATGTTTTTGAAGATGATTTAAGTGTAGGGGAATGCTTACTGGAAGCATTACCTCAAGAATCACCTGGATGTGATGAAGTTGAAGATGTAAGTGTAGGGACTTGTGCTATGGAGCCAAGCACCCAAGAATCACTACATGAGGATGTACATTCACCTGAACCATCACTTGAACAAGAGCTTGAGCCACAACATGATGAAGAAGAGGTAAAAATCACCACTCCAGGTACCTTTCAACACAACAAGGTGAGTATTTCTTGTGATTTATCAGAAAATTTAATTGAGGTACCAATTGTTGATTTCATTAGTTGTGATTCAATTCTTGATAAATTTTATAACCACACTAATATTCTCCTATCTTCTTTTTACCTCACATGCGTGTGGGAGATGTTTTCTTTGATTGATGTTGTAGGAGAACATAAGCTTCCAGAGTGGATGCTTACACTGAACCGCCTTAGACCTCCAGAGAGAATTTACAATGGAAAAATGATCAATAAAAAGAAATTGATTGCAACCAAAAGTACTCCATTCCCGGTGTGGATTTTGTTGCTAAATCTACTTCGACCGTCGGAATTTAAGGGGAGTTGGTTCTAATTTTACTTTCTTTTGCATTTTAATTCATGCTTTGTTAATAAATTCTTTTTATGCATTTCTTTAGTTACATACTTTGCAATTGCACTTTGTTTTTACATTTTGCATTTTATTTTCACATTTGCTTCCATACTTTGCATTTTGCTTACATAGCATTTTCAATTTGAATAAAAGTCTTCATGGGAATTTTCTAAGTAATATTTTTAAGATGGTAAAAGTCTCTTAAATTTGATCATCAATTTTAGGTCATGTGACATTATTGGATGTTTTTCTTACATGATATTGGTTAATTTGGTGGTGGATTATAATTTGATCAATTGAACTTGATTGCATAAAAAATACCTAGAGAGGACCACCTCAAGCCTATACTCTATTATTTTCTTTGTGTGACATGCACTCATAGCAATTGAAACTCTGGAACTTGCTTAGTTTCTTTTCAAAGTCACAATAGCATTTGTATGCATGGAAATGAAGGATATTTATCATTCTTGCTTTCTCATAATTTCTTTCTCCACAATTTTCTTGAAACATTCTCCTCTAGCATTCTAATTCTCATTCCACTTTGTTTGTCATTCTTCTTTTATTTGGTTGAGAGTTTTGGATGAATTGCTTGATGAGTAAGGATGTCCAAGATTTTAAGTGTGGGGGAAGGAACATAACTGAATTTGAAATGGCAGAAATGGATCAAGGTTTGGAAAATGTTTGAGTAAGGGTTGATTTTAGTAGGTGTTTATGGTGAAAAATTCTGAAAATTCATTCGTGAAAGAATGACTCTAATGTTCTGTGCTAAATGTATCCATGTCTTGAATTTTATTATGTTGAGAGTAAGCTCCAATTGCTAGAATTTTAAGACTTGATACTTTGGTGATACACTCAAGCTATTTGAAGACATAGGTTGAAGAAGGTTTTGGAAGTGCTAAAATCTTAACTTTCTGTTGGAGTTGCTGTGCTGAATTTTGCAGAATTTAGCTACTGAAAAGAACGACTTGAATCTGATTATGAGCATGTTCAATTGCTGAACTTGAATCCTTAGATCTTTGAATTTGTTTGCTGTAATTACAGAAGTAAATTCAGAGAGGTGAAAAGCTGAAAACAGAAATAAGGAACCTGCTGGAAGCTGATAGCATTTGGAAGTTGAAATTAGAAATGCAGTAAGCAGAGAAAGAAAGAAGAAGAAAAATTTGCAGAAAAGCCAGTTGTGTGCCAAATCATTTTACAACTTCTTCACCAGAAATAACTTCAAATTCTTTATGATTGAAGCTGAAGTTACCTTGGAATTGCATTTCGAAACTTAAGACTGGAATGCTGGAATTCTGAAAGCATTAGCTGGTAGCTGCAATGATTGAGAAGTGTGAAGCAGAATTGAGAAGTGTGACTTTGAATTGTTGCTGCTGGTTAGCATGAGATTGAATTGGTTCTTCACTAATATAGAACTGGGCAATTGTAGTACTAAAACGCTTTCATTGACTCATAATTTCTTTACCCGAATCTGTAGCAGCGGAGTACAGAAATCAGAAATGGTTGTCTCACAAAAGTCTTGAGGCCTTGAAATTCTGAGAAAATCAGGAATTCAGATTGGGTAGGTGGCAAATCTGGAATTCTGAAACATGGATTAGAATCTGATCTAAGAAGTTGTCCAGATTCTGACTTGATTCTGTGGAGCTGTGTTTTGTAACCATAATATGAAGAACACGAAATTTTGTTGGAACTCTAGCTGAGTTGTTACTTTAAGAAGGTTTTCCTACACTTCTAACTGGGAACACTACAACAAATATCTTCATAGACATCGGTTTTCCACCGGTGTCTATTTGATTTTCGACCGATGTCTATGAAGTCGATGTTAAAAGTCTGCCATTTTAGACATCGGGTTAAAACCGGTGTAGTATCACTTAACGACACCAGTCTTCGAATCGGTTATTAACCGGTGTAGTATCACTTAACGACACCGTTTCATCAACGGTGTAAAACCGATGTAATATTGTATGTTAATAACACCAGTTTTGGCAGCGGTAAATGATCGATGTAATATTAGTTTATAACACCGATTTTACATCGGTGGAAAACCGATGTAATATGTATATTTTTTAACAGCACAGATTTGATTTTAAAACCGACAATAACAAAAAAAAAACACAAATATTCACAAATTGTACAAATATTCTTCATTCAATAATATCCATAAAATACACAAATATTCACAAATTATATAAATAATTTTCTTACAACAATATCCATAAAATACCCAAACATTCTTTTTACATCAAAAGCTAGCTAATAGATATCAAAATCAAAGTATAACATTCTTTTAACACATCAAGGTACAACTGTCTCAAATGTAATCTAGCATGCATTCAGCCCACTCGAACCGCACTTCATCAATTTCAACTCTGGAGTACTTGAGATTTGTAAACTGTAAAAACACATAAATCCACCATATGTCAAATAACTAAAACAAATGTGAACATGTATCAAATAAAATAGAATACTGAGTTTTTAAAGGCTACTGTGGAAGATAACGAATATAACAGTGAAGGAAGCATAGAAGAACAAAGAAAATGTTCATAGTTAACAAGCAAATGAAGAGATATACTATTTATTGTACTACCTCTGATGCCATCTTCCAAATCTCATAAGCAAGAATGCAACTGTGCCCTTTGTATACACATGGCTAATAGACATAATACAATAAGGAGCAAAAGTTATAAAATTCACCATCACCACGCAATCAATGAAGCAGGCAAACACAAGGTGGGTTGATATGCAGTGAAAGTATTAATTAAGTGGAACTGCAGCAAATTACCTGTTTCTATGTTGCATCATCAGTACAGTTAGCCATGTGCATGAAGATGGGGGTCTAAAAGTGTATATCTGGTTAAGTAGTTTCTATTACTGGCTTTTACTGTAACAGATCAACTGAAAAGTCTATATCTGGTTAATTTACAAGTAATGAAGTATTCACAATCAGGAAGCTATTTAATGGTCTTCTTTCTTATCAAGAGCAAGGAATTTTCTTGATGCAAACTAGCCAATTACTGCAATCATAGGGCACAAGGTCACAAAACTCAGAAACATCGATTATGATAGGACGTTGAGATCCTAAGTAGCAATTTTACTTCAGAAAAACCTTGGAAACGATCCCAAATTCAAGAACATAAAGATCCTAACATATCACACTTACATCCGTCAACTCTGCCTTACAGCACAGCGGACAACAAGAGTGGTGCATGGTCGCCAATTGCACTAGTGAAGGTTCTCCTCTCTTTTTCTCTCAAATTTGATTGGCTGACTATTTATCCTAAAAGCTAAGTTGTTAGGAAAGAGAGAAAGAGACTAATATATACATTGATATCCTTAATAATCTCCATCTCTTTCTCCAATTCTAATTCCCTCTTTTCGGCCACTCTAGTTACTTTTGAGGGCATTTTTACTAGACTTTGGTTGGCTATTACTGATCTTATTCTTAAGCCAAACCAGCTGATTAGATTGACAAATATTCATTTATGAATCTCTAGTAGCACAATCGAAATCTGATTAAAGACAACCTTAACAGATTGTCCACACTCCAGATTCTGCGAACCACCAGATTGTCAATTGAAGCAAAAAAAGAAATTATCAAATTTAAGCAGTAATTTCAATAGGCTTGAGCTAGAAACATGATTGACCTAATGAAAAAATAATAATAATACTATACAATCCGAAGTCAGTTTACCTGAGGAAGGAGGATCCGGATCTCTTGTAGAATGTAACACTGTGGTTCCAGAAATTACTGTAATGAGCCCACAAATCTCAGATGCAATATTGCTTGCACTCTGCCCGGACCAATCCTGGATTTGCAAAGAAGTCAGCAATAGGCAAACCTCAATAGAAAAACAAAACGATCATGAAAGATTACCAGCTCTCCTGTATTTAGTACCTTGAACATGATGGCACTTGCTAATATAGTGAGGATTGTGAACATGGCATAGTAGACTGGAGAAACAACAGCAGTGTTAAAAGTATCGGCCAAAAAAAAAAAAGTAGAGAAACATCGTAAAGTAGCTGAATTGAATAGGAAAAATAGAGTAATAGCTTAAGGAAGAAAATTATATTATTACGAAAATTTGTAAAATAGCTAGGATTTGAGAGATAAATACCTTATATGCAAATTGAAATTGCAATATACACTAATACATTAATGGAAACTAATTTATTTTCAGAACTCATACAACAAAGCCCAACAAAGACAATAAACTCCTATATTTTAAGTTGGAACATCAATTGAATTTCATGAATTTGAACCTTTTGGTACAAGTTCCAATGTCCATTCCCAACAAGAGAAGATGGCAAATTGTCCTTAGAACTCTCTCTAGTGGTTGACATCCATATCTGACTTGGAAGAGAGCAATTAATTTTTCAAGTTGGACATAATGTAGAAGCATTTTTGGAGGCTCATAAACTAAATTTAGTTAGAGCATTGGTCGCAAGGCTCCTTTTGTGTAGAACCCAAAGGGTACTTCTGGTGCTTGAGACTCCTCTCGATGTGGGTTAGGGAGTGTATTTCCTAATCATGATAGGACCTGGATATTAATTGCTCTCTTCCACTGATATTTTCTCAAGACTTCCAGTATATTCTTATATACATATATATCTGGAAGACTTCTTTCACTCAAATCATGTGCTAGAATACAACTGCACCAAACAAAAGCATATCGAGGAAAGTTTAAACTGTGTATTACTGAAAGATCTGTTTCAAGGGCAAACCTTGACCTGATTGTCATTCATGGCTGAACAATATAACCAAAGTTTTCTTTTTGAAATTAATAAGAGATTGATCAGTAACAGCTAAGATCACCCTGCAGATAGAACCTCCTTAAAACAGAGCAAATATAATCAACTGATAAATTTCTAACAAACTTAAAACTGTCAGAACCACCTTGAAACATCAAAAACTATCTGGAAGCAACAAAAGAGGAGGGAAATTAATTCAAACAAAACACGAATGAACTTGCTGAATGTCATCACCTCTAATGTTATCTAGAGATTATACAAATGCGTCAGTTTTAGCTTCAGATGATCAAGACCTAGATCTAACCAGCAATTCATTATACTAGAGGTCTTCTTAAACAGCACTAGAGAATTATAGCTAAATGGGCTGAATGTATACCACTCAAATAGAATAGTTTGGAACCTGGTGCCACAAACAGAAATATTTTAGATATAAAACCAAATCATGTATTTGAATGATTAATAGACCTTCCACAAGAAAATATTGATTAAGCAAGTCACATGCAACTCAATCGCATTGCACAACAAGAAGAAGCTCTTGGATAATTTAAGCACAAAACACTTGATACAAGTTTGAGAATTTTCTTCTAGGTCTTCCAAATTATGGAGACAAATCACAGAATTTATTTCTATTTACTTAGATTGTCTATCTTTTGTCTAGGAAATATACCAAATACACAAGTTGCAGTCTTTTAGCATGAACATATAAGTTTTCAGTTCGAGTTGTTTGCAGCTTCTCTGAGGAATAATGATATTCAAACAAATGGGGTCTTCCATAAAACATATTTGTGTAAGTTTAAAATGAAAGGCTATAATTTTTCTTATATAATAATCTAATCCTTAAGTCACCCCTGATTGCTATTTCTGATCATAAAAAATAAACTACCTTGATCTAGCAAAATATTCGTGGAGCCCTGAGCTGGACCTCATGTTAGGAATAGAAAAGCCATTGTATATCAAGCTTAGAGTACAAAAAAGATGAAAATATTTTGATAAAATGGAAGAAGAAAATTATAAAATGCTAAAACGAAGAAAAGATAGAAACCAACCTTCATCATGTATGATCTTAATTTACTTCCTATATAGATACCACACTAAAAATAAGAAAAGATAGAAACCTACCTTGATCGTGTATGATCATAATTTACTTCCAACATAGATACATAGTGAAATGAAGAAAAGATAGAAACCTAACTTGTTCATGTATGATCATAATTTACTTTGTACACAGATACCATACATCTTGTAGTGCATAGAACATGCATATTAAAAGAACAAACAGAGTGAGATCAAGCCGTAGCGAGTCTTCAGTTACCAACCTTGTTCAAGTAATTCAATTGAATTACAATGCAGGAGATTGCCAGCATAGCGAATACCCATGTCTGGAAGTAACCAGCTTGGTTGATGCCATCTAACGTGAGCTTGATTGCTATTCCTATGGCCTTAATACTCATCACCTGCACAGCTAATGAAATTAAATAAAGCAAGGAAAAGAAACAAATAGCAGTACAATCATCATAGAATCATTACCGTCAGAGATCCAATGGCAGAGCAAATACCCAAGTAAACCAGTATGTTTGTTTGCCCGACTCGTGGAGCACAATGCAACATGAGCACCAGGGATACTGCAACTGCAGATGCTGTATACAATAGAAAGGCTGGGAAAACAAGGAATATATCATGGATCAGATACGCATTTACATGAAAATCTAGCAGGTAGATTGAATCGCAAAGGCATCTAAATTATATATACAATATATCAATCACATAATAATCATTACAGAATACCAGGCTGGGTTGCCAAATCCCAAATTTGCTCAACAGAACTCGGCGTCTTTTCCTCTGGGGCATGGAGCACGATGACTGTCGAACCCACAATGCAGAGCACGCAACCCAAGACACCCATCCTCTGCAATCTCTCTTTCAAAATGAAATGGGCCAAAACGGCACTGCACCCACCATTTCTCAGCATGAAAAATATTTCTTACCATTAATTAAAATATGTGCCCCCTCGATCTACAAAATTTGGCAACTCTTACCTCACAATGATGCTCAACGCACCCAGTGGTGTAACAAGGACAGCTGGGGCAAAGATGTATGCAACAAAATTCGCAATTTCACCTATTATCACTGAAAAAAAAAATCCAGTAGACAAATTAAAATAAGAAAGGTGAGAGTAATTGAAGGAAAAGGGTGCTTACTGGTGACCATCCCGATCCACCATAGAGGTTCCAGCAAATATCCATACCCGCCTCCGCCTTAGACAACCAAAAAAAAGCAGACTCCATTATTCGATTGCCTCTGGGAAAGGCTAGGGCAAAGAAAGGAGAGGAAGGTCTTACTGAATCTGCATCATCCTAAAGATGATGATGCATGAGCAAATGAAGGTCTTACTGAATGGTTTCAACACTCATCTAATTATCAGAAGAATAAAGTTGACCATATTATCATGTACCTGCTGCAATGGTTTCTCTCCCTGGCCAACTTTAGCACCAGAGGAGTGCACGTCAGGAGCACTAGCTAAACCCAATCTCGACTTATGGAGTAGAACTCTATTTTTCAAATTGTGTATCTATTTATGACCATATCAAAATGAAATATTAATAATTATACTGTCCCAAGTAAAAAAAGGTTATTAGAAAAAATATTTCAAAAGTATTAACCTGTTTGGATCTTCCATCATCCAGCTTTTGCCTTTTAATAGCTTGATTTTCTTGTGCAATTCCAATAGACGTTATATTCTTTGCAGCAACACTACCAGGACACCAGTTATAGATAAAAACATGTCATGGTAATTCATGATAGAATATCTGCAAAATCGAAATCCTTACTTGGTCACATTCTTAGCATTTTTTGAAGGTTGGCCAGAGGACAACTTGCTTTTCTCCTTTAAAACAGATGGTTTTTGAATTGAAACAGTTCTCGTAGCAGTTAAATTCTTTGAACTGCTTAGTGTTGCTACTCCTTTCCTTGCTCTCAAATTAGGAACAAAGGACAGTAATAACCATAGGAAAAGCTAGATTGAAATTTACAGAAGCTCACTTTCAAGTATAACAAAATGCAGAACACTAAGCTTCCCAGAATAAGTGCTGAATAAATTTCTCCCAGGTGATCATACACGACTGCTGGGTTGAAGATTCCAAACCTTCAAAGATAATTCAAGAAGCACTGGTCATAGTTAAAAGTTAGAAGTATGTTAAAATAAAGATAAATACACATGAATTGCCAACCGATGTCAAAAAATGTGCATACATGTAGAGGAAAATAAGAGATGCAACTAGGTGTCTATAAACCACTCATCTAACTCCCTGCAGAGAAACAAAATCCTACGTATGCACAACAATACGAAAAAGTATGAAATTAAACCATTTAATTACATACTTGAGGTATGAGTTAAACATAGGAGATCAACAAATTTAGCAATAACAATGGTAATCATCATGGCGACTTATCATTAATACTAACAAAGATTTCCTTTTTCCCTCCACCCCTTACATCTTCAACTCTAATTAATCCAAATACTTGAGAGTTTATGCACTTTACTAACAATATTCAGTCTTTGTATGCATGACTTTATGCCTCTGTATATGCTTTGTGAACCTTGATCACAAGATAGGACTTTACCATGTGCTATTAAATTTGGAAAAAGTGGCATACTTGTAGCCGTTTAAGTGATATGCTAGTATATAAAATAAAAAAGATTGCCATTACCTTCAAAACTTACAACAAATAGCAATCAAACCAATCTCCATAGCTTGTGTTTTCCAAAAACAGAAATTGGAAACGAGAAAGAAAAAAAACCACAAATTTATGTCGGAAACGAAAATTTGCGGGAGGGAAAGACAGGGAGTTTCACCTCGTCGGATTCCTCCTTCTCCTCCACCTTCTCCTCCTTCTTAGGCTCCTCTGCAGCTGGGGCGCCGCCCGCGCCGCCGCTACCAGGGGCGGCGACCCCGATGGCAGCCACAGAGCCACCGGAGGGCACGGAAGCGAACTTCTCCCGGCCGGCAGCGATGACTTCCGTTATGTCCTTGCCCTTGACTTCCGCGAGGAAGTGGTTGATCCTCTTATCCTCTGCCTCCGCTCCCACTACAAGCAAGAAACAAGGATCACCGAAATGAAACCAAGATAAATATGAGAGGGAAGAGAGTTCGACCTGATTCAAGGATGGATCTGATATCATCGGCGGAGGGGTTGGGGTTGCCGCCGAGGACGACCAGGAGATAAGCCGCCACAATTTTCATCTTCGCTTCGAGATTTGCAGACGACGATGCCGCTGTTGCAAGGTCTCGGACCTCTCGGTGATGAGTGCGTAGAATGAGGTGGGTCGGCTTAATTCCAATTTGTATCTTATCAAAACCCTAGGGTTGGGTCAGCGGAGGGAGGGCAGCGGAATGCAGGAGTAGGGGTGGGAGACGCAGCGGCGGCGGCAGCGAGGGGAAAGTTGGTCTTGGCCTTGGAACCACGGAACGCGCGAGCGGCGGAGTCGTAGGCCAGAGCGGCAGCCTCGGCCGAGTCGAAGGTTCCGAGCCACACCCTGACCTTCTTCCAGGGGTCCCTGATCTCGGCCGCGAACCGCCCCCACGGCCGCTTCCGCACGTCGCGGAACCGCGTCTCCGCTACTGCCGCCGCCGGCTCCACCAGAACTCGGCCTTTCTTCATCTGGCCAACAGATCGACGGAATGAAAAGGAACAAAAGAAGGGGAAGAGGGAGCGAGAAATGGGATCAAAGGAAGAGGAGAAACCCAAGGTGAGGAGATAAATTGGCTGGTTGCTTCATCCAAGGCGAGGAGAAACCCAAAAGAAAGGGCGCTAAGAAAGTCCGCCAGAATTTTGGTTCATAGACACCGGTTTTAAAAACCGCGGTTAAAATCGGTGTCTATTAATGAAAAAAAGGCGCTCATAGACATCGGCTAAAAAAACCGATGTCTATTAGCGAAAATCTGCACTCATAGACACCGGTTTTTGGAAAAACCGATGTAAAATACTCAAAGACATCGGTTTTTGCTTAAAACTATTGTTGTTCCACTGATGTCTATGAGCGATTTTGTTGTAGTGGAAGTTTCAGAACAGAGATGAAGAATGCATGAAAGAGGGCAGTGTACAGTTTTAAATGAAGTTGGGAATCTGCAACTGTTGGTGCCAAATGGTGTATCAGTAATTGGGAGAAATATTCAAGGCAAAGGGGAAGCTAAAGGGGAGAGACAAGGAATGTTACCTGAATTGAAGAGAAATTGCAGAATAAGTAAATATAGATTCTGAAATTGGCTAATTGCACTTGCACTTCAATGCTGGATCAGTGACTTTCTAGATTCGAATTGTACATCAGAAACCTGCAAATTTTGCAGGATAAAGTGGTGATAAACTGTGCCAATTTGGGAAGAGGATTGAGATGAGTTGGAGCTGCCGAAACCTGTTAAGCTTTCTAGTATGCATTGAAAGGGATCTTAAGAAGCAAGATGATGAAGTATTGAGATTTGTGGAGTTTAAACAGGGCAAGGTTGATACAAAGTCAAAATTCTCTATAAAGATCCAGATTTGCAGCTAGTCATGCTCTGCAATTTCAGTGATGTTCATGAAATTCAATCCAAGGGAGTGCTGATGAAATTGGAAGCTTTTGTACAAGCAGTGAATTAGAATGTTGGAAAGGAGGTTACTGAGAAATCAGATTCAAATGCAATAAAAGCTGCACATCTGATTGTTTGGAGCTTGACTAATTATTCAAGAGCTGTTAAATGTTCATAAGAGCTTTATCTGAATATGGTTTTGAATTCTTGAAAAGCAGAGCATCTGAAAGGGAGTAACCAAGTTAGCATTGTGTGGCAATGAGTGTACCAGAATTCTGCAATGATACATAATCTAGATAGTAATGAATTGCACAGGAATTGAAGCTGATTTCTGAATATAAGGCTGAATTGAGAAGTTTTGTCAGATTTGCAAGAACAGAAATGGAGGAAGAATGTTTAGCAATGTATTCTGGAATTGATTTGTGAGGTGTTCTGATACTTAACATGAATAATATCCTGCTGGAAATATACTTCTGAAGCTGGAAACTGAATGTATACTTTGTGAGAATTTCAGAAACTGGACCTAAAGTCCTTTTGCAAATCTCAAGCGAAATGGATTCTAGCAGAACTTGGAAATGCAGCATTAAAGATCTTCAAATCTGAAACAAACTTTTTGAATTCTTTTGTTTTCAAGTTTCTGATCAACGAGATTTCAAGTGGAATTCTGTTAAGATGTGTTCTTTACTACAGGCTAAACCCTCCATGATTTGAATTGGGATCACCTAGACTTGTGAACTCTGAACTTAATGAAAATCTGCAGTCTAATGTGCTGAAAATTTCAATTTGGCTCTATTTAGAGGTTTGAATTTATGAATTGCTCTAAGCAAAGTTATCCAACAAACTGACACAGTACATAGAAATGCTGTAAGCAAAAGCCAGACAAGTAACTAGAAGCATCTAGTATATGAAAATAGAAGACCAATTAAGCTATAAATGAGTTGCAAAATTCTGTTTGCAGGTTGTCAGATTTTGAATTCCTAGTACTGATGGGTGTTATAGCCATTGTGTAATTTGTAGATCTATAAGGAGATGAGCCATGGCAATGAAAAAAATCTGTGAATTCTGCAAATTGGTGCTTGCATAATTCTGTGATTAAACTGCAGGAGAGGTTGAATTCTTGTGGAATCAAACTGAAGGTCCTATACAGCAAATTTCAGATTACTTATTTCAAACTGGAATGACTTTAAAGCATCAATTCTGTAACTTCAGATTTTTGGGAAAGCTGTAATGATCTGATCTCTGGAAGGATTTAAGGTTCTGAATCAAGTTTCTTGGTTGATTGAGTATGAAAGAATATAAAAGGGAAAAGAGATGGAATTGAAACAAGTGTAAGGGATTATCATTGCTATCTGGATAATTGTTTAACTAGCAGCATGCTATCCAGCAATGAAAGCTGCAGCTGATGAAGTGTGGATTGTTGAAGTTCAGTAGCAAGGTCAAAATATTTCAGAAGTGCTCCTGAAATTCAGCCAAGATAAGGAACATCAATGCTGAATCAAAACACCTCAGAACAGAGGTCTACAGAATGAAGAATGGACACAAGTAGAATTGCAGAAATATTATATAGTTTTGCTGATTTCTGTAGTTGATGCTGGAAATTTGGTTTCTGGTTCGAGGGCAGAACAGAAAAAGAAATTTTGTGGAATGAGAAAAGGTGGCTTCAAGAGTATTAATACATTGGATACATGTGGTTTTTCATTGTCCGAGACGTCCAAGATTTTAAGTGTGGGGGAGGGAACTCTTCTCCATAAGTTGATTTGAAATTATTTGAGTTTTCAAGAGATGGAATTTAAGTGTAAAAACAGTGAAGTAAAAAAAAAAAAGCATCAAAAGAGTGTATCAAAAGTGGAGATAGAGTATCAAGATTTTATGTTTGCATTCAAATTGAAGGAGAGGTTAGCTTGATACTTTGAATTGGTTAAAACAAATGGTATTCATCTCTTTTCACATCAAAATGGTCAACTCATCAAGTATATTCCTCCAATACTCTCATCTTCTCATTTTCTTCATTAAATACTTTTCTTTTGCCATTTTCATTCACTTTTATTGCTCTGCTTGCTTCTATTTCAATTCTTGTTGATAAATCCTTTTGATTCATGTATGCTATGTTTTATAGTGGTGGAGAAGTAGAATATAAGCAAGCTTATGGTAGTGAAATGTTGTGAGTTGCATTGAGTGAGCTCCACTTATACACATGCTTGAGTGTGAGAGATAGATTAGGTAAATCCCTTGTGAGATTGCAACTTACTTAATTTTTCAATTGGATTGAAACTACCATACCTACTGAATATTGTTTGGATTGTATTCATGATTGTTGTGATCTTTAATATGGTCTTAGTTAAATTCTTTTTACTATCTTTTAGGTATTGCTAGGGAATTTTCTATGGAGATGATTTTTAGTTTTCTTTACTTTCACGGGACGTTCAAGAGTAAGTGTGGGGGAATTTGATAACCATGATTTTACTATACTATTCTCATTCACACAATCATGGTTTGATGTAGTTTTCATATATAGAATCCACATTTACACTACATTTTTATACTTTGTATCAATTTTGGACCTAATTGCAAATTAGTCTATTTTCATGGTATTTGATACTAATATTTGCTTATTATTTTGTAGGCATCAAAAGGGTCATGGACCCGATCAGATCAGGCTGCATTTGGGCTCAAATCAAGGGCTAAACAAGAAGATCAAGCCTTGGAGCATTATAGGCCGTTCATCCAAGATTGAGCTGATCTGGACCATCCAGTGATGATCTGATCGATCCGACCTACAGGAGAGTAGATCCAGACCCTAGATCAATATCAGTACATTCAGATCGGATTTTGGATGACTTTCCACCGTTGATCTAGCCCAAATGAATCTCAGCCGTTGGATCTGAACTGAGGAGGTTTAAAAACCTGCGTGAGAAGCTACAGTAGCTGAGCTCGGTTCGCGATTTCTCTACAGTGCCTTCATCTTCTTCGCCGCGACGCCGACGCTCCCATTCCTCGATCCAGATTCGTGAGCTAGATTTCTTCGACGACGACGATCATCAGCTGCCGGCGTTCATCTTCCGAGGGCAGAGAGCTTGAAAGGAGGTCTCCCGATTGCGCTTTGGGTTCTGTTTCATCGCCACGATTCCGATGGTGGAGGTCTCCCAATCGGCGATCTTCGCATCCACCAGAGCTTAGAGGGAGGTCTCCTGAGAGCTATTGGACGTTTTCCGATCTACATTCCGCAGCAAACTTGTGTCGATTTGGCCAATCGATCTAGTTTGTAAACTCAACAGAACCTGAGCTCTGTTTTCTTCGGCGGGTGAGGTTATCAGAGAAATGTGAGCTAAAAGGAGGTTTCCAAGATGCTGTGATCATCACCTGGTAATAGCTGGAAGCTCAGAGATTGTTGTTGAATGCTTATAGGGGTTCCGAGAGCATTCTGTTTGTGTTACAGCAGATTGGAGAAGTTTGGGCTTGGATCCGAATTAAGGAATGTTTAGGGTTTTAGTTTCCTTAACTTTGTCTTTGAATTGTCCATGAATTTGCTCAGATCATCAGATCTGATTCTATTCCTTGCTATCTTATTTTGTTTGAATTTCAATTGCAATTCTATTCTTGATTTCTTGTTTGTAACTTTGATTTCTTTAGATTTCAGCAATTTAAGCCCCGATTTACTTACTTGATGTTTATGCAATTTCATTTCTGAGTTTCTTACTTGCATTCTGGATTTGTTGAGTTTTTGGCAATCCAAATTTTGTTCAGTTACTAACTTAGTTTGCAACTTATTTCTAGTTTTTAAGTCATGTTTTGGTTTCAACAAGTTAGAGTTTAGTTTCAATTCTTGAGTTTAGTTTCATTATAAATTCTGTTAACCTTGTTGATTGTGGAGTGAATTCAAGATTTGGTGATCAAGTAAGTGTTGAATTTGATTGTGATAGAGAATGGATTGTTATTTTCGGTTCTTGTAACTTTGATGAGAATTTGAGTTGAGTTATGGCTACTAAGAGTGTCAATGTTAAATACTTGAAGGCTCTATTTCTGTGAACTTGAATGGAAGGGAATTCAATTGATTTATTTGATGAGCTGATACTTAAGAATTTGAGTTTAATTGTTGTTAATTTGATGAGGAGAAGTTTAATCATGTTGAGGTGAGAATGGACATTCTTTGATCTATTTGTGATTGTGTAAGGATTCAGTTTGAAGTGTTAATTAAATGAAAAGTTAAATTGATCTTGTTGATGTAGGAATTTGATTGGAACTAATTCTAGGATACACACACATTCACTAGTTAACCTTGGAAAAATACGACTTGGGACACCTTACTACACGCATTTTCTTTAGTTTAAATGGGTTCCAATCTTTATTAATTTGGAGCGCCTTGTGACATGCAAAAAGGCCGACACCACCATGCCATGTTGCCATGCTCAGTTAAGTTTTCAAACAGCATGTTTTAAAACCATAATCGCATCGTTGCATGTTTTTGTGAGGTAGATGGTTTCTTACTAAGCTTCTTAGCTTACAGATGCTACTTTTCTTATACTGCAGATACCGGTAAAAGAAAAGTGGACTAGCAGAGGCTGGAGGGCGATGCTACGATGATGTGTGTGTGCAAGGGGTCTGGAATAAAGATCCTTGGGATCTATACGCTTTTATTTCAGTTTTAGTACTTAACATGTCTAGTTTTATGACTTAGTCTTGTTACTAGGTGTTACAGCTTAGTAAACTATGTCTTGTTTAGTTTATCATGTTTAGAATGTTAGTATTTACATGCTAGAGTGTTTTTCATGTATCTAGAGCTTGTGTATGTGATTTTTGGCACGAATCAGTGCTGGAAATCAGAAATTCTGATTTCGTTTCAGACTATCAGAACCTGGATCGGTCAGCAGACCGATCCAGTGCTACTCTTTTTCCTGGATCGGTCAGCCGACCGATCCAGATGGATACAGTAGCTTACTATATCTCCCTGGATCGGTCAGCCGACCGACCCAGCATCGAACAGTAGGCATCCCAGCGTCTCCAGGTGCCTGGATCGGTCTGCAGACCGATCCAGACACACCTGGATCGGTCTTGCCGACCGATCTAGCCTCTGCTAGATCGGTCCGCAGACCGATCCTGGTGTGTCTGGATGCAGGGCAAGTTTGATCGATCTGTGGATCGAACAGTAGCTAGCTGGGAAGTCAGCTTTGAGTTCTAGCTCAGATGGGAGGTCAAGTATCCTCCTTAGCACATATACCCCAACCGGAAAGGTCTTGAACCCTTCCTTATAACAGCATGGGTGTACCAGTTATCAGTTTAATAGAGTCAGTTAGTGAAATTTTTATTTTACCCAGTTTTCGCACAGTACAGCACAGTAACTTCAGTAGTTAAGGTAGCGATCCGGCTCACAGCTTAGTACCTAGGAATTGGGTCGTTACAGAGTGGTATCAGAGCAAGTTCCATACTTCCTACACACACATCAGCATTGTGCCTACAGCTTCCAAGTAAGAACATCTCTCACCCAGTTTTGTTTTCAGCTTTCATATCAGTTATACGTGCTTTCATGTTTGCTCTCATGTTGGTAGTTAATTAATTCATGTTTACAGTGATAGTATTTAACATGTTACCAGTAGTTAACTATAACATGATAGCCTAGTTATATATATGTGTTCTCTGCTATTTAGAAAATGGTACGAGGACGTCCAGCTAAGAAAGCATCAGCGGCTGAGCCCCAGCATGAGGCAGGTAGTTCAGTGCCTCCCCCAGACCTTACAGCACTTGTGGCTCAGCTACAGTAGCAGTTAGCTAAACAGCAGCAGGAGATAGCCTCCTTAAAGGCTAACCAGCAGACTACTCCCCCAGTCACTCCAGTACCGAACCTCACGACTCCAGTAATCACAGAGGTTGTACCAGCTCAGCCTGCAGTACAAGTCCCAGTAGCCCCAGTAGAAGGGGCTAAGAGAGAAGCTTACCTTATCCAGTGGCAGAGAATTAAGCCCGAGAACTTCTCAGGCACCAGCGAACCATGGAATGCTCAGGCATGGTTTAAAACACTGGAAAGCATGATGGAGCTTCTAGACTGGCCAGAGCACGAAAAGGTGAAGTGTGCCTCCTTCTGTTTAACAGGAGACGCACGCATGTGGTGGGAGCGGATTAAATCGAAGTGGCCAGTAAACCAGATGACATGGGCCAACTTCGAGAAAGAATTCTTCGAGGAATTCTTTCACATGCAAGTCACGAACCGACACTATGACGAGTTTACAGAATTTCGTCAGGGCAACCTATCAGTTCAGGAAGCCGTGAAGAAATTCAACAGGTTGGCTCGGCTGTGTCCAGAACTAGTCAGCACAGAGAAGGAACGAGTACGGTTGATGCTGAAGATGCTCAGACCAGAGATCGCAATGAATGTGGCTGGTGGCGTTCATAGGCCACAAACCACAGAGGAGCTAGTGAGTAGTGCTCTGATCACCGAGCACTATCAGCACAGCATCACCCAGCAGAAGCAGGTTTCCACAGAGCCCAAGGGACAAGCTGGCTCAGGTACTCAGCAGAAACAACAGGGACATAGCTCCAACTGGAAGGGGAAACGCAAGGCAAGCAGTGACCCAAAAGGAGGACCAGCTGGAAAACATTCCAGACATCCCAAGTGTGCTACTTGTGGGAAACATCATCCAGGAGTTTGCCGCAAGGGTACGCGAGGTTGTTTTGAATGTGGACAGGAAGGGCACATGGCTAAGCAGTGCCCGAACAAGAACAGTCTTCCTCAGCCTCAGCCGATACAGTATGGAGCTCAGCCAGCGCAGCTACATCAGATGTATGCTGCCTTAGATGGTCCACAGATCAGTCAGGGCAGATTAGAAGCCCCCACAGCTATCACGAATGCCAGGATTTTCTCACTGACCAGAGAGGACGTAGCAAATGCCTCGACAGTTGTCACAGGTCAGATCAGTATTTTACAGCATAATGCAACTGTCTTATTCGATACTGGGGCAACCCACTCTTATGTATCCAGGGCATTTGCCGAGAAATTAGCAACACCTCCAGAGGTACTCAATAGTCGACAACACTACCCTCAGGAGACATTTTGGCATCTACGCACTGGCTCAGAGCAGTGCCAGTCATTATAGCAGACAGAGAACTTTTTGGTGATCTGATAGTGCTAGAAATGACTGACTACGATGTCATCCTTGGAATGGATTTTCTGATCAGATACGACGCTTCTATAGAGTGCCGTAAACAGAAGGTCATATTCCAACCTGAAGCAGGAGTACAGTTTGAGTACATGGGAAAACCAAAGAGAAAAGCCAGGAAGTTTCTCTCAGCATTGAAAGCACAGCAGCTATTGGATTCAGGATGCATGGGATTTTTAGCAAATGTAGTCAACACCAGCCAGGACAAGAACCAACAGCTATCAGAGGTTCGAGTCGTTTGTGACTACCCAGCAGTCTTCCCTGAAGAGCTACCAGGCTTAGCACCAGACAGGGAGATTGAATTTGAGATAGAGCTCATTCCCGGCACAAATCCAATTTCCAAGGCACCGTACCGCATGGCTCCAGCAGAACTGAAGGAACTTCAGGAGCAATTACAGGAGCTTCTTGACAAGGGTTTCATACGCCCTAGTCACTCACCATAGGGAGCACCTGTGTTGTTCATGAAGAAGAAGGATGGAAGCATACGCCTATGCATAGACTACCGTGCCTTGAACCAGGTCACAATTAAAAATAGGTACCCTCTCCCCAGGATAGATGACCTGTTTGACCAGCTAAAGGGAGCCACAGTGTTCTCTAAAATTGACCTCAGATCAGGATATCACCAGGTTAGAGTCAAGAAAGGTGATATACCTAAAACAGCTTTCAGAAACAGATACGGACATTATGAGTTCGTAGTCATGCCTTTCGGCGTGACAAATGCTCCAGCTACTTTCATGGACCTCATGAACAGAGTATTCAGAGAATACTTAGACAAGTTTGTCATCGTGTTCATCGATGACATTCTTATCTATTCAGGCACTCAGGAGGACCATGCAGAGCATCTGAAGACAGTTTTGCAGATCCTTCAGCAGAACCAGCTGTACGCCAAATTCACGAAATGTGAATTTTGGCTAGACCAGGTAGCCTTTCTAGGTCACATCATCTCCAAGGATGGTGTTATGGTAGATCCCAGCAAGATAGAAGCAGTAAGTAACTGGAAGAGACCCAGGAACGCCAGTGAAATCAGAAGCTTTCTGGGATTAGCAGGCTACTACAGGAAATTTGTAGAGGACTTCTCCAGGATAGCCTCCCCACTGACAGCTCTCACCAGGAAGAACAAGAAATTTCAGTGGACAGAGGACTGCGAGAACAGCTTCAGCGAACTAAAATGGAGATTGACCAGTGCTCCTATTTTAGCTATACCAGAAAACACAGACAGCTTCGACATCTACAGTGACGCCTCTAAATTGGGATTAGGAGCAGTACTGATGCAAGGTGATCGCCTATGCCTCCAGACAACTCAAGGATTATGAGAGGAACTATCCTACTCACGACCTTGAGCTTGCAGCAGTGGTGTTCGCTCTCAAGATTTGGAGACATTATTTGTACGGAGCTCAGTGTAGAGTGTATACAGATCATCTTACTCGAAGGATCTGAATATGCGACAGTACAGATGGTTAGAGCTGGTCAAGGATTATGACATAGATATCCTCTACCATCCAGGGAAAGCTAATAAGGTCAGCAGGAAGTCCAGTGCTACCTTATTATCTTTAGCAACTATGTCACCACCCCTAAGGAAGGAGATTACGACTTTGGTCTTGAGCTTATAGCCGGGCAGCTTTCCACTATGTCCTTAGCATCTACCTTGCTTGATGATATCCAGACAGCTCAGGAGCAGGATCCTGAAATCCAGAAAATCAAGCAAGGGTTAGCAGAATCGAAAGTGGAGAGTTCAGAGTATCCGCCAGTGGGGTAGTGTACTGTGGTGACAGACTTTGTGTTCCAGATCAAGAGGAACTACGAAAACAGATTCTAGACGAGGCTCACAGGACTCCCTATGTGATGCATCCTGGTTCCACCAAAATGTATCAGGATCTAAAGAAACAATTTTGGTGGCCTGGGATGAAGCGAGATATCGCCAGATACGTCAGCATCTGTCTAACCTGTCAGAGGGTTAAGGCAGAACATCAGCGACCAGGAGGAGTTCTGCAGCCGATCCAGATTCCAGAATGGAAGTGGGAGGATATCTTTATTGACTTCATAGTGGGATTACCCAGAACCACGAATGGTTTCGATGCCATCTGGGTAATAGTCGACAGGTTGACTAAATCAGCCAACTTCTTAGCTATCAGAATATCCTATTCCATGGAGCAGCTAGCTCAATTGTATCTCAAGGAGATTGTCAGGCTGCATGGAGTCCCACGAACCATTATATCAGACAGAGATTTACATCACACGGAAGTGTATGCATGCCTATGGGCACCCGTTAAAATTCAAGATGACCTTGATCCTCGACAGATGGTCGAGAGCGAGTAAATCAGTGCTCAAGATATGCTCGAGCTTGTGCCCTAGATTTCAAGGAAGTTGGTGCAAATATCCGAGTCTAGCAGAATTTGCATACAACAATTATCGAGCCACTATCGGGATGGCACCTTATGAGGCACTCTATGGGCGGAGGTGCAGATCACCAATCTGCTGGTATGAGAGTGGTGAGCAGACAGATCTAGTAGCAGATACCACAGCAGCTATACAACAGATTCGCTAGAGGATAGAGACAGCACAGAGCCGTCAGAAGCTGATACACGATGCAGACCCCTAGAGTTTTCAGTTGGGGATACAGTTTTCCTCAGGGTAGCTCCCATGAAGGGAGTCATGCGTTTTGGGAAGAAGGGCAAGCTGGCTCCCAGATATGTGGGACCATACCTTATCACGAAGAGAGTGGGTAAGGTAGCATATGAGCTAGAGCTACCTCAGGAGATGTCAGCTGTCCACAATGTATTTCATGTCTCCATGCTGAAGAAGCATATTCCAGACGCCACCCAGGTGATTGAGCCCCAGTTGGTACAGGTCCGTGATGATCTCAGCTATGACAGTCGGCCTATTCAGATAATAGACCGAGCAGTAAAGAAATTACGAAACAAGGAAGTACCATTAGTCAAAGTCAGCTGGCAAAATCACACAGCAGCAGAGGCGACTTGGGAGACAGAGGCCAGCATGAGACAGAAGTACCCAGAATTGTTTTAAGTTCGAGGATGAACTTTTTATAAGGTATGGGGGATTGTAACGCCCGAAAATTCTCAAACTTGCATTATAATTATTCTATGATTTTTCTGGAATTTTTAGATATTTTTCCGGAATTTTTCCGAGTAGCGGAAGTAGCAAAAATAATTAGAACCGCAAAATAGCTTAGGCGGGAATCGAACCCGAGACCTATGGTGTAAGGGATAATGCTAGTAACCAGTTGAACCCAGCAGGGCCGTGCTGAAAGAAGAGGGAATCAATTATATTTATAATTGATTTTTGGATGAATTAATTAGTAAATATAAATAAGGATTTAAGTGAGAAGTTTTAGATTATTTCTCACCGTAGTTTTTCCTCACCCGAAACCTAAAACCGCCGCACCTCTCTTCTTCTCCTCTTCCTCACGCACGGCACACCAAGCCAAGGGTCAAGGGAACATCTTCCAGCGACGACTCCAACACGAAAAAGGTTCTTCTCCGCGAGAGGAACGCGACGACGTAAGCGGTTCGTCGAACGGAGCAGTTTTCCGAAAAACCTAGCGGATAGAATCGTAAGAAAACCTTGCGATTGAGGTAAGAAACCCCTCACCTGCAGTATAATTGCTCTCGCTTGTTAGTTTCGGCGTTAGTTCAGTAGTTTTACAGTTTTCAGTTATAAGGTGTGCTCTCAGTGCACACCAAGCATTCGGTAGAATGCCCAGTTCAGAAGGATGCACCAGTAGGCATCCTAACAGCATGTAAAATATATTAGAAACATTTTATTCAGCTTATTATCAGTTATTACAACTATATGGATCAGATATCCATTGGGTGGGCTCCCACAGTAGCCTCTAGGTTCAGATAACCTAGCTCTAGGTTCAGATAACCTAGAATAGCAAAGTAAGATAAAACAGTATTCAGTATTTTACTTTTATTCAGTTGGCACTATACTTGGATCAGATATCCATGGGCTGGACTCCCACAGTCGTCCCTAGGTTCAGATAACCTAGTAATCCTGCTGGATTCGGAACTTGCAATCCCGGGTCTCGTAGAGATGCGCGCACAGTAAGTACAGTTGTCAGGGCCCCAGCAGTATGTTTAGTATTTTCATCTATTATTATATATAGTTTTCCAAATATGTAATCAGTGGTGGAAACACTAACTTAGTTTCAGTTTTAGTTAATTATCTCAGTTAAGTTTCATGATTTGAGTTCATGACCAGTTAGATGTATATGCATGACCAGTTCAGTATTTATCCTTAGTTTCAGATACAGTATGCTATGCTCAGCTTGTTTGTATGCCATGATCAGTTCAGTACATGTTTGTATGCCATGCCATGTTGCCATGCTCAGTTAAGTTTTCAAACAGCATGTTTTAAAACCATAATCGCATCGTTGCATGTTTTTCTGAGGTAGATGGTTTCTTACTAAGTTTCTTAGCTTACAGATGCTACTTTTCTTATACTGCAGATACCGGTAAAAGAAAAGTGGACTAGCGGAGGCTGGAGGGCGATGCTACGATGATGTGTGTGTGCAAGGGGTCTGGAATAAAGATCCTTGGGATCTATACGCTTTTATTTCAGTTTTAGTACTTAACATGTCTAGTTTTATGACTTAGTCTTGTTACTAGGTGTTATAGCTTAGTAAACTATGTCTTGTTTAGTTTATCATGTTTAGAATGTTAGTATTTACATGCTAGAGTGTTTTTCATGTATCTAGAGCTTGTGTATGTGATTTTTGGCACGAATCAGTGCTGGAAATTAGAAATTCTGATTTCGTTTCAGACTATCAGAACCTGGATCGGTCAGCAGACCGATCCAGTGCTACTCTTTTTCCTGGATCGGTCAGCCAACCGATCCAGATGGATACAGTAGCTTACTGTATCTCCCTGGATCGGTCAGCCGACCGACCCAGCATCGAACAGTAGGCATCCCAGCGTCTCCAGGTGCCTGGATCGGTCTGCAGACCGATCCAGACACACCTGGATCTGTCTTGCCGACCAATCCAGCCTCTGCTGGATCGGTCCATAGACCGATCCAGGTGTGTCTGGATGCAGGGCAAGTTTGATCGATCTGTGGATCGAACAGTAGCTAGCTGGGAAGTCATCTTTGAGTTCTCGCTCAGATGGGAGGTCAAGTATCCTCCTTAGCACATATACCCCAACCGAAAAGGTCTTGAACCCTTCCTTATAACAGCATGGGTGTACTAGTTGTCAGTTTAATAGAGTCAGTCAGTGAAATTTTTATTTTACCCAGTTTCCGCACAGTACAGCACAGTAACTTCAGTAGTTAAGGTAGCAATCCGGCTCACAGCTTAGTACCTAGGAGTTGGGTCGTTACACCTTGCTCCAGTGACCTCATTCCTCGGCACTCCGGTGACCCCTTGCCCTCTTCTTTCGATCCTCATCTTTTCTGTAAGGTTCTCTGCCTTTCTCCCTTCGGTTCTCGTGTTTTCTTTGTGTTCCTTGCCGCGTTCTTTCCTTTCGGTTACTGTTCCATTCGTCTTCCCTGAGCCTTTGCGTTTTCTTCCGATCCCTGCCTTCTCTAATGTTTCGGCGATGGCTAGCTCTTCCCAGCCCGCGGACCTCGCTCTCGGCCCATGGTATACTACCATGGAGTCGCGGTTGAATCGGCGTGATGCTGAGAGCCTGATAAACGCTTTTGACATCCCTTCTGATTTCGAACTGATTTTACCCTCGCCTTCCGCTCGCCCGCACAAATCGCAGCACGGCGTTATTTGTTTCTTCCGCGACCAATTTACAGTCGGTCTGCAGTTTCTCTTCATCCCTTCATCGTTGAAGTTTGCGATTTCTTCGGAATTCCGCTCGCCCAGTTGGTTCCCAACACTTTTTGCCTTCTGTGCGAAGTTGTGGTATTATTTAAGATACACAACATTCCCCTCCGCCCGGAAGTCTTCTATTATTTCTACTATCCTAAGCAGTCTGAGCCGGGCACTTATTTGTTTTAGGCTCGGCCTGGTTTGGTCTTTTTTGATAAACTACCCTCTTCCAACAAACATTGGAAAGAGAACTTCTTCTTTCTTCGTCTTCCCGGGCGGCTCCCTTTCCGTACTAAATGGCAGGTCGGACCACCCACCTCCCCCGAGCTGAAGAAGTATAAAACCTGACCGGACTATCTTCAAGCAGTGAATATGCTAGCCGGTCTGAAGCTTGACATCAACAAGCTCCTATCCGAAGGAGTGATGTATATATTTGGTTTGAGTCTGTGCCGGACCCCGCTCCCGAGCAGTTTTGGTAAGGACTTCGCTTGTACATTTGCCTTGAGTTCTAGCTGATTTCCTTCTCCTTTCCTTGCAGCGAACATCGTAATAGAGTATGTGCTATTCGGGATTTTGAAGAGGAAAGCGGTCACGCTCGAGGTGGCAGCGGCCAAGGAAATGGAGCAGTTGTGCATTGCTCCGGTCGGCTCTCACGAGGGTGAGAGCGAGGCAAGTGCAGGGGAGTCGGCCGCTCGAGCTTCACCTGCGGAAGCGACTGGTGGTGCAACTTCCAGCAAGGGCCCTTCCATTTGGGAGGATGACTCTGAGCCGGACGACGAACTCCCCCTCAACCAGAAGAGACGCCGGGTGGAGGTTCCCCTGCGGTCGGCCACCTCTGTGGTACAGGAGTCTGGGCGAATGGGTCTAGCCTCTCCTCGCAACAAGGCTCCTTCTGTCGAGGCCTTGTCCTCCAATCGGACCCCGTCACAACCGGAGGCCTCTCTGGAACCCATCGCCGCGCAGCCGGTTAGCTCTCTTCCTCCTGCACCCCGCCGAGTCCACCGCTCGGGCATTCTGTCCTCGATGTCCAGCCCCGCATCCGATCCCTCAGCATCCGCTCACACGACTCCGGGTCGGCGCCGCACTATTAAGGCCACCCTACACCTCCCCACTGAGGCATTGATGGCCGAGTCGTATCAGCCGACAGCTCCTGAACACATGATCACTATTAAGGGGCCCCTTGCTGCGATGTGGACGGACACACGGGCTCGTGTCGCTATGATGCCGTTCGGCAAACTGGCTGACCACCACATGCAGCAGTCCACAGTTGTAAGCCTCATTTCTGCTCTTTTATGTAGTCTTCCCGATCGGCATTTTAACACTCCTGCGTACATCAGAGATGGGTGGAAGACATCGCTGTCGCCAACCCCTTGTCCATGGTGGAGGAGGAGCTGAAGAGACTGAAGAGTCCGGGCGTCCCATCTTCTTCTCAAGGCCCATCATATACCGAGCTGCAGAAGGAGCTTACGAAGACCAAGGACCTGCTGGAGACAGAGCGGAAGAAGACGGTTGACCAGGCATACATGCTGGCCCAGCTCGAACAACAGGTCAAAACTTATGACTGCAAGATAGAACTCGCAACCACTCAGAAAAAAACCGCTATCGCCGATCTGGAAGCGAAGAATGTGGCGGCCCGAGCTTTGGAGCAACGTGTGAAGGAGCTAGCCGAATTGCTGCACGGAGAGCAAAAAGGTCGTTCGGCAGAGGTGACCAAACTCAAGGATGAATTGAAAACCTTGCAGGAGGCTCTTGATGCTTCCCGTGCCGCCTTCAAGGAGTACCAAGAGGCGGAGCCAGGCCGTGTCGCCACCTTGAGGCAGAAGTACATCTGCTCGGCGAAATTTGCTGAGAAGGTCTGCGACCAGATGGTCATTGCCTTCGAGTTAGCCATCACCGCCACGACGGACTATCTGAAGTCCAAGGGTCAGCTCCACGAATCCATGGTCATCCCTGCTACGGAGCATGCGGCACTTCTCACCACCATTCCGAAGTATGTTTTCAATTATCTTGAATGAAGTGTTTTCTATAATCCTCCTGATCGGCGAACTTATAAATGTAACTTTGGAATGCCAATTTTTGCTCTGTTAGCCTTTTGTGAAGTGTTTCTTGTAACTGCACTGCTCGGTCGAACGACCTTCATTCCGCATAGAACTTCTGTTAGTTTTCCGTTGAAGTGTTTTTCTCAACTGCGCCGCTCAGTCGAACAACCTTCCATTCCATTAGCTTTTCGCTGGTCGCCGCTGGTAGACGCACGCCATTGTTTTCTGCTTGTCCTTAGGATCAAGGCTTGCTGATTATCGGCCCTAGACGCTGGGCCTTAGTATATTTGTGCGACGTTGTCCCGTCTGGGGGGTTTATAGTCGCCGGTCCGATCCTAGAGTTTAACGTCGCCGCTCGACGGTCTTCAAGCCGGGGGGTTTATAGTCGTCGATCCGACTCTAGAGTTTAACGTCGCTACTCGACGGTCTTCCGACCGGGGGGTTTATAGTCGCCGGTCCGACTCTAGAGTTTAACGTCGCCGCTCGACGGTCTTCAAGCCGGGTGGTTTATAGTCGCCGGTTCGACTCTAGAGTTTAACGTCGCCACTCGACGGTCTTCGTGCCGGGGGGTTTATAGTCTCCGGTTCGACTCTAGAGTTTAACGTTGCCGCTCGACGGTCTTCAAGCCGGGTGGTTTATAGTCACCGATTTGACTCTAGAGTTTAACGTCGCCGCTCGACGGTCTTCAAGTAGTTTGCCGTTCGGCGAATAATGCTCAGACCCTTTGCAATTTTTCTTATCTTCACTCCTGCAGCCAAAGGATACGGACGAATGGAACATACATGAAATGAATTACACTGGCGCACCTTTCATCTAGCACGGTACGGTTGGAGGTGGTTTGCGCTCCATGGTCGATCAAGCCGCCGTCCGTCCTCATCTTCCAGATAGTATGCACCCGATCAGAGCTTCTCGACGACTCTGAAGGGCTCCGCCCAGGGAGCTTCCATCTTGCTCACATCGCCGACTGGCTTCACCTTCTTCCACACTAGGTCGCCGACCTGGAAGGCTCTGGGAATTACACGCCTATTGTAATTCTGCTTCATCCTTTGCCAGTACGCCATCAGCCGGACGACTGCTTTAGCTCGTGCTTCGTCAACTAGGTCCAACTCCAGCTGCCTCTGCTCGGCTTTATCCTCATCGTAGCTCTGGATCCGATCGGACTCTACTCCGACCTCGACCGGGACGACCGCCTCGCCCCCGTATACCAAGTGGAACGACGTTACCCCCGTCCCCTCCTTTGGGGTGGTGCGAATGGCCTATAGTACGCCCGCTAGCTTGTCCACCCAGCTTCCTCCCATGTGGTCAAGCCGAACCCGAAGCATTCGCAGGATCTCCCGGTTGGCTACTTCGGCTTGACCATTGCTATGAGGATACACCATGGAAGTGAAGTGTTGTTCGATGTCGTACCCTTGGCACCATTCTTCGAGCTGCTGACCAACGAACTGCCGCCCATTATCCGAAATGAGCCAACGAGGAATGCCAAACCGACAGATTATATGCTGCAAGATGAATTTCTTGACCATCTGCTCAGTTATCTTGGCCAGTGGTTCAGCTTCAACCCACTTGGAGAAATAGTCTACTGCCACCAGTAAGAACCTCTGCTGCCCGGTCGCCATAGGGAAAGGTCCTACTATATCCATGCCCCACTGGTCGAACGGGCAGGACATAGTAGACTTCTTCATCTCCTTCGTTGGCCTATGGGAGAAACAGTGGTACTTCTGACAGGACTGGCAGGTTGCGACGGTCCGAGCGGCATCTTCCTATAGGGTTGCCCAGAAGTATCCGGCCAGTAGGATCTTCCTAGCCAACGATCGCCCGCCCGGATGACCTCTGCAAGATCCTTGATGTTCTTCCTGGAGAATATATTCTGCGTCTTACGAGCTGACACACTTCAGCAGTGGGTGGGAGAAAGCCTTCTTATAAAGCTGGTCCCCAATGAGCGTGAACCGGCCTGCTCTCCTCCTTAGTAGCTGGGCTTCCTCCTGATCGGACGGGGTGGCATTCGAATGTAAAAATTCTATTATGGTTGTTCTCCAATCGCTCGGGAATGTGAGGCCTTCCATCCGGTCGATGTGCGCCACCAAGGACACCTGCTCAATTGGTTGTTAGATGACAATCGACGATATTGAGCTAGCGAGCTTGGCTAATTCATCCGCTGACTGGTTCTCGGCTTGGGGGATCTTCTGTATGACAACCTCGATGAAGTTATTTATGAGCTTTTCAAAGGCCTCCGCGTAGAGCCGGAGCCTTGCACTGTTTATCTCGAAGGACCCTGAGAGTTGTTGCGCGGCCAATTAGGAGTCAGAGTACAGTATCACCCGGTAGGCTCTCACATGCCGAGCAGCCTGTAGGCCGGCTATGAGGGCCTCATATTCTGCCTCGTTATTTATTGCCCGGTAATCCAGCCAGACGGACAGAAGCATCCGTTCTTCTTGAGGAGAGAGCAGCAAGATGCCGATCCCACTCCCGAGCCGAGTAGACGACCCATCCACAAATACCTTCCACAAAGCTTTGGGTTCAGGATTTTATACCTCTGTTATGAAATCCGCCAAGGATTGCGCCTTGATCGCCGAGCGGGGTTGATACTGGATGTCGAATTCACTGAGCTCCGTTGTCCACTTAATGAGCCGCCTGGATGCCTCGGGGTTTAGGAGTACTCTTTCTAGCGGGCTATTTGTCATAACAATGATAGTATGCGCCAAGAAATAAGGACGGAGCCTCTGTGCGGCCAGGACTAGGGAAAACACGAGCTTCTCGAGACCAGTATAGCGGGACTCAGCATCTTTTAAGATGTGGCTCAAGAAATACACAGGCTGCTCTTCTCCGCCTCCCCTCACCAACGCCGAGCCGACAACATGCTCGATTGATGACAGGTATATATGTAGCGGCTCGCCTACATTCGGTTTAGCCAGTACGGGCAATGAATTCAGATAGGTTTTCAGCTCCTCGAACGCCCGGTCGCACTCCTAATCCCATTGGAATTTGGTTGCTCGGCACAAGATCTTGAAAAATGGCAAGCTCCGGTCGGCTGTCTTAGAGATGAATCTCGACAATGTCGTTATCCGACCGGTGAGGCGTTGCACTTTCCTCAGATTCCTGGAAGGCAGCATGTCTTGCAGTGCTTTCACCTTGTTAGGGTCCGCCTCTATGCCCCGCTCGGTCATGATATATCCCAAGAAGCGCTCGCCTTTTGCTTCAAACAGACTTTTTTGGGGGTTCATCTTGACTCCATACCTCCTCAGTGTTCGAAAGGTTTCCTCTATGTCTGTACAAAGATCCGCCGCTCGGAGTGACTTGATTAGTATATCATCCACGTAGACTTCCAGGTTGCGCACGATCTGCTCCCGGAACACTTTGTTCATTGCCGCTGGTATGTGGCTCCGGCATTTTTTAGTCCGAACGGCATCACGTTGTAATAGTAAGTGTCATCCGCAGTAATGAAGCTCACTTTGTCCCAATCTTCCTGGGCGAGTGGCACTTGGTGGTAGCCTTGATATGCATCTAGCATGCATATCAGCTCGCATCCAGCAGTAGAGTCTACCAGTTGGTCGATTCGGGGTAGAGGGTAAAAATCCTTCGGGCATGCCTTATTTAGATCCCGAAAATCGATGTAGACTCTCCATTTGTTGCCTGTCTTGGAGACCAGCACCACATTAGCGAGCCAGCTTGGGAATTGCACCTCCCGTATGTGGCCGACCTCCAGAAGTTTCTCAACTTCAGCTCGGATGATGACATTCTGTTCGGCGCTGAAGTCCCTCTTCCTCTGCTTCACCGGCCGAGCGTCCGGTCGGACGTGGAGTTCATGCTACGCTACGCTCTGCGAGATCCCTGGCAGCTCGTGGGTCGACCAGGCGAAGACGTCGCAGTTTTGCTGGAGACATCTGATCAGCTTCTCCTTCTGACTCGGCTCCCGGTCGGACGTGACGAACGTAGTGGCATCCGGTCGGACAGGGTGGATCTTTACCTCCTCCTTTTCTTCATAAACTAAAGAAGGTGGCTTTTCGGTTATAGCATTTACCTCGACGTGTGGTGCCTTCCGGGCAACCTTGGCCTCAGATCGGACCATCTCTACATAACAGCACCGGGCCGCTAGCTGATCACCTCGGACTTCTCCCACCTGATCTTCCACGGGGAATTTGACCTTTTGGCAAAAGGTGGAGACGACCGCTTGGAACTCATTGAGAGCCGGTCGCCCCAAGATCACATTGTACGCGGAGGGAGCGTCGACTACAATGAAGTTAGCAGCCCGCGTTCTTCTGAGCGGCTCCTCTCCCAGCAAGATAGCCAGCCGGACCTGTCCGACCGACAAAACTTCATTACCGGTGAACCCGTAGAGGGGGGTTGTCATTGGCAACAGCTCGGCTCGGTCGATTTGCAATTGGTCGAAGGCCTTCCGAAAGAATATGTTGACCGAGCTGCCTGTATCAATAAAGATGCAGTGAATAGTGTAGTTAGCTATTACCGCTCGGATGATGAGGGCATCATCATGCGAGACTTCGACTCCCTCGAGGTCCCTAGGCCCAAAGCTGATCTCGTGCCTGCTCGCCCGCTCCTGACTGCAGACGACCGCATGGATCCCGAGCTGCCTTGCATGCGCCTTCCTTGCCCTGTTGGAGTTGCTTTCGATCGGCCCTCCGGCGATGATGTTGATTTCACCCCTCGACGCATTGCCTCTATTCTCCTCCTCCCAAGAGGATGGTCGGGGTCGTTCATGCGATGCCCGAGGAATGGCCCTGTGCTGCTGGTTATGTTGCCGCTCGGGAGATCTCCTTTCTGTACGCCGGCCAGGACTTTGGTGTTGATGTCGTCAATTCAGCGAAGGTGATCGACGGTGATAGCTTCTTGGCGTAGGATGAGTGATTGGGGGGAGGCCCCGACAGTCGCGGGTGTTGTGAGTTGCTGACTGATGGAGCGAACAAAACATAGGAGTCCATATCTTCCCTTTCGGTTTAGGTCGATCGGCCGCTACTTGTTGGACGGCGTGCGGCCTCTGATGAGGACGGGCTACCTCTGTGCGGGGTCCTCTCGGTGGTTGATAATTGGATGGCGGCTTCCGCTCAGCATGAGTTGGTGGCTCGGATGGTGCTTCCTTTTTCCTCGCCATCTGAGCTTCCTCCACGTTGATGTACTCGTTGGCCTTGTTCAACATGTGGTCGTAGCTGCGAGGCGGCTTTCTGATGAGCGAACGGAAGAAATCACCGTCCACAAGCCCCTGTGTGAATGTGTTCATCATAGTTTCCGAAGTGACCGTCGGGATATCCATGGCCACCTGGTTGAAACGTTGGATGTAGGCTCGGAGCGACTCCTTCGAGCCTTGTTTGATGGCGAACAGACTGACGCTGGTCTTCTGGTTGTGCCTGCTACTCGCGAAGTGATGGAGGAAGGCCGTGCGGAACTCTTTGAAGCTTGTGATGGATCCGTTCGGTAGCCTCCGGAACCATCTTTGCGCTGATCCAGAAAGGGTGGTGAGGAACACCCGGTACTTCACACCATCTGTATATTGATGCAAAGTGGCTGTGTTGTCGAAATTACCCATATGGTCGTCCGGGTCGGTGGTCCCGTTGTATTCCCCGATCGCAGGGGGCGCGTAATGCCTTGGTAGTGGGTCGTGCAGGATGGCCTCGGAGAACTGCCTATTGATCCGCTCGAGGGACAAGTCTGTCCGTGGCGCCTTGCCCTTCCTGGCGTCGCGGAGGGGCGCCTCATCGGACGAAGAGCCCCGGTCAAGGTTGGCTTGCGCGACTTCCGAGGGCGTTTGGAACAGAGCCCTATGGAAAGGTATAAGGGCGGGCGGTGCTTCCATCTAAGTGCCAGTCGGACCTTTATTTTGGCCCCATATCGAGAGTTGTTCCGGTCGGTCCTCTGGGGCTGCCTTGCCACCCGATGCGGAAGTCACCTACTGTGCCATTCGCTCGGCTTGAGCTTTCTGCTGTTGCTCCACAATCTTCGCTGCTCACGCTTGGATGAGTGTGTCGAGCTCTTCGGGGGAGAGTGTCACTATGAGTTGGCGTCCAGCTTCTTCCATCTTCTCCTCTCGGATTCAGGTGTGTTCCCACAGACGGCGCCAATTTGATCCTGTCCGACCGCTGAGTCGATGGACGTTGGGGACGTGGCGCTCTCCGCTATCCTCTGATGATGGTGTAGACCTCCGGCGAACCTGAAAAGAAGCCGAGCTGGGAGGGGTTTCCCGGCGACGACCCTCCGATGCTCAAGTCAGGCAATGAAGAAGAAGAGGAGCAAAGTAACGCTACTGTGGATACAGTGATAAGAATCGCATACCTCCGTCGAAGTCTGGGGGTCCTTATATAGGACCCCGGGGAGGCGCGGGCACGCTTCTCGATGCATGCCCGCTTCCCCAAACATACCTCAGTAGGATTGTGTCAGAAAAGCATGCCTGACGCTATTCCGCAATCGTCTGACCATATCCCTGACGTAACGGTGGAAACTTCCACCGTACGATACTCTGTCCGCTCCGGCCACCGACCATACTGTTTGTCGGCGGTAGGTGTCTCGAGGATGATGTTACCAGCTGCCCCTCGAACCGGGCGAGGAAGCCCTGCTCATGTGCTCGAATGGGATTGCACCTTATTGTCCTGTGGCTCGGCCGAGCGGCCTGTCCGCTCAGCCCAGAGACTCTTTTACGTTGAGCATCGGAAACCCGACCCCTGATCGGGCTGTCTTTCGTCCGGCCTGGGAGACCCCCTGGCCGGATGTTCGGTCGGTCGGATGCTCGGTCGGCCCGCCAGTCCGCTCGGCACGACCTTGGGGTTGACCCTCTTGACCATTGACCTCCCCGTGTCATTGACCTCCCGCCAACGAGGGTCCCCCGTCCTTACCACCGGATCACTCCGCATCTCCTTTAAAATCTTGCCTAGTATACTTGTATTTTTCAATTTTGTATTTTCTTTAAAGTCTTTCCTAGTATACTCCGCATCTCCTTTAAAGTCTTGCCTAGTATACTTGCATTTTCCAATTCCATATTTTCCATTTAAGTTCTGCCAAGATTTAATTCTGGCAAATTTCCTTTTAGTCCTTAATATCAGTTTTCAATTATACAACTTGTATTTTTATATCAATTCCTATCTTTTATCCTAATACCCTTGGGAGTTTACATTAGTCAACAAACGCTTATAGGGAAATTGCCACCATTCTATGTTCTTTAAAGAGCTAACATTAGTGAGTTATGTGATTGAGTGTCAACAGATTGCATTAATGGCGACAATTGGAGAGGAAGAAAGACCGAGAGAAACACTTGAGACAACACTTGGAACGCATGGAAATTAGATTCTATCAAATCCTCTACAGATTAGAGAGACAAGATACTGTAATTTCGGGATTACAAAATAGCCAAGTGGGTAGAGTTCCTACATGAAATTCAAGGCAATATAACCGTGATGACAACAATGATGATGATGATGGCGTATCTGAGGACATTAATGATAGAGTTTCTAGTGGCAGATCTGGTCATGCTAGAATTTATGGTAGAAGAGAAAGAATGAATGATTATGTTGATAGAAACTTGGGAAATATCAAGATGAAGATTCCTCCATTTCAAGGCAAAAGCGATCCAGACGTATATTTGGAGTGGGAAAAGAAAGTTGAATTAGTGTTTGATTGTCTCAACTACTCTAAAGAGAAGAAGGTAAAACTAGCTGCTGTTGAATTTATTGATTATGTTATTATTTGGTGGGATCAAATTATTCTAAGTAGAAGAAGAAACAACGAGAGACCCCTTAGCACTTGGGAAGAGATGAAATCTATTATGAGAAAGAGGTTCGTGTCATCACATTACTATCGAGATTTGTACCAACGACTACAAAGTCTAACACAAGGATCCAAAACTGTGGAGGAATATCACAAGGTGATGGAGATTGCCATGATTCGAGCCAATGTGGAGGAGGGCCGAGAAGCAACCATGGAAAGATTTTTGCAAGGTTTGAATTCAGAAATTGCAAATGTAGTGGAGTTGCAACATTATGTGGAGCTTGAAGATATGGTGCATATGTCCATGAAAGTTGAAAGGCAACTCAAAAGGAAGGGTTCAATCAAGCATGGTCAAAATTCATCCACTTGGAAATCTAGTTGGAACAAAAGAGATGATAAATTTGCATCAAAGAGTAAGATCAAATTTTTGAAGAATAATAATGTTGGTTCTCCATTGGTCAAAGGTAAAGAACCTATCCAATCTTCAAGAAATAGAGATATTAAATACTTTAAATGTTTGGGAAGAGGACATATTGCTTCACAATGTCCAAACAAAAGAATTATGCTTTTGAAAGAAAATGGTGATATTGAAACTGAGAGTGAGTCCGAAGATGATAATGTCATTCCACCATTGATGGAAAGTGATGTAGATGAGTATCCCATCGTAGGTGAAGCCCTTGTCAATAGGTGTGCTCTAAATGTGCAAGTGAAGGAAGAAGATGAAGAACAATGAGACAACATATTTCATACCCGTTGCCACATCAAAGACAAGGTATGTAGTATGATTATAGATGGGGGAAGTTGCACTAATGTTGCTAGTACTATCTTGGTTGAGAAATTATGCTTACCTACCACTAAACATCCTAGACCTTATAAACTATAATGGTTGAATGATTGTGGGGAAGTTAAGGTCACTAAGCAAGTGTTGGTTTCATTATCCATTGATAGGTATCATGATGATGTTCTTTGTGATATAGTACCAATGTATACAAGCCATTTTCTTTTAGGTAGACCATGACAATTTGATAGGAGGGTCATGCACAATGGCTTCACAAATAAATATTCTTTTAAGATACATGGTAAACTTGTAACTCTTGTACCATTAACTCCTAAGCAAGTATATGAAGATCAATTGAGGATAAAAAAGAGAGTGAAAAAAGAAAAGATTGTGAGAGAGAAAAAATTAAAAAGAAAAGGAGTGTGATTAAAGAAAAAGTGAGGATGAGAGTAGTGAAAAAAAGAATGAAAAAGAAACAAAAAAAATAGAGCAAGAGAGTAAAAAAGGGAGCTTTTATGCAAAATAAAGAGAGGTTAAGAGAGCTTTTTATTCTCAACAGTCGATGATTGTACTTTTGTACAAGGAGGCTTATTTCAATACTAACAATCTTAACCCATCTTTGCCTAGTGTTGTTAAATCTCTTTTGCAGGAATTTGATGATGTCTTTCCTGAAGAAGTTCTTGATGGATTGCCACCACTTAGGGGAATAGAGCACCAAATTCACTTCATCCCAGGAGTAGCCATTCCTAATCGACCAGCCTATAGGAGCAATCCTATGGAGATTAAGGAGCTTCAAAAGCAAGTTGAAGAGTTGATGAGAAAAGGGTATGTCCGAGAAAGTTTAAGTCCTTGTTCAGTTCCTATTTTGCTTGTGCCTAAGAAGGATGGAACTTGGAGAATGTGCATTGATTGCAGGGCTATCAACAAAATTACGATAAAGTATCGTCATCCTATTCCTAGATTAGATGATATGCTAGATGAACTATATGGTTCTTGCATTTTCTCTAAAATTGATTTAAAATTTGGCTATCATCAAATTCGTATGTGTGAGGGAGATGAATGGAAAACTGCTTTTAAAACTAGGTATGATTTGTACGAATGGTTAGTCATGTCATTTGAGCTAACTAATGCACCTAGTACTTTCATGAGATTAATGAACTATATTTTACGTGCTTATATTGGGAACTTTGTTGTAGTATATGTTGATGACATCTTGATTTATAGTAAGAATTTAGATGAGCATGTCAATCATTTAAAAAAAGTTCTACTTATTTTGCGAAATGAAAAATTGTATGCTAACCTTCAAAAATGTTCTTTTTGCACTAGTCAAATAGAGTTTCTTGGTTATATTGTTAGTGCTAAGGGAATAGCAGTTGATGAAGAAAAGGTTAAGGCAATTCGTGAGTGGCCAACACCAAAAATGATAACTGAGGTACGTAGCTTTCATGGGTTGGCAAGTTTCTATAGGAGGTTTGTTAAAAAAATTTAGTTCTATAGCTGCACCCATAACTGAAGTTGTTAAAAAGAATGTTGGGTTTCAATGGGATAGTGAATAAGTTTAAGCTTTCAACCTACTTAAGGAGAAGCTAACTTCTGCACCATTACTTGCATTACCTAACTTTGCTAAAACTTTCGAAATTGAGTGTGATGCATCAGGAATAGGTATTGAAGCTGTGCTAATACAAGAAGGTCGACCTCTTGCTTATTTTAGTGAGAAACTCACCGGAGCAACTATGAACTATCCAACTTATGACAAGGAGATGTATGCATTGGTGAGGGCTTTAGAGACTTGGCAGCATTACTTGTGGCCCAAAGAGTTTGTCATTCACACTGACCATGAATCGTTGAAGCATTTGAAGAGCCAAAGTAAGTTGAATAGACGTCATGCAAAATTAGTGGAGTTTATTGAATCATTCTCTTATGTGATCAAATATAAACAAGGTATGGAAAACATTGTTGCAGATGTTTTGTCTCGAAGGTATACCTTGATCTCTACTTTGAACACTAAATTGTTATGATTTGAATACATTAAAGATCTATATTCTAATGATCCTAACTTTGGAAATATGTTTGATGTTTGTGAACATGCTGCATTTGGGAAGTTTTATAGGCATGAGGGATTTATTTAGAGTGAATAGGTTGTGTGTCTCTAATTGTTCATTAAGGGAATTATTAATCCTAGAAGCTCATGGTGGGAGACTAATGGGACATTTTGGTGTAAGAAAAACTCTAGAAGTGTTGGTAGAGCATTTTTTTTTTCCCACACATGAAACGAGATGTTGTCATATTTTGTAAGAAGCGTAATACATGTAGGCAAGCAAAATCTAGATCTTTAGCTCATGGATTGTATACACCTTTACCAATTCCTAGTGAACCTTAGGTTGATATTTCCATGGACTTTGTTGTAGGACTACCAAGGTCTAAACGAGGTATGGATTCTATTTTTGTCGTTGTGGACAGATTTTCTAAAATGGCTCATTTTATTCCTTGTAGGAAAACAGATGATGCTAACAATATTGCAGATCTATTTTTTAGGGAGATTGTGCGGCTTCATGGAGTACAGAGGAGCATAGTTTCAGATCATGATGCAAAGTTCCTAAGCTACTTTTAGAAGACACTAAGGGGAAAATTGGGAACATAGCTTTTGTTTTCTACAACTTGTCATCCACAAATAGATGGACAAACTGAGGTAGTAAATCGAACTTTATCTACTTTATTGAGAGCTATCATTCAAAAGAATTTAAAAGGTTGGGAAGATTGTTTACCACATGTTGAATTTACTTATAATATATCTGCGCATTCTACTACTAATTTTTCACCTTTTGAAGTGGTATATGGGTTCAACCCTTTAACTCCTTTAGATTTTTCACCTTTGCCTGGCTCTAAGCGTGCCAGTTTAGATGGTACCAGAAAAGCTGAGTTTGTGAGGCAACTGCATGAAAAAGTTCAATTGCAAATTGAAAAGAGGACTGAACAATATACTACGCAAGCCAACAAGGAACAAAAGAAAGTGATCTTTGAACCCCGGAGATTGGATTTGGGTTCATATGAGGAAGGAAAGATTCCCTACTAAACGTCATACTAAGTTGCATCCACGAGGAGATGGTCCATTTCAAGTCATTGCTAGAATCAATGATAATGCATACAAGCTTGACTTACCAGGTGAGTATAATGTGAGCGCTACATTTAATGTTTCTGATATTTCTCCCTTTGATGTAGGTGATCAAGATTCAAGGACGAATCCTTTTGGGGAAAGGGGGAATGATGGAGTCAAAGAAAGAAAGCAACAAGCTAACGATATGGATCATGGTCAACCCACTCTAGATGTTAATGATGATCCATTATGCATCAATGGAGGCCCAATTATAAGGGCTAAGGCTAGAAACATGAAGGAAGTACTTAATGTACTAATTGAAGATGTGAAGGCCAAAACTATCATTGAAGAAGGTTTGACCAAGAGCAAGTCATTCGGCATAGTCAACCTAATTCAAGCCTTAAATGAGCTTAATTAGCACTTAAGTCTCATGTCTATGTAGTAGGGATATGTAGGCTTAATTTAGACTCAATTTCTACTTTTATTTGGTTTGTAATAAAGCCATAAGCTTAAAATGGCTAAGTAGTCTACATAGGCCTTTACTAAATGGACTTTCTTTTAGCCTTTTAGGGTTTTTAGTTAATTTATAAAGGGGGTGACGGCCACACAATTATCTTTGACATATTTTCAATCCAAAGCATGGTAAGGCTCTCACTTGTTGGTTCTTCATTGAATTAGAACGTATCAAGGCATTTCCTTGTGGCGTTCGAAGAGTTATCAACCTCCATCCCAAGGTTGTGGCATCTTCCATCTTCTATATCAAGGTTCATGCTTTCCTAAGCATTGGGTCGAGGTTCTTTTCATCAATCTTATCGATTTAGTTCTTTCTTTCTTTCTTCTTCCATTCATTATGGGTTCTTGAGATATCTTTCTCTTTGGATTCACATCACCTTGTCAGGTGGAAGAGCCATCAACATATATTCTCCAAGTTGATTCTAGCTTGTCATTCTGGATTTCTGTGATGAAATCAGCCAAGGCCTAAGCTTTTATCGTCGTTCAGGATTGATATTGGATATCAAACTCACTTAGTTCAATTGTCCACTTGATCAGCCGACCAGATGCTTCCTGGTTGAGGAGGAGTCTTCCCAAGGTATTGTTAGTCATCATGACGATTGGATGGGAGAGGAAGTACGGACGGAGTCTCCAAGCGGCTAGTATTAAAGCGTAAGCGAATTTTTCTAAACTAGTGTAACGAGATTCAGCGTCTTTCAATATATGACTTAAAAAATACACAAGATATTGCTCTTGCCCATTCTTCTTAACTAATACCGAGCTGACCGCATTTTCGGTGGACGATAGATAGATCCAAAGCGGCTCTCATATGCTCGACTTAGCTAATATAGGCAAGGAGTTGAGATAATCTTTGAGCTCTTCAAACACCCGGTCGCACTCCGCATCCCACTGGAATTTTATCACCCAACGCAGCACCTTGAAGAATGGTAAGCTCTGGTCAGATGATTTGGATATGAATCTAGACAGAGCAGTAATACTCCCGGTCAGCTGTTGGGCTTCCTTCAAGTTGTGTGGAGGTGTCATATATTACAGAGCCTTGAACTTGCTCGGATTTGCCTCGATCCGCCGCTCGGTGATGATGTATCCCAGGAATCAACCGCTCTTGGCGCTGAACAGGTGCTTGTTCGGGTCTAGCTTTATTCCACAAGTCCTCAGAGTTTGGCAGGTCTCCTTGATGTCTATGCAAAGATCAATAGCTCTTGGAGATTTTATTAATATGTCGCCGACATATACCTCTATAATTCGGCTGATCTACCGTTGGAACACCTTGTTCATGAGCCTCTGGTAGGTGGCGCTAGCGTTCTTGAGTCCGAACAACATGACATTGTAGCAGAATATCCCATCAGCCATGATAAAGCAGACCTTTTCTTGATCTTCTCGGGCGAGCGGCACTTGGTGATAACCTTGATATGCGTCGAGCATGCAGATTAGCTCGCATCTTGTCGTAGAGTCCACCATCTGGTCTATCCAGGGCAGTGGATATAAATCCTTTGGGCACGCTTTATTCATGTCACAGAAGTCTATGTAGACCCTCCATTTGTTGTTCGGCTTAGGGACCAGTACGATGTTAGCAAGCCAGCTCAGAAATTGTCCCCCCCCCCCCCCCCCCCCGTATGTGGTAGGCCTCCAGCAATTTCTCTATCCCCAATCTGATGACTAAATTTTGTTCCGTGCTGAAGTCCCTTTTTTTTTATTTTACTGGCTGAGTGTCCGGTCGGACGTGTAGCTCATGCTGAGCCACACTTAGCAAAATACTAGAAAGCTCATGTGTCGACCCAGCGAACACATCATGATTCTATCTGAGGCAGGCTACTAGATCCATCTTTCTCTCACCCTCTAGATTGACAGTGATGAAGGTAGTTGCTTCTGAGCGATTAGGGTATATCTGAACTTCTTCTTTTTCTTCGTAGACCAACTTGAGGGGTTTTTTAATGATGGTGTTCACCTCTAGGTGAGGTGTCTTCCGAGCGGCTTGTTCTTCCATTCTGACCATCTCGACGTAACAACGCCGAGTGACCAACTGATCTCCTTTGACTTTTTCTACTTTACCATCCACCAGGAATTTGATCTTCTGGTAGTAGGTGGACACCACCACTCGAAACTCATTGAGTACCAGTCGACACAAAATAACGTTGTAGGCCGATGGCGCATCTACCATTATGAAATTTGTGATCCTTGTCCGTTTCAGGGGTTCTTCTCCGAGTGAGATGGCCAACTTGATCTAGCCGATCGGCAACACTTCATTGCCCCTGAAGCCATAGAGCAGAGTCGACATGGGCAGCAGTTCACTCTGGTCAATTTGTAATTGATCGAATGTCTTCTTGTATATGATATTTATCGAGGTCCCTGTATCAATAAAAGTGTGATGGACTATATAATTATCAATTACCGCTCGGATGATTAATGCAACGTCATGGGGGACCTCCATTCCCTCCAAATCCTTATGCCCAAAGCTAATCTTGATTTCCTTAGCTTCCTCCTTGCTACAACTAATGACGTGGATCTCGAGCCGCCGCACATGTAACTTCCTTGCTCAGTTAGAATCTCCGCTGGTCAGCTAGCCGATGATCATTCCTATCTCCCCCCGAGCCACATTACTTCGATTCTCTTCTTCCCTTATGGATGGTCTGTTCCATTCGGAGGAGGCTCAGGTAGGAATACAGGCCCTTTATGGTTGGTGGTGGCATGGCCCAATCGTCCTTTTCGAATTCCTTCATTATGTAGATCGACTTCGGTGATGCCGATCCGAAAGTGGCAATCATCGGCGATTGTTGGAACCCCAAGGTTATTTTGATGTGATCAAATAAGTTAAGTTAGGTCCTGTTGGTTTTTGATCCCTATGTCTAAGTCTGCAGGAGCTTAGGAGAACAAGAAGTCGAATGGAAGACGCGGTTAGCGAGAAGGACGACATGGGAGAGAGCCGACAGGCACGGTGCGTCTGAGGGATGAGGCGTCGCGAAAGAGTACATTGATGGACGAGAAGAATGTGCACGATGTTCAAGGGATGAAAAGCCGAAGCGGAAGCCTACTCGAGGAGAAGGCAGAAATTGGGTTCAGGTGAGCCTTATTTTGATTGGCTGAAATTACCCAAGCGAGCGGAGCCGGAGCGGAAAAACCGGACTGAGGTGAGCAGCACCAGAGAAGAGGGCCCAGATCAAAAAAGTCAATAGTGTTGACTTTAAGTATCCGAGCGCCCGGACTAGTCCGGGTGCCCGAAACCCTTCCAGGCCCTCAGAATGTGATGTTATCCAGATTGAATTTGACCACGATCCATTACAAAAGGGATAAAGTTTTATCCCTTTTCAGGCGCCTAGAACCCTTCCAAGCGTCCCGACCAAGGCTATAAATATAGCCTTGATCCAGAAGCTAAACAATCAATAAGCAATTTCATTTACAACACTTGTGCGCTTCCCTTTATTAGTTTAGCTTCATCTTTCTGTGCTTTCACTGCTATAAGAGGCTTCTCCGCCTGAAGGAGTATTTAGTGCTCTTCACTTTCTTGAATTAACAACCTCCCCGGTTGTAACCAAGTAAATCCCTTGAGCCTCTATTTTTTGTTTATTCTAATTTTATTTATGCAAGTATTCATTTAAGTCTGAGAAGGGTATTTTTCTATTTTATTTTGTGCAAAGCTATTCAACCCCCCTTCTAGCCGGTCCAATGGTCCCAACAAGTGGTGTCAGAACCAAGACACTTCAGGAGGACTAACCGCCAATCGAAGCAAAGATGATGGTCGGACTGAGCATATATGTAACACCCCACCCTCCTCACTACTAGTCTGCGAGGGCGGAGCGCTACTGGACTACTAACTTTACTTAACTATCCTTGTTCACATATTGATAGAAATTCCTAAAACTCTCGGATAACTCAAAACATACAATTAACTAGCAGCGGAAGACTAAATGACTCATCTAATACATTCTTAATAAATGATAATCTTAATAAATTCTTATGCTAGGTCCCAAGGCTTCTATAGTCCAGGCATCACACATCCATCTGCACCTCCTTGTCGCCTTCCTTTGCTATAACTTTTCCTTTCCTTTATATACAGTAAGAGGAAAATGCATCTATAAGCAAAATTGCTTAGTAAGCGCTATCTAACTAACAAAACTCGAATATGCATGTGAATATACTGAAATCTAAAAGCTGAATGCTCAAAAGGAAAACTACTCATGCTCATCTACAAGCAAAAGAAATATACTGAAATGCTAAACGTGTAAAACAAATCTATACAATCATGCTAGTATAATCTTGCTGAATTTTTAACACTTTTTGAATCTTATTTCACTTATTTAAAAACTTATACTTTAATACTTCAAAATAATAATCAACTTTCTTCTTGGGCCTAGGCGTAGTACCATCTTATGCGCGTTCCCTAATAGGTTGGGGTAGCGAGCCACCAATCCTAAAAGAGCATACCTCAGTCTACCAGGGCCAAGACCTCGGAATTGGACACCTAGATTTGTTTAACGACAACCTCGGAAGTCGGGTACTAGCCTCTTAAATAAAGTAAAATACTTGTTATCTTTTATTACTTCTAATATATAATGTCTCGGCATTTTCTTTAAGCACCTTGTGTGCCAAAATCCCTAAAGTCTTGACTTTAGGATTTACTTAAGGTCTTGGCCTTTCTCTTTCTTTTCTTTATCTTTCTTACACTTGTTAATACTTCTAATAAAAGAATGCTTCTTTAAAAACTAAAATGTTTAAACAAATTCTAACTTTGAAATGCATAAACAAAAATCTGTATACTATGCTAATCAAAATTCTACATACTATACTAATCAAGATTCTGCATTCTATACTACACTATTTCTACATACTATGTAAACATAAATTTTGCACTATAATACTTAACCAAGCTGCACTATAATCTTTTTCTTTAAAAACTGCACTATAAGTTCTACCAAAAATCTGCACTACAAGTTTCACCAAAAATCTGCACTATAAATTCCACCAAAAATTTGTACTACAAGTTCCACCAAAAATCTGCACTATAAACTTTAAAGAAATCTGTACCATAAGCTCTTAAGAAATCTGCACTACAAGCTCTAAAGAAATCTGCTCTAAAGAAATCTGCTCTAAAGAAATCTGCATTTCAAGCTCTAAGAAATCTGCACTACAAGCTTAATTAAAATCTGCACTATAAGCTTGATTGAAATCTGTACTATAGGCTTTATTAAAATCTGCACTATAAGCTTAAATAAAATTTGCACTATAAGCTTAATTAAAAATCTGCACTATAAGCTTAATTAAAATCTGCACTATAGGCTTAATTAAAATCTACACTATAAGCTTAATTAAAAATCTGCACTATAGGCTTAATTAAAAATCTGCACTATAAGCGCTTCTCATGCTTCGAATTCAAGAAGAACAAAGGTCCGAAACTACTCCTACTACAGGTGAGAAGCACTTACCTTTGCGTTCTTGGGCTTACAACCGGAAAGAAAACTTCTAGGGTTTACGGGAATTGCAAGCTTCGACCCCTCCTTCGTGCTCACGGTTTCCTCTTGACGAGAGGATCACAACCATGTGAAGATCTCCCGGAAATCTCCCTTGGCCGGCCGCCGGAGAGGAACCCGAGATCCCCCCCCCCTTTTTTTCCTTCGCCCAAACAGGAGACGATGTGCCGTCGGGAGAGAAAAGGAGAGGAGAGGTTTAGGTTATGGAAAATAATCCCTAAGTTCTCCCTTTTTATAACTTAATATTTCTGTTAACTATCTTAAATAAATTCGCTACCTTTTCTAAACATACAAATCCAACATCAACTTATCCCTTTTATAATCAAATATTCTGTTAACTATCTTAAATAAATTCGCTACCTTTTCTAAACAGACAAATCCAACATCAACTTATTCCTTTTATAATCCAATATTATGTTAACTATCTTAAATAAATTCGCTACCTTTTCTAAACAGACAAATCCAACATCAACTTATCCCTTTTATAATCCAATATTCTGTTAACTATCTTAAATAAATTTTGCTACCTTTTTTAAATAGAACCGCCTGCTTGACCACTTGGTCAGCCGAATTTGCTTAAGGCTTGGTTCGGCCGGAGGATGCAGGTTCGAATCTCGGCTAATTTTCTTTATTTTTTGCAACTTGTTTCTTTTGGTAAAAATACCAAACGAACTCCAAAAATTATATAAAAATACTCTAAAAATTTCTAAAAATCTCTAGAATTTTTCTAAAGCATTTCTAAATATTTTTAAGTACTATTAGGACTCGAAATGAGGAAATTTGGGTTGTTACAATATACCCGCCGAAGTTCGAGGGGGAGTTCGCTAGTTGGAAAAAGCGAATGCATGTATTCTTTTAAACTGACTTTGAATTACTTTTAATAATGAAGTTCAGTTTTGTAGCACCTGAAGGTAAGGAAGAACACCAGTTGATGAAGAAGGAGCAGGCCGACTACGTGGCAAATGGAAAAGCAGAATTCCATCTGTTGAGCGTCCTTCCGCCATAAGAAGTCAACAGAATCGGCACCTACAACTCAACAAAGGAGCCTTGGGAGAAGTTCCTTGAGCTACACGAAGGGACGTCTGAGGCCAAGCTCACGAGACGAGACTTACTCCGCAACCAACTGACGAACCTACGGCTTGAAGAAGACAAAATGATTGTACATCTCCACTTGAGGACTAAGGAGCTCATCACCAGACTTTCAAATCTCGGAGAAAAGGTAAGTAACCTAAATTCGCTAAGGTGCGCTCTTAATGAATTCCCTAGGAATATCAAATGGGTATCATTAGTAGTGCCTTCTATATCTCTAAGGAAATAGAATCTATTACCTTAGAAGAATTATTGTCAACTTTTAAAGTGCATGAATCGAGATGTGCAGGTACGAAGGAGCTGAAGCACAACATCGCCCTCAAGGTAACAAGAGACGAACATGAGTCAAAATCTTCTCTTGACGATGAGGAAATGGTGATGATGGTAAGATGGTTTAAAAAGTTATGTAAATTAAGAAAAACTAACCATCTATAGGGTAGAAAGAAAAGGACGATTAGATGCTACCACTGCAACAAAGAAGGGCACGTCAAAGACAACTGCCCCAAGCTAAGGAACAAGGACAAGGACAAAGGAAAGAAGCCTGTTCAAACGAACAAGTACAAGACACTAAAGGTGACGTGGGATGATACATCGTCCGAATCAGAAGTCGAGGCTTTCTCTGGACTTGCATTAATGGCAAGACGTCAAGAAGATGAACACAAAGCAAGCTCATCAGAAATGAGCATCGAGAGCATCGATGGAGAAGCTACATCGGAAGAAAGCAGCAGTTCAAGGAGAGCTACGGATAACGAAGTCGACAAGGTAAGTCAAGTACGATCTCTCCCTCCTGACAAGTTATTTAAGTTTGTAAAATTATTAACCAAAGATTATTGCAAACTTGAAAAAGAAATTAAAATTTAAAATTAATTCTAGCAAAATCTTGCCCATTAGAAGAATTTGACAAGATTAAACTGGAAAATGATATTTTGTAAAAAGAAATAAGTAACTTGAAAAATAATGCATGCCCATATAACACAAGTTTTAGAAAAGTCAATAACCTAAATTGTTATTTTAGATATCACAAAGGATAAATTAAAAACATTTAAAAGAAATATGTCCCTAAAAAATACCTAATCAATCCTATTGGTTGGAACCTATATTGGGTTATCAAGTCTTGCCAAACTTGAACTTTATTTAGACTTTGAGCTTTCAGCGAGAAAATTAAATGTTTAATTTTCTTATGCGACTTTTTCTAGAAGTGGTTGATGATCCAATAACCAATTTCCTAGTGTCTTGCCACAGCCTGGAAGCCAAATATTAAAATAAAATATTTAATTGACTAACTGATAAAGTATTAAAATTGAAATTAGATAATGCTTTGAATAGTTTCAATTTTTTTTAAAATTCTATTTTTTTTTTTTTTTGCAAATCTGCTTAACTTCTTAAAAAATCTTTCTTTAGAAATTTTTTTAAAACTTAGAAATTGTTTAAATTTATTTTTTACTTAAAGTTTCTTTAAGTTATTTTTTAAAATGTATTTTACTTAGAAATTTTTTGTTTACTTAAAAAAATTTTCTTTACCAAAATTCCTACAAGAAAAAATTAATTCTTAAAAATTTTCTTTAACTAAGGAAATTTTTCATTTTTTTACTTAGAAAATGTCTCTAAAATTATTGCATTATTAGCGCTATCAAAATTATTTTCAATATTTTCAAATTTTGAGTTTACTTAGAAATTTTTTTTGAAATTCAGAGTTTTATAAAAGTTACCCTTAGATTTTTTTTTTGTACCCTATTTTTTTATGTGATCAAAGGAGAAGAAGAAAAAGATTAAGTCAAGGGGGAGGCTTAAAATTAAATTTCTTATTTTTTTGTGCTTTATTACAAAAGTTATTTTTTGCTTTAACTTTATTTGTTTACCCTAGCTTAACTTGGGTTGATCACATCAAAATGGGGGAGATTGTTGGAACCCCAAGGTTATTCTGATGTGATCAAACAAGTTAAGTTAGGTCCTATTGATTTTTGATCCCTGTGTCTAAGTGTGCAGGAGCTTAGGAGCACAAGAAGTCGAGCAGAAGACGCGGCTAGCGAGAAGGACGGCATGGGAGAGAGCCGACGGGCTGGTGCGTCTGAGGGATAAAGAGTACACCGGTGGACGAAAAGAATGTGCACGACGTTTGAGGGACGAGAAGCCAGAACGGAAGTCTGCTTGAGAAGAAGGCCGAAATTGCTTTCGGGTGAGTCTTATTTCGGTTGGCCAAAATCACCCAAGCGAGCGAAGCTACAGCGAAAGACTCGGACTGAGGCAAGCAGCACCGGAGCAGAGGGCCCGGATCGAAAAAGTCAACAGTGTTGACTTTAAGGGTCCGGGTGCCCGGAATGCGATATTATCCAGATCATATTTGACCGTGATCTGTTGCGAAAGAGATAAAGTTTTATCCCCTTTCAGGCACCTGGAACCCTTTCAGGCACCTGGAACCCTTTCAGGCACCTGGAACCCTTACAGGCGCCCTGACCAAAGTTATAAATACATCCTTGGTCTAGAAGCTAAACAATCAACAAGCAATTTCATTTACAACACTTGTGCGCTTCCCTTTGTTAGTTTAGCTTCATCTTTCTGTGCTTTCACTGCTGTAAGAGGCTTCTCCTCCTAAAAGAGTATTTCGTGCGCTTCACTTTCTTGGATTAAGAACCTCCCCGGTTGTAATCAAGTAAATCCCTTGAGCCTCTATTTTTTGTTTATTCTAATTTTATTTATGCAAGTGTTCATTTAAGTCTGAGAAGGGTATTTTCTATTTTATTTTGTGCAGGGTTATTCAACCCCCTTCTAGCCGGCCCAACGGTCCCAACAATATCTGCGTGGAACCGACCTACTAGCTGCTAGGTCGTAGCAGTCCCTGGTGTTGTGTGTCGTCGACTGGTGGAAGGTGCAAAACATCGGTGCCCACCTCTTGCTTCTTGGATGAGTGGCCACCACTTGTTGTACGATATGTGGTCAAGTCTCCTGGTGTGGAGTGTCTCCCGACCGAGGCCCTTTAGGCGGTTGATGACTGCTCGATTGACGTCGTTTGGATGCTCTTGTGGGCTCGGTGGCTGTTTCCTTCTTCCTTACCGCCTGGGCTTCTTCCACATTAATATATTCATTGGCCTTCTTTTGGAGATGACCAAAGTTCTTCGGCGGCCGCCGAATGAGCGATCGGAAGAACTCTCCCTCGGTGAGTCCTTAGGTGAAGGCGTTCACCAACACATCTAAGGAGACTACTGGATTGTCCATCGCTACCTGATTGAAGCCCTGGATATGGGCCCTTAGGGCCTCTCGGAGCCCTTGCTCTAACGAGAATAGATTCACGCTCGTCTTCTGGTGGTGGCGACTACTAGAAAAGTGATGTAGGAATGCCGCTCGGAAGTCCTTGAAGCTATGGATCGAGCTGTTCGACAACCGTTTGAACCATCATTGTGTCGATCCAGATAAAGTGGTAAGGAAGACTCAACATTTCTCCCCGTCCATATACTGTTGAAGGGTGGTTGCGTTGTCAAACTTGGCCAAATGGTCATCGAGATCGGTTGCTCCATTGTACTCCCCGATCATCAACGAGGTATAATGCTTCGGCAAAAGGTCATTTAGGATCCCCTTTGAAAATTGTTAATTGACATGCTCGGGTGAGTCATCTTCCCTCGGCGCTTTTACCTTTCGTGCATCCCGCACGGGCGCCTCATCCGAAGAAGATCCTCGGTCTCTATCCGCTCGGCCTCTTTGTTTTGGGGAAGCCCATGATAGTGCTCATTTGAAGGGGATTGGCACATTACGAGCGTCCCTATAGGAGTCGATCAGTCTCTTATTTGTCTCTTGAGCGAAAAGTTGATACGCTCGATCTTCTCTTTCTCTTTCAACTTGTCGACCTGATGTAGAGGCGGCAGGCGCATGCGTTGGTCGATCGACCAATGTCTGTTACTGTTGCTCCAATATCTTTGTCACTCGAGCTTGTATATGATGCGCTTAGCCTGGAGATCTAGAGTTCGAATCCTGGGGAAGACAAAAATCCACTGGCCAGGGGTGGGAAGACCTAGTGAGTAACGTCACGGCTAAGGGTCGTCGGTCGACGACATAAGGGGTCGTCAGTTGGGCCGCCCAAGGGGTCGAGGGGACGGGTCGTTACATCTTCGTCACTCGAGCTTGTATTAGTGCATCAAGATCCTCTTGCGTCAGTGTCACTTTTGTGAGTCGTCCAGCATCTTCTATCTTCTTATTTGGATACAAGCCACGTTCCCACAGACGACGCCAAATTGATCCTGTCCGAATGAAGGAAGCTGGAAAGCGAGGGATGTGGTGACTACTGACGGGATGAAGACCTCAATCCTGCAAAACAAAACCAAACTAGGGAAGGGGTCCCTAGCATTGGCCCTCCGATGCTCAAGTTAGAATCAGGAAGAGAATGAGTATTTGAGAAATAGATGAATCTTGCCTTTCCTCATACCTAGCGTACCCTTTTATACCTTTCTTTGTGATCATTCATTTGCCCTTATTTAATGATATTAATTGTCAGAGGAAGGCTTCTTTGTCTTGACTTCTTTGTATTAATGATAAATGGAGTGTTCTTCTTAGTCTTAGATTCTTTATATTTAATTATGATAGACAATGTGTTCTCTTTTATTTTCTCGTCTCCTCCTGTGTAGTGTCATTTTTACGCCGGACGGGGCGGTCCGAGCAGCTCACTTTCTTGCCGAACGGGCAGTCTGAGCGGCTCGTTTCTTGCCGATCGAAACAACCAACTACGGGTTGTCCATTCGTCTGACCGACCCATGATATCCATTTATCTGACCAGCCAGGTGATCCACTCGGCCACTCATTTGCCTACTGGGATAACTAGATAGCCACCTTTGGCCGAGGCTCTTTCCATAAGCCTCGATGTTGACCACCTTGACTTTGACCAACACTATGTCAATTGACTTGTGATAGGTGGACTCCCCTTTATCACCGCATCAATAATCATTGTAGTGTTATCCCTTAAACTCTCTTTTAAATTTATTTTAAGTTATGTTCATAGCTTACCCTTAATTTTTTTATGTGATCAAAGGGGGAGAAGTGGAGGTTAAGTCTAAGGGGAGGGTAACATTTTGATTTTTGCATATTTTTTCTTAAATGCAAAATATGTACTTGCTATTTTTACTGCTATTTGTTTTTATTTTACCCTAACTTAACTTAGGTTGCTCACATCAAAAAGGGGGAGATTGTAAATACCCCGTGATAGTTTTGATATGATCAATCAAGTCAAGTTAGGTCTTATTATGTTCCGACGCATTGTGTCTAAGTATGCAGAAACTTAGGAGCACAAGAAGCCTATCTCAATATAAACTAAGGGAGGAATACCTATCCCCCTTCCACTTTGCCATCATACCTTTTAAAATAAAAAAACAAAAGAAGTCAAAAGGGAAGAGGGTCTAATTCAAGAGCAAAAGAAAGAGCTCTTGTGGATTGGCTATATACAGCGGCCGACTTCGAGCCTCTTTATTAGTCTAGTCCTTCTCTGCATTGTCTATCTCTTTCTTCCTAGTTGTAGGGAACATCTTTATCATAAGTGGATCGAGCGAAAGAAGTAACTAGCGAGAAGGATGGCACAGAAGAGAGTCGACGGGTTCGGTGCGTCCGAGGGACGGGCGCTGGGGAAGAGTACATTGGCGGACAAGAAAGAAGCGCATGGCGATTTCGAGAGACGAGAAGTCGGAGCAAAATGTTGCTCGAGAAGGTCGAAAAATGGGTTCGGATGAGCCCTATTCCGGATGGCCGAAATCACCTAATAGAACGGAGTCAGAACGTGGAGAACCCGGATAGTTAACATGTTGTTGACTGTCTAGGGTGCCTAGACCAAGTCCAAGTGCCTGGACAGTCCGAGCGCCCAGATCCCTTGGGCCCCCCTAGGGCGCCTCACTCAGGGGAGCCATATCGACACTATCCGGGCGCCCAGAACCCTTCCAGGCACTCGGACTAGAAAGTTTATCAAAACGCTAACTGTAGAGATCTGTTGCTTCGTGGATAAAGTTCTATCCACACCTAGGAGCCTGGAATCCTTCCAGGCGCCCGGAGCAGGGCTATAAATGCAGCCCTGATCTCCGTAGTTAAAAAATAACACTTATAAATGATTCTCTTTCTGTTCAATTTTGTTTTCGAGTGCTTTAACTGTTTTAAGAGGCTTCTTCATCTGAAGGAAATTTATTAGTAAGCTTTTAATGTCTTGGATTAGTAATCCTCTGATTGCAAATTAAGTAAAAGATCTGCCTCTTCTTTCTTTTTGTTAAATTAGTTCTTTTTTTACAAGTGTTTGTATTAATTAAGCTATAAGTCAAAAAAGGTTTGAGTTTATTTGTGCAAGGCAATTCATCCTCCTCTTGTCGACCACAAGGGATCAACATAGTGTATGACCCAAATGCCTTAGAGATTGGAGGCACGGTACATGACCCGAATATCTTAGAGATTGAAGGTATGGTGTATTATCTGAGTGTTAGCCCGGTCTACACTTCCTGCTTGATACCGAAGTATTTCAAAATTAAAATTTTTAAATTCATGTTCATACTATCTTGAGACGGTTTGAGCCAATAATCTCAAATAACAAAGTTTGAAGAAGAATGGCTGGGTAAGCCAAGAAGAGTAGCGGATCGGCTACGCTCAGCCAAGAAGACTAACTGACTCTTCTTTGCTCGGCCAAGAAGACTGGTCGAATCAGCTCTGCTCAGCTGGGAAGACGGGTCAATTTTGCTCTTCTTAGCCAAGAAGACTGATCAGTTTTGCTTTGCTCAACTAGGAAGACTGACTGGCTCTGTTCTACTCAGTCAGGAAGATTGGCTAGCTTTGCTCTACTTAGCCAGAAAGACTAGTCAATTTGGCCCAGAAGAGTGATGGCTCAGTCAAGAATATCGATCCAATCAGAACATTTTGGTTTGCTAGAAACGAAAAGATATATTTTGAATTAAAATCATAAAAATCAGGTTTTGACTTACCGGCTGAGCGGATTTTGATTTATACTTCCCTTATGTTGAGCAGCTTGCATTTCAGATTTTACCATTCGGATAATGTGAATTTAATACCTTTGCAGCTGATCAGCTTTTGTTTCCGATCTGATCTAACCATCTCTCCACGAAATTTGATTGGAATGTCTGATTTCATTTGAAATTGCCGATCAACGAATATTTTTACCAATTTCGACTATCGACTTTGACTTTGCCAATTGCCATTTCATGCCGATCTCCAATTGGCAATGCGCCTTTTCCTGCCTATTGAGCTCTTCAACATGAAGTGAAGCGGCCAATGAAAGCCACCGCTCGGCTTTTCCCACCGACCTGGTTTTTGGAAGATGTTTATTGATATTTCTGGTGGCTTCAGCTGATCGGACTGATGGAGCCGGTCAATTTTACCAATTCGAGCTGAAACCTGGAGACGCCGAATGGTGTCGATCGGCCAAATTTAGTTGGAGTGCCAAGGTTAATTAAGAGTGTACTCTGGGTCAGCAGCCAAATTTGATTGGACTTTTTCATGCAATTTAAAAGTGCTTGCCGATCGGTATTGGCGATGCATTTGTTGGGAGCATGTGATTGAATTGTAGCAAAATCAAAGCACGTGATTGGAGCAGATGTGAGTGTTTTGGAATTTTTCAATTTGTGATGCCGATCGGATTCTATGCATTTGATGCTGGAGAAAATAATCTACCGAAAATATTTGATACTTATCGAGTTTAAATGATGTGAAATTATATTAAATTTATTTATAAAGATGACATGAACTAATAAATTATTAGTAGAAGTTGATTTTTACTAATTATTAAGGTTATATTTGATGAGGTGTAATCTGTCTTGTAATGTAATCAAGATTATATTACAAGGTTGATTATTATATTTGGTTTAACTTTAAACTTGTAATGTAATTTAATCTCGATTACAAAAGATAGTGAAGTTTTGTAATATGGATTACAAAGTAAATATTATGTAATCCGATTACATTACGAGATCTCTGCTGAGTGGCCAATCGGACAGTTAGGCCGACCGGGCAGTTAGGCCGAGCGTGTGAGCAACCAACTCCGCGTCCGAGTCACACAGCAGAGAGGTCGACCGGGTAGTAAGGCTGAGCAAGTTCAATCGGACAGAGCAGCCGACCGGGAGAGAGGCCGGTCGGGTGAGTATTGAGAGGTCAGTCGGGCGAGCAGATAGGCCAAGCGAGAGGCCGGTCGGGTGAGTAGATAGGTCGAACGAGTGGTCAGTCGGGCGAAGCAGCTATGTGGCCGGTCGGGCAGAGCAGTAGAGCGACCGAACGAGCAAAAGGGTGGCGAAACAAACGGGCGACCGAGCGAGTGTACGGCCGGCAAAGCGGAAGCCAAGCGAATGGGCGAACAAGCGATCGATCAAACTGGGTGAGCGGCCAAGTGAACTGAATGAGTGGCCAGGCGAGATGCCAACCTGCCAAACGAACAAAACAATCGGGTGGGCGAAGCAGAGAAATTGGCTAGGCAAGTGCACTAAGCGAACCGAGACCTGCGATGAACGCAGTTTCCTTTAAACTGATTCGCCCCGCCTACGGTTGTGCTTCAAGGCTTTCTTGGGTTGTCTGCCTCCCAAGATATAACGATGAACTGTGATTCCCACCAAACACTGATGATCACGGTGAACTGAGAGGTACCCGACTGCTATCACGTGTACTCCGCCGAGTAAGAGATGCACGACAGAGGAGGAGGGGAATGTAGGTGGAGAGCTTCAGTTTTTCACATGTGTAATCTTTTACATGTGGTCGCAGCTTCCTTATATAGGAGCTCAAGACTAAAGGACAACGTTAATGATCGTTTAAAGATTATCATTCCAGTTGTGAAATGCCAACGTTTCACTCGGCTGCATTAATCTTTCTTTAATACATCCGTTACACAAGCAATATAAAGGTTTACACGGTAAAATATTAGTTGTTCTACTTAGATAAATTTTACCTAGACTGGTCCAGCATTTGGCGTGTGCAGGTCATGCTCGCACACGAATTAACAAGATTCAATGAAATTCGGAACCTAGATTTGTATCCCCTATGTACCCATGTATTAGAGAGTCTTTCTCTATACATTTGTTCATATCATTAATATACATGAATCAATATAAAATAACTAATATACCTGGAAACTTTCAACATGAAATTAATGTTCTATTTATAATGAAACTTTATGCCTAATTGTCAAGCTGCCGAGGGAAGCCGATTGGAAACTTTTCCTTATGAAGCCAATCGAATTTGTCCATTTGCATGCGATTGGAATTTTGCCCCTTGATCAGCTCGAATTTAGCCATCGATTGGTAATTTTTCCCCATTGGACTTTTGCCGATCTGAAATTTCCATTAGACTTTTGCCGATCTGGAATTGGGAGATGGCGATCAAATTTTACTTGGTGCTGCCATGAATTTTGGTGTCGTTGATTCAGGTTGTTAATTAGACGCTTGATTCGTGTGTCACTTAGGATCCTCTTATTGAGTATGTTTTTGGCTTAAAAGGGGAGCGAAGATGATCATCTATTCACTTCTCTTAACTCTACCATTCGACAGAACATCTTAGTATATTGATGACATTCACTGATAGAATGATAATAGAATTGATGGTTGATACGGGTTATAGTGAGTAGATTTAGAAGATATGTGACAATCAAAATCAGACCGGGCGGGTTTAAAGACACTTAGTATCATAAAGCCCATAATATACGATTGGCCGGATAAAGGTCGGTCGAACATAAGGCTCTTTGTGTACACCCGGCTGGACAAAGACCGGGCGGACTTAAAGACACTTAACCTCATAAAGCCCTTAATATCTGATCGACCAGATAAAGGTTGATCGAGTATAAGACTCTTTGTGTACACCTGGCGGGGCAAAGATCGGGTGGGCTTAAAGGCACTTATCCTTAGGAAACCCTACATATACAGTCGGCCTGGCAAAGGTCAACCATATTTAAGTTACTTGATGTCATGTTGTCCCTAAAATGAAGCTCTAAATTACATAATTTATCATATGACTCCTTGAATGAATCTTTGGCGTACTTTGGGCACTATTTTAGTCTCTGAACATATTTTGATAGTATTTAACATATGACAGAGTAGATTGATACAATGGCAAGCAATACGACAGACCTTATGGACTGACCGAGATATATTCAGTAGACAAGCAACAGACAATATTCTAACATCTTGTCAAAATTGTCGTGGAATTTCCTTTGAAAATTCTTTCAGAGGTTATCCTGTTTCTCATTTGTGATCCATTTATAACAGCATCCTCCTTCAACGACTTCATAGAAGGTTTAAGCTATAAATGACAAAAGAGATACATCTGTGGGTAGAAAAAATATTTCTCAGAGACTCTTTGAAGAATAACCTAACAAACTCTGACATAGGAAGTCATCTCATAATCATCGAGATTATGAGAGGTGGTATATAAAAGAGGGTCCTCTCCATTAGCAAGATATGCAAGATTGCATCATCTAAACCTTACGCTTGTGCATATCTTCTACTATTCTTCTTCACCCACTTGTCGAAAAACATACTAACTTGAGTGTCAGAGGGTCTTGCCAGGGACCCCTTTCCTGGTCTTTGGTCACAACACTTTGTTGGATTATCGAATTATGTACAGGATCATTAAGGAGCTCCATCGTTGGTTAAAGAAGTCTTCCGCCAGTTAACAAACCATTCACCTGAGCCAATGCGCCATCTCCCTAGTCTTCAAACAGAATCAAATTTTGCTTCCTGCGCCTCTTTTACCAATCTGCCCCTCTTGAGCACTCTTCCACACATTGCTTGAGCAGTTGGGCCAAGGAGGAGTACTTCAAGAATCTTCGGGAGAAGAACCTATTCGAGATAGGTGCAAAGGAAAAGTCGTAGCTAGTGATAGTTCTCTTGAGTGAATTGTCACCCTGTTCTCTCAACGGGTACCGGAGGATCCATTGCCAAAGAACTATTAAAGTCTGAACATAGGAGAGTCTTTGGGAACAATCGACCCGGAGGATCATCTCCTCAAATTTGAGAATGCCGCCATTCTTCAGCAATTTATGGATGATGTGAAATGTTGAATGTTCCTCACCACATTCGGGGATGCAGTCCAGCGATGGTTTAAATGGCAACAAGACAACTCTATTTGTCATTTCAAGGACTATCGTAAAGTATTTCTCCATCACTTCTCCAGTAACCAACACTACCACAAAACCACTTGGAGCCTTTTTTTGCTCAAACAGGGGCCCAAAGAGACACTCCGAGCCTATATCAAGAGGTTCAATTAGGTGACTATGGATGTTCCCATAGACACCAAGAAGATTTTAGTGAGCGTCTTTTCTCAAGGGCTCACCGACAATGATTTTTTTTGTGATTTGGTTAGAAAACCTCTAACGGACTTTGACCTGCTGATTGATGAGCAACTGAATTTATCAACGTTGAAGATGTACAGGATGCCTGAAAGAAGGAGGGCACCATGCCCGCTCCTGCTCCAGCCACCGAGTGCCCGGTGTTACCGTCTTCACCACCCAAAGGACCCCACGTAGGTCCTCAATACCATCATCCAGAGCCACGGTCTCAAGTCGTGCAGCATGGGGAAGTTCCTTGGAAACTTCATGAAAGTGGTGAACATACCATCGAACATGTACTCATAATACTAAGGATTGTTATACTCTGGGGAATTGGCAAAACAACAACCCCAGATTTTGTCGGTGTTCTCCAGCTCTAAATCGCTAATTATATCAGTAACGAAATAGCCCGCTCAGGATTGAGTATTGAGTGATTGAGCCGCAACAGGTAGCACTTCAACCCTAGGTCGAGCAAGCTCAAGCACCTGCTCGAGTTCTGCAAGAACAACCTTTGACTTGGCAAAAGGAGAATAATAGTAATGCCCCTTGGGGAAATATTGGCATAATCGCTGGAGGGCCGACTAATGGAGATTCCAACCAGATGAGGAAGTCGCATGCTCACAGGTTGGAAATACATGAGGTTGGCTGCAGCTAGGAGAAGGCACAGGGACCCAAGATTAGTTTGGGACCTAGAGATTTAGAGGGGGTGGAGGTCCCTCATGATGATGTTTTAATAATAAAGGTTATTATAGCTAATTATAATATTTCTCACACTTTTATTGATACTGGCAGCTCATTTAACATTATCATCAAGCAAGCATTTGAGCAACAACAAATAAACCCAAGCGAGCTTCAGCCCATGGTGACTTCGTTGTACGAGTCATGTGTATAAGTTATATACACTTTTATGCATGTCTTGACATACATCTACTTATATTTCATGAGCATAATCTATGTTTATTGCAATCTATTTCATTATAATATCATACTTCCATTATATTATGTTCAGAGATCTTGTCTTTGCTTGTTTTTATTGACATGACGCTATTTGGAGCGAAAAATGGAGCGAAAACGCACATGAGAACAACTTTGGAAGAAATCAGCCAAGGTCGTATGACCCACACGGCCGTGCTCCCTAACCAGAGGCAAATCAAGCCACGACCGTGTGAGCCACACGGTCGTGTCAACTTCCCCGTGGCTTGGCAGCACACGGTCGTGCCAAATGGCACGACTGTGTCAATGTTCCAGAGACAAAGAAGACCATGGCCGTGTGACCCACACGGCCGTGCCAACTTTCCAAAGGCGAGGAAGGCCACGACCATATGAATCCACACGGCTGTGTGACTTTGGCGGAGAAGAAGAAGGCCACGGCCATGTGAGCCACACGGCCGTGTGAGCCACATGGCCATGTGACTCAACCTGTGAGAAAGTCGGGTGAGGCCGTGTGGATTCCACACACCCCTGTAACGAAGAATATGGAGTGGTGCCATGCCAAAACAGAGCTGTGCTAAATTCTGGGCAAATTGTAGACTGATCATAAAACGTCCATAACTTTGTGCTCCATTGGAATTTCAGGCTGTTATTTATAACAAAACATAGCTCACTTCATGATCTACAACTTTACTTCAGATCTAACAGAGAGATAGCATTGTCTACCCATGCTAAATGGCATGGTCGTGCCTCCTAATCGTGGGTTCATCTGTGTTGGTGCAACCTTAGGTCAAGGTTGACCTAGTTGACCAGACTCGAGTTGACTTGACTCGAGTTATGTTTTGTTGTTTGACGAGTTATGACGATGTTTGACGTGAACAGAAAAGTTGTATCTTGATGTTTGACAAGGATACAAGCTTGGGAGATTGTGGGTTCAACTCGTGGTCAAGGTTGACCTGGTTGACCCGAGGTGAGGTGACCTGACTCGGAAAAGTCCAAGCAGGGAGCTTGGCACGGGAAAAGTCCAAGCAGGGAGCTTGGCATGGGAAAAGTCCAAGCAGGGAGCTTGGCACGGGAAAAGTCCAAGTATGGAGACTTGGCACGGAGAAGTCCAAGTATGGGAACTTGACATGGGAAGACGGAGAGGGCTCGGTAGCTCGTTCTCCGGACAATGGTCAGAGAGGGCTAGGGAGCTCGTTCTCTGGACCGGATGGAAGTCGGAGAGGGCTCGGTAGCTCGTTCTCCGGACTGTGGTCAGAGAGGGCTCGGTAGCTTGTTCTCTGGACCGGATGTGGAAAGTCCTGGTGAGTGGAGCCAGGCAGTTTGGAAGTCCTGGTGAGTGAAGCCAGGCAGATTGGAAATCCTGGTGAGTGAAGCCAGGTAAAAACCCTAGTAAGTGAAGCTAGGTGAAAGTCCTGGTGAGTGAAGCCGGGTAAGGGAAAATCCAGATGGATCAAGGGTGATCGGACATCTGGTGTTGGGAAGTCCAAGTAGATCAAGGGAGTGATCGGATACTTGGCACGAAGAGGAAAGCCCAAGTGGGTCAAAGGGATTGACCGAACACTTGGTGGAGAGTTCTAGAAGGTCAAGGGACTGACCAGATGCTAGGAATGATGAAGCAACAGGTCAAGGTTGACCGGATGTTGGTGTAGAAGCCTGAGGTTTAGGGCTGGGGAGTTTGGATCAGTCTGGGGACCGATCAAGTGATACACTGGATAGCCTGATCGGTCACCAGACCGATCAGTAACCATCCAGTAGCCTACTGTAGGTTATCTGATCGGTCTGGAGACCGATCAGACAACGATCAGGAGGCGCAAAGAAGTTTGGGAGAAGAGAAGCCTGATCGGTCTGTGGACCAATCAGGAGGTTCCCTGATCGGTCTGTGGACCGATCAGAGACGGAACAGAAGCGAAGGATAGGGAATGGATCGGTCTGTGGACCGATCCACATGGAGCCTGATCGGTCCATAGACCGATCCAGGCACTAGCCGTTGCGACGCAACGGCTAGATTTCTTCTGTGTTTCTTCGCTTTCTTCGCAGGTTATAAAAGGAGGGCTACTGCTGCGAGCCTCCTTCCTTCGTTCTTCTTCTTCTTCCTTGGATTGAAGCTTCTGCTTCTGTGCTCTGAGGTTCTGAGCTTTGTTGAGCTCGCTTCAGAAGCTTCGCGTGAGCTTCCAGTCGTCGATCAGCTGCTGTAGTTGGGTTGTGAAGTTGCTGCTTCATCGCCTCCGGTTGACAGAGAAGGCAAGCGAGTGTTGCATTCATATTGTTGTTTGTATTTGCTTCTTGCTTTCCTTGTACTCCTTTCTTGTTGTTACAAGTATTGTGGCGAGGTTTCTCCACCCACAAGGAGCATTTATTAGCCGGTTCTCCGGGGACTCATCCACCGACGGATTGATAGGCTTCGTCCACCTTACGGACACGCCGAGGAGTAGGAGTTTATCTCTGAACCTCGTTACATCGGTTTGTTTGAGGTTCGTCTTCTTTCCCTTTCGTTTCTGTGTTTATTTTCCGCTGCGCTAACACGTTTTGTAGAAAGAAACGACGATTTGGGGTCGGCTATTCACACCCCCCTCTCTAGCCTCCGTACGAAGGATCCTAACAAGTGGTATCAGAGCAAGGTTGCTCTTCGTCGGATTAACACCCGGAGGAGCACAAGCTAGAGAATGGATCGACTCGGAGAAGACATCACGTTTCCACCATTCTACGAGTGCTGCGACTTCGCGTATTGGAAGGTAAGAATGAGGTATTTTCTTATGACTAACCTTGAAAATTGGAGTTGTGTTCAATTAGGTTTCAAGCCTCCGATGGACAAGAAAGGAGAAACCCTAGAGAACAAGGAGTGGACCAAGGAGCAAATCCACCAATCAACCATCAATGATGAGGTAACGAAAATCATTGAATTTTCTTTACCTAATGATATTTTGTGTAAGATAGGAGGATACAATAATGCCAAGGAGTTGTGGAACAACTTGGCCAAACTCCATGAGGAGAGCCCCACTTCAAGCCATGAAGAGGAGCCTAGTGAGCCAAGTAGCTCACATCGTGGAGGTGAGGAATTAGAAGTTGAGGGCTACTCAACATCTAAAGAAGAAGAGGAGGTGAGTTCTTCTTCAAGATCAGAGCACGAAGAAGAAGCTTCTACCTCCGGGAGGGATGAAGAAGAGAGCATCCATCCATCCTCAACCCTAGGTAACTCAAACACTTTAAGTTCAAGTAAATTGCATATAATGTGTTTTGAGTGTAGGGAATTTGGACATTACAAGAGTAAATGTCCAAAGAAGACTAAGAAGACTCCACCGGCGCCAAAGATCAAGGAAGTCGGAGTTCCAAAACGCAAGGGCAAGGAGCACGTGGTGTGCTTCCAATGCAAGCAACGGAGACACTATAGGAGTCAATGTCCAAGGGGGAGGCAATCTCACAAGGACAAAAGACCAAGCACGTGTAAAGGGGGAGCGAAGGCAAACCTTAAGGTATCCTCTAAGGTTCATTCTTGCACTTCTAATAAGATACATGCTAGTAGTCTTATTGCAATTGTCAAGAATGATAAGCATGATAATCATAGAAATCAACATGTGTGCTTAGGTGCTAAACATCTTAGCCTAGATAAGAACAATACTAGGAAGGCCAACCCTAGGATTAACTCATCTAAGGCTAAGAAGAACCTAGGTAGAAACCCCAAGACAACTAGACATATGCCTAGAAACACCTCAAGAAAGAATGATAAATTAAAACTTGAGGTTTTAGAGAAAGAAAATCAAGTCTTGAGGTCAAGACTTAACACTCTAGAAAAGACCCTAAAGAATTTAGAGAAGTCAACTCTAGGGTCTAAGGGTCAAATCTCAAAGCCCAAGGACAAGAAAGGTTTGGGTCACAAACCTAAGTCCCAAATGGTCAAGCCCACCTATCATAATGTTCTATTCGATTATGGAACAAAACCTAGGGCTAGGAAGAACAACACCAAGGTCACAAGGGGAGTCACCCCTAGAGTTGATCTTGATGAGTCCCAAATGATCAAGGCTTTAAAGCCTAAGAGGGTCATTAGGAGGGTTGATAGGGAAGTCATCCCTAGTGAATATTTAGTGAACCCAATGAGCTCAAATAGGTATTGGGTTCCTAGGAGTGTGATTTCATCACGCTAGATGAGTTAGGGTGTGCCAACCTTACTTGAATAGGTAGTTAACCTAATCATGGCAAAAGGTGGCACTTTAGGAAGTTTCAAGGTGCAATCAAGCCTTGAAAATGAAACTGAAAAATATTCCTAAGGTGATTAGGATGTGCCAATCATATTTGAGGAGTTGTCTAGAGTCAATTTAATTGGCACATAGTGATCTAAACATCCTTGATATATGATCTTAGATCTATTACACTTAGGAATATAGAACCTATGGCAAGATGATCAAAATTATCAAAAATGGCAACTAAGGCTAGTTTTAGGTATTTTTTATACCTTTATGTGCTATTTGCCATATATTGTTTGCCATATACCATGTCATGACATCATATTTATTTTATGATCATTTAAAATATCATGATAATGCTTAGGTTAGTTTAAATGTCATGCTTTATTTAAGTTTCACACTTTATGTCATGACATCATGACATTGGCACATGTTTTTACTTATGAAATCATTATATGCCATGTCATCATCTTGTGCATTAATGATCAATGAAATTGATTTAAGGACTAAGACACAATTTGATATGGAGATCAAATTGATGTTTAGAAAATGCATGAGAATCTAGCCTAAGATAACCTAAACCCATATCTCACATCAAAATTGACTTGGATGTGTTTGATACACCTTAGATGTGTGTGAGATATTAGGATCATGAGTTAGGATCAAGGTGCATAGTTCTTGTACCTAGATGAGACTAATTCAAGAAGGAGGATCATAGGGAAAGCTTATGTACAAGTCATGTACATTTAGCCCTAAGATTGTGGTCCTAAATTAAAGGGTTAAAAATCATTTCTAAATTGATTTGAAAAACCTTGATGAAGCCATTCTAGTGATAGCATTCATCATTGAGCAAGATGATACAAAGATGAGCTAAACTTTGAACTATTTCAAAAGTTTTTGAACTTTGTATCAAGATTTGAAAATGGAAGTTATTTTCATCTAAAATTATTTTTCCATGATAGTATATGGTATGAGGAATGTATCCTCAAAATTTTACAATTTTTGGAATTTTCTGTAATTTTCTGTGAGTTTCTGAATTTCTCCCGGGGAGAAAAATCAGAAAATCTCTGATTTCAGAGGCTGGATCGGTCACCGGACCGATCCAGAGAAGTCCTGATCGGTCTGGTGACCGATCAGTGACGATCCAGAACGCGAGGATCGATTTGGGAATCAATCCAAGGGGTTCTTGATCTGTCTGGGGACCGATCAGTGCGTGCCGAATTTCTAATTTTCAGCAGGTGGCTGAAATTTCAATTTTTGGGAGTTGAGTTTCGGATCTCTAAAGGATTGAAACTCTCCAAGACATTGTTGGTGCAATGGTCAAGGGGGAGTTGACCTTTAGGGGGAGTTTTACCTATTAGTCAAGGGGGAGTTTTTACTCCTTAAGACTTTTGAGGATTAGTGATAAGGAATTGTCACTAAGTTGAGTGTTGAGTTTAGTATCAAGGGGGAAATTAAGGGTTTCAATGAAAGGTATGGGACTTTCATTGGGAAGAAACTCTTGACCTTGATTCCCTCTTTTTGATGTGTGTCAAAAAGGGGGAGAGATGTCCCAAGGGGGAGAATGGGAGAATGTTTTGGAAAACCTAAGTTAGGTTATCAGGTTAACCTAACTTGTTTATGGGTTTTGTCAAACATCAAAAAGGGGGAGATTGTTGGTGCAACCTTAGGTTAAGGTTGACCTAGTTGACCAGACTCGAGTTGACTTGACTCGAGTTATGTTTTGATGTTTGACGAGTTATGACGATGTTTGACGTGAACAGAAAAGTTGTATTTTGATGTTTGACAAGGATACAAGCTTGGGAGATTGTGGTGCAACTCGTGGTCAAGGTTGACCTGGTTGACCCGAGGTGAGGTGACCTGACTCGGAAAAGTCCAAGCAGGGAGCTTGGCACGGGAAAAGTCCAAGCAGGGAGCTTGGCATGGGAAAAGTCCAAGCAGGGAGCTTGGCACGGGAAAAGTCCAAGTATGGAGACTTGGCACGGAGAAGTCCAAGTATGGGAACTTGACATGGGAAGACGGAGAGGGCTCGGTAGCTTGTTCTCCGGACAATGGTCAGAGAGGGCTAGGGAGCTCGTTCTCTGGACCGGATGGAAGTCGGAGAGGGCTCGGTAGCTCGTTCTCCGGACTGTGGTCAGAGAGGGCTCGGTAGCTCATTCTCTGGACCGGATGTGGAAAGTCCTGGTGAGTGGAGCTAGGAAGTTTGGAAGTCCTGGTGAGTGAAGCCAGGCAGATTGGAAATCCTGGTGAGTGAAGCCAGGTAAAAACCCTAGTAAGTGAAGCTAGGTGAAAGTCCTGGTGAGTGAAGCCGGGCAAGGGAAAATCCAGATGGATCAAGGGTGATCGGACATCTGGTGTTGGGAAGTACAAGTAGATCAAGGGAGTGATCGGATACTTGGCACGAAGAGGAAAGCCCAAGTGGGTCAAAGGGATTGACCGAACACTTGGTGGAGAATTCTAGCAGGTCAAGGGAGTGACCAGATGCTAGGAATGATGAACCAACAGGTCAAGGTTGACCGGATGTTGGTGCAGAAGCCTGAGGTTTAGGGCTGGGGAGTTTGGATCGGTCTGGGGACCGATCCAGTGATACACTGGATAGCCTGATCGGTCACCAGACCGATCAGTAACCATCCAGTAGCCTACTGTAGGTTATCTGATCGGTCTGGAGACCGATCAGACAACGATCAGGAGGCGCAAAGAAGTTTGGGAGAAGAGAAGCCTGATCGGTCTACGGACCGATCAGGAGGTTCCCTGATCGGTCCATGGACCGATCAGAGACGGAACAGAAGCGAAGGCTAGGGAATGGATCGGTCTGTGGACCGATCCACATGGAGCCTGATCGGTTCACAGACCGATCCAGGCACTAGCCGTTGCGACGCAACGGCTAGATTTCTTCTGTGTTTCTTCGCTTTCTTCGCAGGTTATAAAAGGAGACGAGGGCATCTTCTGTGTCGCTGCTTCTTGAAGCTTCTGCTTCTGTGCTCTGAGGCTCTGAGCTTTGTTGAGCTCGCTTCCGAAGCTTCGCGTGAGCTTCCAGTCGTCGATCAGCTGCTGCAGTTGGGTTGTGAAGTTGCTGCTTCATCGCCTCCGGTCGACAGAGAAGGCAAGCGAGTGTTGCATTCATATTGTTGTTTGTATTTGCTTCTTGCTTTCCTTGTACTCCTTTCTTATTGTTACAAGTATTGTGGCGAGGTTTCTCCACCCACAAGGAGCATTTATTAGCCGGTTCTCCGGGGACTCATCCACCGACGGATTGATAGGCTTCGTCCACCTTACGGACACGCCGAGGAGTAGAAGTTTATCTCCGAACCTCGTTACATCGGTTTGTTTGAGGTTCGTCTTCTTTCCCTTTCGTTTCTGTGTTTATTTTCCGCTGTGCTAACACGTTTTGTAGAAAGAAACGACGATTTGGGGTCGGCTATTCACACTCCCCTCTCTAGCCTCCGTACGAAGGATCCTAACAATCTGGACCTCCGTCCAGACTGCAGACCAAAATTTGAACCGCCATAACTTTCGGTTCGGTTGGAGCCAGAGCTCAATCCAAGTATCAGATTGTATATAATTTCAAGAGATACAACTTTGGTTCAGGGTAAATCATGAGAAAACCTGGTTTAATGGGTTAAAAACCTGATTTACCGGACCCCTGTAATCCTAATTTTCTTGGGAAGTTTGGAGGAGGTATAAAAGGGTCAAGATCCTCATTCTATGACTCATCTTGACTTTGGTACTTCGTCCCTCTCCCTGGGGGAAGGGTTCTCCCCTTAGGGAAAACCCTAGAGCTTTATTCACCTCCATCCCTTCACGATCCGTCCATCTCCAGAGCAAGGAGGCATCCCCAAGACATCGTAAACATCGGCAAGCATCTCTTCTTCCCCTTCTTCTCACATCTAGGGTTGTAAGTATACTTTACTTTATGTTTTGGGGTTGTTCTTCCTTTGCAATGGAGTAGATCTCCTTTATAGGAGTAGGAAGTAATTATGATGTGATGGAGATGTAAAACTATGTGGATTTGCCATGTTTGTTATTCAATGACTTGTTAATGCCTTATTCATGTTTGATGAAGTGTGTGTGTGAAGTTTAATATATATCTTTTTTATATTATAACAAATGGTTGTGTAGAATTGTTAATCTCGTAGGGAGAATACCCTAGATCGTATGACCAAGGGGCATCGTGATAGGGTTGCCCCGCTAACGAACTTCATAGGAATCAATTTCATTTAGTAGCATAGGACATGGAGTAGGAGATCATGCCGACTTATCCATTGCAGGGGAGAGTCGGTAATGAATCTAACTTCCTACATGAGCATGAACATAGAGGATAGGAACTAAGCAATCTATGCAATATCGCCTAGCATCACAAGGAAACTGAAATCCTAGAATCACACCTTAAATCATCCTCCATCATTTTAGCTCAATCCCCTCTCAAGATCCATTCTCTATTTTCCCTCTTTTCTAATTGTGTGTGCAAATTTCACTTGGGCTAAATTATGGAAGCTCAATCTGAACCGTCTTCAACCACCTAAAAATTTTTTCAAGAAGACGAAGATGGGGAGAGCGATACTTCACTTTATTTCTCCTATGTTGAAAGCTTTCTCCATAATAAGATCCCTTGGTAAGAGGGTGTTGAAATATCTTACCCCTCTAAGAGCGAGATTTCGATAAATCTAATGAGGTGGTCGAGCTAATGACCTTAAACAAGCGCTTTTTAGGAAGCAACCCAAGTTCATTTTCCTTGTTTTCATTTATATCTTTAGTTCTTTCTAGTTTCATTTCTTTCTTTAAAATAAACATGTATCCTCTACTTAATTTTTATTATCAATCTTCTTTTATAGGACTTAAAGAATAGGAGGAGGGCAATTACATGATGGAGAAGTTCATGACATGGGCATTTGACACGCATCATTTGGTAACTTCTCTTACTTTTAATCTCCTCCATATTATTTTTAGTTTTTATTGGGATAATGAAAAGTTTCAGTATGGGGGGATACATTAGATGCATTCGGTTTAGTTTAGTTTTTTCTTATTTCTTTTTGCATAATAAATTTTTTCTAGTTTTATCATTCATCACATCATGATTGTTTGCTCCCTAATACAAAATGCTAGTACATTTCATCTAAATATTTATGTTGTGTGATTTGGTATGTTAGTATGTCTATTGATCTATGTTTTCCTATCCATAATAGCATGAAGTGAGCATTGTTATTACTAGAAGAATTTGAATGTTGGCCTTAGGATCTCTTCATATTATGCTTGACTTTGATGGTAGATATTTTTGAAAATAGTCATGATTCATAGAACCGGACTAGTACTCTTGCTTCTATGGTGACCTCTCAACTACATTTTGATTGCTGGATAAACTTAGATCATGTAAGTTCATTTGGAAAAATCAATCCCCCCCCCCCAAAATGAAGGTTTGTTCAAGTTTGATACTTTATAAATATTCAAAGAACAAATAATAAGGGATAAAAAAAATAGTTATCGTGAGTGAAAACTAGTAATTCACCCCTTTGAGACCGAGTTAGGTTATTGGGGAAATGAATGCTATATTTATCTTGATACTAAGTATTTTTTGGAGACCTTGTGTAGACGATGCATAACATTTTTGTAGGGAATGAACCTTGCGTGTGGCAGGTAAGTGTCTATCGCCGGAAGTATGAGGAACACGGTTAAATGAAAAATTGACTAGGCTTAAATATTGACACTTTAAAAAGTTAAACCACTTATTACACTGAGCACGGAGAACTTCTACTTAAGCTACACTCAAATAATTTTTGTATCATGCTCATCAATGAAACTATATGATAGGTTTATATTGATTCATTAGGGATTATTATATGCCATCTACACACATAAATTTAAATTACGGGATTTGCTTGAGGACAAATAAAGGTTTAAGTCTGGGGGTGTGATGTGTGTAGTTTATATACACTTTTATGCATGTCTTGACGCACATCTACTTATATTTCATGAGCATAATCTATATTTATTGCACCCTATTTCATTATAATGTCATACTTCCATTAGATTCTGTTCAGAGATATGCTCTTTGCCTATTTTTATTGACAGGATACTATTTGGAGCGAAAATGGAACAAAAACGCACACGAGAATAACTTTGGAAGAAATCAAGCCAAGGTCGTGTGACCCACACGGTCGTGCTCCCCAACCAGAGGCAAATCAAGCCACGGTCGTGTCAACTTCCCCGTGGCCAGGTAGCACACTGCCATACCAAATGGCATGACCGTGTCAATGTTCTAAAGACAAAGAAAACCACGGCCATGTGACCCACATGGTCGTGCCAACTTTCCAAAGGCGAGGAAGGCCACGACTGTGTGAATCTACACGGCCGTGTGACTTTAGCGGAGAAGAAGGTCACGACCGTGTGAGATACACGCCTGTTTGAATCAACCCATGAGGAAGTCGGGTGAGGCCGTGTGGATTCCACACAACCGTGTGACGAAGAACATGGAGTCGTGCCACGCCAAAATAGAGTTGTTCTGAATTCTGGGTAGATTGCAGACCGATCATAAAATGGTCATAACTTTGCGCTCCATTGGAGTTTTGGGTTGTTTTTATATCTAAGCATAGCTGACTTCATGATCTACAACTTTTCTTCAGATCCAACAGAGAGATAGCATTGTCTACCCGTGCTAAATGGCACGGCCATGCCTCCCAACCGTGGGTTCATCTGGACCTCCGCCCAGATTGCCGACCAAAATTTGAACCGCCATAACTTTCAGTTCGGTTGGATCCAAGGCGCAATCCAAGTATCAAATTGTAGATAATTTCAAGAGATACAACTTTGGTTCAGGATGAATCATGAGAAAACCTGGTTTAATGTGTGAAAAACCTAATTTATCGGACCCCTGTAATCCTGATTTTCTTGGGTAATTTGGAGGAGGTATAAAAGGGTCAAGATCCTCATTCTTTGACTCATATTGGGTTTGGGATTTCGTCCCTCTCCTTAGGGGAAGGGTTCTCCCCTTAGGGGGAAACCCTAGAGCTTCATTCACCTCCATCCCTTCATGATCCATCCAGCTCCAGAGCAAGGAGACATCCCCAAGACATTGAAAACATCGACAAGCATCTCTTCTTCCCCTTCTTCTCACATCTAGGGTTGTAAGTATGATTTACTTTATGTTTTGGGGTTATTATTCCTTTGCAATGGAGTAGATCTCCTTTCTAGGATTAGGGAGTATTTGTGATGTGATGGAGATATAAAACTATGTGGATTTGTCATGTTTTGTATTCAATGACTTGTTAATGCCTTGTTCATGTTTGATCAAGTGTGTGTGTGTGAAGCTTATATATATATCTTTTGCATATTTTATCAAATGATTTTGTAGAATTATTAATCCCGTCTAGGGAATACCTTAGATCATATGACCAAGGGGCGCCGTGACAGGGTTGTCCCGCTAACGTACGTTTAGGGTATTACCTTGATAGGAGAAACAAATCTCCACAAGGAAGTAGGGGATCAGGCATAATCACTATTTCTATTTCTATGTAATTGTGTATTAGTGTGTTTTATGTTATATGACCGAGGGGAATCGTGACAGGGCTACCCCGCTAAAGGACTTCATAGGAATCACTTCCATTTAGTAGCATAGGACATGGAGTAGGAGATTATGCCGGCTTATCCACTGCAAGGGAGAGCCGATAATGAATCTAACTTCCTACAAGAGCATGAATATAGAGGATAGAAACTAAGCAATCTAAGTAACATCGCCTAACATCACAAGGAAACCAAAATTCTAGAATCACACCTTAAATCATCCTCTATCCTTTTAGCTCAATCCCCTCTCAAGATCCATTCTCTCTTTTCCCTCTTTCCTTTCTCTTACTTTCTTTTAAAATCAATCTTATATTTGTTTAGATAATTCACCGTGCGAAGTTAATTAGTACTTAATCAACAGTTCTTGTGGATTCGATATCTTTTTATTACTGACGATGAAATCGTGCACCTGCGATTGTGTAACATGCATTGAGGACTTCAAGAGCACCTCAGTTTTCGTGACTCTCCGAAAGACTTAAACATAATCCTGGCCAGGTTCTCCCAACTGTACACTTTGTGCATATGCCAGTAGTGCTTACTTCCCAACCTGGGCTCTTTCTCTCAAACAAATGTTAGTACAAAGAATAACAAACTCAAGTACGATAATGCTGAGGGTAAGTAGCACTCCATGGGCGGTCTAACTTTCTACCCTGAGCACCCTGCGGGTAATAGGCACCTGACGCGAGCTTTTTAATGATCTTATATGGACCGTCCCCCTGAGGTTCTATCTTAGTTACTTCCCCCACCGACTTATCCTTTTCTATACTAAGTCCCCCTCTCTGAAGAAATGGGGGATCACCTTCCTATCATAGTTTTTCTGCATCCGTTGTTAGTACGTGGTTAACCGGGCAGTCGTTCTCTCTCGAGTTTTACTGATAAGATCCAGTTCTAAAAGTCATCTCTCGGTATTCTTGGGGTTGCACAGTAATCGCCGAATGGATGTAACCCCAACCTAGATTGGCATGACTGCTTCGCTACCATAGACGAGGTGAAATGGAGTCAGCCCCGTACTTTCTCGTGCAGTCGTTCGGTATGCCTAAAGGATGCTGAGGAGCTCTTCAACCCAATCGCCGCCTACATGGTCCAGCTTGATCTTAAGCCCCCTGACTATCTCTATATTGTTGACCTCAGTCTATCCATTGCTTTTAGGATATGCTATATAAGTGAAGGCTTGGGTTATACAAAACCCTTGACATGATTCTTGAATCCTGTGTCCTTAGAACTGCCATCCATTTTTCTGAGACTAATTTGTGTGGGATTTCGAATAGGCATAGGATATTTTTCTATAGGAACTGGATAACGGCTCCTTCCATAATCCACCCACTTAGAGAAGTAATATACCGCTACGAATAGAAATCACCTTTGACCTGGGGCCATTAGGAACGACCCCACGATGTCCATGCCCCATTGACCAAAGGGAAGAGAGACTACTGAGGTCTTTAAAATCTCGGTCAGCTGATGGGACACATTCTGATGCTTCTGACAAGGGAGGCAAGTAGCCACCAACTGCCAGGCATCGCTCTACAAGGTGGGCCAAAAATACGTGGCCAGCAATACTTTATAAGCTAGCATCCTTCCTCTCACATGATTACCACAACATCCCTGATGAATCTCTTGTAGGGTATAATTACGGTCGAGAGAATGCTTACTTGTATAATTACTCCCTGATCAGTGTATAAACATGAGCTCTCTTCTTAATCAATCTTGCCACTTTTGCATTAGCGGGTAAGAAACCTTGCTGAAGATACAGGATCATTGGGGCTCTTAAGTCGATTGGTTCTTCCAAGTTATTCTACAAGTCAAGCTGAGCTATTAGGAAACTCTGAGCTATCAACTTATCTAGGATCCAAGTAGTCAAAGAGCTGGTCATCCTAGCTAATTCATCTACTCTTTGATTATCTGCCCTGGGAATTTTGGTTACTGTGATTTCCTTAAAGCCTTCCTTCATTTTCTTATATGCTTCTCTATAAAGCTACAACTTCTCATTATTGATCTCAAAGTTGTCGGCCACTTACTGGACCACCAATTGGGAATCTGAGTAAATGATTACCCGTGTGGCTCCTACGTGTCGAGCTGCCTGCAGTCCAGCCAAGAGTCCCTCATATTCTGCCTCATTATTGATAGCTCTGAAGTTTAACTTAACGGTTAGTTGCATGATATCTTCTTGAGGGGATATAAAAAGTATCTCCACTTCCTTGTTGAGTGGATGATCCATCTACATATATCTTCCATGTTTCCTTGAATCATGCTGATGGATCTCTGTCAGAAAGTTGGTCAGGGCTTGTGCCTTGATTGCTGCTCGGGGCTAGTACTGTATACAATACTCTCCTAGCCCAATTGCCCATTTAATGAGATGGTCGGCTATTTTAGTGTTAGTAAGGATCTTTCCCATGGTGCTATTAGTCAGTACAGTAATTGAATGTGCTAGAAAGTAAGGTCTTAGACGGTGAGCCATAAGGATTAATTCGTAAACCAACTTCTCGAGGGTCATGTACTAGGACTCGGCCCCTTTTAATAAATGATTAAAAAATACACTGGTTGTTGTGCATTGTCCTACTCTTTCACCAAAACTACCCCCATGGACTTAGGGGTAGTGGACAAATACATCCAGAACGGCTCCCCCGTAATAGGTTTGAATAATGAGGGTAGGGTCTCTAAGTGCTTCTTCAGTTCCTCGAAAGATTTGCTACATTCTTCATCCCACTTAAACTTAGCAACTCTCCAGAGCACTTTAAAGAAGGGGAGTGCTCGATCTACAAATTGGGATATAAATTTGGAGAGCGTCGTGATTCTACCCACCTGCTTTTGGGCTTCCTTTAGATTCTCAGGAGCCTACATGTCTCAGAGCACTTGGACCTTCTTCGAGTTGGCCTTGATTCCTCGCTTGGTGATAAGAAATCCTAGGAACTTTTCCCCTTAAGCTCCAAACAAGCACTTCAGTGGATTTAGCTTTAGCCCATACTACCGCAATGTGCCACAGGTCTCCTCCACATCAGAAATCAAGTTTATTGCCATGGTAGACTTGATGAGGATGTTATCAACATAGACTTTCACATTCTGCCGTATTTATTCTCGGAAGATCTTGTCTATCATCATTTGATAAGTAACCCCTACATTTCGTAACCCAAATGGCATAACTATATAACAGAAAGTATCGTTCGTCGTGATGAAGCTAACTTTCTCTTGGTCTTCCCGGGCGAGAGGAATCTTGTGGTATCCTTGGTAAGCGTCGAGCATGCAGATCCTTTCGCAGCTTGAAGTTGAATCCACCATTTGATAGATCCTTGACAAGAGTAGCAACCTTTGGCGCTGACCCGGTTGAGGTCTCGAAAGTCGATGCAGACCCTCCACTTATTGTTGGGCTTAGATACTAGGACCACGTTAGAGAGCCAGGGCAGGAATTGTACCTCTCTAATGTGTCCATCTTTCAAGATCTGATCAACTTTAGCTCAGATAATATTATTTTACTCGACCGAGAAATTTCTCTTCTTTTGCTTGACCGATCGGGAATCAAGCAGGAGATGAAGCTTGTGCTCGGCTACCTCGGGTCTAACTCCCGGCAGCTCCTTGAGGGACCAAGCGAAGACGTCCTTGTTGCGCACCAGATATTCCACCATATTTGACTTGATTTCTGACGACAGGTTGCTTGATACGCGAGTGATGCTTTCAGGATGATCAAAATAAAACTGGAACTCCTCCCAGGGAATGGGTTCATCTGCTATAGGTAAAGGCTCCTCTTGAATAACGTGAATTCCTCCATCCTAGGTCTTCTGAGTTTTGTGGGCCTTGACCTTCAACATGTCTATATAACACATACGGGAGACCAGCTATTCACCTCTAACTTCCCCGATCTATTCTCCCACCGGGAATTTTATCTTTTGATGAAAGGTGGAGACTGTCACTTAGAATTCATGTAGGGCAGGTCTCCTTAAAATAACATTATAAGAGGATGGAGAATCCACCACGATGAAAGTGCTCCTCCGCGTCCTCACTAATGGTTCGCTACCCAAAGATATAACTAGCTAGATCAGACCCATTGGTCGTACTTAATTACCTGTAAATCCGTATAAAGAGGTAGTTATGGGTTGAAGTTCGCTGGCATCCATCTGCATGCCATCAAACCCTGGGCACACGACTATTGGTGATGATGACTTTGATTATGAGGACATCATCATGGGGGAGCTCCACTCCCTCTAGGTCTTGCAGTTCGAAGCTGATTGAGGGACCTACAGCTTGCTCCCAGCTGCAACCTACTGCTTATATCTCTAAGCGGCGTTCATGGGACTTATAGGCTCTGGCAGAATCTCCATCTGTGGGTCCTCCGGATATCATGTCGATCTCCCAGATGGCGATATTTCTCCTATTCTCTTCCTTAGGGGATTCCATCAACTCCTTGCCTCAACCTGCCTGCTAACTTCCCTGACCTCCGCTTTCGGGCAGGGATTTGCTTGATTGTCCTGTGGCAATAGGCGGGTTGGCCAGCAGCTTCTGAAGTTTGGGTGTGATCTCGGGTGGACGCAGACCAAGTTCGGCTGCCCGCCGAGAATCTCGAGCGAACTGGACGCATCTCCTGTGGAATGGGTATGAGACCTATGGTAGGTACAATAACGGGGCCCCATTGGCTGAGTTTAGGAGCTTGGACAGCTTCGACTCGTTGCGCTACCCTGGATTTCTGACCGGGTGGGAAACCCGATCGGGCATCCTTCAAGCGAGGAAAGGGTTGAGCGGGAGGTTGGGGCGGCCTTCTCTTCGCCTTGTTGATAAGAGCGGCATTTTGGCTTCTTTCCTCCGAGCTGCCTCGGTCTCCTCCACATTGTTGTAGCTTGCTGTTTTTCCAAGTATCTCATCAAAAATTTTCACAGGCTCTCGAATGAGGGCTTGGAAGAAATCTCCTTCCACTAGACTGTGGGAGAATGTGCTCATCAAGATATCAGAGGTAGCGGACGGGACATCCAGGGCTACCTGGTTGAAGCATTTTATGTAGGCCTTTAGTGTCACACCCCAGAGGAGTCCATGTCCGAAGAAATTTCGGCAACATCTCCCCTGTACGGCGGACAATCTGAAATTTCTACATATCACATATACATCAGCCACAGGCGGCTAGAATAATAACAATAAGTAAAAGCAAACACCACGCAGTATTTATAATTTATTCAGCCTCTGGCTGTCACAACCACGCAGTTAAAATAATACTCTGACTCGAAATCCACCCTACTCCACTACACTCGTAAAGCTCAAATCCGACGAACTCACCTCTTCTGCCGTCCAGGCAGGCATGTAGTAGAATAAAATCCAAATCATACCAAAAATCCATCAACATCTCAAAATCCATACAAAGTCCAAGTATCCAAACAAACCAAGTCTATAACATAGTCAAAAAGGAAACAAACAAAACCAGTAGATCCGTAAGTCTTCGGGTCTTCAGGGGACTAGCAACTAGAACTCTCTCCTGACAGCATCATCCTGAAATATAACAACAATGGAGGTGGGGTGAGTCCAACACTCAGCAGGTACAATTGATATGCAAAGTAAAGAAATAACACCTAGCACTAATCATGCGTACAGTCTCCTGATAAAAATAAAGATAAATGCAAACCGAAGTAGACAGAAGAGAATCTGTACTAACCAGGACCCGGTATAAGGACGAACAATCCGAAAGGTATAGAAGACCTGTATGCATGTCAAACATAGGTATCCAAACAATATGCAGCATATAAATGCAGCAAACACAATCACAAACAATAAATGCATCATGCATATGATGCCAATGTCATGGTCACCCCTGACGCCAGTCAGCCAACTCACAACAAAAGTGGGACCGAGTGGGTAGGGCTATGACGACCGTGCACTCTGCATCACTACTCCTGAAGAGTGACCGAGAGGACGGGATACTGTCGGAGTACACACGTACTCCTACCCCAAATCATAAATGGAGGAGCGCAATGCTCTCATCTCCCAGTACAATGTGACGGGGAGGGATCTCTAACGTGCTACACGCTGCGTCACACTACCCATGAGCGGACCAACGGAGCACCGGAAGAGTCAAACTGACGTACTACTACGTTGTGTCACGCTACCCATGAGCGTCACAACGGAGCACCGAACAGTGATGAAACTGGCAATGTGCTCAACAATAATAGAGCAATCTATCGCACAGCATGCGATCATGCAAATGGTGCATGTCACTAAGCATGGTAATATACTAAACCAACCTCTGGACATATAACAATGGGCACCATAGTGAATAAATCATATCAAGATATACTGATCAATAAGGTATCAAACCTAGGTCCTGACATGGTAAAACATGGTTATATCACTACCCATGAGCATGTGAAATCAGATAGGTATCAATACGAGATGCAAATAAACAATCAATCAAGCAGGTAACATGTATCGGGTAGTGATTAACCGAAACAAATAAGAAAACACAATTAATGCAAATTGTTAATATCATTACTAAGCATATCAAAGACAATAAGTCAAAAGTACCTGCCTCCGAAAATAGAAAGGTCCAATCTGACTCCGAGATACTCGTCTCACGTCAAAGTCCTGTGGCATCAAACATAATGTCTAGTTTAGCTAATTTATCATACAATTATTAGCCAAACTAAATTCTAATCCATCGACCAACTAGGGTTAGTTTCATTAACCCTAACTACACCTTTTAATTAGGATTTATTATATGCCTATTAAATCACAGGTTCTAATCCAGATCTGGCTTATCAATCATTTAATTCGTTTAGGTTAAGGAATCTCAACCTTAAGCCATCTATATCTGGATTTAAATCCATGAGAAAAACTCAATCAAAACTCACCTGAGTTGAATGCCTCAGGCAATAACTCACTGCCGGAGATGTTGCTACCAAAAGCTTCCCAGCCAACACCACCCAGAGCCCACTCAGATTCTGACCGACCACAGCTATCCACCGGTGGCTGGAGCATAGAAAGAAATCGACAACAAGGCAATGATGAGAGATCATCACTGGAGCAGAAAGCTCAACTGAAGTAAAGCTAAAACTAGGGCATAGAACGTACCACTGGCGGAAATCTAAGGCAGAGACGACCGTCAGAAATCAGGCGGCGCCGGCACTCTATAGTCGGCGTCGGTTGTTGGAGTCAGCGGCAGCACAGAGGAGAGAAAGCTCGGCGCTGTACTACAAGGTGACACCGTAGAGATGGGTGTCGCGGCTGAGGTTAGGGCACAGGCGACAACTCGAATGTCGACGAGGAGAAGAATTTGGCCGGCACTGTGAGTTGCGGCCGGCGGTGAATGGCTCGCTAGGGCAAGCAAGGAAGGAAATCGGGCGGTGGTGGCGTCGGCTAGGGCAGAGAATGTTGTCGCCATGAGGGGCAGAGGATGAGGAAGAAGAAAGCGAAGCCCTTGGCTGGGAGGTTTTGTACGCGGAGTGGGAGAAGGAACCGCTCGCTTAGGGCTCGGGTGAAGGCGCCGCGAGGTTTAGGGCAAGGGTCGGCTCGCGAGGGAGAGGGGTTTTCGGCGAGGGAGATAAAGAAAAAGAATTTAAAAAGGAAAAGGAAAAATCAACTTTTCCTCACTTAAATGGGGTAGCCTAAACAGGCTTTTCCGGGCCCCGTTTTTGTCCCCGTTAACTCGTCCATACGAGCTCCGAAAAATTCTCGAAAAATTTCCAAAAATTCCGGAAAATACCCTTATTAATATTCGCCTATTTTCCGGTATTTTACATTCTCCCCCACTAATAAAAATTTGATCCCCAAATTTCGTTATCTACCATCAGCAAGTACTAACAACAGATAAAGCATATAAGTGTTGAACGGTAAATAAATCACATACCTCAAGTGAAAAGATGGGGATATCGAGCTCGGATCGTATCCTTGAGCTCCCAAGTAGCCTCCTCATCCGAATGATGCTGCCATCCAACTTTAACCAGCCGAATAGTCTTGTTCCGCAACTGACGCTCCTTCCGGTCGAGAATCCGTACCGGAACCTCCTCATAAGTAATGTCAGGCTGAACTGGAACTGGAATATCTGCCAGCACATGCGTCGGGTCGGGCACGTATCTCCTCAGCATAGATACGTGGAATACATCGTGCACGCCTGACAGGGACGGTGGTAGTGCCAGTCGGTAAGCTACTGCTCCGATCCTCTCCAAGATCTCGAAAGGGCCAAGGTACCGCCGAGCTAGCTTACCTCTGAGGTCAAATCTCTTCACCCCTTTCGTGGATGAAACTCATAGAAATACATGGTCGCTAACAGAGAACTCTAGTGGTCTGCGTCTCCGATCAGCATAACTCTTCTGGCGATCCTGCGCCTCTGACATCCTCTGTTGATAGTACGGACCAACTCTGCATCCTGCTGAACTCTATGAGGTCCCAACAACTGGGCCTCTCCAACCTCATCCCAGAGAACGGGTGTACGACAAGGTCTACCATACAACGCCTCAAACGGTGCCATCTGGATAGCCGAATGAAAGCTATTGTTGTAGGCAAACTCTACCAACGGCAGATGGTCCTCCCAACTGCCTCCAAAATCCATAACACATGACCTCAGCAGATCCTCTAAAGTCTAAATGGTCCACTCTGACTGTCCATCTGTCTGTGGATGGAAGGCTGTACTAAAACGGAGCTGTGTGCCCAAGGCCTGCTGCAGACTCTGCCAGAAATGAGACGTAAACCGTGGATCTCTATCCGAAATGATACTCAACGGAACACCATGTAGTCTGATGATCTCCCGGCAATACAGATTTGCCAATCGATCCAGGGGATCAGTCCTCCGAATCGCTAAGAAGTGCGCGGATTTGGTTAATCGATCAACAATTACCCAAATCGCGTCATGGCCTCGTCGTGTCCTCGGCAAACCCACCACAAAGTCCATGGTAATGTGATCCCACTTCCACTCAGGAATAGGAATCCGCTGAAGTAATCCTGCAGGTCTCTGGTGTTCAGCCTTCACCTGCTGACAGACAAGACATCTAGCTACGAAATCTGCGATGTCTTTCTTCATGCCATTCCACCAATAGGAACGTCTCAAATCTCGATACATACGGGTTCCGCCTGGATGGATCGCAAATCGAGAACGATGTGCCTCCTGTAGTAGCTCCTATAAGACCGGGTGAGACTGAGGTACGCATAATCTGTCTCGGAAGTATATAATACCCTCCTCGTCGCATGTAAACTCGGTCTGCTGCCCAGAAGCTATCTGACTGCTGATGAACTCCAAATGTTGATCACCAGCCTGTGCCTCTCGGATCCTCGTCCTAATCGACGACTGAGCAACCATGGTAACCAGAATACCCTGCTCTGTCGGTCCCTGCTCCTCAAGATCTAACGCTGAGAAACCCTGAATCAAGTCCGTGATTGAAGTCCGGTGGCAAGCCAAAGTCCCTCTAGACTTCCTGCTGAGTGCATCTGCAACCACATTAGCTTTTCTCGGGTGGTAGCTAATGGTACAATCGTAGTCCTTCAGGAACTCCATCCATCTCCTCTGTCGGAGATTAAGCTCCTTCTGAGTGAAAATGTATTTGAGACTCTTATGATCAGTGAAAATCTCAAATGTAATACCGTATAGATGATGACGCCAAAGCTTCAGAGCAAAGATGATGGCAGCTAGCTCCAAGTCATGAACTGGGTAGTTCTTCTCATGCTCCTTCAGCTGACGGGAAGCATAAGAAACTACTCTGCCGTGCTGCATCAGAACATCGCCCAAACCCTGAAGAGATGCGTCGGTGTAAAGTACAAATCCATCCTCTCCAGAAGGTAAAACTAAAAATGGAGCCGACACTAATCTCCGCTTCAGCTCCTGAAAGCTGCTCTCGCAATCCTCGGACCATGTGAACTTCACGCCTTTCCTGGTAAGGCGTGTCAGCGGCATAGCAATACGCGAGAAACCCTCGACAAAACGTCGGTAATATCCGGCCAATCCAAGAAAACTACGGATCTCCTGAACTGACTTCGGCTGCTCCCAACCGGTGACAGCCTCGATCTTCTGAGGATCAACTGAAATACCTCTGCTAGAAACCACGTGTCCCAGAAAACTGACTGAGGACAACTAGAATGCACACTTGCTGAACTTCGCGTACAGCTGATGTCGTCGAAGAATCTCCAAGACTGTGCGAAGATGCTGTGCATGCTCCTCCTCGGAATGAGAGTAGACCAATATATCATCGATGAAAACGATAACAAACTGATCCAGATACTCCAGAAAGATGCGGTTCATCAAGTCCATAAACACCGCTGGAGCATTGGTAAGCCCAAATGGCATTACCAAAAACTCATAATGACTGTATCTGGTACGGAAAGCTGTCTTCTGGATATCTGAGTCCCTGACCCTCAACTGATGATATCCGGATCGCAGATCAATCTTAGAATGCACTGATGTACCTCTGAGATGATCAAACAAATCCTCGATCCGTGGTAATGGATATTTATTTCTGACGGTAACTGCATTCAGCTGCTTGTAGTCAATACACAACCTCATAGTACCATCCTTTTTCTTGACAAACAGAACTGGAGAACCCCATGGTGAAACACTAGGGCGAATAAATCCCCTGTCTAAAAGCTCCTGGAGTTGAACCTTCAGCTCGTTTAACTCTTTTGGTGTCATACGATAAGGAGCTTTCGATGTCGGCGCGGTTCCCGGAATCAGCTCAATAGCGAACTCCACTGGCCTTCTGGGAGGCAAACCTGGCAGCTCGTCAGGAAACACATCCGGGGTTCTCCCGGACTACAGGAACGTCGGAGAGCTGCGAACTACTGCTGTCCTCAGTACTGATCAACGATAACAGAAAACCATGACAGCCGTGAGACAGCAGCTTCTGCGCCTGAATCGCCAAAATAATCGAGATGTCGTCGTCTCTGATGTAGTGAAACTCCACGAGGGTTGGTTCGGAGGCCGGAAGGTGACCACCCTCGTCTGGCAATCAACGGTAGCATGATATACTGACAGCCAATCCATGCCAAGAATGATATCAAACTCGATCATCTCCAATACTAGAAGATCTACCGTAAGTGTCATGTTGCCAAAGTCTAACGGGCAACCTCTGACCTCTTGGGTGACGTCTAAAGTATCACCGGATGGTAGGGAGACGGTCAACCGCTGTAGTCTAACAATAGATAATCTACCAATCTCCCGCATAAAGGTACGGGATATAAAAGAGTGCGAACTACCAGTATCAATCAAAATATCAGCGGAAAATGCATAAATGGAAATCGTACCGCGGAAAACGGATCCGTCGGCCCGCTGAGCATCCTCTCTGGTAATCGCATGAACACGACCAGTCTCTGGCGGAGGAGGAGGAGGTAACGCTGCCAGCGGCTGCTGCTGGACTATGTGCCAGATAAGACTGAGAGGATGGTGACTGATACTGTGCAGCTGGCTGGGACTGAGTCTGGTACTGCCCCTGAGTCGGATAATAAGGTCCTGGAACAAAACTCTGGGGTGCTACAGAAGCACTGGAGTACTCCTGTCCAAGCATGCCAAATGCTGCTGCTGAGGGAGCTGCTCCCTGCTGACGCTGTGAGGGTGAGAATCTCCGCCCTCCTCGTCGAGACACTGACTGACTAGACTGTCCCCTCTGCTCTGACCCTCCGGAAGCCGTGTGCTGAGCCTTCAGCTGACAATCTCGGCTCTGGTGCCCAGGCAGTTTGCAATAAAAGCAAACTGACTGTTCCAAAGTGCAGGCTGAAGTGATGTGGTCTCTGGAACCACATCGGAAACACTGTATATCGCTGGTGGACTATTTCCGATCCTGCCGAGGAGACCGGAAACGTCCTGAGGAAGACTGTCCTGACTTCTGAGGCCTACGAGATACCCCAGAAGAACTCTGACCTGACCGTCTGCGACTACTCTGATGCTGTCCTGTCGCCTGTGTCTGCTGGATCTGCCCTGACGTCTGACCCGTATGCTTCCTTTTCCTGTCCGGATATGCTGTCTGCTGAGCTAACTCTATCATCAAAGCTCGATCCAGTGCATCAGAGTAAGATGTGATCCCTAAACCGGCAAGCCGTACATGCAGATAACCATCCAGTCCCTGAATAAACTGCATCATGCGAGTTCTGTCATCCGCAACTAACTCTGGACAAAACTTAGCCAACCGGTGGAATTCAGTATTATACTCGGTCACTGTGCGGTTGTTCTGCCTCAGACTCATAAAATCCTGTCGGCGAGCCATCTGATAAGACAGTGGAAAGAAGCGGCTCTCAAAAGCCTCTCTGAACCTGGTCCACGTGACGTTGCACTCACCAATAATAGAACACTGAGTAATCCACCAGGCATTAGCTTCATCCCGTAAATGGTAGGCAGCCAGCTCTGCTTTCTCCCACTCGGAGCAAGCCATATAGAAGAAAGTCTGCTCCATAGTCTCTATCCATGACAGAGCCATACTCGGATCGAGATCTCCGCGGAAAAGAGTGAAACGAGTCTTCATCGACTCAGCCAATGCTGGAATCCTAGCTCGTGCAGCGACAATATCAGTGAGCTGTGTCGGGACGGCTGCAGGAACTGGCGGAAACACTGGAGCTGATACTACAGGTGGTACCGCGGAATAAACCAGAAGAGGAACTCCCGGTGCTGCTGTATATACTGAAGCATAAGCCGTCGGTGGTACTGCCGGGTGAACATAAGTGGCCGCAGCTGGAGGTACGGTAGGTAATGGTACCGGATATGGTGCAGCTGCTGGTACTGTAGGCATTGGGGGCACAGGTGCCACTGGTGTCGGGTACACTGTAGATCCAAGTGACGGTGGTACTGAATACGCTGTAGGCTGCGCTGGAGTAGATGTCGGGTACGCCAATGGTACCCCTGATGGTACCGGAACTACTGTAGGGATAGGTACGCTCGGCACAACCGAGGTAGGTACCTCTATAGGAGCCATCGGGGTCTGAAAACCCAACGAGCCCACAGCATGCTGAGTCAGTCCCTGACTGACAGGCTCACTAACAGTGGGCATCTCTGACATATCCAGAGATCCCATGGTCCTCGCACGTGGTCGTCCAGCACCACGTCTCGCAGCAATACGAGTAGATCGTCTCATATCTGTTAAGTTATATCACAGATATCAATACCAGTATAACAATCGTAACATAACAACATACCTATTTGCTGTCTGGAGATGTTCCATCGCTGTCCAGTCCCCAACTTCTGACCTCAAAATTCCGAACGAGAAAATCGCCGAAAATCCATATAAATCCGAAACGGAAGTCTGAAACATAACCATAACGAAAATCCGTACAAATCGAAATAGACATCCAAAAATCCAGAACACCAAAAGCAAGTATCCATAACCTGCTCTGATACCAATAAATTGGTATCAGATAAATCTCGAAAATCCAAAGTACAAAAATCCAACAAGTATCGCCAAACTTGGCGCTCTGATACCAAGTAAATAAATTGGTATCAGGTTATCCCAAACATCAAAAATACGAAAACAAAAGATCGTATACCTATGCTCTGATACCTCTAAATTATCACGCCCCAGAGGAGTCCATGTCCGAAGAAATTTCGGCAGCATCTCCCCTGTACGGCGGACAATCTGAAATTTCTACATATCACATATACATCAGCCACAGGCGGCTGGAATAATAACAATAAGTAAAAGCAAACACCACGCAGTATTTATAATTTATTCAGCCTCTGGCTGTCACAACCACGCAGTTAAAATAATACTCTGACTTGAAATCCACCCTACTCCACTACACTCGTAAAGCTCAAATCCGACGAACTCACCTCTTCTGCCGTCCAGGCAGGCATGTAGTAGAATAAAATCCAAATCATACCAAAAATCCATCAACATCTCAAAATCCATACAAAGTCCAAGTATCCAAACAAACCAAGTCCTCTTCCTCCATGACAGTGTGCTCCTCTCATTCCCTGGTGAGCGGGTTTCTGAGTTCGACGAGGCCCTTTTACCTTCCATTGCTGCTTCTTTCGCTCGTGGAACCTTTTGATCGGACGAGGTGTATTTCTTCGGCAAAGGTTGCACTCCTAGTCCGTCGATTCATAACCTAGGTCTTGTCTTCTTTGGATTTGTGCTAGAGCCATAGTCAAGGTAGATTCATAACCTAGGTCTTGTCTTCGTTCATAAATGTTGTCTCAAAATTAAAACCTACTTTTGATTCCACTAAGCTTGTATCTGCAAGCTCAACATTCTCTTTTCTTCTTATTTTTAGCCTTTTGATTTGTTTCATCATGCCATTTGCCTGCTCATATGTCAAAGTTTGTGGTGTTTGATCTCTGAAGGTGTTGGTTTTAAGCATCGATTTCTGTTTGTTATTCACTTTTATTGGTCAAAATAGTGTGTTCGGATAGGTTTTCTAGGTCTTGCACGGCTTGCCACTTGATGGACGGAGATGGAATTTGGGGGAACAGAAAATTGGTAGAAGGGAAATGAAGAAAGTCCTTCCTTTTTGTTTTGATTACTGATTGAAGTTTATAGTTGTTTCGCACATTGCCCGTTTGATTGTTCTTCCCATTTCCATGAGCTTCTTGGCTTTTTGTTTTGTTCCATGTGAACGGAGTTGGTTTCTTGTGGTAATTGCTCAATGCACTTTTAATTTTGTTTCCTTTGACTCTTTAGACATATGTTGACACTTTTGTACGTTCATGCTCATTTTTATGTTTTTTTTCTTATCTACTGCAAGTTTATGTTTTTTACATCCTTTACAACTGCACATTGAATTATAGCTTGTTCTCTTATTGAATTTCATAATCTGAAGTTCATTATTTTTTCCTCATTATTTTAATAATTAATTAATGTCATCTTTATTATTTATGCTCATTTAATTTTCTGCCGGAATATTTTTTTTTAAAAAAAATTAGATTAGATCAAGACACATGTATTTTTTAACATAAACGCAAACATTAGATTAGATCAAGAGTTGAGATAATAACATGACCAAATAAGTTGAGAGGCATTGTAACAACTAGGGTGAGGGTTTGTTAGCCAATAATCTTTCCAATTGATCCTCTTGTATATATGTACACCCAAGATTTGTTAATATCACCATTTATTTATTAATTAGTTCTCACAAAATCACACAACACATTTCTGTCCGGTTGGTTTATGTCGTGTATTACTCTATTACCTTGAATGTTTTATTATAGTATTTGGTACTTAAGATTGTGTTTTGAACTTGTTGTATGATGTATAGTTTTTTGAAGGTAGGTTTTGACGCATTTCGGGCTGATAGTTATAAAAAATGGACAAAGATTGGATGTCAAAGAATAGGTTATCACATGAATATGAGGTTGGGGTAGAGTCTTTCTTGCAATTTGCATTACGAAATGCTACTGATCCGAATGAAACACCTTGCCCATGTTCAAGATGTGGTAATCTGCAGAAGAGAAATGTTGACATTATAAGGGCACATTTGTGTTGTATAGATTTAACATACCATAAATGGATTTGGCATAGTGAAAAGACTGAATACAATAACTCAATGAAAGATTAACAGAAATCTTTTGGCGAGGAACCTATTGATATGGTACATGCTGCATTGATAGTTATGCAGAGAATCCAAACCAATTTCATAAGCTACTTGAAGATGCTGATAAACCTTTATATCCGAGGTGTGCCAAATTTACAAAGTTATCTGCACTTGTGAAATTGTATAACTTGAAGGCAAAATATAGTTGGAGTGACAAAAGTTTCACAGATTTACTAAGTTTGTTTGGAGAAATGCTTCCTGATGATAATGAATTGCCTTCATCATTGTATGATGCAAAGAAAAGCTTATGTTCATTAGGGATGCATTATGTGAAAATTCATGCTTGCCCTAATAATTGTATCTTATACCAGAAGGAGCATGAGAATTTGACTAATTGTCCTGTATGTGGGATGTCTAGGTGGAAGTTGGGTAAAAAAGGTACGATAAATGGAGTTCCGACAAAGGTCCTTTGGTACTTCCCGCCTATTCCAAGATTTCAAAGATTATTTCGGAACAAGGAGATATGTAAGGATTTAACTTGGCATGCTGATAAAAGAGTACTTGATGGTTACTTGCGTCATCCGGCTGATGCGCCCGCTTGGAAAGTAGTGGATCACAAGTGGCCAGATTTTGCTGCTGAACCTAGAAATCTTAGATTGGCCTTATCAGCAGACAGGATCAATCCCCATAGTTTGATGAGTTCTGCATATAGTTGTTGGTCAGTTGTGATGATCACTTACAACCTTCCTCCATGGTTGTGTATGAAGAGAAAATTTATGATGCTGACTTTGTTGATTTCAGGTCCCAAACAACCGGGAAATGATATTGACATTTACTTAGCACCTTTGATCGATGACTTAAAAAGATTATGGGATATAAGTGTTGATGCATATGATGGATGTCGAGAAGAGAATTTCTTACTTAGGGTTATCTTACTATGGACAATCAATGATTTTTCTGCATATGGGAACATGTCAGGTTGTGTTGTGGAAGGATATTGTGCATGGCCTATTTGTGGTGAAGAAACATATTCGACAAGGTTGAAGCATAGTAGAAAAATGAGTTATACAGGCCATAGAAGATTTCTTCCTACAAATCATCCTTATCGAAGGCAAAAAAAAAGCATTTAATGGGAACCCAGAGCTTAACCCCGCACCGAAACCATTAACTGGGCATGAAATTTTGGATCGAGTTGAAAGAATTAATTATCGTTCGGGAAAAGCAAATGGGAAGTTTCAGTTAAAGCAAGGTGAAACTGTATCATGCTGAAAAAAGAAATCTATATTCTTTGAACTTGATTATTGGAAACATCTACATGTTCGGCATGTTCTTGATGTAATGCATATTGAAAAAAATGTATGTGAAAGTCTGATCGGTACTTTGCTTGACATTCCTGGAAAATCAAAGGATGGAGTAACTGCAAGACTAGACCTTGTGGAGATGAATTTGAGGATTGATTTGGCACCAAAGATGGGGGAGAAGAGAACCTTTTTGCCAGCGGCTTGTTATACACTAAGTAAGGATGAGAAAATAAAACTTTGCAAATCTTTGTTTGGAATAAAGGTCCCCACAGGATATTCATCCAATGTTAAAAATCTGGTGTCGATGAAAGACTTGAAACTTATTGGCCTTAAGTCACATGACTATCACACTTTGATGCAACAATTACTTTCAGTCGCCATCCGTGATATCTTGCCTAAACATGTTAGAGATACTATCACTCGATTTTGTGGCTTCTTCAACGTGCTATGTAATAAAGTGATAGATGTCTCGAAGTTGAATGATTTGCAAAGAAAGATTGTGACAGTGTTGTGTTTGCTTGAAAAATATTTTCCCCCATCTTTTTTTGATATAATGATTCATTTAACCGTTCATCTTGTACGGGAGGTCAAATTGTGTGGACCGGTTTGGTATAGGCAAATGTACCCATTTGAAAGATTCATGAAGATCTTGAAAGGGTATGTGCGAAATCACAATCGTCCTGAAGGGTGTATAGCCGAATGTTATATTGCTGAAGAGGCTATGGAATTTTGCTCGGATTACATGTCTAGTGTGCATACAATTGGGATCCCATCAAGGTATCAACAAGTACAACTTACTAGGCCTCTATCTAGCTCAATATTACACTCAACTTGTCATGATGAGTTGCATCAAGCACATCGTTATGTCTTGGAAAATGATGTTGACGTTGATCCTTATATCGAGTAATTCTCTTACTTATTTATATTTATTGCACTGTTCTTACGTTCTACTAATTAACTTATTAGTATTCCATTAGTTAACTTATCCCTAATCTGTTCATTAGGGAGCACATGGAATTTTTAAACTCAAGCTTTCCTCATAAAGCCAAATCCAAAAAGTGGCTACAAGATGAGCATAACCGGACGTTTATTGGGTGGTTACGTGATCGTGTGAGAGCAGTTGGCAATTCCAGCTCTCAAATATCAGAAAGATTGAAGTGGATAGCACGTGGACCTAGCAATCAAGTGTTGAAGTACTCTAGTTATTTGATTGATGGAGTTACGTATCATACAAAAGAGCGCGATGATACACGAGCTATTCAAAACTCCGGAGTAAGCTTAGTTGCACAAACAATGCAAGTTGCTAGTGCGAAGGACAAAAATCCAATTGTGTCGGACATGACTTTCTATGGAGTTATTCAAGAAATTTGGGAACTCGATTATCACAATTTTCAAGTTCTGATGTTTAAATGTAATTGGGTTGAGAATAATACTGGTATTAAAGTTGATGACCTTGGTTTCACGTTGGTAAACTTCAACAGAATTGGATTTAAATCTGACTCTTTTATCTTAGGGAGTCAAGCAAAGCAGATATTCTACATTGAAGATCCTCAAGATCCTGCATGGCATGTTGTACTTGCCACTCCTACTTGGGATCACATGGAATACATAAATGGTGATGAGTTGGAAAATGCTACAATCCACTATCCAAGTTTCACAGGAGGGTTTATATCAATGGAATTAATGGACGTTGACGCCATAGATGAAAATGAACCATCATGCGTTCGTGAAGACTGTGATGGGACATGGATTGACAATAATTAAGTGTAATCTATTGTTTAACCTCTGTGTAAATTTTAATTGTTGAGCTATTTTGTTAACATATTTATTCTTATTGTAATATAACTATCATTTGTCTTCATTCTCGCTTTATTTTCTCTATAATTTAAATGCCTAACAGGTTGCTGCCTTTTGCAGGAAATGTAACGACCCAATTTTCCCCATTTCGAGTTCTAAAAGTCCTTATAAAAATCTAGAAATGCTTTAGAAAAATTCTAGAGATTTTTAGAATTTTTTAGAGTATTTTTATGCTATTTTTGAAATTCGTTTGGTATTTTTACCAAGAGGAAGAAGTTTAAAAAAATAATAATAAATATATATGTTGAAGCCGGGTTTTGAACCCAAGATCTCGGACCGAACTAGACCCTAACCAAAGTCAGCCAACCAACTGAGCTAAGCAAGTTTTGTTAAATATATATGGTGCGAAATATTCTTAGGCCGTAGTTAGGTAATAGGAAACCCTAGTATAAGAAAGGAATTGAGTTTCTTTTTTTTCAAAAACCTAGAAATTTCTCTCAAAATTTCCTTTCCTCTCACGCTCGCGACGGCGCACGACGGTCTCGGGCGGAAACGTAGCGAGGTTAGGATTTCGTCTCCGGCGCCGGCCAAAGGGTGTTTTTGCGAGATCCTCACACGTTCATGGCCATCTCGTCGAGGGGAGCACGCGGACGCAAGGAAACGCCGGATTCGGAGCTCACCCAAAACCCTAGAACCTCTCTTTCTCAGTTGTAAGTCCAAGAAAACGAAGGTGAGTTGCTTCTCACCTGCAGTAGGAGTAGTTCCGCGAGCTTTGATTCTTCTTTGTTTGCTTTCGGGATTTGTAGTTTGATTTTGGTAGATTCATTCGGACTAGGTGATTTTGTTTCACTAAGTTGTTGTAGGAGTGGTTTCGGATTTATGTTAGTTCTTGTGTTGATTTCGGAGCATGTTTCATGGAGCTTTTGTTGTTTTTGCTTGCTGCCGTGATCCTCAAAGAAAGAAAGGGAAGAGTTAGTTCAGTTCAAGCGGGTGGATTAGAATTCCTTCCAAGCCTTGTAATTAGTATTGTATATGCAGATTATCTTGTGAGCAAATTTTGGATCGGATTCAAGGTGGTTTATGTTCCTTAGTGATGCTTTCATATTTTGGAACAAATTGTTTTATTTGTTTATGTTCCTTAGTAGACTTATTCATTTGTAGCTTAATTAGACATGCCAATTTGATTTCCTTTATAGCTTACTGGACCAGCATGTGTTTATTAAGCATTTAAGTTTCAGTTTTGATGTATATACATATATATGCACATTGAGTATTATGAGTTAGTTTAATCTGTTGGTTTCCTTAATGGTAGATTAATGGATTTATTTAGAGCAGTGTACAGGATTGATTGTACTTAATTCCTTGGGTATCTAAAGCAAGCTATTAATTTCGTATCTTTTGGAAATGAATAAGTTGATTAGATGTTAACAGCATTGTGAATTTAGTTTATATAGATATGCATGAGTAGATCTTTTAGTACCCATTTGCTATTGATTTCGGGTTCTTTTCTTTTGCTGTTTTCAAGCATGAGCAGTTTTAGTTTTCATTGCTGTTTAGTATTTCCTGATGAAGCATGATATTCTGTTAATTCCATGCAGCAATGATTCCTTTATTTTCTAGATTCTATTGCATGCCTAGTAGTTGAATTGGTTTTACTTTCACATCATGCTTAGTTGAATTGGGCTTTGTTAACTAAGTATGGGGAGAAATAAATTAAAGCATAGTTGGAATCGGATTAACCCTAGGTTATAAAAGAGGTTAAGTTAGGAGAGGAAAACCTAAAAATTTTCTCTCGAAATTTCTCCTCTTCTCACGCGGCGATGCCGACTCCTGCTCGGGCGAAAACCGCAGCCTCTCCTAGGGTTTCCTCCCGACGACGGCCGATGAAGTTTTCTCTCCGGCGAACCCTCGCGGATCCGAGTTTCCCTCGTGGAGGAGGGTCTGTGGGCACAAGGGAGGTTGAAGCTCCGAGCAAACCGGAACCCTAGAGTTCTTCCCGTCGGTTGTAAGTTCAAGCAAATCACGATGAGTTGCTACTCACCTGCAGTAGGAGTAGTTCCGCGATTTTGTCTTTCTTCTTTGCTTTGCTTTCGGATTCTTGTTCCTTCTTTAATTTCGAAGCATGTTGACCCTTCAGCCCTTTTAATTGAGTTTCATGTTCAAAATTCTATTGGTTGTTACCTTAATGGGCAGTTCGGTTGCACAATGAGAAGGGTAGGAACAGTTTTCTGGAGTTGCTGTGCATCCGGGTTTTTTTTCTATTGTGGACAGTAAGCATAAAGATATGTTGCTTGAGGTTTGGTTTGTGCACGTCAAATAAAGCAATGCAGATTTTGTTAAGCTTTTACTTTCATGGTACATACAGTAGGCATGAGAGAAATATGTAGCAGTGCAGTTGCATCTCCTTAAGAATGCACTTCCTTTGGAAATATAGTAGGCATGAAGATTTTGATATGCATGTTTTAATGTAGATTTGTAAGCAGTCATTTTAGTTTTTAATGCAAGTTTTGTGAGCAATCAACTTAGTTAGTATGCAGAATTTTATAGCTTGAAGAAATGTAACAAGTTTTACATAAGTTTTTGAATCCCAGCAGGTTTTAGCTTGAATTGTGCTATTTAGTGGGCACGAACAACCTTAATCCAAGAACGTAGTGTTGGCTTTCTTGCTATTTAATAAACATGAACAGCCCTGTTTAGTAGCATTAAAAATTTAGTTTTTCTTGTTTATTTTATAAGCACGAGCAGTTTTTTTAATTGCTGTAATGTGAGCATATGCATATTTCATTAAGTACTAGTATGCAGCTTTTATTAATCTTACAAGTGCAGATTTTATTAAGTTTATAATGCAGAAATTTATTAATAGTATGCAGGAACTTATTAGTAGTATGCAGATTTGATAAGTATAGTATGCAGACTTTAATAAGTAGATTTTTATAAGTATTGCTTGCAGATTTTGATAAGTATTGCATGCAGAATTTCAGTTTTAGAATAGATTTTTATTAAGCTTATAGTACAGAATTTTTATTAGCATAATAGGCAGATTTTTGTTAAGCTTTGCATGCAGATTTATGTTAAGGTTTGTATACAGATTTTCAGTACGTAGGGTGTGTTCTAGTGCACACCAAGTGCTTGATAAAATGCTTAGCTCAATATAATGCTACAATAGGCATTTTAATAGCTCAGTTAATGCAGTAGAAGCATTTAAAATAACTTATTTCGACTTACTTCAGCTTATATGGGACTACGGTCCAATGGGTGGGCTCCCACAGTCGCCTCTAGGTTCAGATAACCTAGTAAAAGCAAGATAAGTTAATTAGTTTAAGATTCAGTATTTTACTTTTAGCAGTGGCACTGTACTGGATTAGATATCCATTGGGTTGGGCTCCCACAGTCGTCCCTAGGTTTAGATAACCTAGTAAACCCTACTAGACTCGGAACTTGCAATCCCGGGTTTAGTTAGGGATGCGCGCACAGCAAGTACAGTTGCCGGGCCCATCAGCAGCATGATTATTATTTTAATCTATTATGTAAATAGTTTTTCAAAACTTCACAAATTAGTTATGTGAATACAAGTTAGACTCAGTTTAGCATTAATTAGTTCAGCTTATGTATCAGTTCAGTTTCCTATTGATACACATGATAGTTCTATGATTAGCTGTACATGTTTAGTATTTCAGTTAGCATGATTCCTTTGCTATTTATGAGCATGAGTAGCTATACATGTTAGTTTTTCAGTTAGTTGATTTCTTTGCTATTTATGAGCATGAGTAGCTATACATGTTAGTTTTTCAGTTAGTTGATTTCTTTGCTATTTATGAGCATGAGTAGCTATACATGTTAGTTTTTCAGTTAGTTGATTTCTTTGCTATTTATGAGCATGAGTAGCTTTACATGTTAGCATTCAGTTTTAGCATGTTTTTATTTATATACATGCATATCGAGTTTTTGTGAGTAGGATAGCGCTCACTAAGCTTTTAGCTTATAGATACTATTTTCCTCCTACTGCAGATAAAGGAAAAGCTAAAGTATAAGGAAGAAGGCGACAAGGAGATGCTGTGACGGTGTGTGATGTGTGGACTATGGAGATCCTTTGGACTTAGCTAAAGAACTCACTTAGTTTAAGAATTTGTTTAGTTTAATTTCTTATTAAGTTGATAAGAAAATTTTATAGTAAGAAGTTATGTTTCCGCTTTTCATTACCTGCATGTTTTGCTTTATTAAACTGCGTGGTTGTGAAAATATGTGTTCCAGCCGCCTGTGGCTGAGTATACTCTGTATGTATTTACGGATATGGTCACCGGTACAGGGGAGACTCTGTCGAAATTTTTCGGTAGGGTTTCCATGTGATTTTTTTATCATACCGGTTAAGTAGAGTTAGTAGTCAAGTAACGGTCATCCTTAGAGTGTAGTAGTAGTAAGAAGGGTGGTCGTTATAGGAAATAGGGTTCTCATCAGAATTTGGATGTGGACAATATGGTCACTAATGCAAAGAGATTACTGAGGATTCAGAAGGCTAAAGAAAGTTCTTCATATTCTGCCACTAACAATAGTTGTGAGGGTCAAACTTCAATGAAATCTACAGAAACGGAGTCAACTAGAACATCGAGGGGGCATACATGTTTGGATAGGCTTGTTAGGCTAAGGGTCCAAGGAATTAAAAAGGATGTTAGCTTCAATAAAATTGGACAGCCAGTTGGAGAATTTGCGGGTGAAATGCAAAGCTACATTGGCGTTCTCGTTCGAGAAAAGATCTCTATAACTTACAAATCATGGAAGCAGGTGCCAAATGATGTTAAAGAGTTAATATGGGAATCGGTGAATGTAAGTTAGAATGCTTTGAGAACTTAAATGAGCAGTAGGCTGTGGTTATGCTATATTTAACGTTCTTGTTAAATTTTTTATGTGTTTTTACAGCTGACGTACAATATTGACCCAACTTGGAGGAAAGGATGTTTAAATTCAGCAAATAATAAATGGCGTCAATATAAAGCTTTTCTCACTTAAAAGTTTGTTTTCAACAAGCTAGATAAACCTGATGAGTTGAAAGATCCCCCGATTGGCTATGGTATTTCACAAGAGGATTGAAGTTCCTTTGTAATAACTCGCATGTCTCCCGACTTCAGGGTAAGATTTATAATTGATTTTAATTTTTAGAAGATAGTCCTAATGGTCCTTAACTGATGTTCTACAATAGGATCTTTATTTAACATAGTGTGATTTATTTATTCGCTGTCAATTTTAAAATTTCCAGTTCTCCACCTTCTGAAAAAACCCATACTAGGGGGTTTTTATCTTATGCAAATCTACTCGATGCTAGGGTTCATACTTTTACTCCTTTCTGAAATCTTTACTTTTGTGATAACATAAAGTCGAAGAAACAAGCAATATGTTTTTGATAATGGCTTAGATAACATTATCTCTCTTTTATTTGCTTTGTTTCTTAATAGAAGAGAGAAGTATTGTTATAACAATACTTCTAACAGATAACATTAATTGTTTCCTTGTGTAATTCTAAGGGTAAGGGTTCTCTAACTGTTTGTTTCCTTGAACCTTCCATAGATTACTATTTTTTCTCTACACCACAGACAATTTGCATTAAAGTTCACATACATATATTTTGAATGTTGATAGTGAACTTAATTGATTTTAATTTTTAAGTAGAGAGTAAGTGATGAACAAAAGAATAGAAGAAGACAGAACGTATACCCTCATCGGCTGTCCCGTAAAGGATATGCACGTTTCGCTGACGAAATTGTGAGTATGTTGAAGCTGGTGGTTTATTTTTGAATCTGATTTTGTAGGAACAGGGCATGATTCATTTTTTTTGTAGACATCTAATTTATGTAATGATGATGATATAAATCGAGCTATTGTTCGGAAGAGAGGACGAGCAAATAAGGAGGGTGAATTTGAAGGCGATGATCTCAAAATTACAGCAAAAAAGATTGTATGTGATACATGAAAAATAACTATTTTTTATTGATTAATTTTGTTGTTAGTAACTATTTTGTTTGTCTGGGCATGCTAGGATGATTATGTTCAACAAAAAAAGGAGGGGAAGCTACAGTTTGAAGGGGCTAGGAAAGATATCCTCACAAACATACTAGATTCTGAAGAACATGCTGGGCGTGTTAGGGGGATTGGAGGTCATATTAATCCAACAATCTATTTTAATGTTTCCAAAATCTGGAATACTCCTCTGCAGGATGGTGACTTAATCCTTCATCATCAAAAGGAGTTGTTAGATGCAAAGAAGCTAATCTCAGAACAAAGTGCACGGATAGTAGAACAAGATACACGCATACAGAAACTTGAAGAAATGTTCAAAAAGGGTGGATGCGACTTTGAGTTTGAGGAGAAAGGTAGTTGCTCGGTGAAGTTGCCTACCACGAGTGAGGATAAGATCAAACCAGAGAAGAGTAAAATTTTGAATGATGAGGACATGCAAGTTTTAAGCAAGACTGAGTTTTTGCAAGTATATATGTATTTAATTGTGGATACTTAATATTATTTTCAATAATGAGTCCATCAATGTGTGACATGATTGATTGTCTTCTAGGGTATGCCAGTTGCACTGTCACTGGAATCAAAGTCCAATATTGTGGCCTATGGTACAGTTATTCATGCCAATGGGGATGGAAAATTACTTCATGGTGTCCCGTTACCCATGAATTGCATGCGCGTCTCGATTGATGAGGTTGTGGAGAATTCAGCAAGGTTGTCCTTTCCCATTCCAAATGAATGTGACACCATTGGTGGCGCAATTGGGACCCATGTTGCTTGGCCTGCACGTTGGGTAGTTATGAAAAATGAGGTAACTTTCTGACTCATTCGGCCACCACATTGTGAGTACAAATTTAATTCTTCAGTGGGAATTTTTGAGGAATCGTTTCAGCAACCACAAATTTCCAGCTTCTGATTTGGTTACATGTATGGTTTTCTGATTTTTTACTCATTTGCTTGGCATAGTTGTTTAGCTGGATTTTTCCAACCAAACCTTCTTAGATTTTGATTGAAGGTTGTACGTATTTGTTGGATACAATTTAGTAATACAAGATATATAAGAGCTAGCACACACATGTAATCTGTACATTGAGGTTACATGCATGAACAAGAACATTGATGGTTTTTGAATCCCAATTAAAGGGTTGTTCAGAAAGATGCTGAACATAAGAGATAAAACTTTCTACTAACATATTTACATTTGCAATTTGTAGAAGCCTCAAAGGAAGAAAAGTGTTGCAAAAAGAAGTAATCCTGTCTTGCCATCAAATGTGCCACGGTCCTTACATTTATTGTATTGTTACTCTATGCGTGTTTTGGACAGCCCCGAAAAAACTATATCAATTATTTTTGATCATGATTTCTTTGACCATGAGTATGAACTGCTAGTGAACATTGAAGACATCACACCTATTTATGAGTTGGAGCCAATATCTGCTAATTGTCTGGTTGCTTACATGTGGTAAGTTTTCACATCACTCATTTTTTTCATTTTATTTGTATAAACAGGCTAACATTTTTTTGCTTGAATGGAAGGTTTCTCTTCAAAAAGATGAAAAAAGAAAACAAGGTCGATAAGTTCAGATTTGTGGATCCACAAACACTTCCAGTAATGCCATATGTATCCAAACTTGACAAAAATGAAAAGACTGAATACTTGAATAACTGGGCAAGTGTGTTGGCTGATAGGCTGAGTGGTGCAACAAAAAATCAGCTAGTTTTGGCACCTCACAATGTTGGGTAAATAAATATTACAATTTCATTTTTAATAGATTTATTTCAACAATTCTGTTGAATTTATGCATTGACTATCTGTTTTATGCATAGTTGTCATTGGATTTTGACTGTCATCGACCCTTATGTGGAGATGGTTTATTTGTTCGATTCACTTAATCATCGCAATCGTTATGAGGACTGGAAATATGTAGTGGATATGTGAGTACATATTTGTTTTTTAATTAAGCATTTAATTTAATTTTGAGGAATTTGTCAACTCTTGTTGTACAAAGGAGCTTGAAATTGTTCAATTCGAACAAGCAAAGGAAAGGGAAAAAGAAGCCTATGTGGGAAGTCGTAAAGGTTTGTATATTTTATATACACACATATGTTTACTTGTGATTAATTTAAAACTATTTAATTGTGCATTATTCGTTGGTAACTTTTTGTTAACATAGGGTCCTCGACAACCTGATGCTAAACAATGTGGGTTTTATGTGATGAAATTTATGAGAGAAATTATTGAAGGAAATGCTACCAGCGAGATGGATTCACTTAGCTCAATGGTAATATTTGACATATTCTGAATTTTCTCAAATAATTTCTTTTATTTGACTTTGCTTCTTCATTACTGATTTTTTTACTAAATTAATCTGGGTTTGTTAACAGTTCAAGAAAACAATTTACTCCAACGAAGAAATTGACGAAGTGCGATCCGAATGGGCGGATTGCGTACTAGACTATATTCATTACTAGGTATAAATTTCTAGACTTCAAAAGATGGTTGAACACTTTATTTGTGACTCCATGACTTATTGATTGTGATTCCTTACTGCCAATAATTCTGCATTTCTACCATGAGCATAATTAGTTGACATTTTCCTTATTTATTGCCTCTCTTTGTGGTCCAAAATTAATATGGCTGGGTTGTGTGAGTAGCTTATTTAGTTGTGAAAACAATTGCTTCTTGTTTGTATTCTCCTTATGGTTTTCGTCTATATGCCATGACTTCATCTTATTTTTCCTCCTATAATTTATTATTGTTTTTTTTTTACAAGCGCGAATGACAATTATGATGCTTCATCAAGCACAACTATGTTAATCTATATGCATGTTAGTGATTCCTTGAGAATAATGAAATGAAGAGCTTGTAAAGGCATTTCGTGTATGATCCATAGTATATTGATATACAAAACATCTATATACTGTAGTTTGATTTCTTAATAGTTTGCTCTATATACTTTTGCTTGGACGAGCAGTGTAAATTACCTGTGAATTGCACGTGCATTGCAGCTATTTTTCCAGTTAGATTTTCTTGTTTTGCTCTATATACTGCAGTTGCAGTTAGATTTTCTCTTTGTATTGATGAAATGGGAATGAAAAATCTATTTTTCCCAGCTGGAATGTAGTGAATATTATAGCTCTTAATCTACACTTATTTGATTGACACTTTGGTTCTTTTAGGTGTCCTATGTAATTATTAAAGCTGTGCGTATGTGATTTCTATTTTGAGGAATTTGTGGAATTGTTTTACCTCTATAAATAATTCACCCTACCATAACTCATCATGATGATCCAATTCTTTTGGTTCAAGTTTTAATTGGATAGGCTTTGAACCCATGTTTTTTACTTTCACTTATGCTTTTGTGATGGGTCTATTTATTGCAGATCAATTTGCAGCTCCTGGCAACTTGTGACTTGCAAAATGGAAAAGCATATTGTGCCTACCAGGTCTCAAAGGTAATGCAGTTTGGAAAATGGCACAGAAAATTGCATGAATATTTTGTTTCAAGATGTTAATGGATGTAATGCGCTTTGCATGGATTCTATTGATCTTGCATGATAGTTCACTTAAATAATGTTAGCTGCATGTAGTGCTAATTATTTAGTAAACTATGCTAAGCTAGGTATCACTGCTCCTAGAAACTTTGGCAGAAATCAACTCCTATGCCACAACAACAATATCTTAGTTCAGTTTCTAAAGGTAATAATACCTTTTCACTATATACATTCTCTGGTACATTTTGTGCTGGTTTTAAACTTGCACTATGTTTCATGAAATCATGACCACTATTATAAAGGGTAACTTAAATTTACTCTTTAATAAGGTGCATGGTTTCGATAGTTAGAAACGATGTTTGCCTCACTACTGCATTGCTCTGATGTGGAAGTTTAATTCATAATTATAGACACAAAATAATGGTTATATCACATTTGCATACATCTATGGTTGCCTCTTTTTATTGTATTAATATTCCTCCAAGGGCAATACATGTTCAAGAGACGTTCTCCTTCCTCTTTACTTAAGACAACCTTGTTGTGGATAGTTCTGATTTCCATTGCTACAAGCTCACTATCTTCCTTCTTCATTCTACTACCACTGTTAGGAGTAATATCTTATCAATGCAGATGATATTTAGTGATCACCAACCAATGCCAAAATCCACTGTCAGTTAAATCTAGGCGTATGAGTGATACTAATCTTTTTTTTTATCATCTTTTTTAGTTGCTAGTTAAATACAATAATAAAGAGAGACATAGATGACATCTTGATAGGTTCCTCAGGCATCAGAACTTCCCTAGCAAAAGTCTGAGTTCTCTATTTTTACTTATTAGCATTGTTCATTTTTTTCTTGCAGGTCTGCCAATTCGTGAGGCGGCTTGAGTTTTTTTGATGCAAGAAGTGAGCTTTGTTAGATGTAGCTTGCCTTGCTATTTTGTAAATTAAAATCCATATGGAGAGTAATGGAAAGCATGTGTATTTTGATGAGTAACAACTCATTTTGTATATTTTTGTATATGTGGCTACAAGATGAATTATATATGGATGTTTATTTTGGATTTAATGTAGTAAATATTTAGTTTTGTATTGGTGATTTGCTTATAGTAAAATAAGATTGGTTGTTTGGTATTAATGAACATTAAAGACAACAGTTTAAAATGTTGTAAAAACTAGGTAAACCACAACGAATTATTTTTGTAAAAAGTGATAAAAGACAACGGTTTTATCCGTTGTAAAATATATTAAAACTGTTGTTAAAAAAAAACAAAACATGTCAAATATTATCTACCACAACAGTTTATATATGTTGTAAAACGTATCTACCACAACGGTTTATTTCTGTTGTTGAAATTATCTACCACAACGGTTTTAAAACGTTGTCGTATCCTTCGTAGCCAAATTTTGGGCATATAAACAACAACGGATAAAAACCGTTGTCAAATGTGTACAAAGACAACGGATTCAAAACCGTTGCCGTAGGGTAATACATTCTACAACACCCTCAGTTACAATGGTTTTTTTACCCTATGACAACGGATAATATCCGTTGTCGTTTGCAGTTTTTGTTGTAGTGCGCTGAAGAGTCGGTCGGGAGTTGTCTTAGTAAAAGTACCAAGACTATCTATAAAGTCTGAGCTGGGAAATTCGATCAGTCTGGAGCAGGTCAGGAACTAGTCCAGGCTTTGTCTTACGTCTCAGATCTGGGGACCTGCCCTACTTATGACCGACCAGGAATTATGCGGCTGATAACGTGAGACAGTCTAACTCTCGCCTTCTCTTGATTGTTGACTCTCACATCCTCTTGATTGCAATGTCCCCTTAACTTTTGATTATCACGTCCCCTTGAATTTTGATCTCTTAGTCTTATCGGACTCTTCAACCCAATGAAATGCTGATTAGATTTAGGGTTAAATTATTTCAATCATTTCCTTATATTAAATAATGGTACCGTGGCGTTTAAATACTAAAGTTAGGTTTTCGTGTCGTTGGGATCACAGGCACTTTGGATACCAACTCTTCTTGAGAGAAATGGTTTTCCCCTAGAAGGACTTAATAAACTCGAAAATTTTAGACAATAATATGGGATAACTTATGAAACATATCTAATTTCCGTAAGCTCATTCATTTTTTATTTTTCACACGTCGATCATCACGGAATAAATTTGAATAAACACCTCCAATTTTGTCTTTTTAAAATGTTTGCTGGAGTTTTAAAATCACCAAAATACCTTTAGGGTTCTCTCTCTAACTATTAACAAAGCTAACATCATACAAACCATGGCATTATTTTATTAGTGTTGTGTCTGCATTTTAAAATAAAAAATAAAAATTCCTCATTATTTTTTGTTCATATCTAGTTTTATCTCCAAGAAGAAATAACGGCATATTTTATTACTTTTATCTCCAAGATGACATTTAGTACATTGGCCAATTTCTATTTAGCCGGGGAAGCGGATGTCCAGCAGAAAGTCCGGAAGCATCGAGTGCTGAGTAAAAGTCCAGTCGATCTGGAGGATCGCACTGGCAACAGGTAAATCTCCTGAGTGGAGTAGGTGAGGACGCGTTCCCCAGGCGTCGGGTCGACCTAGGGTTTCCGGTTGGAAACCCGAAGTCAGACTTGGACAGTCCAAAGACTGTCTATACTTCATTTATCATGTTTATTGTGCTAACTTTGTATTGCAGGATAGTGTTTGGGACTAACGTATCTTGCAGGTGCAAAGGAGCAACCTAAAGCCTCGAATGAACAGTGTCCGAGGCGCCTCCATGGAGCTTGGAGGCGCCTCAGGTGCAAAAGCTGAGCTGGCTGCGAAGCACCACTGGAGGCGCCTTGAAGCAGGCAGAAGGCGCCATGGAAGGCGCCTTGAGAGGGCTATAAGGCGCCTTGAGAGGATGAAGTTCAACCAGATCAGATGTTATCCACGCGGAAGACCAGGCAGCATGGAGGCGCCTTGAACAGCCTTCAAGGCGCCTTGAACACCCTTTATAAGGGGGTTTCGACCAGCACTTCAAAGAATCAAGTTCTGAGCTTTCCTTCTTCAACGTGCTGCTAACAAAGTCATTCCGAAGTGCTGCTGCAACATTCTGACGACCCGTAGGTTCGTTTTTCTCTTCTTTAAGTTGTCGGTACAAAGTTATTCTACTTGCTGTTACATTTGTAATTTGTAATTCTTATCGAGCTAATAGTTGTTGCCCACCGGAAGCGATCAAGGATCGCGGGCCTTCGAGTAGGAGTCACCTTAGGCTCCGAACGAAGTAAATCCCTTAGTGTCTTTGTCTTTATTTTATTCCGCTGCGTTTTAATTACTCCGACAATTTTCTGATAATCGTACGAAATAGCCACGAGCGCTATTCACCCCCCCCTCTAGCGCGGTCTCGATCCAACAATTGGTATCAGAGCGGGGTCGTCTTGAATCAGTGCAACCACTATTCAAGATAATTTTTTCGTGGTTTTGTTTGGAGTCGATTAGAATTTAGCCTCATAGCTATATTCTTATTTTTTTGTTTGAATAAACTTTCTGCTCAAAGTTTGTCAATACCACTTGAGCTTGTCATTTTTTCTACTTCTTCCCGCACTACTAATCCAAGACACAGTCTTGGAATAGATTTGTTTGTTTTTGTTTATTTAGGTCTAAAATGACTCAACAAGAAGGATATAGCACTGTTCGTCCCCCACTATTTTCCGGAGAGGACTTCGGATATTGGAAGGGGCGAATGGAGATATATCTGAAGATCCAGTTCGACACCTGGATGATCGTTAAGACAGGACTGCAACTACCAACTGATACGGACGGTAAGCCTACATCCTGTGAGAACTGGGGGCCAGCGTTCATCAAAAAGGTGGAAGCCGACGCCAAAGCTACCTGCACCATCCAGTGCGGGCTTAACAAAGAAGAGCTCAACAGAGTCGATCCATTCTCCTTCGCGAAGGAGCTTTGGGAGAAACTCATCGAACTTCACGAGGGCACCTCGGAAACCAAGGTAAGTAAGCGTGATTTGTTATTGAATAAACTATACAATTTAAAAATGCAGGAAGGCGAGACGGCAAGCTCGTTACACGCTCGAATTCAAGATATTCTGAATTCCCTTCATTGAATCGGGCAGAAGGTAGAAAACAGAGACATAATAAGGTATGCTCTTAACTCGTTTCCAAGGAGTACATTGTGGACATCAATGGTAGATGCCTACAAGGTCACCAAAGACTTATCTTCTTTAAAATTAGACGAATTATTTTCTGAATTTGAACTTCATGAACAAACTAATGCACAGCCATCCGAGAAAGGTATTGCCTTGGTTGCAGGTACGAGTCGAACACGGGAATCTAGAGTACGGCGAAAAATTGAGACAGAATCATAAGACGAATCCGACTCAGAAGAGTCAGAGGATGAACTAACCAGCGAACTTGTAAACCTTGTGAAGAAGCTCGACAAGAAGAAGAAGGGTTTCAATAAGAAAGATCTGAAGAAGGCAGTTCAGTCCAGGGAGGCCCAACCGAACTCAAAGGTAAAGTTCGAAGTCACTTGTTACGGATGCAACCAGAAGGGGCATATCAAAGCCAACTGTCCCAATCAAAAGGAGGCCAAAAAGCTAAGAAGAAAGAAGACCCTGAAAGCAACCTGGGATGAATCTTCTTCAGAGGACGACGACGATGAAGTTGATCAAACAAGTCTACTCGCACTGATGGCCCGAGACCAGATCATCGAGAGCGAGTCAGAAGCCGAGTCCGAGCAAAGCCACGGATCCGCATCCGTTTCAGAAGGGCCAGACTCCACTGTAAGCATTCCAAGGCTTAATAATTTAGTTAATTACTTACTTCGCAAACTAGCTAAATCAAACCTTAGGATTAAATCACTTCTAAAGGAAGTAGCCGTCCTTAAAGAAGTAACAAACACTAATTCTTTACCTAGTCAAGCTCAAACTGGAAATTCTACTCAAGTTCAAAAACTTGAGGAAGAAAACTCTAGTTTGAGAAATTAGGTAAAAGATTTAAAAAATATTTTAGAACGGTTTTCTCTGGGATCCAAGAATTTGGACCTAATTCTTGGAACACAAAGAGCCGTCTACAACAAAACTGGGCTGGGATACAAAAGTAAAAAGAAATATAAATCTTATTTATCCCTAATAAACAAACAGAGTAGTAAAACAGTCCAAGCATGGGTCCCCAAGTCCAAATTGATCAATCAAGTTAGAATTGGCGAATACTGGGTTCCAAAGGATCAAATACACCACCTCGATAGACCATATCGAGGTTGTGATCCAGGAAGATCTAAAAGAAAAACGATCTTAAAAATTTAAAATTCAAAATTAAATTCAAAATTCAAAATTAAATTCAAAATTCAAAATTAAATTTCAAAATTAAATTCAAAATTCAAATTAAATTAAAAATTCAAAATTAAATTCAAAATTCAAAATTCAAAATTAAATTCAAAATTCAAAGTTAAATTAAAATTCAAAATTAAATTAAAAATTAAAAATTAAATTCAAATTAAATTCAAAATTCAAAATTAAATTTAAAAATTCAAAATTAAATTAAAAAATAGATGGAGGTTCCAAACTAGCTGGCACCTCCAATTGAACTAACCGATAAGGTAACTGAACCTAATTTACCCGAAATGGGTAAAACAAGAATGAATTACCCGGCAGGGTAATTAAGGTTAGATTAAAACGGGATAAGTTTAACTTGAACCACAGTACTAGTGAAGTTTTTGGATGATAGTACGTTAGGGAAACTTGGGCATCGCATGTCTAGAAGATATGGCTTCGACCTGGTGCATTTGGCCAAGCGGAACTGACCGAAGCTACCCTTAAATGGATCCTAACTAATTAGACCAAGGATTAGTATTAAATTCAATGGGTAGGACTATTTGGAAAACCTCGAAGGCATGGTTACTTTAATGAGCTCCTTGTGACTCACCATAGCCCAGAAGTTTATCCAAAGAATGCCTACTTGTTGAATCCAAAGCTAAACCTGAATCTAACACAAAAAAGTTAAATCATACCCTAAAATTCAACCATAATTCATCTCACAAAAATTATAGGATTCCTTGATTGAAAATTTAGATCGGGTGAGATGACTAAGTAATTAAAATCAAACTGATAATTATTTAAAACCTTAAATTTCAAAATTATTTGAAAAACTTCAAAATTATTTGAAAAACTTAAATTTCAAAATTATTTGAAAAACTTCAAAATTATTTGCAAAACTTAAATTTCAAAATTATGTGAAAAACTTAAATTTCAAAATTATTTGAAAAACTTAAATTTCAAAATTATTTGAAAAACTTCAAAATTATTTGAAAAACTTAAATTTCAAAATTATTTGAAAAACTTCAAAATTATTTGAAAAAAAACTTAAATTTCAAAATTATTTGAAAAATGTAAATTTCAAAATTATTTAAAAAACTTAAATTGTTTTAAAAACTTAAATTTCAAAATTGTTTTAAAAACTTAAATTTCAAAATTATTTTAAAAACTTAAATTTCAAAATTATTTGAAAAACTTAAATTTCAAAAACTTAAATTGTTTTAAAAACTTAAATTTCAAAATTATTTAAAAACTTAAATTTCAAAATTGCTTTAAAAACTTAAATTTCAAAATTATTTTAAAAAACCTTAAATTTCAAAATTATTTGAAAAACATAAATTTCAAAATTATTTGCAAAACTTAAATTTCAAAAACTTAAATTGTTTTAAAAACTTAAATTTCAAAATTATTTGAAAAACTTAAATTTCAAAATTATTTGAAAAACTTAAAATTCAAAATTATTTTAAAAACTTAAATTTCAAAATTATTTGAAAAACTTAAATTTCAAAATTATTTGAAAAACTTAAATTTCAAAATTATTTGAAAAACTTAAATTTCAAAATTATTAGAAAAACCTTAAATTTCAAAATTATTTTAAAAACTTAAATTGTTTTAAAAACCTAAATTTCAAAATTATTTTAAAAACTTAAATTGTTTTAAAAACTTAAAATTCAAAATTATTTGAAAAACTTAAATTTCAAAATTATTTGAAAAACTTAAATTTCAAAATTATTTGAAAATTTTCAAAAATTTTTGAAAAACTTAAATTTCAAAATTATTTGAAAAACTTAAATTTCAAAATTATTTGAAAAACCTTAAATTTCAAAATTATTTTAAAAACTTAAATTGTTTTAAAAACTTAAATTTCAAAATTATTTTAAAAAACTTAAATTGTTTTAAAAACTTAAATTTCAAAATTGTTTTAAAAACTTAAATTTCAAAATTATTTTTAAAACTTAAATTATTTGAAAAAATTAAATTTCAAAATTGTTTTAAAAACTTAAATTTCAAAATTATTTTAAAATCTTAAATTATTTGAAAAACTTAAATTTCAAAATTGTTTTAAAACCTTAAATTTCAAAATTATTTGAAAAACTTAAATTTCAAAATTGTTTTAAAACCTTAAATTTCAAAATTATTTGAAAAACTTAAATTTCAAAATTGTTTTAAAAACTTAAATTTCAAAATTATTTTAAAAACTTAAATTATTTGAAATACTTAAATTTCGAAATTGTTTTAAAAACTTAAATTTCGAAATTGTTTTAAAAACTTAAATTTTAAAATTGTTTTAAAAACTTAAATTTCAAAATTATTTTAAAAACTTAAATTGTTTTAAAAACTTAAATTTGAAAATTATTTTAAAAACTTAAATTTTAAAACTTTAAAATTATCTTTATCCTGATCAAAATTGCTGAATTACTTAGAAAATCTAAGGAGTCTACTTCAATTAAGCTATCTTTAAATCCATTAAGAACCAATTCAAACTACTTCATGTGTAGGAATTGGAACAATGGATGTTGGATAGTGGATGCTCTAGACATATGACTGGAGATAAGTTGAAGTTTACTAAACTCAAGTACAAGAAGTTAGGATCAGTTGCATTCGGCAACGACAGTAAACTTAAAGTAATCGGAAAAGGTAATATTGAACTTAGTTCCGATTTCATTATTCGAAATTTCTTATTGGTTGAAAATTTTAACTTTAATTTACTAAGTATAAGTCAATTATGTGATAGCGGATATCTAGTCAATTTTGACAAATCTGGATGTCTAGTTAAAAACATCGAAAACCCTGAAATTAGGCTTAAGGGACTTAGGAAGAATAACATCTACACAATAGACTTGTCATTATCCTCAATAAAGTGTTTATTGACACAACAAGAGGAAACTCAACTGTGGCACAGAAGGCTGGGTCACACTCGCACCAGACTCATTTCAAAAATGAGTCACAATGGTCTAGTTAGAGGTTTGCCCAAATTAAAATTCATTGAACACTCAATCTGTGATGCATGTCAAAAAGGAAAACAAACCAAGTCAATCCACAAATCAACCAACCTAGAAAGAACCAACACCATACTCGAGCTCCTTCATATTGATTTATTTGACTCACATGGAGCCAAGTCACTAAGCAAGAATCAATATTGCTTAGTAATAATTGATGACTACTCTAGGTACACATGGGTAAAATTCCTAAAAACAAAAGACGAAACCTATGAAATATTTAGTAACTTTTGCAAATTAACGGAAAATGAAAAAGATACTTAAATTAAAAGAATAAGAAGTGATCACGGGGGAGAATTTGAGAATCATAGGTTCACCTAATTTTGTAAAATAAATGGATACCAACATGAATTTTCATGTCCTAGAACACCCCAACAAAATGGACTAGTAGAACGTAAAAATAGAACACTACAAGAAGCCGCTAGGACAATGTTAAACGAATATGAGTTAAGTCATCAATTTTGGGCTGAAGCAATAAATACGACAAATTATATTCAAAACAGAATTCTAATAAACAAATCTCACAATAAAACACCGTATGAACTCTACTATCACAAAATTCCTAACCTAAACCATTTAAAAGTATTTGGTTGTAAAGTCCACATTTTAAATACTAAAGATTACTTAGGAAAATTTACACCCAAGTCTAACCAAGGAATATTTTTAGGATACTCCTCAACCAGTAGAGGCTTTAGAGTATATAATCAAAACACCTTGAAAGTTGAAGAAACAACTAATGTAATATTCGATGAAGAAAATAATTTACCTAATATAACTGACAATGTCGACATTCATCCAAGAGCTATAGAAGATGATGAAATCCAACCTAATCTTAATGAGGCAGAAGAACCAGTACCTGAACCACAACCAAGACTAACTAGAGTAAGTACTTCTCACCCACCTGACCAAATTCTGGGTGACCCAAACCTAGGAGTTAGAACTAGATCATCCCATAGAAACCTTAGTTAGATTGCCCTAATTTCCAAAATTGAACCTAAAACTATAGATGAAGCTCTTCCTGACCCAGACTGGATCATTGCAATGCAAGAAGAATTAGCACAATTTGAGAGAAACCAAGTCTGGGACCTTGTACCTAAACCCATAGATAAATCAATAATAGACACCAAATGAGTTTTTAAGAACAAGTTGGATGATCACGGTGATATAATAAGAAACAAAGCAAGGTTAGTAGCCAAAGGGTTTAGTCAAGTCGAAGGCTTAGACTATGATGAAACCTATGCTCTAGTAGCTAGACTCGAGTCCATTAGGATGTTATTAGCCTATGCAGCAAATAAAGGATTCAAATTGTACCAAATGGACGTTAAGTCAGCCTTTTTAAATGGTTTTATCAAGGAAGAGGTCTACGTAAGCCAACCTCCAGGGTTTGAAGACATAGACTACCCTAATCATGTATTTAAATTAAACAAGGCACTATATGGATTAAAACAAGCCCCTAGAGCATGGTATGAAAGATTATCTAATTACTTAATATCCAAAGAATTTAACCAAGGACAAATCGATCCGACTTTGTTCGTGAAAACTATAGGAAAAGACATCTTTATAGCCCAAATCTATGTTGACGACATAATCTTTGGCTCAACTAATTCAAAATTCTTAAAAGAATTTGTCAAATTAATGGAAAGTGAATTTGAAATGAGCATGGTTGGAGAACTTAATTTCTTCTTAGTCTTACAAATTAAACAAACTAAAGATGGAATATACATTTATTAAACTAAATATGCTAAAGAATTAATTAAAAAATTCTGTATGAAAAATTCAAAAATTATAAATACCCCAATGGCGACCAACATAAACATTGACTCTGACCCTGAAAGAAAACCAGTTGACCCAAAATACTATAGGAGTGTCATAGGTAGCCTACTTTACCTAACTGCAAGTCGACCCGACATATTGTTTGCAGTAGGTATGTGCGCAAGATACCAATCCTGTGCAAAAGAGTCACACCTATCATACGTTAAAAGAATACTTCGATATATTAAAGGAACTCTAAACGTAGGACTTTGGTATCCAAGAACTTGCACCTTTGACCTTTACGGCTATTCTGATTCAGACTATGCCGGGTGTAAGCTAGACAAAAAAAGTACAAGTGGTAGCTGCCAGATTCTAGGTCAGTGCCTAGTAAGTTGGTCAAGCAGAAAGCAACATTGTGTTGCTCTATCCACCACAGAAGCTGAATACATAGCTCTAGGAGAATGTGCATCTCAACTACTGAGGATGATGCATACACTAAAAGACTATCAACTAGACTATAAAAATACTAAAATCTTTATTGATAATATCAGCTCGATTAATCTGACAAAAAATCCTATTCACCATTCTAGGACTAAACACATAGAGGTAAAACACCACTTTGTAAGGGACCATGTAGCTAAAGGTGAAATTGCACTCAACCATGTTGAGTCCAAATCAAACCTAGCTGACATCTTTACAAAACCCTTACCTGAACTTGAGTTCAGTGGACTTAGAAGGCAAATAGGAATGTGTTAGGTAGAGTAGATATCTTACCATTATTTCTATTACTGTGTTTCAAATTCTAGGAAACATAGTTTTCAAAACTCCAATTTTTGTCAGATTGTTCAAAAATTGAAATAGCCTAGGCTTTCCCCCTAGAAATCATGTTCCCCTAGAATTAAGCCAGAGCATCTCACAAACACCTAGGTTTACTTTAATTGTGATTGAAAAACATAGAACGGCGTGAGATGCATAGGGTATAGCCTGGACTCAAGAATGCTTATATCTGTGCATCAATATGAGTCTGGGCGTTAAATACGCAATATACATTAATCAAGTTAAGTCCTCCAGCTCTAGCCAAGTCTAACTGGACCAAAATAACTTAACTTGACTAACCAAGTGAAAGCTATTGTCCTGTAGACAATGAGGAAGCAACTAAAGGTTAGACAGTTGGTAAAGGATACTCAATTTTCTAGTTAAGAATGTTTTTGATCTTTAGGGCTCTGATACCTAGTAAATCAATCTAGTGAACATGACTTGTGCTTGGACTTAAGGATCAACTGAACTTGAATGAATAACCTTGTCCTAAAACTTAAAATATTATTGAAACTAAGTTCCAATTGACATGAACTTTCAAACCCTGATGAACTTAGCTAACCTGTTGACCTTAGTAAAAACTTGTACAACTCAATCAAATTCTATTATTGCCCATTTTTGATATATGGCAAAGGAGGAGAGTAGCAAAAATGTAAACAAAAAGTTAAAGTTAAGGGGGAGCAAAAGTTAAGGGGAAGCATATAAGGCAAATTTGCTTTAGTTACTTTGTACATCTATACTTAGCAGATTTGCCTGTGTTAAAAATGTCTATCTATTCGTTTATGTCTATCTATTCGTTTGTTTACTTAACTTTGAATTTGAGTTGCCATAATCAAAAAGGGGGAGATTGTTGGTGCGGGAAGCATCCGACGATCGAACTCGTGTTTTGATAATGGCAAAGAATTCAAAGTTAAGATGTTTTGTAGTCTAACAAGTCTACTTGAGGATTTCAGGAAAGTCCTAGCTGCGGTTAGGCAAAGGCTAAAACCCTAGGGGGTGGTAACCCTAGATCATAGGGGGTGGTAACCCTATGCGGAAAGTCTTGGTAGGTCGATGTCTTCAGGCAAAAGTCCTAGGGGGTGGTAACCCTAGGTGGAAAGTCCTGGTGTCGCGAACCAGGTGAAAGACTGGACTAGCCGGGGAAGCGGATGTCCAGCAGAAAGTCCGGAAGCATCGAGTGCTGAGCAAAAGTCAAGTCGATATGGAGGATCGCACTGGCAACAGGTAAATCTCCTGAGTGGAGTAAGTGAGGACGCGTTCCTCGTAGAGGAAACAGTAGGCGTCGGGTCGACCTAGGGTTTCCGGTTGGAAACCCGAATCAGACTCGGACAGTCCGGAGACTGTCTATACTTCATTTATCATGTTTATTGTGCTAACTTTGTGTTGCAGGATAGTGTTTGGGATTAACGTATCTTGCAGGTGCAAAGGAGCAACCTAAAGCCTCGGATGAACAGTGTCCGAGGCGCCTCCATGGAGCTTGGAGGTGCCACGGGTGCAAAAGCTGAGCTGGCTGCGAAGCACCACTGGAGGCGCCTTGAAGCAGGCAGAAGGCGCCTTGAGAGGGCTATAAGGCGCCTTGAGAGGATGAAGTTTGACCAGAACAGATGTTATCCACGCGGAAGACCAGGCAACATGGAGGCGCCTTGAACAGCCTTCAAGGCGCCTTGAACACCCTTTATAAGGGGGTTTCGACTAGCACTTCAAAGAATCAAGTTCTGAGCTTTCCTTCTTCAACGTGCTACTAACAAAGTCATTCCGAAGTGCTGCTGCAACATTCCGACGTCCCGGAGCTTCGTTTTTCTCTTCTTTAAGTTGTCGGTACAAAGTTATTCTAATTGCTGTTACATTTGTAATTTGTAATTCTTATCGAGCTTATAGTTGTTGCCCACCGGAAGCGATCAAGGATCGCGGGCCTTCGAGTAGGAGTGGTCTTAGGCTCCGAACGAAGTAAATCCCTTTGTGTCTTTGTCTTTATTTTATTCCGCTGCATTTTAATTACTCCGATAATTTTCCGATAATCGAACGAAATAGCCACGAGTGCTATTCACCCCCCCTCTAGCGCGGTCTCGATCCAACAATTGGTATCAGAGCGGGGTCATTTTGAATCTGTGCAACCACTGTTCAAAGCAATTTTTTCGTGGTATTTTCATTTTTTTCGATTAGAATCTAGCCTCTTAACTATATTCTAATTTTTTTTTTCTCGAATCGATTTTTTGCTCAAAGTTGGTCAATACCACTTGAGCTTGTCATTTTTTTTCTTCCTCCAGCACTACTAATCCAAGACACAGTCTTGGAATAGATTTGTTTATTTTTGTTTATTTAGGTCTAAAATGACTCAACAAAAAGGATATAGCACTGTTCGTCCCCCACTATTTTCCGGAGAGGACTTCGGATATTGGAAGGGGCGAATGGAGATATATCTGAAGATCCAGTTCGACACCTGGATGATCGTCAAGACAGGACTGCAACTACCAACTGATACGGACGGTAAGCCTACATCCTGTGAGAACTGGGAGCCAGCCTTCATCAAAAAGGTGGAAGCCGACGCCAAAGCTACCTGCACCATCCAGTGCGGGCTTACCAAAGAAGAGCTCAACAGAGTCGGTCCATTCTCCTCCGCGAATGAGCTTTGGGAGAAACTCATCGAACTTCACGAGGGCACCTCGAAAACCAAGGTAAGTAAGTGTGATTTGTTACTGAATAAACTATACAATTTAAAAATGCAGGAAGGCGAGACGGCAAGCTCGTTACACGCTCGAATTCAAGATATTCTGAATTCCCTTCATGGAATCGGGCAGAAGGTAGAAAACATAGACATAATAAGGTATGCTCTTAACTCGTTTCCAAGGAGTACATTGTGGGCATCAATGGTAGATGCCTACAAGGTCTCCAAAGACTTATCTTCTTTAAAATTAGACGAATAATTTTCTGAATTTGAACTTCATGAACAAACTAATGCACAGCCATCCGAGAAAGGTATTGCCTTGGTTGCAGGTACGAGTCGAACACGGGAATCTAGAGTACGGTGAAAAATTGAAACAGAATCAGAAGATGAATCCGACTCAAAAGAGTCAGAGGATGAACTAACCAGCGAACTTGTAAACCTTGTGAAGAAGCTCTACAAGAAGAAGAAGGGCTTCAACAAGAAAGATCTGAAGAAGGCAGTTCAGTCCAGGGAGGCCCAACCGAACTCAAAGGTAAAGTTCGAAGTCACTTGTTACGGATGCAACCAGAAGGGGCATATCAAAGTCAACTGTCCCAATCAAAAGGAGGCCAAAAAGCTAAGAAGAAAGAAGGCCCTGAAAGCAACCTGGGAAGAATCTTCTTCAGAGGATGACGACGATGAAGTTGATCAAACAAGTCTACTCGCAACGATGGCCCGGGACTAGATCATCGAGAGCGAGTCAGAAGCCGAGTCCGAGCAAAGCCACGGATCCACATCTGTTTCAGAAGGGCCAGACTCCACTGTAAGCATTCCAAGGCTTAATAATTTAGTTAATTACTTACTTCACAAACTAGCTAAATCAAACCTTAGGATTAAATCACTTCTAAAGGAAGTAGCCGTCCTTAAAGAAGTAACAAACACTAATTCTTTACCTAGTCAAGCTCAAACTGGAAATTCTACTCAAGTTCCAAAACTTGAGGAAGAAAACTCTAGTTTGAGAAATCAGGTAAAAGATTTAAAAAATACTTTAGAACGATTTTCTCTGGGATCCAAGAATTTGGACCTAATTCTTGGAACACAAAGAGCCGTCTACAACAAAACTGGGCTGGGATACAAAAGTAAAAAGAAATATAAATCTTATTTATCCCTAATAAACAAACAGAGTAGTAAAATAGTCAAAGCATGGGTCCCCAAGTCCAAATTGATCAATCAAGTTGGAACTGGCAAATACTGGGTTCCAAAAGATCAAATACACTACCTCGATAGACCATATCGAGGCTGTGATCCAGGAAGATCTAAAAGAAAAACGATCTTAAAAATTTAAAATTTAAAATTCAAAATTAAATTAAAAATTCAAAATTCAAAATTCAATTCAAAATTCAAAATTAAATTAAAAATTCAAAATTAAATTAAAATTAAATTCAAAATTCAAAATTAAATTAAAAATTCAAAATTAAATTCAAAATTAAATTCAAAATTCAAAATTCAAAATTCAAAATTAAATTTAAAATTCAAATTAAATTAAAAATTCAAAATTAAATTAAAATTCAAAATTCAAAATTCAAAATTAAATTAAAAATTAAAAATTAAATTCAAAATTCAAAATTAAATTAAAAATTCAAAATTAAATTAAAAATTCAAAATTAAATTCAAAATTCAAAATTAAATTAAAAAATAGATGGAGGTTCCAAACTAGCTGGCACCTCCAACTGAACCACCCGATAGGGTAACTGAACCTAATTTACCCGAAATGGGTAAAATAAGAATAAATTACCCGGCAGGGTAATTAAGGTTAGATTAAAACGAGATAAGTTTAACTTGAACCACAGTACTGGTGAAGTTTTTGGATGATAGTACGTTAGGGAAACTTGGGCATCGCATGTCTAGGAAGATATGACTTCGACCTGGTGCATTTGGCCAAGCGGAACTGACCGAAGCTACCCTTAAATGGACCAAGGATTAGTATTAAGTTCAATGGGTAGGACTATTTGGAAAACCTCGAAGGCATGGTTACTTTAATGAGCTCCTTGTGACTCACCATAGCCCAGAAGTTTATCCAAAGAATGCCTACTTGTTGAACCCAAATCTAAACCTGAATCTAACACAAAAGTTAAATCATACCCTAAAATTCAACCATAATTCATCTCACAAAAATTATAGGATTCCCAGATTGAAAATTTAGATCGGGTGAGATGACTAAGTAATTAAAATCAAACTGATAATTATTTCAATTTTATTTTTTTAAAAAAAAAAGCTTAAATTTCAAAATTATTTTAAAAACCTTAAATTTCAAAATTATTTTGAAAAACTTAAATTTCAAAATTATTTTAAAAAAAAATCTTAAATTTCAAAATTATTTGAAAAACTTAAATTTCAAAATTATTTAAAAAAAAAACTTAAATTTCAAAATTATTTGAAAAAACTTAAATTTCAAAATTATTTGAAAAACCTTAAATTTCAAAATTATTTGAAAAACTTAAATTTCAAAATTATTTGAAAAACTTAAATTTCAAAATTATTTGAAAAACTTAAATTTCAAAATTATTTGAAAAACTTAAATTTCAAAATTATTTAAAAAAACCTTAAATTTCAAAATTATTTGAAAAACTTAAATTTAAAAATTATTTGAAAAACTTATATTTCAAAATTATTTGAAAAACTTAAATTTCAAAATTATTTGAAAAACTTGAATTTCAAAATTATTTGAAAAACTTAAATTTCAAAATTATTTGAAAAACCATAAAGTTCAAAATTATTTTAAAAACCTTTAATTTCAAAATTATTTGAAAAACTTAAATTTCAAAATTATTTGAAAATATTAAATTTCAAAATTATTTGAAAAACTTAAATTTCAAAATTATTTGAAAAACTTATATTTCAAAATTATTTGAAAAACTTATATTTCAAAAGTATTTGAAAAACTTATATTTCAAAATTATTTGAAAAAACTTAAATTTCAAAATTATTTGAAAAACTTAAATTTCAAAATTATTTGAAAAACTTAAATTTCAAAATTATTTGAAAAACTTAAATTTCAAAATTATTTGAAAAACTTAAATTTCAAAATTATTTGAAAAACTTAAATTTCAAAATTATTTGAAAAACTTTAAATTTCAAAATTATTTTAAAAACCTTAAATTTCAAAATTATTTGAAAAACTTAAATTTCAAAATTATTTGAAAAACTTTAATTTCAAAATTATTTGAAAAACTTAAATTTCAAAATTATTTGAAAAACTTAAATTTCAAAATTATTTGAAAAACCTAAATTTCAAAATTATTTGAAAACCTTAAATTTCAAAATTATTTTGAAAAACTTAAATTTCAAAATTATTTTAAAAAAAAACTTAAATTTTTAAATTATTTGAAAAACTTAAATTTCAAAATTATTTTAAAAAAAAACTTAAATTTTTAAATTATTTGAAAAACTTAAATTTCAAAATTATTTGAAAAACTTGAATTTCAAAATTATTTGAAAAAACCTTAAATATCAAAATTATTTGAAAAACTTAAATTTCAAAATTATTTGAAAAACTTTAATTTCAAAATTATTTGAAAAACTTAAATTTTAAAATTATTTGAAAAACTTAAATTTCAAAATTATTTGAAAAACTTAAATTTCAAAATTATTTGATAACCTTAAATTTCAAAATTATTTTGAAAAACTTAAATTTCAAAATTATTTTAAAAAAAACTTAAATTTCAAAATTATTTGAAAAACTTAAATTTCAAAATTATTTGAAAAACCTTAAATTTCAAAATTATTTTAAAAACTTAAATTGTTTTAAAAACTTAAATTTCAAAATTATTTTCAAAACTTAAATTGTTTTAAAAACTTATATTTCAAAATTATTTGAAAAACCTTAAATTTCTTAATTATTTTAAAAACTTAAATTATTTTAAAAACTTAAATTTCAAAATTATTTTAAAAACTTAAATTGTTTTAAAAACTTAAATTTCAAAATTGTTTTAAAAACTTAAATTTCAAAATTATTTTAAAAAACCTTAAATTTCAAAATTATTTGAAAAACTTAAATTTCAAAATTGTTTTAAAAACTTAAATTTCAAAATTATTTGAAAAACTTAAATTTCAAAATTATATGAAAAACTTAAATTTCAAAATTATTTTAAAAACTTAAATTTGAAAATTATTTTAAAACACTTAAAAATTAATTAACTCTAAAACCATATTTTTTTCCTTATTAAAACTAATTTATAAGAAATGTGTTTATTAATAAATAAATAATTAATTAATTAATTAAAAAAAAAAAAGGACACGTAGCATCCGAAGGCGCCTCCATCTAAGAGGAGGCGCCCTCAAGTAGCGGCGGGAAATTTCCCGCCACCCACTTAAGGCGCCTTAAGGAGCACTTAAGGCGCCTCCAAAGGCGCCCTACAGGGATCTTAAGGCGCCTCCAAAGGCGCCCTAAAGGGATCTTAAGGCGCCTTAAAACCTTCCTTTTGTCACGAACAGAAGCATTTTTGCTTCTGTTCGTGTTTTGCCGCAAGCCGCCAATTTCTGCGATTCCTCCCAATCAAGGCGCCTTCTACCCGTTTCCTTCCCCTTCATTCCTAGCTATGCCTCCTAGGTACAATCTAAACCCTCTTCAACCATTTATTTCCTACATTCTTTTCTAGTTTTGCAATTTTTCTTGTATAATGTCAAAAATAGGAAGCGTCGTATTGTGGATACCACACCAGCAAGGGCCCCTTCCACGGACCCGAGATTTCCCTCTGAACAGCATAGGATAGATTTCTCTAGGTTTACCTTTGAGTCAATCAAACCTAGATATATTGGTAGGGAGTTTTTGTCCAAATACTGTCAACCCACTATCCAGATGATAACCCACTATCATTTAAATAAACTGGTTGATTTCACCACTACAGTCAACCAAGATCTATGTGCCCAGTTCTATCACAACCTTGAAAAGGTTGATGATAGAACTTATACCACCAGAGTAGGAGGTACTGACCTTCAGTTCACACCATCACTACTTCGCACCAGCCTAGAGATTAGGGAGTCTGAGTGTACATTTTTATGTTATCCGAGTAGGACCCTACCCTTTGGTGCCCCCTATTCCCACATTACATTAGATGACATTTACATGCATTTTTTTGGGGAGGAGAGACCCTTGGGCCTGACTGAGTTCAGATCCACTCTTCTTCGAGTTCAGGATTATGCTATGTACAGAGTCCTGACAGCTTGTATACTACCCTTATCATCTCGAGATGTCTCGACGATGCGACCGTCCCACTCGTTCTTTTTGTACGCCCTCACCCAGCGCCTGGACATAGACATAGCCCTCCATATGTTTCATAACATTATCCTTGCATCTAGCACAATTACATCTGGAGTAGTTCATATGCCTTATTGTCATATCCTGACCCAGATACCGTAAAATTTAAATAATAAATGTTATTGGACGAAAAATCTTATTGGATTTTACCAGAATTTTTAGAAATTTTTCGGGATTTAAACGGAGTCCGTATGACCCGTCTTGAGGGGATGGATTTGGGGTACAGTGAAAGCCTGTTTGGAATACCCATTTAAGTGGGAGTTGATTTGGGAATGGACTTAGGATTTAATTAATCTAACCTAGCTTTTATTTCTTATAATTTCTTTTCCTTTTCTCCTCCCCGAATTCGCCTGAACTCTTCCCCTTTCCCCGATTTTCTCTCCCGATCTCCTCCTCCTCCTCACATTTCGCCCGAGACCCCCTTCCTTCTCCGGCGATTCCTCCTCGCCCGATCGCCAGCCACCGCGAGTTCACCTCCAGCAGCGACCTATCCTCTGCGTGCCTCTCTCTTGGCTGTCGATCCTCTCCTCCCTCTCCCTCGCGATTCCTCCCCTAACTCGCGACGCCGACCCTGTGCTGCTTCGACTCGCCGATCGCTGGACATCCATGAGCAGCCGATGTTGGCCACCGCTTCCTGAGCCCTAGCTTCGGGTCTATAACCTCCTTCTTGACCCACGACGCCACCCTAGCTCAACTTGATCTTGGACCAGAGCAAGAATCGGAGCCCTAGCTCCCATTCCTCGTCGTAGTAGCTGTGGATCGCACGACACCAGCTGTAGGGATTGGTTGAGGAGGCGACGTCGGATCAACCTGGTGATGATTCTTCCCTAAGCAGAGCTTGATCTTCTCCATTCCTTGCAGTTGATTGAAGCCTCGAGTGAAGAAGTAGAGGCTTGATGGAGGTGAGTATGGTTCTGTTTATTAGGATTTCAGTAAACCAATTTCTCTATAGTTGGATTCTGGATTTGATCTTGGAAGGAATTTGGTGGTAGTGTTCTTTGTAGCTTCCGGACAGTGAAGGAAAGGCTGCTAACTACTGGATTGCTGCCCTACGTCAAGGTAAATGCCTTACAGTGATGTATTGCTGGGTTACTCATTTGTAGGTTGCTAAATTAAGTTTTTCTAATGGGCTGTAGGGTTTTGTGCTTGCTTAGTTTATGAGTGGTGTGATGTGGATTGGTTGATATTGTGGATTAAGGATTAAGGTTTTGCCTCTAGTGGTAAGTATTGTTTTGGTTGATATAGATTATTATGTGATCATTTTTAGGAGCATTGGATTGGTTGTTGATTGGATTATCAGATGAGGTAGGTTGATGATTTGGTTGTTTGGTTGATGTGGATTTATGATGGAGATTTGAGCTTATGATAGGTTTTGTGGTTGATATCATTATGTGATGGGTTGGTAATTAAGAGAATAGATTTATTGTTGGGTTTAAGATGTGTTGATTAGTGAGTTTTGGATGGATTATTGGATTATGGATTATGTTTGGATCTAGCAGGAGCTGGATTAAGGGATTAGGTAAACTATTTCGATTAGGGTTTACCTAATTTTGGTTAGGGAGTCTATTTAGCTATTTGCTACCTATGTAATTAGCTAAATATATATTATGTGATCGCAGGACTTGGATTCGGGACGAGTGTCTCGACGCGGGATTATTTGACACGATCGACAGATAAAGGCGGGTATTTCTTCCTTGGGCTCTTTATAGTTTCTTTGAAACTTAGTGCATGATTATTATTGGATGGATTAGGCTGCTTTATCTTATATCATGATCGATTGCTGTTTTTCCTGCATGATACTTATGCTTGACCCTTGTGATGATCTATTTAATTCATATATAGTCTCAGCTCTTGATATCTATTCTGTTGTGATTACACGTGTAGAGTAGGTCTTGTAGGGATTGTCGGGTTGTTAGTATTACCATGCTGATTGGGTACATAATGTGGATTGTATGTAGTTTGGTATGTGTTTTAGGAGTCATCATGTTGACCCTACATTTACATGTCGTATGTACACGCGTGTTTGGTTATGTACTTTTGGAGGAGTTATGTTGATTGTATGTTTGTGGTTTATACACGTGTCGGATGTGTTTATTATTGGAGGATACATGTTGATTGTATTTACGATCTGTGCATATGTGTCCAGGGGGATTATTGGAGATTCTTAGTTGATTATACATGTGTAGTGGGTACATATGTTTGGTGGGATACGTGGAGGTATCATGACGATTATACTCTTGTCGGAGGTATTTATGAGGTTTGGGGTTGTTGCATGGATGATGATTATATATATATATCATGTTCATCATTCATTGCATCTGATGACCGTTGTCTCCCTTGTGGTGAGAGAGTCATCAGTTGGTTTGGTTTAGCACCGCACACTCGGCCACTCATGGGTAGTGGTAGTTGGAGCAGTTGCTGCTAGTCCTGTCGTGCCACCCGGTCACGAGGTTTAGTGAGATCCGGCGTTGTGAGCAGTCAGGGACCCTGATGCTATGTAGTTAGATAGCTACTAGCGGACTGTCCGCCTCGACCACTATATAGTGGGCTGGAGGGTAGTACAGTCGTCACAGACCCAAGCCTCTCGGCCATACAGGGTCGTGTTGAGAGGTGGCGGGGGTGACCATGGAGCATGCATGCACTTTTGCATATGATGCACGGTGCATCTGGGGGTTATATTTGCATACATGCCTACTAGATACTAGTTGCATGTGTTTGTGGTATGTTGCATTTGTTTGCGATATGATTGTTGCATTTGGTTGCCATGCTGCATACATGTCATTTATTTTACATGTATTTGCAGTCGTATCTATATTGCACAGGTGTCACGGGTATATCTGTCGCAGATCCGGTGAGTTTACCGATCATTGTACCACGTGTCGATTCCAGATTAGGTATGTATCTGTCATCATGTTAGTTGTGGTTTGTACAGTTTATGTCAGGTTATTATGTCAGGTATGTTCAGATGCATTGATTATGATAGTATGATCATGTTCTTATTCCCTACTGAGACTGTATACTTGTGATCTCCATGTTTATTTACGGACCATGCACTATCTTTTCTATTACCCGCTGAGTTACCTATACTCACCACCGCATGTATACATTTATGTTTTCAGGTAGCCTGTAGATGGTTGGTGTCGCTCGGAGTATCCTGTCTGCCGGGTCCTACGTCACATCCGAAGGTCGTTTTTAGTTTTGTATATGTTTTATTTGTATTTGTTGTATTTGGTGGGTTGTTGTATTTGTTGTTGTGGTTGTTGTATAAAGCCTAGCCGGCTAGCAGTGTGTTGATTGTGTTGTATTGGGCTTTCCGTTTTCGTTTTTCCGCTGTGTTGGTTTATTTTGTACAGCCGTGTGGGCTGTTTTATATATAACTGTGTGGTTGTGATTGTTTCATTCCAGCCGTGTGGGCTGTTATTATAACTGCGTGGTTGTGTATATAAATATTCCAGCCGCATGTGGCTGATGTATATTTTGTTTGTAGTGATGCTTCATATTGTCACCCGTACAGGGGAGATGTTGCCGGATTTTTGTCTAGCAGAGACTTCTTTGAGGGCGTGACAACAGTCAACCAAGATCTATGTGCCCAGTTCTATCACAACCTTGAAAAGGTTGATGATAGAACTTATACCACCAGAGTAGGAGGTACTGACCTTCAGTTCACACCATCACTACTTCGCACCAGCCTAGAGATTAGGGAGTCTGAGTGTACATTTTTATGTTATCCGAGTAGGACCCTACCCTTTGGTGCCCCCTATTCCCACATTACATTAGACGACATTTACATGCATTTTTTTGGGGAGGAGAGACCCTTGGGCCTGACTGAGTTCAGATCCACTCTTCTTCGAGTTCAGGATTATGCTATGTACAGAGTCCTGACAGCTTGTATACTACCCTTATCATCTCGAGATGTCTCGACGATGCGACCGTCCCACTCGTTCTTTTTGTACGCCCTCACCCAGCGCCTGGACATAGACATAGCCCTCCATATGTTTCATAACATTATCCTTGCATCTAGCACAATTACATCTGGAGTAGTTCATATGCCTTATTGTCATATCCTGACCCAGATATTCTCCAGCTCTAGGATAGACATTACTAGAGGGGTACTCATCCCACTTACCCTTTATGATGAGGTCGGTCAGCGTAGCCTTAGATTAGCAGGGGCAGAGGTCACTGCCGAGGGGATTCTGGCCTGGAAGGGTCTGTTGGGACCTTAGATGGCTAGAGGGGGGTGAATAGCCTCTTTGAAAAACACTAAACACAAATTTCTTCAAGAACTTTGTTAGCACAGCGGAATTAGAAAACTAAAACAAGAAAGCACAGCACACTAACTCAGAGATTTACGAGGTTCGGGGATAACTTGCCCCTACTCCTCGGCGTGTCCGTAAGGTGGACGAATCCTCTTGATCTTTCGGTAGATCACACCCCGGAAGCTATCCGGCTAAAGGATTCTCCTTCTCGGTGGAGTAACCTCTCCACAAAGTCTTTAACAGCAGTAAGAAATTAAGCACAAGACTTACAGTAGTGGCTCAAGTGAAATGATCAAAGGAAGCTCACAGCCACAATCAGCGAAGAACAAGCACACTGCTTCAATCTTCCAGAGAGTTTTTTCTCCACAGTGTTTTTCACAGCAAGAGCACAAAAAGCATTATCCCGAGAGCCTCTCCTCTCCACCTTCATATGCCTCTCTGCTCTGTAACGGATCTCTGCCAAACCTGCAGCAAATCCCTGCAACCGTCCACGACGTCGCCAATCACGCTTCTTCCTTGTCTGATTGTCTCAGCTCCCACCAATGGCATCCTCGTTTCCACTGGTACCTCTGAGCTTGAACCTATCAGCACAAGTCAAGCTGATTTCGACCAAACGGCTGCTAGCATATCGCAAACGAGACGTTGCTACCAAAACTGGTTTGTCCGCAGCGAGACACAGCAAAAGCTTTTTCGTCGCCTTCTACTAATGATCCTTAATTTGAATTCACCCAACATCAAGTAATCTGTAACCTGTAACTTCGAGAAAGCTTACAGCAGATGGTTAGAAACGAAATAGGTAAAAGCAATTGCGAATCAGAAACAATAAGAGAAAGCGCATGCAAAACAAGCCATACTGTGGATCGGTCAGCAGACCGATCCACGCTTCTATTTATCGTCACTGATCGGTCTGGTGACCGATCAGGTGCTTGTCTGATCGGTCCCAAGACCGATCCACCCCTTCACGCGAATCTGGCACCGAAGCCTGATCGGTCTGTGGACCGATCAGGACTCAGCTGGATCGGTCCGTAAGACCGATCAGTATCCACTCAGCGCTACTGAGGATCATCTGATCGGTCCCCGGACCGATCAGTATCCACTCAGTGTGCTACTGAGTGTTATCTGATCGGTCCCCGGACCGATCAGTATACACTCAGTGTGCTACTGAGTTTTGCCTGATCGGTCCCCGGACCGATCAGTATACACTCAGTGTGCTACTGAGTGTTGCCTGATCGGTCTGCAGATCGATCAGGCAACTGGATCGGTCTACAGACCGATCAGCCGTGCCACTGGATCAGTCTGCAGACCGATCCAAAGCTGTGAGTCTCGAGTCAAGCTTCCAAGCTTGCTGCCCTCACCCCTGACGGTCCAGAGAGCGAACCCTCTCCGACCATACATGCCAAGCTTCCATACTTGGACTTCCCAATTGCCTGGTTTCACTCACCAGGACTTTCCAATTGCCTGGCTTCACTCACCAGGACTTTCCAACTGCCTAACATCCCAGTTAGGACTTTCCCACTGCCTGGCTTCACTCACCAGGACTTTCCAACTGCCTAACATCCCAGTTAGGACTTTCCCACTGCCTGGCTTCACTCACCAGGACTTTCCCGTGCCAAGCTCCTCGCTTGGACTTTTCCCAATCAGGTCAATTAGGTTAACCAAGTCAACCTTGATTAGTAATTAATCTGAGTTAATTTAATATCTGATTCAAACTTAAATCAGTGTCAACATCAAAACAACATCCAGGTCAGACTGTATCAACAATCTCCCCCTTTTTGTTGTTTGACAACACAATTTAAGTTTAGATCAGAAAAACTCTCATATCCATAATTTCAGGGAAATTAAGATCTCCCCCTAAGATGGATATAACTCAATTACCTTCTCCTCTTTTTTTTATATTGATTCAAAGAGGTCAAATCGTCTCTAAACTTAATTATTCTCTCCCCCTTTGTCAAACACCGAAAAGACTGACAAGCACCTCCCCCTTTTAACCAATAACGCCTCAATCTTAATCCACATAAAAAAAAATACGGTATATGAAAAACAATGGCATATGAAACATCATAAGTGTATCATGAATAGTGAAGCATCATAAATAGCATGAATATAAGAAACACAGCTAACATCCAGTTCAGATAAATGTATCAAAGACATAGTATCAACAAAACAATCAAAACATAGAGAATGTCAGCCAACATCCTCATCAAGAGGATCATCCGCAGCATCAGCTGGAAGAGTGGAATCCTGAAGAGGCATGCTGCTGCTTGAGGGTAGCTCGCCCGCGGAGTGCTGAGGAGGTGGATGGTCGGCCATCCATCCTAGAAATGCCTGATGTGTCGCCAACTGCTGTCTTTGTAGAGTATCGAAGCGCTGATCAATCTGGAGGCGCAGGCCATCGAACTCTGCAGCCACCATCTCCTCGTGGCGGTCAAACCGGCTCTCCAGCTCAGCGATCTGCCAGCGCAGATCTGGATCCTCCTCGCCATATGCAGCAGCAGCAGGAGGACGAGCAACCTGTCGTGGAAGTGGTAGCTCACCCAGTGCCCTCCCATCCTTCCACCTAACCGGCCCATCCTGACTTAGGATTCCGGACTTGGAAAACGCACGTTTCCCAAGTCGACAATCCTGCCTGACCATCTTCACTATCCTCCCCCTAGAGACGTCAATACCCATGGACTCGAGCCAACCAGTAATTATATGCCCAAAAGGCATATAGATGTTGTCGCCGCTCGGTTCGCTATGGGATATGATAGACATATAGACACTCGACATAATATCAAAATCTAGACGTCGACGTAACCCATAAAGCATCAGACAGTGATATGGTCGAATTTCTGCCAACGGTTTAGAGGTGATAGGTAGAAGACATTGTGTGACAACTTTGAAAAGGATGTAGTCAGGAGCAGAGAGTCTAAGGGCTGCAAATGTAGGAAAGTCGTCATCTAACTCATCTAAACCATCCAGTCTCGGATGACCAAAGAAGTACTCATAGATTGAGTCAGAAGAGACATTAAGAGGATGAGGTACGGGTTCAGGCAAAACAGGATAGATGGAGAACACCGTCCCCGAACACAAACGACAACCTAAATACTCAAAGAAGGCAATTATGTTGAGATCAATGTTTTGCTTAGCCACTCTTGTTCTATAACTACCATCAGGAATCTGATGAAGGTTGTTATAGAATTCAGATACTAGATCAAAGTTGATGTCCCTTTCTAGAAAAACCAAAGAATCGAGCTTGTAGTAGGCAATGGTTTCTAAAATAGAGGGACAAGATTCCTGCATGAACTTCTTATCAACAGATCGACAAGGGAGTAATTTGAAAGTCCTCTCCTTAAATGATTTTTCAAATTGTTGGTTGGGGAATCTCCCCGAACTAGCCGGTTGAGGTCGGGAGGTAGCAGGAGCTTTGGACTTGGATTTGGATTTCTCGGTTGGTTCCTTAGAGGTACCCTCACCACTAGTGGGTTTCTTCCTAACCATTTGGACAATGGGAAACAAAGAGAGAGCACCGGCCATGGGCAAACCACCAAACACAAACCACAGTCACCGTAAGAAACATGATAACGTGAACTGCCAAAGACAATAACAGTAGAGATTAGAGATCGAGAGATTACCTCGGTGCCATTTTGACCTTCGGCTTTTAGAAGACGATGGGTCGAGAATACGGGAGGAAGAAAGGGGCGTCGGGGCGTCGGTCGGCTAGGGTTGTGAGAAAGAAGAAGATCGGGAAGAGAGGAGGTCAGGAGGATTTAATGAGGGGTAGCGCACAGTGTAATCTGATCGGACGGCTGTCCGATCAGGATCGAGTTTAACGCACACAAAAAGGGTCTGATCGGTCCCCTTGACCGATCAGGAAACCCTCTGATCGGTGCTCGGATCGATCAGGGGCCTTCCTGCGAACCATAGAGAGCTGATCGGTCCTTGGACCGATCAGAGATCGAACAGAGAGGTTGAAGAGGTTGAGACTCTCCTGATCGGTCCCTGGACCGATCAGATGTGAATCGTCGCGTGAGATCCTCCTGATCGGTCCCTGGACCGATCATTGTCGCGTGCCAGAACCTCCTGATCGGTCCCTGGACCGATCAGTGAGCCAACAGAAAGCACGAAGATATCTGGAGGACCCCTGATCGGACTGTGGACCGATCAGAGAGTCTCCTGATCGGTCGTGAGACCGATCAGTGTCTGATAATTCAGATTTCTGATATCTGAATTCGAGCAACTGATTTCGCAGTCGTTTCTCTCGAGAATTCTGAAAATTCAGAACTTCTCAAATTCAGAACACAGAACTTAAACATCTACGAACAAGAACATTTCCTAATTGCAAGCTCTGAAAGTCCTAACATTCTAGGTTTTTTTTTTTATTAAGTTACAAGTTAGTTTCAGACATTTCAGAGTTTCAAAACCTGAAATATCCAACCCTGTCATGTTTAGTTTCAAATTTGTCAAAATATATCCTAAATTACTATTCTTACATTATCAACTCATCTTATCATTAAAGATACCAATCCAAAGTATCAATCAACACATCAATCATGATTAGATAATTTCTAGACAAAAGTCCAACCAAGATTCCTTGGTTGGAATATATGAGTAAGATCTAGGAGTCAAATACACATGAATTATGTAATGACCTTCCCCATACTCAATTTATGTCTCTTCAACCTACTTATTCAAGGGATGCATAGTACATTTTGAATAAATTGGTTGTTCCTAGCATCTCACCCCATTTCTAGCAAACAAAAACAATTTGTTAAACCTTATCGTTTGTGTGAGATGTCCCCAAATTGCCCAAATCAGTTTCCCAATTACTCTTGTCATTTTAATAGTCCTTATTGATCATGGTGAAGTTCTAATGACCTAGGGAGCCAAACACATTCCCAACTCCCTCCTTAAATGACTAAATTCATTCTCCGAAGGGTTTTGTGAAGATATCGGCTAGGTTTGACTTTGACTCAACATATGTGAGCACAATGTCTCCCCTAGCTACGTGATCTCTTATGAAGTGATGACGCACTTCAATGTGTTTGGTCCTCGAATGATGGACTGGATTTTTAGTTAGGTTGATTGTGCTAATGTTGTCGCATAGCACTTGTACACCCTTATAAGAGAGTCCATAATCCTCTAGGGTGTGTATCATCCACAACAACTGTGATACACTCTCTCCCATGGCAATATATTCAGCCTCGGTCGTGGAGAGAGCAACACAATGTTGCTTCCGACTTGACCAACTAACTAAACATGAACCTAAAAATTGGCAACCCCCACTCGTACTTTTCCGATCCAATTTGCACCCAGCATAATCGGAGTCGGTATAACCTATCAAGTCAAATGATTCAGTACGAGGGTACCAAAGACCTACTCTAATTGTGCCTTTAAGGTATCTCAGAATTCTCTTAACTGCAATTAAGTGAGATTCCTTGGCACAGACTTGATACCTAGCGCACATGCCCACAGCAAAGAGTATGTTCGGTCGACTAGCTGTGAGATATAGAAGACTACCGATCATGCTTCTATATTGCGTTAGATCAACTGATTTTCCACTCTCATCATTGTCAAGACGAGTGCTCGTCGCCATAGGAGTGGATACTTCCTTAGAATCACTCATTTTGAATTTCTTAAGCATCTCTTGAGTGTATTTTGCTTGATGGACATAAATGTCATCTCTAGTTTGTTTGATTTCTAGTCCAAGGAAGAATGTCAATTCTCCCACAAGACTCATTTCAAACTCACTTTCCATGTGAGTGATAAATTCATTTAAATAGCCCTTGTTATTTGAGCCACAAATTATGTCATCGACATATACTTGGGCTACAAAAATATTTTCACCATCTCGACGAAGAAATAGTGTTGGGTCTATTTGACCCCTTACAAAACCCTTTTCTAATAGATAAGTCGACAACCTTTCGTACCAAGCTCGAGGTGCTTGTTTTAGCCCATAAAGAGCTTTCTTGAGCTTGAACACGTGGTTTGGAGCTTCGGTATTCACAAACCCCGGTGGTTGTTCAACGTAGACTTCTTCTTTAATGAAACCATTTAAGAAGGCCGATTTAACGTCCATTTGATAGAGCTTGAAACCTCTATGTGCAGCAAAAGCTAGCATTGAACGAATGGACTCCAATCGTGCCACAGGAGCATAGGTCTCATCATAATCGAGGCCTTCAACTTGACTATAGCCCTTGGCTACTAGTCTTGCCTTGTTTCTTACTACCTCTCCCTTTTGGTTTAACTTATTTTTGAAGACCCATTTAGTTCCAATAATGGTGGTCTTCTTAGGTCTAGGAACCAAGTCTCACACTTGGCTTCTTTCAAATTGACCTAACTCATCTTGCATAGCTATGACCCAATCAGGATCATGCAATGCCTCATCAACTAGTTTAGGTTCGATTTCTGAGATCAAAGCAACCTCATTCGACTCATTTCTGAAGAATGATCTAGTCCTAACCCCTTGTTGGATGTCTCCCACAATCTGGTCTTGTGGATGACTAGAGACTATCCTAGATTGCCTTGGAGTTGGCGGTGCCTCATGAGTGGTCTCACTCGGCACAGGCAAGAGATCAGATTGAGCCCTTTCTTGCCTTTGCTCATCATCTTCAGAGTCAACTTCGACTCTTCCAATGTTTTGATCATTCAAACTTAGATTTCTAAGTTCGAATTGAATTTCTCCTACATCCCTTGATTGATCATTTGATTTAGGGATTTCTTCAAATGCTACGTCTGAGGACTCTTCAATCAATTTAGTCCTCTCATTGTAGACTCGATAGGCTTTGCTGGTAAGAGAGTACCCAAGATCCCTTGATCAGCCTTAGCCGTGAACTTCCCAAGATGGTCCTTGGTGTTTAAGATAAACACTTTACAACCAAACACCCTAAGATGTTTAATTGTAGGCGGTTTCCCAAACCAAAGTTCATGGGGAGTCTTTCCTAAAAACCTATGTATTAAAACTCGATTTTGCACATAGCAAGCTGTATTCACAGCTTCAGCCCATAAGTAGCTCGGTAGTGAGTACTCATGAAGCATGCTTCGTGCAGCCTCTTGTAGGACTTGGTTCTTTCTCTCCACAACCCCATTTTGCTGTGGGGTCCTTGGAGTAGAGAACTCATGCCTATATCCCTTTTCTTGACAAAACTCTAAAAACCTATGATTTTGAAATTCCCCACCATGATCACTTCTAATGGTTTTAATTGTTGTCGATTTTTCATTTTCAGTTCTTCTACAAAAGGAAATAAAAATATCTATAGTTTGGTCCTTATGTTTCAAGAAGAAAGTCCATGTGTATCTAGTAAAATCATCAACGATTACCAAACAATATCTACTTCCATTCAATGATATTACACTATCGCAATCAAATCCGTCCATGCGCAATAAACCTAAAGCTCTAGCTGTACTTACATTGCTTTTCCCTTTATGAACAGCTTTTGTTTGCTTACCCTTTTTACATGCATCACATAGTTTGGTCTTGTGGAACTTGATGCTTGGTAAGCCTCGCACTAATCCTTGGTTGGCCAACTTCCGGATGTTCTTCATGTTTACATGTGCCAATCTTCTATGCCATAACCAAGACTCTTCTTCTTTCGACATGAAACACTTAATCAAAGCATTAGTAGCACTTTTAAATGATACTTGATAAATATTGTCAACCCTTGTGCCTACTAGTACCGTGTCAAGTGTGTCAATGTGTTTAACCAAACATTGACTTGAATGAAATTCAATTGTGTAACCCGTATCACACAATTGACTGACACTTAGGAGATTAAAAGTCATCCCCTTGACTAGAAGGACATTCTTGATATGAAGACATTCGGATATATGAATGTCTCCAATTCCTACAACCTTAAGGCTACCATTATTACCAAAAGACACATTACCTCTACTTTTGTTTTGAATGGTAGTAAACAGTGATTTGTTCCCAGTCATGTGCTTGGAGCATCCACTATCAACAAACCAAGTTGATAGATGCTCCCCCTCGACCAATGCCTACAATACACGAAAAATAGAGGTTTTAGGTACCCAAATCTTGGGACCTAATGCTTCTACAACGAAAGACCTAGGAACCCATGCCTTGGTCATACCTTTCCTAGTTCCATGAACTCTAGAAACATGTGATCTACTATTTTGAGTTCTAGACATTAGAGAAATGAAACTCGACTCCTTGGGTTGATACCCTAACCCGGCTTTGTTGTAAACTGCCCTTTGGGCATTTAGAATCATGTCTAGAGTCTTAGAGCTAGTTGAGAATTTCTCAAGCATTTTCTTGAGTTTCTCAACCTCACCCTTTAAGGTCTTGTTCTCATCCTCAAGGACTTCTAGATGTAGGTCATCGACCTCATCTTCCCTAAGGGTTCTTAAGGTTTTTACTTCTTCTTTCAACAATTTATTTTCTGTTTTTGACTTTTTAAGCAATGTAGATAAGTGAGTGATAGTTTTATAACACTTTTCTATATGAGAAGAGGTTACCTCTTCATCATCCGAAGATGATGAAGCCGTGGTTGAAGCGCTTGAGTCATCACTCTCGGATTCTGACTCTTCCCTTGCCATGAGTGCCAATTGCCGAGTGCTCTTTTCCATCTTCTCTTCTTCCTCCGATGAGCTTGATGAGGACTCATCCCAAGTGGCCTTGAGAGCCTTCTTCTTCTTGGCTCTTTCCTCCTTCCTTTTGGCTCGTTCCTCCTTCCTCTTTAGTTTCGGACACTCGCTCCGAATGTGTCCTTTCTTGCTACACTCATAACATGTAACATTAGATTTATCAAAATTTTGATCATTAGTTTTACCTTTTCCTTTGTATCTTCGGCCTCTTCTCATAATCCTCCTTACGAAGTTCGCCATCTCGCTTGATGATGATCCACTTTCATCATCGGATTCGGAAGAAGAGGTGGATGAGGAAATCTCCTTTTCTTTCTTCTTTTCCTTCTTCCTTCTTCCATCCTTGCTCTTTGGTCCTGCAAATAAAGCAATACCCTTCTCTTTTTGACCTTTGTTAGCAAGCTCATGAAGTTCCATCTCACAGAAAAATTCATCTAGTTTAACAATGGAAAGATCCTTGGATACCTTGTAGGCATCTACCATGGATGACCACAAGGCATTCCTAGGAAAAGATTTAAGAGCGTACCTTACTAGGTCACGGTTTTCTACCCGTTCATCCACGGAGTGGAGACCATTGATGATCTCCTTGAATCTCCCATGAAGTTCACTCACCGTTTCATTGTCCTTCATGGTTAGATTTTGGAGCTGATTCAAGAATAGGTCCCTCTTGGCAATCCGAGAATCTCGAGTTCCTTCTTGGAGCTCGATGAGTTTGTTCCATAGGTCTCTTGCACTTGAGAACGGACCTACCTTGACGAGTTGGTCCTTGGCGATTCCACATTGCAAGGTGACCATAGCCTTGGCATCGGCTTGTGCTTTGCGGAGTTGTTTGGTAGACCACTTTGACGACTCGAGTTCCTTACCTTCTTCATCCTTTGGTGGTGTGAAACCTTCCTTGACTGAGAACCACATGGCTATGTCGGTTTTGAGGTAGTACTCCATGCGGCCCTTCCAATATTGAAAATCTGCTCCTTCGAAGTAAGGTGGACGGTTGGTGCTAAATCCCTCCTTCATGGCCATTGTTTTGCTCTTCGGGTTGTTAAGCCGAAATAAAGAGCACCAGGCTCTGATACCACTTGTTGGGACCTTAGATGGCTAGAGGGGGGTGAATAGCCTCTTTGAAAAACACTAAACACAAATTTCTTCAAGAACTTTGTTAGCACAGCGGAATTAGAAAACTAAAACAAGAAAGCACAGCACACTAACTCAGAGATTTACGAGGTTCGGGGATAACTTGCCCCTCCTCCCCGGCGTGTCCGTAAGGTGGACGAATCCTCTTGATCTTCCGGTAGACCACGCCCCGGAAGCTATCCGGCTAAAGGATTCTCCTTCTCGGTGGAGTAACCTCTCCACAAAGTCTTTAACAGCAGTAAGAAATTAAGCACAAGACTTACAGTAGTGGCTCAAGTGAAATGATCAAAGGAAGCTCACAGCCACAATCAGCGAAGAACAAGCACACTGCTTCAATCTTCCAGAGAGTTTTTTCTCCACAGTGTTTTTCACAGCAAGAGCACAAAAAGCATTATCCCGAGAGCCTCTCCTCTCCACCTTCATATGCCTCTCTGCTCTGTAACGGATCTCTGCCAAACCTGCAGCAAATCCCTGCAACCGTCCACGACGTCGCCAATCACGCTTCTTCCTTGTCTGATTGTCTCAGCTCCCACCAATGGCATCCTCGTTTCCACTGGTACCTCTGAGCTTGAACCTATCAGCACAAGTCAAGCTGATTTTGACCAAACGGCTGCCAGCAGATCGCAAACGAGACGTTGCTACCAAAACTGGTTCGTCCGCAGCGAGACACAGCAAAAGCTTTTTCGTCGCCTTCTACTAATGATCCTTAATTTGAATTCACCCAACATCAAGTAATCTGTAACCTGTAACTTCGAGAAAGCTTACAGCAGATGGTTAGAAACGAAATAGGTAAAAGCAATTGCGAATCAGAAACAATAAGAGAAAGCGCATGCAAAACAAGCCATACTGTGGATCGGTCAGCAGACCGATCCACGCTTCTATTTATCGTCATCGATCGGTCCGGTGACCGATCAGTGCTCTTGATCGGTCCCAAGACCGATCCACCCTTCACGCGAACCGGCACGAAGCCTCGATCGGCCCGTGGACCGATCAGATTCACCGATCGGTCCGTAAGACCGACAAGATCCACCGCCATCGAGATCATCGATCGGTCCCGATCGACAAGATCCACTGTGCTATCGAGTGTTATCCGATCGGTCCCCGACGATCAAGATCCACTCGGTGCTATCGAGTGTTATCTCGATCGGTCCCCGACCGACAAGATACACTCGATGTTATCGAAGTTTTGCCTCGATCGGTCCCGAACCGATCAAGATACACTCGCTGTTATCGGTGTTGCCTCGATCGTCCGCAGATTGATCAGTAATCGGATCGGTCTACGATCGAAGCATCAGCACTGGATCGGTCTGCAGACCGATCAGCCGTGCCACTGTGCCACTGGATCGGTCTGCAGACCGATCCAAAGCTGTGAGTCTCGAGTCAAGCTTCCAAGCTTGCTGCCCTCACCCCTGACGGTCCAGAGAGCGAACCCTCTCCGACCATACATGCCAAGCTTCCACACTTGGACTTCCCAATTGCCTGGTTTCACTCACCAGGACTTTCCAATTGCCTGGCTTCACTCACCAGGACTTTCCAACTGCCTAACATCCCAGTTAGGACTTTCCCACTGCCTGGCTTCACTCACCAGGACTTTCCAACTGCCTAACATCCCAGTTAGGACTTTCCCACTGCCTGGCTTCACTCACCAGGACTTTCCCGTGCCAAGCTCCTCGCTTGGACTTTTCCCAATCAGGTCAATTAGGTTAACCAAGTCAACCTTGATTAGTAATTAATCTGAGTTAATTTAATATCTGATTCAAACTTAAATCAGTGTCAACATCAAAACAACATCCAGGTCAGACTGTATCAACAGGGTCGACCACCACCAGCTGCTGCCCCTGGTGCTCCAGAGGCCGAGGGCGCACCTGATGCAGATGAGGAGTGGCCTGATTTCCTGGCAGAGGACTTTTTGGTAGATCCTTCCACCTCTGCCGGACCCTCCACTTCAGCCGGGCCGTCATCCTCAGCACCACTCTCTGTCGAGGACAGACTCACTCGACTTGAGATCCAGTCCACACAGACGCGGCGAGCTGTGTTAGACAGTCATCGTTTTCTTCGGACTATGCGATCTGAGATAGCGGCGGGTTTCGCATCTCTTCGAGGCGAGCTTCGGCGTCAGGGACAGCCTCAGCCACCACCTGAGCAGCACATAGCCGATCCTCCAGCTGACGATCCACCCACTTGATTCTATTCTTTCACCTGTCTTGACATATTATTGACATCTGGGATCTGTCCTTCTTACTCAGTTTCTAATGTGTTATCTTGGATCTTTTTGATGTGTTATTACTTATGTGTTATATTTTGTGAGCATAGGTTCAAATATAACTTTTATTGTTTTTCAAATTTTAGATCAAATAAATTTCAAAATTCCCAAGTTCCTAGATTTTTTCAAAATTTTGGAAATTAGCCTAGACTTTCCCCCTAGAAATCATGTTCCCCTAGAATTAAGACAGAGCATCTCACAAACACCTAGGTTTACTTTAATTGTGATTGAAAAACATAGAACGGCGTGAGATGCATAGGGTATAGCCTGGACTCAAGAATGCTTATATCTATGCATTAATATGAGTCTGGGCGTTAAATACGCAATATACATTAATCAAGTTAAGTCCTCCAGCTCTAGCCAAGTCTAACTGGACCAAAATAACTTAACTTGACTAACCAAGTGAAAGCTATTGTCCTGTAGACAATGAGCAAGTAACTAAATGTTAGACAGTTGGTAAAGGATACTCAATTTTCTAGTTAAGAATGTTTTGATCTTTAGGGCTCTGATACCTAGTAAATCAATCTAGTGAACATGACTTGTGCTTGGACTTAAAGATCAACTAAACTTGAATGAATAACCTTCTCCTAAAACTTAAAATATTATTGAAACTAAGTTCCAATTGACATTAACTTTCAAACCCTGTTGAACTTAGCTAACTTGTTGACCTTAGTACAACTCAATCAAATATCTATTATTGCCCATTTTTGATATATGGCAAAGGGGGAGAGTAGCAAAAATGTAAACAAAAAGTTAAAGTTAAGGGGGAGCAAAAGTTAAGGGGGAGCATATAAGGCAAATTTGCTTTAGTTACTTTGTACATTTATACTTAGCAGATTTGCCTGTGTTAAAAATGTCTATCTATTCGTTTATGTCTATCTATTCGTTTGTTTACTTAACTTTGAATTTGAATTGTCATAATCAAAAAGGGGGAGATTGTTGGTGCGGGAAGCATCCGACGATCGAACTCGTGTTTTGATAATGGCAAAGAATTCAAAGTTAAGATGTTTTGTAGTCTAACAAGTCTACTTGAGGATTTCAGGAAAGTCCTAGCTGCGGTTAGGCAAAGGATAAAACCCTAGAGGGTGGTAACCCTAGGTCATAGGGGGTGGTAACCCTATGCGGAAAGTCTTGGTAGGTCGATGTCTTCAGGCAAAAGTCCTAGGGGGTGGTAACCCTAGGTGGAAAGTCCTGGTGTCGCAAACCAGGTGAAAGACTGGACTAGCCGGGGAAGCGGATGTCCAGCAGAAAGTCCGGAAGCATCGAGTGCTGAGCAAAAGTCCAGTCGATCTGGAGGATCGCACTGGCAATAGGTAAATCTCCTGAGTGGAGTAGGTGAGGACGCGTTCCCCGTAGAGGGAACAGTAGGCGTCGGGTCGACCTAGGGTTTCCGGTTGAAAACCCGAAGTCAGACTCGGACAGTCCGAAGACTGTCTATACTTCATTTATCATGTTTATTGTGCTAACTTTGTGTTGCAGGATAGTGTTTGGGGCTAACGTATCTTGCAGGTGCAAAGGAGCAACCTAAAGCCTCGGATGAACAGTGTCCGAGGCGCCTCCATGGAGCTTGGAGGTGCCTCGGGTGCAAAAGCTGAGCTGGCTGCGAAGCACCGCTGGAGGCGCCTTGGAAGGCACCTTGAGAGGGCTATAAGGCGCCTTGAGAGGATGAAGTTCGACCAGATCAGATGTTATCCACGCGGAAGACCAGGCAGCATGGAGGCGCCTTGAACACCCTTTATAAGGGGGTTTCGACCCTCACTTCAAAGAATCAAGTTGTGAGATTTCCTTCTTCAACGTGCTGCTAACAAAGTCATTCCGAAGTACTACTGCAACATTCCGACGACCCGGAGCTTCGTTTTTCTCTTCTTTAAGTTGTCGGTACAAAGTTATTCTAATTGCTGTTACATTTGTAATTTGTAATTCTTATCGAGCTTATAGTTGTTGCCCACCGGAAGCGATCAAGGATCGCGGGCCTTCGAGTAGGAGTCGCCTTAGGCTCCGAACGAAGTAAATCCCTTTGTGTCTTTGTCTTTATTTTATTCCGCTGCATTTTAATTAGTCCGATAATTTTCCGATAATCGAAGGAAATAGCCACGAGTGCTATTCACCTCCCCCCCCCCCTCTAGCGCGGTCTCGATCCAACAGTAAAATATATTAAAACTGTTATTAAAAAAAACAAAACATGTCAAATATTATCTACCACAACAGTTTATATCTGTTGTAAAACGTATCTACCACAACGGTTTATTTCTGTTGTTGAATTTATCTACCACAACGATTTTAAAACGTTGTCGTATCTTTCGTAGCCAAATTTTGAGCATATAAACAACAATGGATAAAAATCGTTGTCAAATGAGTACAAAGACAACGGATTCAAAACCGTTGTCGTAGGGTAATACATTCTACAACACCCTCAGTTACAACGGTTTTTTTTACCCTACGATAACAGATAATATCCGTTGTCGTTTGCAGTTTTTGTTGTAGTGCGCTGAAGAGTCGGTCGGGAGTTATCTTAGTAAAAGTACCAAGACTATCTATAAAGTCTGAGCTGGGAAATTTGATCAGTCTGGAGTAGGTCAGGAACTAGTCCAGACTTTGTCTTACGTCTCAGATCTGGGGACCTGCCCTACTTGTGACCGACCAGGAATTATGCGGCTGATAACGTGAGGCAGTCTAACTCTCGCCTTCTCTTGATTGTTGACTCTCACATCCTCTTGATTGCAATGTCCCCTTAATTTTTGATTATCACGCCCCCTTGAATTTTGATCTCCTAGTCTTATCGGACTCTTCAACCCAATGAAATGCTGATTAGATTTAGGGTTAAATTATTTCAATCATTTCCTTATATTAAATAATGGTACCGTGGCGTTTAAATACTAAAGTTAGGTTTTCGTGTCGTTGGGATCACAGGCACTTTGGATACCAACTCTTCTTGAGAGAAATGGTTTTCCCCTAGAAGGACTTAATAAACTCGAAAATTTTAGACAATAATATGGGATAACTTAAGAAACATATCTAATTTCCGTAAGCTCATTCATTTTTTATTTTTCACACGTCGATCATCACGGAATAAATTTGAATAAACACCTCCAATTTTGTCTTTTTAAAATGTTTGCTGGAGTTTTAAAATCACCAAAATACCTTTAGGGTTCTCTCTCTAACTATTAACAAAGCTAACATCATACAAACCATGGCATTATTTTATTAGTGTTGTGTCTGCATTTTAAAATAAAAAATAAAAATTCCTCATTATTTTTTGTTCATATCTAGTTTTATCTCCTAGAAGAAATAACGGCATATTTTATTACTTTTATCTCCAAGATGACATTTAGTACATTGGCCAATTTCTATTTAGCTAAAATGACATAAGAAGTCAAAGCCATCATCGATTGACCGAGTCGATTCGCATCTGGTTGGTATGGTATGTTATTTTCTTATCATCCTCATTTTTTTTAAATACATTTATTATCCTCTTTTTTTTAAGACGTCATGTTATTATTTTTATATAAAAAAATCACTAATTGCCATTTGAAAATAAGATATTAAAATTTTAATAGTAAATTAAAATATACGTACATGAGTATGCTTATATAATAAATTAATATTGTCATGCTGATGTTTCAATATGCATCATGAGTACGCTTATATATACGCTGCGCTCGTTATTCTCCTTCCACCAAATTAAATTGTTGTTAAGATTTAAGATTTTTTTTACTGCAAACAAGAGCGGAAATGGCTACTCGTCAAGCAATGTCTATTTGCGATCCGTCGCGGCGGTCAGGGAATTATCAGCCAAGCATATGGACGGACGAGCGTGTGCAATCCCTCACGGGCAACTCCACGGTAAGTATGCATGTGAGCGTAGTCGTCGTCGGTCGATAGTCGAAATTTGTTATGTGTAACCTTTTGTTTTGTTTTCTGCAGGTAAAACGAGAAGAGAATCGTGAGAGAATAAACGTACTAAAGGAGCAGACCAGGAATCTGATACGTGAGAAGCAACAAGTAGCAGAGCAGCTTCAACTGATCGACCACCTGCAGCAGCTCGGCGTGGCTTACCACTTCAAAGACGAGATTGTAGAAGTTTTAAGTCGTCTTCATGCTTCTTTAGACCATGTGAGCTCGCAGCTGAAGGATGATCTGCATGCCACGGCGCTGCTCTTCAGGTTCCTCAGAGCAAATGGCTTCTCTGTTTCACAAGGTAATTAATTAATCAATGATCGATCACTAATTAATATAATCAATCGCTTCACAATTGTGATCATGTCGGTTGCTGTCTGCAAAATTACTTAGATTTGTTCGAGACATTTAGAGACGAGATTGGAAACTTCGAAGTTCGCTGTGAGAACCAGATCAGAGGGCTTCTGAGTCTGTACGAAGCTTCCTACATCGAGAAGGAAGGAGAGACTGTGCTAAAGGAAGCCATGGATTTCGCGACTGAGCAGCTGAAAGAATTCATGGAGGAAGTATCTGTTCCTGAGTCTGGCGGTCTCAGAGATCAGGTAGCCCATGCGCTGCAGATTCCACTGAATTGGCGGCTGGAGAGAGTGCAGCACAGGTGGTTCATTGAAGCATTCCGTGGAGACGACACCATCAACCCTCTTCTCCTGGAGTTTGCTAAGCTCGACTTCAATATGGTTCAGGACGCGTACAAGAGTGAACTTAGAGAGCTCTCCAGGTAAATTAACTGCATCTAATTAATCAAACTTTCGATGTTTTTATAATAACAATTTCAAAGTTTAATTACTTTTTACATGCAGATGGTGGTCCGGGCTCGGGCTTTCAGAGAAGCTGCCATTTTCTAGGAACAGATTAACCGAGGGCTATCTGTGGACAGTTGGTTTCACTTATGAACCAGATAACCGGAGATGCAGATTGATGGACACAAAGGCAATCTGTTTTATTACAGTGATTGATGATATTTACGATGTTTATGGAACCTTGGATGAACTCCAGCTCTTTACTGATGTCGTCGACAGGTGACACCAGCACATTCACCATCATCGTCAAGTCATGTATATATATTTCATCACGACTATCCATCTAAGATCGAGTGAGTTTTGTTGCAGATGGGACTTAACTGCCATGGACAAGCTTCCAGAGTACATGAAACTATGTTTCTTTGCACTCTTCAACATGGTGCACGAAGAAGGTTACTGGGTGATGAAGGAGAAAGGCTTGGACATTGTGCCTGGCTTAAAGAAAGAAGTAAATTAAATTATAAATACTATTTCAATTTTCTTCGTTTTGCTTCTTTGTTATTAATCAATTGTTGGTATATTAAATTTTCAGTGGGGAAATCTATGCAAAGCATACTTTGAGGAAGCAAAATGGTTCCACCATGTACAAACTCCCAAGCTCCAAGAGTACTTGGAGAATGGTTGGGTATCAATCTCTAATCCGATCATGCTATTCAATGCTTACTGCATGGGCAAAGACTTAACTGGAGAGGCCTTGAAAAAATTTCCTAGTTACTATCATATCACACGCTCTTGCAGCACACTTGCTCGTCTTTACGACGATATGGGCACTTCCACGGTAATATAGATATATATATTTATTTAATAAAATTTTTTAAAACATAGGGTTTAGTCTTTAGATTTAAAGTTTGGATTTTAGGTTATACTATTAAAGCTAAAGAAATTTTTAAAAAAATTAAAAAAAAAAAAAATTATAGCACCATAAGATAAGATAAGATAAGATAAGATAAGATAAGATAAGTAGGATATCGAAACTCATATCGAAATAATTACACTCATTGGAATATAATCTAACAATATTTACTTACCACAGGATGAGATAGAAAGAGGCGACGTGGCAAAATGTATTCAATGTTACATGCATGAGAAAGGTGTTTCAGAGGAAGTGGCACGTAGGGAGATAAGAGAATTGATACGAAAATATTGGAGAGAATTGAATGGATCTCTTGGTTGGGATTCTCCATTGGAGGAGTACTTCAAAAATATAGCAATCAACATCTCTCGAACGGCACACTTCTTTTATAATGATGGGGATGGATATGGCAAGTCGGATGGAGAAACTAAGTCTCAAATTATTTTGATGTTATTCGAACCTATCCAAATCTAGAAGGAATGCACACATGTTCTTGTACTCTTGTTGTTGTAGACGGGAGGATGGATACCGTCGTAATAAAATTTGTAATCACCTATCTATATATAATGTTTTATCCAATTAAATAAATGGAAAATTTTCTATTTTAATTTTTGAGAGAAAAGTTGTAACTTTTTTAAAAAAGTTAAACGTTAAATTATAATATTTCCATCCAAGCAGAAAATTTCCTACGTACTCTCCCAGACAAGTGAAGAGGGGTAAGAAGGAGCAAAATGAGCAAAATTATGCATCACAAAATTTATGGATCGTCTAACATATTCTAAGTTTATGGCTTGTGTCACATCCATAAGTCTTTGAATTAGTCGAATACGAGACCCTATGTAATGAAGGTACTCATCAACCTCTGTTACTGCTTATACGATGTTTAATGAGTCAGAAATAACTCGGAATCTTGGCAGCCCTCGCAAGTAAGCAAACCTCACCCCTTCATGGATGGCTATGAGTTCACCCACTGTCACTGATGATGGTGCTGGAATGCTCATCCCTAAAGCATAAAGTTTATTTCCTTGGGGGTCTCTCTCACCACCCCTCCCAGTCATATTTGTTGGTGCGGGAAGCATCCGACGATCGAACTCGTGTTTTGATAATGGCAAAGGATTCAAAGTTAAGGTGTTTTGTTTTCTAACAAGTCTACTTGAGGATGTCAGGTAAGTCCTAGCTATGGTTAGGCAAAGAGAAAAACCCTAGGAGGTGGTAACTCTAGGTCATAGGGGGTGGTAACCCTATGCGGAAAGTCTTGGCAGGTCGATGTCTTCAGGCAAAAGTCCTAGGGGGTGGTAACCCTAGGTGGAAAGTCCTGGTGTTGCGAACCAGGTGAAAGTCTGGACTAGCCGGGGAAGCGGATGTCCAGCAGAAAGTCCAGAAGTATCGAGTGCTGAGAAAAAGTCCAGTCGATCTGGAGGATCGCACTGGCAACAGGTAAATCTCCTGAGTGGAGTAGGTGAGGACGCGTTCCCCGTAGAGGGAACAGTAGGCGTCGGGTCAACCTATCCGAAGTCAGACTCGGACAGTCCGGAGACTGTCTATACTTCATTTATCATGTTTATTGTGCTAACTTTGTGCTGCAGGATAGTGTTTGGGACTAACGTATCTTGCAGGTGCAAAAGAGCAACCTAAAGCCTCGGATGAACAGTGTCCGAGGCGCCTCCATGGAGCTTGGAGGCGCCTCGGGTGCAAAAGCTAAGCTGGCTTCGAAGCACCACTGGAGGCGCCTTGAAGCAGGCAGAAGGCGCCTTGGAAGGGGCCTTGAGTGAGGTTTAAGGCGCCTTAAGAAGATGAACTTCGACCAGTTCAAGCTTGATCCACGCAGAGGATTCGGCAGCATGGAGGCGCCTTGAACAGCCTTCAAGGCGCCTTGAACACCCTTTATAAGGGGGTTTCGACCAGCACTTCAATACAACGAATACCAAGTGATCTCTCATCAACGTGCTGCTCCAAAAGACGTTCCAAAGTGCTGCTACAAGTGCCCGACGACCCGAAGCTTCAGATTTAGCATTTCTTTTTGTCGGTATAATACTTATAGCTTTTTGTACTCATAATTGTAATATTTCAACGAGCTTATAGTTGTTGCCCACGGAAAGCGATCAAGGATCGCGGGCCTTCGAGTAGGAGTCGCCTTAGGCTCCGAACGAAGTAAAATCTCTTGTGTCTCTCTCTGTGTGTTTGTTCTTTATTCCGCTGCTTGTTTTAAACTCCGATAGTCTTCCGATTTGAAAAACGAATTAGCCACGAGCGCTATTCACCCCCCCCCCCCTCTAGCGCGGTCTCGATCCAACAATTGATATCAGAGCGGGGTTGTTTTGAACTGGTGCAACCACCATTCAAAACGTTTTTTTTCGTGGTATTTTGTTTCGGAGTCAATTAGAAATTAGCTAATTAGCTAAAGTTCTAATTTTTTTTAATCAGTGTTACTCAAAGTTGGTCAATACCATTTGAGCTCGTTATTTTTTTTCCTCCCGCACTACTAATCCAAGACACAGTCTTGGAATAGATCTTTCTGTTTTTGCTTATCTAGGTCTAAAATGACTCAACAAGAAGGATATAGCACTGTTCATCCCCCACTATTTTCCGGAGAAGACTTCGGATATTGGAAGGGGCAAATGGAGATATATCTGAAGATCCAGTTCGACACCTAGATGATAGTCAAGACAGGACTTCAACTACCAACTGATACAGACGGTAAGCCTACATCCTGTGAGAATTGGGAACCAGCCTTCATCAAAAAGGTGGAAGCCGACGCCAAAGCTGCCTGCACCATCCAGTGCGGTCTTACCAAGGAGGAGCTCAACAGAGTCGGTCCCTTTTCAACCGCAAAGGAACTCTGGGAAAAGCTGATCGAACTCAACGAGGGCACAACGGACACAAAAGTAAGTAAAAGAGATTTATTATTTAATAAATTATATAATTTAAAAATGCAGGAAGGTGAGACGGCGAGCCAGCTTCACGCACGCATCCAGGACATTCTTAACTCCCTTCATGCAATTGGACAGAGAGTCGAAAACCGGGACGTCATAAGGTACGCATTAAATTCGTTTCCAAGGAGTACATTGTGGGCATCAATGGTAGATGCCTACAAGGTCTCCAAAGACTTATCTTCTTTAAAGTTAGACGAGTTATTTTTTGATTTTAAACTTCATGAACAAACTCATGCACAGCCTTCCGAGAAGGGTATTGCTTTGGTTGCAGGTACGAGTCGAACACGGGAATCAAGAGTACGGCGAAAAATTGAATCGGAATCAGAAGACGAATCCGACTCAGAAGATTCAGAGGATGAATTGACCAACGAACTCGTGAACCTTGTGAAGAAGCTCTACAGGAAGAAGAAGGGCTTCAACAAGAAAGATCTGAAGAAGGCAGTTCAGTCTAGGGAGGCCCAACCGAACTCAAAGGTAAAATTCGAAGTCACGTGTTATGGGTGCAACCAGAAGGGGCATATCAAAGCCAACTGTCCCAACCAAAAGGAGGCCAAAAAGCAAAGAAGAAAGAAGGCCCTGAAAGCAACCTGGGACGAATCTTCTTCAGAGGACGACAACGATGAACTTGATCAAACAAGTCTACTCGCACTGATGGCTCGGGACCAGATCATCGAGAGCGAGTCAGAAGCCGAGTCCGAGCAAAGCCACGGATCCGAATCCGTTTCAGAAGGGCCAGACTCCAATGTAAGTATTCCAAGGCTTAATAATTTAGTTAATTACTTACTTCGCAAACTAGCTAAATCAAATCTTAGGATTAAATCACTTCTAAAGGAAGTAGCCGTCCTTAAAGAAGTGACAAACACTAATTCTTTACCTGATCAAGTTCAAATTGAAAATTCTACTCAAGTTCAAAAACTTGAGGAAGAAAACTCTAGCTTGAAAAATCAGTTAAAAGACTTAAAAAATATGTTAGAACGGTTTTCTCTGGGATCCAAGAATTTGGACCTAATTCTTGGAACACAAAGAGCCGTCTACAACAGAACTGGACTGGGATATAGAAGTAAAAAGAAATATAGATCTTATTTATCCTTAATAAACAAACAAGGTAGTAAATTAGTCCAAGCATGGGTCCCCAAGTCTAAATTAATCAATCAAGTTGGACTTGGCCAATACTGGGTTCCGAAGGATCAAATACACTACCTCGATGGACCAGATCGAGGCTATGATCTAGGGAAAGCTAAAAGGAAATCGATATTAAAATTTTGAAATTAAATTTTAAATTCAAAATCAAAATTAAAAAATTCAAAATTAAATTCAAAATTCAAATTCAAAATTCAAAATTCAAAATTAAATTTTAAATTCAAAATTAAAAATTAAATTTTAAATTCAAAATCAAAATTAAAAAATTTGAAATTAAATTCAAAATTCAAAATCGATGTTAAAAATTCAAAATTAAATTTTAAATTCAAAATCAAAATTAAAAAAAAAATTAATTAAACTCCAAATCCAAAATTCAAAAATAGATGGTGGATCCAAACTAGCTGGCACTTCCAACTGAACTACCCGACAGGGTAACTGAACCTAATTTACCCGAAATGGGTAAAACAAGAATAGATTACCCGGCAGGGTAATTAAGGCTAGTTTAAAAAGGGCTAGTTTTAACTTGAACCATAGTACTGGTGAAGTTTTTGGATGATAGTACGTTAGGGAAGCTTGGGCATCGCATGTCTAGGAAGATATGACTTCGACCTGGTGCATTTGGCCAAGTAGAACTGACCGAAACTACCCTTAAATGGATCCTAACTAGTTAGACTAAGGTTTAGTATTAAGTTCAATGAGTAGGACTATTTGGAAAACCTCGAAGGCATGGTTACTTTAATGAGCTCCGAGTGACTCACCATAGCCCAAAAGTTTATCCAAAGAATGCTTACTTGTTGAACCCAAAGCTAAAACTGAATCTAACACAAAGTTAAACCAGACCCTTAAATTCAACAATAATTCATCTCACAACAATTATAGGATTCCCTGATTGACAATCTAGATCAGGTGAGATGACTAAGAAATTAAAATTAAATTAATTACCTCTATTTCAAAAATTATTTTAAAAACTTAAATTTCAAAATTATTTTAAAAACTTAAATTTCAAAATTGTTTTAAAACTTAAATTTCAAAATTATTTTAAAAACTTAAATTTCAAAATTATTTAAACTTAAATTTCAAAATTATTTTAAAACTTAAATTTCAAAATTGTTTTAAAACTTAAATTTCAAAATTGTTTTAAAACTTAAATTTCAAAATTGTTTTAAAACTTAAATTTCAAAATTGTTTTAAAACTTAAATTTCAAAATTATTTTAAAAACTTAAATTTCAAAATTATTTTAAAACTTAAATTTCAAAATTATTTTAAAAACTTAAATATCTTATTTGCTACAAGCTCACTATCTTCCTTCTTCATTCTACTACCACTGTTAGGAGTAATATCTTATCAATGCAGATGATATTTAGTGATCACCAACCAATGCCAAAAATCCACTGTCAGGTAAATCTAGGCGTATGAGTGATACTAATCTTTTTTTTATCATCTTTTTTAGTTGCTAGTTAAATACAATAATAAAGAGAGACATAAATGACATCTTGATAGGTTCCTCAGGCATCAGAACTTCCCTAGCAAAAGTCTAAGTTCTCTATTTTTACTTATTAGCATTGTTCATTTTTCTCTTGCAGGTCTGCCAATTCGTGAGGCAGCTTGAGTTTTTTTTATGCAAGAAGTGAGCTTTGTTAGATGTAGCTTGCCTTGCTATTTTGTAAATTAAAATCCATATGGAGAACAGCAAAGGGGAAACATGTGATTTAGTGTATATGGAGAGTAATAGAAAACATGTGTATTTTGATGAGTAACAACTCATTTTGTATATTTTTGTATATGTGGCTACAAGATGAATTATATATGGATGTTTATTTTGGATTTAATGTAGTAAATATTTAGTTTTGTATTGGTAGTTTGCTTATAGTAAAATAAGATTGGTTGTTTGGTATTAATGAACATTAAAGACAACAGTTAAAATTTTTGTAAAAACTAGGTAAACCACAACGAATTGTTTTTGTAAAAAGTGATAAAAGACAACGGTTTTATCCGTTGTGAATAGATAGACATAAACGAATAGATAGACAGTTTTAACATAGGCTGTAAAATATCGGAAATAGGTGATTATGAATAAGGGAATTTTCCGGAATTTTTGGACATTTTTCGGGAATTTTTCGGAGACCTTATGTGCGAGTTTACGGGGATGAAAAACTGGGCCCCGGGAAAGTCTGTTTAGGTTACCCATATAATTGAGGAAATGTTTTATTTTCCTTTTAAAATTCTTTTCCTTTTCTTTTATTTCTTTTTCCCGTTCCTTTTCCCCATCCTCGCCGAACCTGCGGTTGTCTTCTCCCAAGCCAACACGATCGCCACTTCTCCTTCTACTTCTTCCCTTCTCCCTTCTCCTCCGTCCCTGCACAAGCGCCGGCGAGCACGAGCCACTGCCGGGCGAGCCATCACCGCCTGATTTGGCCGATTTCCTGATCCCTAGGTTGGGTTCACAACCTGACCGAGCCTCCACTCCTTCTTCTTCTCTCCCTCTGCCGGCACAAACCACCCGACGGCGCCACTTTGCTCCGCCACCTCACCGACGCCCCAAAACGAGCCCAACCGAGCATCCCAGCCGTGCCCTAGATTTGATCGTGCTACCGCCGAGTCTGTTTCGCCGACCCCCATTTCCCTTTCTCTCTGCCCTAATCTGCACGTCGGTTGTCTTCTCCATGCCAGCCACTGAGATTCTTCACAACTCTCCTTTTCTTGCTGCCGTCGCCCAAGAAACACTCCACGCCGCATGAGAACAGCAACCTGAAGTAGTTCATTTTGGGTTTCTGACCAAGAAGGGTGTTGCTGATTGGAGCGTGCAGACAACTCAAGAAAATTGATTCAACATTGATGATCATGTTGTTGACCAAGCATCAACAAGTTGGAGAACAATTATTGGTGCTCCAAGTTGAATGTTATTGATTGGGTGATTCTTCTAAGCAACCAAGCTGGTTCTGTTCTGACCAAAAGATGGATGTGCTGCTCCTACTTCGGTTGTGGATCAAGAAGCAACACTGAGGCATCGAAAAATTTAAGGTAAGGTTTAGGGTTTTTGAGCTTCGTGTATATTGATTTGGTATATGTTGGAGATTGGTAGTTTGGATTAGCTTTAGATTTTTTTTAATCTCATGTTATGATTAGGGTTTAGGAACTAACCCTGGTGGACCCACTGATTTTATTTAATTAGGGTTCATTAATTTTGTTGGATGGATTAGTTGGATCCAATTTAGAACTTCTTAAATTGGATTAGAATTTAATTTGGCTAATTGTGGTATGATAGAATTAGCTAAACTAGACCTTATGTTTAATATACAGGACCTTGACGCGAGACGAGTATCTCAGAGTCAGATTTGGACCATTTTATCGGAGGCGGGTACTTTTAACTTTTTGTCTTTGATATGCTTAGTAAATGAAATTAACAGGTTGCATTAATTATGTCCTTTATTTCTTTCGGTTAATCACTACCCAAATCTTGGTACATGTTTGATTGATTGATTTATTTTGCATCCCATGTATACTTTACCTGTTTATACATGCTTATAGGGGGTAGTGATATACCATGCTTCACCATGTTCAGGACCTAGGTTTTTATACCTTCTGTGTACCTTTGATTCGATATGATTCGTTGACCTTGGGTGCACTTTTCTATATATATGGATTAGGTCAGGATGTTTATATGGTTATTACCATGCATCATTTGCATGATTGCATGCTGTGCGATAGTCCGCTCCATTATTGTTGAGCACATCGCCAGTTATATGGATCTGCACACACCACCACTCATGGGTTAGTGGTCGATTCAGGCAGAGTGTGTTGCAGCAGGGACTCTGTTAGGCACCGTTGGTCCGCTCATGGGTAGTGTGACACAACGTGTTATCCGGCAGGGATTCCTCCCCGTCATCGTGTACCGGGAGTTGAGAGCATTGCGCTCCCCCATCTATGATTTGGGGTAGGAGGATAGGTGTACTCGACAAGATCCCGTCCACTCGGTCACCATCGTGAGTAGTGACGACAGAGTGCACTGTTGTCACACTACCCACTCGGCCTCACTTTTGTATGAGATGATCGATTGGCGTCGGGTGACCAGGACGCATCATTGGCATCATATGCATGATGTATTTATTGCTTGTGTTTGTGGTTGCTGCATTTATATGCCGCATATTGTTTGGATACCTATGTTTAACATGCATATGATCCCTATACCACTCTGGACTGCTTGACCTTATACTCGGGACTCGGTTAGTAGATTCTCCTGCTTACTTGATGCATTTTATCTTCTTATCGAGACCGACGCATGATTAGTGCTAGGTGTTGTTTCTTTACTTTGCATATCAATTGTACCTGCTGAGTGTTGGACTCACCCCGCCTCCATTGTTGTTATTTTCAGGTTGATGCTGTCCGGAGGGAGTTCAAGTCGCTAGTCCTCACTGCACGTAGTGCTGGTCCCTGCGGACCTCGAGGATATGTTTGGTTTTCTTTGGTTTCTTTTCTGTTCTAGACTGTTTTGAACATGATATGTTTTGGATTATTCTGCTTATGGATATTGTATGGATTTTATTATTGCGATGGATTTGGATTTGAATTTTATTCTACTACATGCCTGCCTGGATGGCAGAAGAGATGAGTTCGTCAGATTTGAGTTTTACGAGTGTAGTGGAGTAGGGTGGATTTCGAGTCAGAGTATTATTTTACTGTTAAATTATCTTAACTGCGTGGTTGTGACAGCCAGAGGTTGAATAGATTATATATAACTGCGTGGTGATGTTTTATTTTGTTGTTATTATTCCAGCCGCCTGTGGATGAGGTATTTGTGAGATGTAGAAAAGTTTCAGATTGTCCACCATACAGGGGAGATGCTGCCGAAATTTTCACGGACAGGGACTCCTCTGGGGCGTGACAATTTAGTGGTATCAGAGCACAGGTATACGATCTTTTGTTTTCGTATTTTTGATGTTTGGGATAACCTGATACCAATTTATTTACTTGGTATCAGAGCGCCACGTTTGGCGATACTTGTTGGATTTTTGTATTATGGATTTTCGGGAATTATCTGATACCAATTTATTTGGTATCAGAGCGGGTTATGATACCTGCTTTTGGTGTTCTGGAGATTTATCGGATACCTGTTGTTGGTATTCTGGGTATTTGGTTAGCCAGGTTTGCGAGTCAAACTGGGCATTTTCGGATTTTCGATATGGTTATGTTTTGGATTTCCGTTTCGGATTTATTTGGATTTCCGGCGATATTCTCGTTCGGAATTTTGAGGTCAAAAGTTGGGGACGGGACAGCGATGGAATATCTCCAGACGGCAAATAGTTATGATGTTTATTTTATGATAGTTAGGACATCTATTAGCACTTTATCTTTATTACCTGTCTGGTTGTTGTAGCCATATTACATGTGATGGGTTAGCCACTGATCTTGGTCGACCCTCATAGAGATCAAGGATTATAATCTCTGGTGATTTTCTTTCTTATCATACCATCAGTAGTGTTAGCTTCTGTTACTACTCGTAGGAGATGGAGGCACATACTAGCCTCGGCTATTGTTAGCTGGGTAGTGGATGATACCTACATATTCCTGTTGACTTAGCCAGGAGAGTTTTATACTCATATCTTTTGGATATTAGGGTACCAGGTAGGATGGAAATTGATCATTGGGGGTTACCATGTTTGATCATTGTTGAGAATGGTTTGAGGTTGAGGGATATTGTGAGATCAGATATTATGATATGTTGATTTCTAATGATTTATGAGAGTAAATGTTATGTGGTTGTCTGATGATCAATTACTAGATATTTGTTTTGATGATCTATTAGTGGATAACTATTTTGATGATTTATATTTCGGTTGTCATTGATGGTGACATAGTGAGTGTCATTTATGATATTCACAGGTTTGATGATTATGGTTGATGATCAGATTATAAATTGGGTGCTGGAGAGTTTACGGTTGAATGTGTCTATGAGATTTTAATAAATCTAGTTGGTTATGGATAGTTAACAGGATGAAAAAAAAAATTGATATATGCTTCCTCTGATATGGGACTATGTGGATAAATAATGATTGATGTTTTGAATGCTAACTTGCCCTCATGGGGAGTAGAGATTTATTCATCTGATATAGTGTGGGCTGATGTTTTTGAGGATGAAGATGAGAGTGTCTTGATGATCTTGAATTCTGACTTTATCTTTTGGGTCGTACACATTTATGCATATGGTATTATGTTGTTGGAGTGTATACTGAAAGCCTAAGCTTTGTAAACATTCATTATGAATAAAGAATCACATTTGGTCTAATTATCTACATTTGTTTGTAGTTGTTCATTTAATTTATATTGTAGATAACATAGTATGTAGTGTCACATACAGAAGATGATGTTATCAGTACCTTATAAATTATAAATAGTAACTCACGACCAGAATGGAAAGGAACAAACCATTAGAAGGTCATAGTGTAATTAGGTATTAGTTTATCTTGACTATATAATTACACTAGTACACTCAGAGTGTATTGAGTAGGATCATTTGAGGTCGTTTCTTTTATACTGACTTTATAAAGGAACAAAGACCTCGGTTATTATGGAAGTGTGTGCTCTTAATCCTAATATAATAACAAGCACATATATTTGATATTTATTTCTTTAATTTATCAATGGGTGAGATTTAGTTCGATGAATCAATAAGCCCGATAAATTGGGAAATGATATCACTTATAGTGTGTATTGTTGATTATAGAAGGAAACTGTGTCCTAGAGATACTAGGTTGATAATGTCCCCAAGAGGAGCTCATAAGGATTGTCATGTTAAACCCTGCAGGTGGACTTAGTCCGACATGACGATAAGGTTGAGTGGTACTACTCTTGGACTTAGACATTAATTAAATGAGTTGTCAGTAACTCACTTAATTAGTGGACATTCGATATCTTAAACACAGGGAGACTAACACACTCATAATAAGAAGGAGCCCAAAAATGTAATTTGGGATTGGTGCGGTAGTTCAATGATAGTTCTCTAGTGGAATGAATTATCATTGATAAAATTAAGTTGTGTGTTCGGGGCGAACATGGGATGCTTAATTTTATCGGGAGACCAAAACCAATTCCTCCTCTCGGTCCCTATCGTAGCCTCTTATTTATAGAGTTCTATACCCACCTATACCCACCTTCTATACCCACTAATAGGGGGCCGGCCAAGCTAGCTTGGGAATCAAGCTAGGGCCGGCCTAGGTATAAATTGGGGTGGCTGGCCCAAGCTAGTAGGGCCGGCCAAATAAAATTAAAAAGAAATTTAATTTTAATTTTTATTATTATATGGAAGATATATTTTAAAGAGAATTAAAATTAAAATATCTCTCTTGTAAAAGATCTACAAAAGATTAAAGAAAGAGATTAGATCTCTTTCCTTATTTGTAGATTGGAGAGATGTTTTATTTTTTTCTTTAAAAATTATTCACATGTTGATAAAATTAAAATTATAGAAATTTCCTTTTATCAACCATGAAGAGATTTTAAAGAGAAATTTTATTTTTTAAAATTTCCGGAAACAAATTAGGAAGTTTTAATTGTTGATTAAAACTTGTCCTCTTTTGTTTTCCAATGATGTGGCCGGCCATCTCAAGTTAATTGGGAAATTTTGTTTTATTTTTCTCAATTAATTCATGTTAAGAAAAATTAAGAAAATTTTATTGTAATTAAATTTCCTAATTTGCCCAGGCCAAGGAATATAAAAGAAGGGGTGAGGGTGCCTTCAAGAGATACAACATCTATTATTCCTCTCCCTCTCTTGTTCCTTGGTGTGGTCGGCCATCCTCTCCCTCTCTTCCTCTTGTGGTGGCCGAACCTCTCTCCCTTCCTTGGAGCTCTTGTGGTGGCCAGATACTACTTGGAGAAGAAGAAGAAGAAGGAGAGAAAGCTAGTATCTCTTGGAGCTTGGTTAGTATTTTGGTTTTTCTCCTTGGTGAAGCTTTTCTTTTGTGGCCGAACCTTGCTTGGAGGAGAAGAAGGTGGTTGGTGGTTTCTCATCTCGGTAGATCGTTGCCCACACAACGTCCGAGGTTAGAAGAGGAATACGGTAGAAGATCAAGAGGTTTTTCTACAAGGTATAACTAGTAATTTCTATTTCCGCATCATGCTAGTTATTTATGGAAATAATACCAAATACAAGAGGCTTACGTTCTAGAATTTCGAATATGTTTTTTCGAAGTTGTGTTCTTTTTTTTTTCTTTTCCTTGTGATTTGATTGTTCTCTTTGGTTAACCTAAAGTTATTTTAGGAAATTAAATATTAGCTTTCTATTAAAGGTTTTGTCTAGTCGGTGGTGGTTGCTCCCATATCCAAGAAGGCCATGTGCCTCGCCACGTCAGTACTGAGAACCTTTTATGGAAATTAATATTTAATGGAATTAATAAATTAAGGAGACTTGGGTCGAACGTGTTAAGTTTCGCAGGAGATCCAAGTCAAAACCTAAAAGAACAAATAGATTAAGTTTTGGATCAAACGTGTTAAGTTCCGCAGGCGATCCAAAATTTAATTTAAAAGAACACATGGTAGCTAGGAAAAGGTTCAGAGCTTTGTACAAAATTTTTGTACAGTGTAACCTATAGGTTTTCCGAGTAGCAACCAACAATTGGTATCAGAGCTAGGGTTTTGCCTCTGTGTATTTGGTATTTAGTTTAATTATGCACATGTCATACATAATTTAGGCAGGTTAATAGTAGGATGTGCTAACTTTGTGGATGCAGGATCCAACTATTATGGCTTTTAGTTATTATGTGTGTGATTGGACCCTTGGACATGTCAAGGGCATTTATATGTATGTGCATGATTGTATTAAAATACAGCAGGAGCTGTATTTAGTTTTATTAGGATTTTATTTTTGATCTAGATACATGTACATTCCTTTTATGGAATATAGGATCAAAATTGTAAAATTCTATTTATGTCGCGGATCGAATCTTGCAAAGCGTGGAACCTTCTAAGGACCAGAGGCGCAATAGGAGCAAGATGGATGACAACACACGGAGGCGGTGGCCAAATATGGCAGCAGCTTGGGATGACAACACACGGAGGACAATTAGAGATAAAAGTCATAATAGTTGAAAATTAAATTTTCTATTTATTGCTTTTATATTGTGCTGTGTGTGCATGTTAGTTTAGTAGGCTAGCATAGTTAAAATTCCTCATTTATAAATAACTAAGTGGGAGAGGGATTTTTAAATAAATCTCATGGTCTCCATTACTGGTTTGTAAGTGATGCAAACAAGCTTGCGCGTTGGCTCTGAGTGCCTTCCTCCATAACGGATGAGCTTGTTTATGGATCACTAGAACAGACTTCCATTTTTGGATGACTATAGGAAGTTAATTAAGAGCGTGTGATCTTCCCCAACGGAAGGGGCATAATCTTATTAATGGACTTAGTGTCAAGTAATGGTATACACTTAGACACATCTAATAGTATCCTCCCCAACGGAGTCACTGCTATTATTTGTGTGACCAAATAATACCAACTATTAATTTTATTTGTCAAAAAGTTAGGTTGACAAGATAATAAAATTAATGGGTTAAAACCCTCCTTTTACAAATGTTAAAATTGTATACGTCCACACTAACGTGGCATACAAAATTCACGGTGTTAAAAGGTATTGGTTAATTTAAAATAGTATTGTTTGAGGAATCAATATTATTCTAAATTTAGAGTTCTGACCAAAAGTTATTTGTGATTCTTAGGATGACTTTCAACCCACTGTCCATCATACTTCAACAAAATAGACTTACTGGACCTAATTACATAGATTGGAAAAGAAACCTGGACATTGTCCTTACTGCTGAAAGCTATAAATTTGTACTGACTGAACATTGTCCTGATGCACCCACTGGTGAATCTACCCAAGAGGAGATTGAATATCATAAGAAATGGGTAAAGGCAGATGAGATGGCGCGGTGTTACATTTTGGCTTCAATGTCAAATGTATTGCAACATCAGCATCAAGATTTACCAACAGCTTATGATATTATGAACAATCTCAAAGAGCTCTTTGGTCATCAGGATAGGGCTTCTAGACAAGAAGCTATGAGAAAGATAATGACAGCCACCATGCAAGAGGGTACTCCTGTAAGGGATCATATCCTAAAGATGATGGCTTATCTGAACGAGATACAGATCCTTGGAGGAGAAATTGATGGGGAAACCCAGATCGATATGATCCTCCAAACACTACCTAGAAGTTTTGAGCAATTCCGCCTGAACTATAATATGAATAAAAGGATTTATTCATTAGGGGAACTACTTCAAGCTGCAGAAGGATTATTTCGTCACAATTCTCATATTCACTATGTTGAAAATGGTTCTACTTCTAAGCCGAGAGGAAAGAAGAAGAAGAAACAAGTCGGTTCAGCAAAGAAAGTGAATAAGTCTCAGAGTACGGGATTTAAAGCTGGAATGAAGAAGCCGAAGGGCAAGTGCTTCATCTGCAAGCAGGCAGGACATTGGAAGGCGGACTGTCCTCGTAGGAACCAAAACAAAGGTATATCTCATGCTCTAGTTGTTGAAACATGTTTAGCGGTGTTATCTACCAGCACCTGGTGTGTAGATACGGGAGCCACTGATCATGTCTGCAATTCCTTGCAGGGGTTCCAGGAAACCCGACGACTATCTGAAGGAGAGATTACCGTCTACATGGGCAATGCTACTAAGGTGGCAGCTGTTGCAGTGGGAGACGTCTACTTATCTTTTAGTAGAAATAAAAATTTGGTTTTAAGAAATTGTCTTTATGTACCCAGTTTTAGAAAGAATTTAATTTCAGTTTCTAAACTATTTTTAGATGGATATTCAGTTTCTTTCAGTAACGATCTAGTTATTAAAAGAAATAAAGTGATTATCTGTTCTGGTACATTAGTTGGCAATTTGTATACTTTAAATCCAATTTCTTCCACAAAGCAAAACATGAAAATTTATAACTCATCTTCTAATTCTAATAAGAGAAAAGAACCTTCGCAAATGAACCAAGCATATCTTTGGCATCTAAGGCTTGGTCATATTAACTTAAGTAGGATTCAGAGGCTTATAACCGATGGACTTTTGAGTTCATTAGAGTTGAAAAATTTTCCAACTTGTAAATCCTGCTTAGAAGGTAAAATGACCAAAAGGTCGTTCAAGGCCAAGGGGTATAGAGCCAAAGAAGTGTTAGAATTGGTTCACTCTGATTTGTGTGGTCCTATGTCTGTCCAGGCAAGAGGAGGTTTTGAATACTTTGTCTCTTTTATAGATGATTATTCAAGATACGAATACATTTACCTAATGCACCGCAAGTCCGAGTGCTTTGATAAGTTCAAAGAATACAAGGCTGATGTGGAGAAACGACTAGGTAAAAGTATCAAGACACTACGGTCTGATCGTGGTGGCGAATACCTCTTAGGAGAGTTTAGGAATTACTTATCAGAGGCCGGGATTCAATCCCAGTTGTCTGCACCTGGTACACCCTAACAGAATGGTGTAGCAGAACGAAGGAATAGGACTCTTATGGAGATGGTTAGATCGATGATGAGTTATTCAGAATTACCAAATTCGTTTTGGGGATATGCTCTGGAAACAGCAGTATACGTTCTGAACTTAGTACCTTCTAAATCAGTTTCTTCTACTCCCATATAATTGTGGAATGGGCGAAAACCCAGCCTAAGACATATTCGGATTTAGGGTAGTCCAACACATTCATATGCAAAAGTTAGAATCTCGCATGAAGTTGCGTGTTTGTAGGATATCCTAAAGGAACGAAAGGTGGTTTATTTTATAGTCCTAAGACCAGAAGGTCATTGTTAGCACCAATGCCCAGTTTTTAGAAGAAGACTATATAATGGATCACAAGCCCAGAAGTAAAGTCGTTTTAGAAGAACTTAGAGAGGACATGTCTACTTCAGTACCAACAATACAAGACGAAGTACCACAAGAGACTACAACACGTGTCACACATGATGCACAACCACGACAGTGCCTCGTCGTAGTGGGAGGGTTGTAGGCAACCTAGAAGATTCATGTTTTGGGAGAGTCTTCGACTTGATCCTGTAAACATGATCCCCGATCATATGACTAAGCACTCCAAGATATAGATGCAGATCTTGGCAAAAGGCAATGAATTCAAATAGAGTCCATGTACTCTAATAAGGTTTGGGAGCTTGTAGAACCACCGATGGTGTAAAACGTTGGATGCAAGTGGATCTACAAAAGGAAAAGAGGGATACGGAAGGTAGAAACCTTCAAAGCTAGGCTTGTTGCAAAAGGGTACACTCAAAAGAGGGAATCGATTATGAGGAGACCTTTTCACCGTAGCCATGCTTAAGTCTATCCGGATACTCTTATCCATTGCCTTCATATGGATTATGAGATTTGGCAAATGGATGTCAAGATGCTTTCCTTAATGGAAGTCTTGAAGAGAACATCAATATGAAGCAACCGAAGGGTTCATTGAAAAGGCAAAGAGCATCTAGTGTGCAAGCTCAATCGGTCCATTTATGGACCGAAGCAAGCTTCAAGGTCTTGGAACATCCGGTTTAATGAAGTAATCCAGTCATATGGATTTATTCAAAGTCCGGATGAGTCTTGTGTATATAAGAAGTGTAACGGAAACGTGGTGGTATTTCTTGTACTATACGTAGATGATATTTTGTTAATTGGCAACAATGTCAAGGTATTATCGTACGTAAGGGTATGGTTGTCCAAATAATTTGATATGAAGGACTTAGGAGAATGTGCACACATTCTTGGGATCAAAGTTATAAGGGATCGTAAGAAAAGAATGTTGTGTCTATCCCAAGCTTCATATATAGATACAATCCTTGCTCGCTTTAGCATGCAGGATTCCAAGAAAGGTTTCTTACCTTTAGACATGGAGTAGCTTTATCTAAAGAGATGTCTCCAAAGATATCAAAAGAGATAGAGGACATGAAAGCGGTTCCTGGAGGAAGCCTAATGTATGCAATGCTATGAACGAGACCTGTTTTGCAGTGGGCATGGTCAGCAGATATCAAAGTAACCTGGACAAGGACATTGGACTGTGGTAAAGCATATATTAAAGTACCGAGAAGGACTAGAGATTATATGCTAGTTTATCAAGCAGGATTTGCTCCTGTGGGTTACACGGATTGATTTCCAATCGATAGGGATACAGTAAGTCTACATCGGGCTATGTGTTTACTTTAGGAGGTGGAGCCATTTCATGGAGGAGTGTTAAGCGAAGTGGACTCAACCATGGAAGTCGAGTATGTAGCACCTCTGAGGCTAAAGAAGCAGTATGGCTCAGAACTTTCTAATGGACTTAGATGTGATTCTGGTTTGCCCAAAATCATCACAATTTATTGTGATAATAATGGTGCTTGCAAACTCGAAGGAACCACGAGCCCATAAGGCAAGTAAACATATAGAGCGCAAGTACCACCTGATACGAGATATCGTGAAGCGAGGAGAAGTTGTCATCGCCAAGATTGCATCAGCGGATAACCTGGCAGATCCTTTCACTAAGGCCCTTCCGGCGAAAGCTTTCGATCGGCATGTGGAGGGAATGGGAATCAGATGTATGGTAGAAGATATGGCAGCTTAGTCATTAGTATAAGTGGGAGATTGTTGGAGTGTATACTGAAAGCCTAAGCTTTGTAAACATTCATTATGAATAAAGAATCACATTTGGTCTAATTATCTACATTTGTTTGTAGTTGTTCATTTAATTTATATTGTAGATAACATAGTATGTGGTGTCACATACAGAAGATGATGTTATCAGTACCTTATAAATTATAAACAGTAGCTCACGACCAAAATGGAAAGGAACAAACCATTAGAAGGTCGTAGTGTAATTAGGTATTAGTTTATCTTGACTATATAATTACACTAGTACACTCAGAGTGTATTGAGTAGGATCATTTGAGGTCGTTTTTATACTGACTTTATAGAGGAACAATGACCTCAGTTATTATGGAAGTGTGTGCTCTTAATCCTAATATAATAACAAGCACATATATTTGATATTTATTTCTTTAATTTATCAATGGGTGAGATTTAGTTCGATGAATCAATAAGCCCGATAAATTGGGAAATGATATCACTTATAGTGTGTATTGTTGATTATAGAAGGAAACTGTGTCCTAGAGATACTAGGTTGATAATGTCCCCAAGAGGAGCTCATAAGGATTGTCATGTTAAACCCTGCAGGTGGACTTAGTCCGACATGACGATAAGGTTGAGTGGTACTACTCTTGGACTTAGACATTAATTAAATGAGTTGTCAGTAACTCACTTAATTAGTGGACATTCGATATCTTAAACACAGGGAGACTAACACACTCATAATAAGAAGGAGCCCAAAAATGTAATTTGGGATTGGTGCGGTAGTTCAATGATAGTTCTCTAGTGGAATGAATTATCATTGATAAAATTAAGTTGTGTGTTCGGGGTGAACACGGGATGCTTAATTTTATCGGGAGACCAAAACCAATTCCTCCTCTCGGTCCCTATCGTAGCCTCTTATTTATAGAGTTCTATATCCACCTATACCCACCTTCTAAACCCACTCAATAGGGGCCGGCCAATCTAGCTTGGGAACAAGCTAGGGCCGGCCTAGGTATAAGATTGGGTGGCCGGCTCTAGCTTGAACCCAAGCTAGTAGGGCCGGCCAAAATAAATTAAAAAGAAATTTAATTTTAATTTTTATTATTATGTGGAAGATATATTTTAAAGAGAATTAAAATTAAAATATCTCTCTTGTAAAAGATCTACAAAAGATTAAAGAAAGAGATTAGATCTCTTTCCTTATTTGTAGATTGGAGAGATGTTTTATTTTTTCTTTAAAAATTATTCACATGTTGATAAAATTAAAATTATAGAAATTTCCTTTTATCAACCATGAAGAGATTTTAAAGAGAAATTTTATTTTTTAAAATTTCCGGAAACAAATTAGGAAGTTTTAATTGTTGATTAAAACTTGTCCTCTTTTGTTTTCCAATGATGTGGCCGGCCATCTCAAGTTAATTGGGAAATTTTGTTTTATTTTTCTCAATTAATTCATGTCAAGAAAAATTAAGGAAATTTTATTGTAATTAAATTTCTTAATTTGCCTAGGCCAAGGAATATAAAAGAAGGGGTGAGGGTGCCTTCAAGAGATACAACATCTATTATTCCTCTCCCTCTCTTGTTCCTTGGTGTGGCCGGCCATCCTCTCCCTCTCTTCCTCTTGTGGTGGTCGAACCTCTCTCCCTTCCTTGGAGCTCTTGTGGTGGCCGGATACTACTTGGAGAAGAAGAAGAAGAAGGAGAGAAAGCTAGTATCTCTTGGAGCTTGGTTAGTATTTTGGTTTTTCTCCTTGGTGAAGTTTTTCTTTTTTGGCCGAACCTTGCTTGGAGGAGAAGAAGGTGGTTGGTGGTTTCTCATCTCGGTAGATCGTTGCCCACACAACGTCCGAGGTTAGAAGAGGAATACGGTAGAAGATCAAGAGGTTTTTCTACAAGGTATAACTAGTAATTTCTATTTCCGCATCATGCTAGTTATTTATAGAAATAATACCAAATACAAGAGGCTTACGTTCTAGAATTTCGAATATGTTTTTTCGAAGTTGTGTTCTTTTGTTTTTTCTTTTCCTTGTGATTTGATTGTTCTCTTTGGTTAACCTAAAGTTATTTTAGGAAATTAAATATTAGCTTTCTATTAAAGGTTTTGTCTAGTCGGTGGTGGTTGCTCCCATATCCAAGAAGGCCATGTGCCTCGCCACGTCAGTACTGGGAACCTTTTATGGAAATTAATATTTAATGGAATTAATAACTTAAGGAGACTTGGGTCGAACGTGTTAAGTTCCGCAGGAGATCCAAGTCAAAACCTAAAAGAACAAATAGATTAAGTTTTGGATCAAACGTGTTAAGTTCCGCAGGCGATCCAAAATTTAATTTAAAAGAACACATGGTAGCTAGGAAAAGGTTCAGACCTTTGTACAAAATTTTTGTACAGTGGAACCTATAGGTTTTCCGAGTAGCAACCAACAATTATGTGGTTGGATATACCTTAGTTGCTTGTGGAGGATTAAGGTATTTTTGATTAGTTAGTAGATGAATGATTTAGTTTTTTGTTGGTTGATCAGTAAAGGGTTGCCATACTCTATTTTTAGAGGTTCAAACCTTTAGGTTATTTGTGCTTAGTTATGTATTTAGAGCACATTTGAGTACATGTTTTGTACTGACGTGGAAAGGACTGATTTAGCCATATATCATTATCGGCTTGGATTGGTTTAGAGGATCGATGTATCCTAGTCCGTGAAGACTTTGACCGTGGACTGTATATACCTGGTGGGATAACTTAGAGGGTGCATTGGGATATGTGACCCCACTGATGCAAGGAAGTGTAGAGCAAATTGCTTAACACTTATCGGATATAATCGTTACTAGTGTATTCTGAGAGAGTACATTTAGATTTATGATGATAAATTTTTTTTTTTTCCCATTGGATATAGTCTTGGTAGTGTATGACATTGACTAGCAATGTTATACCACGGTGTGTATATCGTTCTTGTCCGATACCAGTTCCTTTGAACCTAGAGCAGGGTTGTTACTGGATGATTAGGCTGCTTTATTTTGGGTTGCCTTTGATTGATGTATTCATGCTTGATACATATGCATGAATTTTGTTTAGATATACCGGTAACCCATGAGTGTTGGTAGCATAAGGTTGGTCTCTTTGATTGAGCTGGTATGCTGATTTTGCATGTATATCATGATTGTTTTGGGTTGTAGGAGTCCTGTGGTAGACTGCCCATTTGCAAGTAGTATATGTACCCATGTTCTGATATGGTTTGAAGGTTCCTTGTGGATCATAGATATGTAGTTGGGTGTATGTATCTGGAGGTATTATTGAAGATATCTTGTTGATTAAATCTGAGATGTAGTATAAGTACATCGGTGGTGTTTTGATGGACTCATTTTGTCGATTTAATCTGATTTGTGATATGTACATATGTGTTTGGTGTGGTATCTGAGGTATCTTTTTGATTATGTTTGATATGTGAGTGCACCTGGGTTTAGTATGCTTTATTGGAAGTATATGTTGGTTATACTCTTGGCATAGGTGTATATATGTCATGTGAGGTTGTTTGAGGTGTATTGTCGATTATACCTATGTTGATATATGCACACGGGTTCGGTATGCATTGTTGGAGGTAGCACGATGATTTATGCCTATGTGGTGAGTATGTTTGGTGTGTACTAATTGGAGAATTATGTCGATCATACATATGTTGTGTGTGCATGTGTGTCAGGTGTATGGTGGGTAGCATCATGATGATTCTACCTATGTTGAATGTAGAATGCTGAGTGTCTACATTATGTTATTGGTTGTATAACCCTATCAACTAATTCTCCTATTAGTGGGTGACCAACCCACTAGGATGATGATAGAGTTGACTATGGATTTGATTTGTTTACTAGGTTGTTTATACCTTTGGCTGTCCACAGTGATATGTGGTCGAGTGATCTCGTGCAGCCTTTAGTTGGATAGTTAGGTGCCTTGGACACTTATGGATCGTTTGTGGTGGAGCGGAGCTCCCACATATACATATTTCGGATTGCTTGTAGCGGAGCATTGCTCCCATATCTATTGCAGATACATGTTATGGATTATTTGTAGTGGAGTGTTACTCCTACATATTGAGGATTTCTTGTGGTAGAGCGTTGCTCCCACATATGTGGTGTTTCTCTGTGATGGAGCGTTGCTCTCACCCTGGAGGATTTATTCTTTGGTGATTTATGTTATTAATGATCAGATTTTTCGATTTATTATTGGAGATCTTATGGATAGGAATGTCTGTGATACGGACATTATGTGTATTGGTTTTTGCCATATAGGCTTACAGTGCCTTAGATGTTTTCAGGGACTCGATGATCCTGGTATGTCGAGGATGTTTGGATAGGTGTCCATTATCTTTGTGGACGATGTTGTGATCTATTACGGATCCGAGGTGAGTCACATACACTACCTTTGCATAGATCTAGAGATGATTCGACGAGAACATCTATATGTCATTATCAGTAGTGCTGGTTTGGATTGTCTTTTATTATGATGTTTGGGACACACGGTCACTAGTAGGAGTGTACCGTGGTTCCACAGGAGATAGGGGTTGTTACCGTTGGGAGCAGCTGAAATCAGTATAGGAGATCCGCAGTCTTTTGTGACTCGCAGGATATTACAGACCTTTCGTCGAGGGTTTCTTCCGCATAGCTATGCTACTTACACGCCTGACCATGAAAGGCGTGAAGTTTACTTGGACTGAGGATTTCAAGACTAGCTTGTAGGAGCTGAAGCAGAGACTAGTGTCGGCTTTGATTTTTGGCTTTTACCTTCTGGAGAGGACGAATTTGTCCTCTACACCGATGCGTCTCTACAGGGTATGAGTGTTGTTCTGATGCAGCACGGTAGAGTATTCTTATATGCTTATCGATAGTTGAAGGAGCATGAGAAGAAATACTCATTTCATGATCTGAAGTTGGACGCTATTATTGTTGTCCTAAGGATTTGGCAGCATTACCTGTATGATATTACATTGAGATTCTCACTGACCTTCAGAGTCTCAAATATCTGTTCACTCAGAGGAAACTTAATCTTCGACCGAGAAGGTAGTTGGAGTTCCTGAAGGATTATGATTGTACCATTAGCTATCACCTGGGAGAAGTTAATGTGGTTGCCGATACACTTAACTAGAGGTCCGGAGGGACTTTAGCTTGCCACCGAGTTGTGGTCACAGACTTGATTTAGGGTTTCTCTGAGTTAGACCTCGAGGAGTGGGGACAGACCGAGCAGAGTACTCTTGTTACGATGATTACTCAGTCGTCGATCAGGATGAGAATCCGAGAGACCCAGTTGTAGAGACCTCATAGAGCTTAACGTGAGGCAAAGTGGTCCATATTATCAGACAAAGGATGTCAGAGGCATAAGACTGCCAGAAGAGAGTTACGCTGACCGGAGTCGGAGACTCTTAGATTTCTCCATTTGCGACCATGTATTTCTGCGAATTTCACTCACGAAAGTGGTGAAGAGATTTGGCCTCAGAGGTAAGCTAGCTCCGCGATACATTGGATTTTTCCGGGTCTCGAGGAAAATTGGAGTAGTAGCTTACCTTCTGGCACTACCACCGTTCCGGACAGGTGTTCACGACATATTTTGTGTATCTATGATATGGAGATACACAGTAGACCCAGCTTACGTGTGGTTTGATAATCTCAGTACGTTTCAGCCTGACATCACCTATGAGGAGGTTCCGGTACGGATTCTTGACCGGAAGGAGTGTCAGTTGCGGAACCAGATTATCCGGCTGGTTAAAGTCGGATGGCAGCATCATTCGGACGAGGAGGCTACTTGGGAGCTCGAGGATACGATCCGAGCTCGATATCCCCATCTTTTCACTTGAGGCATGTGATTTGTTTACCGTTCAGCATTTATACTCTATATCTGTTGTTAGTACTTGCTAATGGTAGATAACGAAATTTGGGGACCAAATTTTTATATGTGGGGGAGAATGTAAAATACCGAAAATAGGCGAATATTAATAAGGGAATTTTTCGGAATTTTTGGAAATTTTCGGGAATTTTTCGGAGACCTTATGTGCGAGTTTACGGGGATGAAAAAAACTGGGCCCCGGGAAAGCCTGTTTAGGTTACCCATATAATTGAGGAAATGTTTTATTTTCCTTTTAAAATTCTTTTCCTTTTCTTTTATTTCTTTTTCCCGTTTCTTTTCCCCATCCTCGCCGAACCTGCGGTTGTCTTCTCCCAAGCCAACCCGATCTCCACTTCTCCTTCCACTTCTTCCCTTCTCCCTTCTCCTCCGTCCCTGCACAAGCGCCGGCGAGCACGAGCCACTGCCGGGCGAGCCATCGCCGCCTGATTTGGCCGATTTCCTGAGCCCTAGGTTGGGTTCACAACCTGACCGAGCCTCCACTCCTTCTTCTTCTCTCCCTCTACCGGCACAAACCACCGACGGTGCCACTTTGCTCCGCCACCTCACCGACGCCCCAAAATGAGCCCAGCCGAGCATCCCAGCCGTGCCCTAGATTTGATCGTGCTACCGTCGAGTCTGTTTCGTCGACCCCCGTTTTCCTTTCTCTCTGCCCTAATCTGCACGCCGGTTGTCTCCTCCATGCCAGCCACTGAGATTCTTCACAACTCTCCTTTTCTTGCTGCCGTCGCCCAAGAAACACTCCACGCCGCATGAGAACAGCAACCTGAAGTAGTTCATTTTGGGTTTCTGACCAAGAAGGGTGTTGCTGATTGGAGTGTGCAGACAACTCAAGAAAACTGATTCAACATTGATGATCATGTTGTTGACCAAGCATCAACAAGTTGGAGAACAATTATTGGTGCTCCAAGTTGAATTTTATTGATTGGGTGATTCTTCTAAGCAACCAAGCTGGTTCTGTTCTGACCAAAAGATGGATGTGCTGCTCCTACTTCGGTTGTGGATCAAGAAGCAACACTGAGGCATCGAAAATTTGAGGTAAGGTTTAGGGTTTTTGAGCTTCGTGTATATTGATTTGGTATATGTTGGAGATTGGTAGTTTGGATTAGCTTTAGATTTTTTTTAATCTCATGTTATGATTAGGGTTTAGGAACTAACCCTGGTGGACCCACTGATTTTATTTAATTAGGGTTCATTAATTTTGTTGGATGGATTAGTTGGATCCAATTTAGAACTTCTTAAATTGGATTAGAATTTAATTTGGCTAATTGTGGTATGATAGAATTAGCTAAACTAGACCTTATGTTTAATATACAGGACCTTGACGCGAGACGAGTATCTCGGAGTCAGATTTGGACCATTTTATCGGAGGCGGGTATTTTTGACTTTTTGTCTTTGATATGCTTAGTAAATGAAATTAACAGGTTGCATTAATTATGTCCTTTATTTCTTTCGGTTAATCACTACCCAAATCTTGGTACATGTTTGATTGATTGATTTATTTTGCATCCCATGTATACTTTACCTGTTTATACATGCTTATAGGGGGTAGTGATATACCATGCTTCACCATGTTCAGGACCTAGGTTTTTATACCTTCTGTGTACCTTTGATTCGATATGATTCGTTGACCTAGGGTGCACTTTTCTATATATATATGGATTAGGTCAGGATGTTTATATGGTTATTGCCATGCATCATTTGCATGATTGCATGCTGTGCGATAGTCCACTCCATTATTGTTGAGCACATCGCCAGTTACATGGATCTGCACACACCACCACTCATGGGTTAGTGGTCTATTTAGGCGGAGTGTGTTGCAGCAGGGACTCTGTTAGGCACCGTTGGTCCGCTCATGGGTAGTGTGACACAACGTGTTATCCGGCAGAGATTCCTCCCTGTCATCGTGTACCGGGAGTTGAGAGCATTGCGCTCCCCCATCTATGATTTGGGGTAGGAGGATAGGTATACTCCGACAGCATCCCGTCCACTCGGTCACTCATCAGGAGTAGTGACGACAGAGTGCACGGTTGTCACAACCCTACCCACTCGGCCTCACTTTTGTATGAGATGATCGACTGGCGTTAGGGTGACCAGGACGCATCATTGACATCATATGCATGATGCATTTATTGCTTGTGTTTGTGGTTGCTGCATTTATATGCTGCATATTGTTTGGATACCTATGTTTGACATGCATACAGGATCCCTATACCACTCGGACTGTTTGACCTTATACTCAGGACCTGGTTAGTACAGTATTCTCCTGTTTACTTCAGATGCATTTTTATCTTTCTTATCAGGAGACTGTACGCATGATTAGTGTTAGGTGTTGTTTCTTTACTTTGCATATCAATTGTACCTGCTGAGTGTTGGACTCACCCCGCCTCCATTGTTGTTATTTTCAGGTTGATGCTGTCCGGAGGGAGTTCCAGTCGCTAGTCCTCACTGCACGTAGTGCTGGTCCCTGCGGACCTCGAGGATATGTTTGGTTTTCTTTGGTTTCTTTTCTGTTCTAGACTGTTTTGAACATGATATGTTTTGGATTATTCTGCTTATGGATATTGTATGGATTTTATTATTGCGATGGATTTGGATTTGGATTTTATTCTACTACATACCTGCCTGGATGGCAGAAGAGGTGAGTTCGTCGGATTTGAGTTTTACGAGTGTAGTGGAGTAGGGTGGATTTCAAGTCAGAGTATTATTTTACTGTTAAATTATGTTAACTGCGTGGTTGTGACAGCCAGAGGCTGAATAGATTATATATAACTGCGTGGTGATGTTTTATTTTGTTGTTATTATTCCAGCCGCCTGTGGCTGAGGTATTTGTGAGATGTAGAAAAGTTTCAGATTGTCCACCGTACAGGGGAGATGCTGCCGAAATTTTCTCGGACAGGGACTCCTTTGGGGCGTGACACAGGCAAATCTGCTAAGTATAGATGTACAAAGTAACTAAAGCAAATTTGCCTTATATGCTCCCCCTTAACTTTGAATTTGAGTTGCCATAATCAAAAAGGGGGAGATTGTTGGTGCGGGAAACATCCGACGATCGAACTCGTGTTTTGATAATGGCAAAGAATTCAAAGTTAAGATGTTTTGTAGTCTAACAAGTCTACTTGAGGATTTCAGGAAAGTCCTAGCTGCGGTTAGGCAAAGGGTAAAACCCTAGGGGGTGGTAACCCTAGATCATAGGGGGTGGTAACCCTATGCGGAAAGTCTTGGTAGGTCGATGTCTTCAGGCAAAAGTCCTAGGGGGTGGTAACCCTAGGTGGAAAGTCCTGGTGTCGCGAACCAGGTGAAAGACTGGACTAGCCGGGGAAGCGGATGTCCAGCAGAAAGTCCGGAAGCATCGAGTGCTGAGCAAAAGTCCAGTCGATCTGGAGGATCGCACTGGCAACAGGTAAATCTCCTGAGTGGAGTAGGTGAGGACGCGTTCCCCAGGCGTCGGGTCGACCTAGGGTTTCCGGTTGGAAACCCGAAGTCAGACTTGGACAGTCCAAAGACTGTCTATACTTCATTTATCATGTTTATTGTGCTAAATTTGTATTGCAGGATAGTGTTTGGGACTAACGTATCTTGCAGGTGCAAAGGAGCAACCTAAAGCCTCGAATGAACAGAGTCCGAGGCGCCTCCATGGAGCTTGGAGGCGCCTCAGGTGCAAAAGCTGAGCTGGCTACGACAGAGGCGCCTTGGAAGGCGCCATGGAAGGCGCCTTGAGAGGGCTATAAGGCGCCTTGAGAGGATGAAGTTCAACCAGATCAGATGTTATCCACGCGGAAGACCAGGCAGCATGGAGGCGCCTTGAACACCCTTTATAAGGGGGTTTCGTCCAGCACTTCAAAGAATCAAGTTCTGAGCTTTCCTTCTTCAACGTGCTGCTAACAAAGTCATTCCGAAGTGCTGCTGCAACATTCTGACGACCCGTAGGTTCGTTTTTCTCTTCTTTAAGTTGTCGGTACAAAGTTATTCTACTTGCTGTTACATTTGTAATTTGTAATTCTTATCGAGCTAATAGTTGTTGCCCACCAGAAGCGATCAAGGATCGCGGGCCTTCGAGTAGGAGTCACCTTAGGCTCCGAACGAAGTAAATCCCTTAGTATCTTTGTCTTTATTTTATTCCGCTGCGTTTCAATTACTCCGACAATTTTCTGATAATCGTACGAAATAGCCACGAGCGCTATTCACCCCCCCTCTAGCGCGGTCTCGATCCAACAATTGGTATCAGAGCGGGGTCGTCTTGAATCAGTGCAACCACTATTCAAGATAATTTTTTCGTGGTTTTGTTCGGAGTCGATTAGAATTTAGCCTCATAGCTATATTCTTATTTTTTTGTTTGAATAAACTTTCTGCTCAAAGTTTGTCAATACTGTTGGGATCTTTCGTACGGCTAGAGAGGGGGTGTGAATAGCCGCCCCAAATCGCTCTCGTTTCTTCCTACAATTAGGTTAGTCGCAGCGGAAAATACAAAGAAACGAAAGAGAAGAAAACCAAACCTTAACACGAGGATGTAACGAGGTTCGGAGATTAGGGCTCCTACTCCTCGGCGTGTCCGTAAGGTGGACGAGTCCGGTCAATCCGTCGGTGGATGAGTCCCCGGAGAACCGGCTAATACAATATACTCCTTGTGGGTGGAGAAACCTCGCCACAAACGTTTGCAACAGCAAACAAAGAGTACAAGAGCAGTAAGAAAAGCAATACAATATGAATACAATCGCACTCTACCAATTGCTTGCTTTCTTGTCGACTGGAGGTGAAGCAGCAACTTCACGCGACGCCTACAACAGCAGGAACCCAGCCGGAAGCTCACGCGAAGCTTTGGAGGAGCTCAACAAAGCTCAAGCACAGCAGCACTTAGAACAGCAAGAAGGAAGAAGGAGATCTATTCGCACAGAAGATGCCTCGATCCTTTATACCGCCAAGAAGAAACAATGAAGAAACTAACCGCTGTGTCGCAACGGTTAGAACCCTCGATCGGTCTACGCATCGATCAGCCCAGGCGCATGAGGCTTCGCTTGTCACCGATCGGTCCCCGCATCGATCAGGTGTCGCGATCAAGCCCCGACGGCCTGCGGACCGATCAGGAACCTCCCGATCGGTCCATAGACCGATCAGCCGCCTCACGCCATCGATCTATTCTCGACGGCCCGCACCGATCAAAGATGGGTGGATCGGCCAGACCGATCCACGGTTTTCTTCGCGGTTCCCGATCGGTCTCCGCACCGATCAGATTGCAACCGCGAGCCATCGATTCGATTCCGATCGGTCACCGCACCGATCGGAAAACGCAGATCACCGGATCGGTCACGCACCGATCCAACTCCCTGCTTAGAGTGCCCTCTAACCTAGTTCGGAGAACGAGCCACCGAGCCCTCTCCGACTCCATATGCCAAGCTTCACTCACTTGGACTTCTCAACACCGATGTCCGATCACCCTTGATCCATCTCGATTTTCCTGCCCGCTTCACTCACTGTGACTTTCCACCGCTTCACTCACCAGATTTCACACCGCCTAACATCCCGCTTAGGACTTTCTCATTCACCTAGCTTCACTCACTAGGATTTTCACCGCTTCACTCACCAGATTTCAATCGCTCGCTTCACTCACTGGACTTTTTCCGTCCGCTCGCTTCACTCACCAGACTTTCCTTGCTCGCTTCACTCACCAGACTTCCCAACCGCCTAACATCCCGCTTAGGACTTTCCACCGCCGCTTCACTCACCGGACTTTCCAACCGCCTAACATCCCGCTTAGACTTTCCACCGCCTCGGCTTCACTCACCAGACTTCTCCGTGCCAAGTCTTCATACTTGACTTTTCCCTGCCAAGTCTCCATACTTGGACTTTTCCCTGCCAAGCTCCCCGCTTGACTTTTCCAAGCAAGTCTCCATACTTGACTTGGACTTTTCCTGCTAAGCTCCCTGCTTGACTTTTCCAGCCAAGTCTCCATACTTGGACTTTTCGCGTTAAGCTCCCTGCTTGGACTTCTGCCAAGTCTCCATACTTGACTTTTCCCGTGCTGCTGGGACTTTTCCGTTGCCAAGTCTCCATACTTGGACTTTTTCCCGAATCAGGTCAACCAGGTCAACCTTGACCTACGGTTGCACCAATAATCTCCCAAACATCTATTCTTGTCCCATATCAAGAATAGAACTCTCTCACGAGTGTCAAACATCAACATGCAACACAACTAGGTCAACCTTGACCTAAGGTTGCACCGACAATCTTCCCAAGTCAAACATCAAAATACAACTCGAGTCAAGTCAACTCGAGTCGGGTCAACCAGGTCAACCTTGACCTAAGGTTGCACCAACAAATACCACTTGAGCTTGTCATTTTTTCTACTTCTTCCCGCACTACTAATCCAAGACACAGTCTTGGAATAGATTTGTTTGTTTTTGTTTATTTAGGTCTAAAATGACTCAACAAGAAGGATATAGCACTGTTCGTCCCCCACTATTTTCCGGAGAGGACTTCGGATATTGGAAGGGGCGAATGGAGATATATCTGAAGATCCAGTTCGACACCTGGATGATCGTTAAGACAGGACTGCAACTACCAACTGATACGGACGGTAAGCCTACATCCTGTGAGAACTGGGGGCCAGCGTTCATCAAAAAGGTGGAAGCCGACGCCAAAGCTACCTGCACCATCCAGTGCGGGCTTAACAAAGAAGAGCTCAACAGAGTCGATCCATTCTCCTTCGCGAAGGAGCTTTGGGAGAAACTCATCGAACTTCACGAGGGCACCTCGGAAACCAAGGTAAGTAAGCGTGATTTGTTATTGAATAAACTATACAATTTAAAAATGCAGGAAGGCGAGACGGCAAGCTCGTTACACGCTCGAATTCAAGATATTCTGAATTCCCTTCATTGAATCGGGCAGAAGGTAGAAAACAGAGACATAATAAGGTATGCTCTTAACTCGTTTCCAAGGAGTACATTGTGGACATCAATGGTAGATGCCTACAAGGTCTCCAAAGACTTATCTTCTTTAAAATTAGACGAATTATTTTCTGAATTTGAACTTCATGAACAAACTAATGCACAGCCATCCGAGAAAGGTATTGCCTTGGTTGCAGGTACGAGTCGAACACGGGAATCTAGAGTACGGCGAAAAATTGAGACAGAATCATAAGACGAATCCGACTCAAAAGAGTCAGAGGATGAACTAACCAGCGAACTTGTAAACCTTGTGAAGAAGCTCGACAAGAAGAAGAAGGGTTTCAACAAGAAAGATCTGAAGAAGGCAGTTCAGTCCAGGGAGGCCCAACCGAACTCAAAGGTAAAGTTCGAAGTCACTTGTTACGGATGCAACCAGAAGGGGCATATCAAAGCCAACTGTCCCAATCAAAAGGAGGCCAAAAAGCTAAGAAGAAAGAAGACCCTGAAAGCAACCTGGGATGAATCTTCTTCAGAGGACGATGACGATGAAGTTGATCAAACAAGTCTACTCGCACTGATGGCCCGGGACCAGATCATCGAGAGCGAGTCAGAAGCCGAGTCCGAGCAAAGCCACGGATCCGCATCCGTTTCAGAAGGGCCAGACTCCACTGTAAGCATTCCAAGGCTTAATAATTTAGTTAATTACTTACTTCGCAAACTAGCTAAATCAAACCTTAGGATTAAATCACTTCTAAAGGAAGTAGCCGTCCTTAAAGAAGTAACAAACACTAATTCTTTACCTAGTCAAGCTCAAACTGGAAATTCTACTCAAGTTCAAAAACTTGAGGAAGAAAACTCTAGTTTGAGAAATTAGGTAAAAGATTTAAAAAATATTTTAGAACGGTTTTATCTGGGATCCAAGAATTTGGACCTAATTCTTGGAACACAAAGAGCCGTCTACAACAAAACTGGGCTGGGATACAAAAGTAAACAGAAATATAAATCTTATTTATCCCTAATAAACAAACAGAGTAGTAAAACAGTCCAAGCATGGGTCCCCAAGTCCAAATTGATCAATCAAGTTAGAATTGGCGAATACTGGGTTCCAAAGGATCAAATACACCACCTCGATAGACCATATCGAGGTTGTGATCCAGGAAGATCTAAAAGAAAAACGATCTTAAAAATTTAAAATTCAAAATTAAATTAAAAATTCAAAATTAAATTAAAAATTCAAAATTCAAAATTAAATTTCAAAATTAAATTCAAAATTCAAATTAAATTAAAAATTCAAAATTAAATTCAAAATTCAAAATTCAAAATTAAATTCAAAATTCAAAGTTAAATTAAAATTCAAAATTAAATTAAAAATTAAAAATTAAATTCAAATTAAATTAAAAATTCAAAATTAAATTTAAAAATTCAAAATTAAATTAAAATTCAAAATTAAATTAAAAAATAGATGGAGGTTCCAAACTAGCTGGCACCTCCAATTGAACTAACCGATAAGGTAACTGAACCTAATTTACCCGAAATGGGTAAAACAAGAATGAATTACCCGGCAGGGTAATTAAGGTTAGATTAAAACGGGATAAGTTTAACTTGAACCACAGTACTAGTGAAGTTTTTGGATGATAGTACGTTAGGGAAACTTGGGCATCGCATGTCTAGAAGATATGGCTTCGACCTGGTGCATTTGGCCAAGCGGAACTGACCGAAGCTACCCTTAAATGGATCCTAACTAATTAGACCAAGGATTAGTATTAAATTCAATGGGTATGACTATTTGGAAAACCTCGAAGGCATGGTTACTTTAATGAGCTCCTTGTGACTCACCATAGCCCAGAAGTTTATCCAAAGAATGCCTACTTGTTGAACCCAAAGCTAAACCTGAATCTAACACAAAAAAGTTAAATCATACCCTAAAATTCAACCATAATTCATCTCACAAAAATTATAGGATTCCTTGATTGAAAATTTAGATCGGGTGAGATGACTAAGTAATTAAAATAAAACTGATAATTATTTAAAACCTTAAATTTCAAAATTATTTGAAAAACTTCAAAATTATTTGAAAAACTTCAAAATTATTTGCAAAACTTAAATTTCAAAATTATGTGAAAAACTTAAATTTCAAAATTATTTGAAAAACTTAAATTTCAAAATTATTTGAAAAACTTCAAAATTATTTGAAAAATTTAAATTTCAAAATTATTTGAAAAACTTCAAAATTATTTGAAAAAAAACTTAAATTTCAAAATTATTTGAAAAATGTAAATTTCAAAATTATTTAAAAAACTTAAATTGTTTTAAAAACTTAAATTTCAAAATTGTTTTAAAAACTTAAATTTCAAAATTATTTTAACAACTTAAATTTCAAAATTATTTGAAAAACTTAAATTTCAAAAACTTAAATTGTTTTAAAAACTTAAATTTCAAAATTATTTGAAAAACTTAAATTTCAAAATTATTTGAAAATTTGCAAAATTTTTTGAAAAACTTAAATTTCAAAATTATTTGAAAAACTTAAATTTCAAAATTATTTGAAAAACTTAAATTTCAAAATTATTTGAAAAACTTAAATTTCAAAATTATTTGAAAAACTTAAATTTCAAAATTATTTGAAAAACCTTAAATTTCAAAATTATTTTAAAAACTTAAATTTCAAAATTATTTTAAAAAACTTAAATTGTTTTAAAAACTTAAATTTCAAAATTGTTTTAAAAACTTAAATTTCAAAATTATTTTAAAAACTTAAATTATTTGAAAAACTTAAATTTCAAAATTGTTTTAAAAACTTAAATTTCAAAATTATTTTAAAATCTTAAATTATTTGAAAAACTTAAATTTCAAAATTGTTTTAAAACCTTAAATTTCAAAATTATTTGAAAAACTTAAATTTCAAAATTGTTTTAAAAACTTAAATTTCAAAATTATTTTAAAAACTTAAATTATTTGAAATACTTAAATTTCGAAATTGTTTTAAAAACTTAAATTGTTTTAAAAACTTAAATTTTAAAATTGTTTTAAAAACTTAAATTTCAAAATTATTTTAAAACTTAAATTGTTTTAAAAACTTAAATTTGAAAATTATTTTAAAAACTTAAATTTTAAAACTTTAAAATTATCTTTATCCTGATCAAAATTGCTGAATTACTTAGAAAATCTAAGGAGTCTACTTCAATTAAGCTATCTTTAAATCCATTAAGAACCAATTCAAACTACTTCATGTGTAGGAATTGGAACAATGGATGTTGGATAGTGGATGCTCTAGACATATGACTGGAGATAAGTTGAAGTTTACTAAACTCAAGTACAAGAAGTTAGGATCAGTTGCATTCGGCAACGACGGTAAACTTAAAGTAATCGGAAAAGGTAATATTGAACTTAGTTCCGATTTCATTATTCGAAATTTCTTATTGGTTGAAAATTTTAACTTTAATTTACTAAGTATAAGTCAATTATGTGATAGCGGATATCTAGTCAATTTTGACAAATCTGGATGTCTAGTTAAAAACATCGAAAACCCTGAAATTAGGCTTAAGGGACTTAGGAAGAATAACATCTACACAATAGACTTGTCATTATCCTCAATAAAGTGTTTATTGACACAACAAGAGAAAACTCAACTGTGGCACAGAAGGCTGGGTCACACTCACACCAGACTCATTTCAAAAATGAGTCACAATGGTCTAGTTAGAGGTTTGCCCAAATTAAAATTCATTGAACACTCAATCTGTGATGCATGTCAAAAAGGAAAACAAACCAAGTCAATCCACAAATCAACCAACCTAGAAAGAACCAACACCATACTCGAGCTCCTTCATATTGATTTATTTGACTCACATGGAGCCAAGTCACTAAGCAAGAATCAATATTGCTTAGTAATAATTGATGACTACTCTAGGTACACATGGGTAAAATTCCTAAAAACAAAAGACGAAACCTATTGTAAAATACAACACCCAAATAATAATTAAATAATAAGGTTATTGGAAAAATAATCTTATTAGATTTTTCAGGAATTTTTAGGAATTTTCTGGGATTTAATCGGAGCTCGTATGACGTATTTTAAGGGGATCAATTAATAGGTATGGGAGAAAGTCTGTTTGAAATACCTAAAAGTGGGAGTTGATTGAGGAAACCAACTTAGGGTTTAATTGATTTAACCTAAGTTTAAAACCTCACATATTTCCACCCGTGCCCTAATCTCACGCCAACCACCTCACTTCCCGTTCCTCCCTCTACCAATCCGGCGCTGAGTTTTCCCTTTCCACTCGATTTCTTTCCATTGCCGACGCAAATCCACCGCCGCCCTTCTCCTCATTGCGGCAGCTCGACGCCAGCGTCCGACGCCAGTTTTCCCTTTCTCCTCTCCGTGCTACCGCCGACAACACCTGCTCGAATCGCCGCACCTGATGCCAATTCCCGAGTGCCGCCTCTGGAGCACGCCACCTTGATCTCCATTTCACCCCTTCGCGTGCCGAGAGCCACTCAAACCGCCGATGCCGAGAGCTACTCGTGCTCCACCCGAGTGCCGCCAAGATCCATTTCTCCACCTCCTTTTCCCCTCGTATCCATAGTCGCCACTTGATCCTCTACCCGAGCCCTAGGGTCAAGTTGATTTCGTCGGGCTTTTCTTCGCCGTTTGAGGTGGGTTCTGTCATCAAGGTAGGTGAGGTATGGTGAGCCCTCTGTTTCCATTTTTCTTCTGATCGTTGGCCATGACACTCATTCGATTTGTATATGGATTGTAGAACCGATTTGTAGCTCTTATCTCCGATTCCAATAGCAGCATCACGGTCACATACTCATCGGTTGCTTACCTTTGTTTTGACTGTGAGTTTGATTCTACTTCTACTGCTCAATTGGTTTGCTGATTAAGAAGGAGCAGTTCCATCATATCACTGATGAGGTATATATGCAAAAAATCATTGCTCCTTTGTTGGTTTAGTTTCGTTTCAAGGTTGCCCTCCTTGATTCTTATGTAGACTGTTCTGTTTAAGGGTGTTTGGATTATGAACTCAATTGGGCATCTAAAATGTGAAGATTGTAGATCTGTATTGGGGATTTTGATTCAAAGTAAGCTATGTGTGGAGTTTTGGTTGTATTTCTATAGGGATTCGATGGAGATGCATTTGTATCAGATTTAGATTAGAGGTAAGGTGGTTGAATCCAAGCTTAAATCTGATTACAAGGTTGGTTTCGGGTTTAATAATAGATTGGTGTTGTCTAGTGATTGATTTATGATGTGTTGTAGATGATAGCATGGATTAAAAGGATTGTGGATTGAATTAAACCTAATTGAATTAATGAATTAGGATTATTATTCAACTAGGGGTTTCCTCTAATTAGGTGGGGGAGTTATTTAGTTATTTATTTGTGATGTAAATAGCTAAAAACGCTGTGTGATCGCAGGACTTGGGTTCGAGGCGAACGTCTCAACGTGGGGGTTGTATTTGGCACGGTCTACGTATAAAGGCGGGTACTTCTTGCTTTATCTCTTTAGTATTTTGACCCTAGTGCATGAGCTTTATGTTCAGATAGTTGCTGTATCTATCTTGACTCCACTCTTATTCTTCCTGCGTTTGATACTTCCACTCGATCTTTGAGCTACTCGTTTCTGTATCTATACAGTCTCTCGTTGCTATCGATGATATTTAGCAGATACTATATTTCTAGGTATTGGATACCAGATACCAGACATTAGATAGTAGGTATTGGATATATGGACACCTGATACCATGTTTACCTACTTTGATTACTGTTTATTTATGCTTAGTATTGAGCATGCGGATTCATGTAGCATACCTGATTTCCTGTTATATATATATGATGACTGTTGCATTATTCGCATCATGTCATTGCATGCATAGCCGACGACTTTGGCTCCCTTGTGGTTGAGACGGTCGTTGGCCTGGGCCGCACGCTCGGCCACTCATGGGTGGTGGTAGCTGGAGCGTGCCGCTTGTCCTGTCGTGCCACACTCGGTCACTCATGGGTAGTGGCGGCTGGAGTTGCGGCAGCAGGGACCCCATCGCAGACGTAGCTATTCAGCTACTATGCACCTGTCCATCCGGTCACTCGAGAGTAGTGGCGGCCTTTGGGTGGTACAGTTTGTCATCGATCCGGCCTCTCGACCATACAGGGGTCGTGGTGCAGAGAGGTGGGCGGGGTGACCATCCGTACATACGCTGTTGTTTATATCTGCTGGTTGTTTACTTATGCCGTTGTTGCTTATCTATGCTGCTGTTACTAGCTTATGCTGTTGTTGTTTATTTATGCTGTTATGCTTACATAGGTTGAGATTTATACCTGTGATATGTGTTTAGACACTGGCTTACTTACTGTTGACATGTATATACCTCACACGATACCATGTAGTTATGAGCAGTACTGTAGCAGGACTTTGCTACACTTTACCTTTTACTACTAGCCTAGGATATGGTTTCAGGTATGGACACTTATTATGATATCACTGTAGTATCTGCTATTTCCATACGAGACTGTATACCTTTGCATCTCTAGTTCTTTACTTACACTCATGCACTATCTGTCTCTTACCCGCTGAGTCTTTATACTCACCACCCCGTATATTGGTAATTTCACCAGGTAGCAGGTAAAGGATTTATGGAGTCGCCTGGAGATCCTGTCCGCCAGTTCCACGTCACATTCGAGGACGACCTTACGTTTTCGGTATTGCTTACGTTATTTGTATTTTGGGTTTTGTACTTGTTTATGTATTTGTATTCTCTTGTATTTGGTTTGATATTATTGTGTCAAGCCGAGCCGGCTCGCAGTCAGTTGATTTGTGTTTTGTGATCGTTGTTTGTGATTTCCGCTGTGTTGATTTTAGTATAGCCGTGTGGGCTGATTCATATATTTATATAACTGCGTGGTTGTGTTTATTTCTGTTCCAGCCGAGTGGGCTGATTATATAACTGCGTGGTTGTGTAGATATATTCCAGCCGTATGTGGCTGATGTATATTGTATGTATGTATGCCTCAGATTGTCACCCGTACAGGGGAGATGCTGCCGAAATTTTTCGGTACGGTCTCCTCGGGTCGACCTAGGGTTTCCGGTTGGAAACCCGAAGTCAGACTCGGACAGTCCGGAGACTGTCTATACTTCATTTATCATGTTTATTGTGCTAACTTTGTGTTGCAGGATAGTGTTTGGGACTAACGTATCTTGCAGGTGCAAAGGAGCAACCGAAAGCCTCGGATGAACAGTGTCCGAGGCGCCTCCATGGAGCTTGGAGGTGCCTCGGGTGCAAAAGCTGAGCTGGCTGCGAAAGCAGGCAGAAGGCGCCTTGGAAGGCACCTTGAGAGGGCTATAAGGCGCCTTGAGAGGATGAAGTTCGACCAGATCAGATGTTATCCACGCGGAAGACCAGGCAGCATGGAGGCGCCTTGAACACCCTTTATAAGGGGGTTTCGACCCTCACTTCAAAGAATCAAGTTGTGAGATTTCCTTCTTCAACGTGCTGCTAACAAAGTCATTCCGAAGTACTACTGCAACATTCCGACGACCCGGAGCTTCGTTTTTCTCTTCTTTAAGTTGTCGGTACAAAGTTATTCTAATTGCTGTTACATTTGTAATTTGTAATTCTTATCGAGCTTATAGTTGTTGCCCACCGGAAGCGATCAAGGATCGCGGGCCTTCGAGTAGGAGTCGCCTTAGGCTCCGAACGAAGTAAATCCCTTTGTGTCTTTGTCTTTATTTTATTCCGCTGCATTTTAATTACTCCGATAATTTTCCGATAATCGAACGAAATAGCCACAAGTGCTATTCACCCCCCCTCCCTCTAGCGCGGTCTCGATCCAACAGTAAAATATATTAAAACTGTTATTAAAAAAAAACAAAACATGTCAAATATTATCTACCACAACAGTTTATATCTGTTGTAAAACGTATCTACCACAACGGTTTATTTCTGTTGTTGAAATTATCTACCACAACGATTTTAAAACGTTGTCGTATCCTTCGTAGCCAAATTTTGGGCATATAAACAACAATGGATAAAAATCGTTGTCAAATGAGTACAAAGACAACGGATTCAAAACCGTTGTCGTAGGGTAATACATTCTACAACACCCTCAGTTACAACGGTTTTTTTTACCCTACGATAACAGATAATATCCGTTGTCGTTTGCAGTTTTTGTTGTAGTGCGCTGAAGAGTCGGTCGGGAGTTATCTTAGTAAAAGTACCAAGACTATCTATAAAGTCTGAGCTGGGAAATTTGATCAGTCTGGAGTAGGCCAGGAACTAGTCCAGGCTTTGTCTTACGTCTCAGATCTGGGGACCTGCTCTACTTGTGACCGACCAGGAATTATGCGGCTGATAACGTGAGGCAGTCTAACTCTCGCCTTCTCTTGATTGTTGACTCTCACATCCTCTTGATTGCAATGTCCCCTTAACTTTTGATTATCACGTCCCCTTGAATTTTGATCTCCTAGTCTTATCGGACTCTTCAACCCAATGAAATGCTGATTAGATTTAGGGTTAAATTATTTCAATCATTTCCTTATATTAAATAATGGTACCGTGGCGTTTAAATACTAAAGTTAGGTTTTCGTGTCGTTGGGATCACAGGCACTTTGGATACCAACTCTTCTTGAGAGAAATGGTTTTCCCCTAGAAGGACTTAATAAACTCGAAAATTTTAGACAATAATATGGGATAACTTAAGAAACATATCTAATTTCCGTAAGCTCATTCATTTTTTATTTTTCACACGTCGATCATCACGGAATAAATTTGAATAAACACCTCCAATTTTGTCTTTTTAAAATGTTTGCTGGAGTTTTAAAATCACCAAAATACCTTTAGGGTTCTCTCTCTAACTATTAACAAAGCTAACATCATACAAACCATGGCATTATTTTATTAGTGTTGTGTCTGCATTTTAAAATAAAAAATAAAAATTCCTCATTATTTTTTGTTCATATCTAGTTTTATCTCCTAGAAGAAATAACGGCATATTTTATTACTTTTATCTCCAAGATGACATTTAGTACATTGGCCAATTTCTATTTAGCTAAAATGACATAAGAAGTCAAAGCCATCATCGATTGACCGAGTCGATTCGCATCTGGTTGGTATGGTATGTTATTTTCTTATCATCCTCATTTTTTTTAAATACATTTATTATCCTCTTTTTTTTAAGACGTCATGTTATTATTTTTATATAAAAAAATCACTAATTGCCATTTGAAAATAAGATATTAAAATTTTAATAGTAAATTAAAATATACGTACATGAGTATATATAATAAATTAATATTGTCATGCTGATGTTTCAATATGCATCATGAGTACGCTTATATATACGCTGCGCTCGTTATTCTCCTTCCACCAAATTAAATTGTTGTTAAGATTTAAGATTTTTTTTACTGCAAACAAGAGCGGAAATGGCTACTCGTCAAGCAATGTCTATTTGCGATCCGTCGCGGCGGTCAGGGAATTATCAGCCAAGCATATGGACGGACGAGCGTGTGCAATCCCTCACGGGCAACTCCACGGTAAGTATGCATGTGAGCGTAGTCGTCGTCGGTCGATAGTCGAAATTTGTTATGTGTAACCTTTTGTTTTGTTTTCTGCAGGTAAAACGAGAAGAGAATCGTGAGAGAATAAACGTACTAAAGGAGCAGACCAGGAATCTGATACGTGAGAAGCAACAAGTAGCAGAGCAGCTTCAACTGATCGACCACCTGCAGCAGCTCGGCGTGGCTTACCACTTCAAAGACGAGATTGTAGAAGTTTTAAGTCGTCTTCATGCTTCTTTAGACCATGTGAGCTCGCAGCTGAAGGATGATCTGCATGCCACGGCGCTGCTCTTCAGGTTCCTCAGAGCAAATGGCTTCTCTGTTTCACAAGGTAATTAATTAATCAATGATCGATCACTAATTAATATAATCAATCGCTTCACAATTGTGATCATGTCGGTTGCTGTCTGCAAAATTACTTAGATTTGTTCGAGACATTTAGAGACGAGATTGGAAACTTCGAAGTTCGCTGTGAGAACCAGATCAGAGGGCTTCTGAGTCTGTACGAAGCTTCCTACATCGAGAAGGAAGGAGAGACTGTGCTAAAGGAAGCCATGGATTTCGCGACTGAGCAGCTGAAAGAATTCATGGAGGAAGGATCTGTTCCTGAGTCTGGCGATCTCAGAGATCAGGTAGCCCATGCGCTGCAGCTTCCACTGAATTGACGGCTGGAGAGAGTGCAGCACAGGGGGTTCATTGAAGCATTCCGTGGAGACGACACCATCAACCCTCTTCTCCTGGAGTTTGCTAAGCTCGACTTCAATATGGTTCAGGACGCGTACAAGAGTGAACTTAGAGAGCTCTCCGGTAAATTAATCTGCATCTAATTAATCAAACTTTCGATGTTTTTATAATAACAATTTCAAAGTTTAATTACTTTTACATGCAGATGGTGGTCCGGGCTCGGGCTTTCAGAGAAGCCGCCATTTTCTAGGAACAGATTAACCGAGGGCTATCTGTGGACAGTTGGTTTCACTTATGAACCAGATAACCGGAGATGCAGATTGATGGACACAAAGGCAATCTGTTTTATTACAGTGATTGATGATATTTACGATGTTTATGGAACCTTGGATGAACTCCAGCTCTTTACTGATGTCGTCGACAGGTGACACCAGCACATTCACCATCATCGTCAAGTCATGTATATATATTTCATCACGACTATCCATCTAAGATCGAGTGAGTTTTGTTGCAGATGGGACTTAACTGCCATGGACAAGCTTCCAGAGTACATGAAACTATGTTTCTTTGCACTCTTCAACATGGTGCACGAAGAAGGTTACTGGGTGATGAAGGAGAAAGGCTTGGACATTGTGCCTGGCTTAAAGAAAGAAGTAAATTAAATTATAAATACTATTTCAATTTTGTTCGTTTTGCTTCTTTGTTATTAATCAATTGTTGGTATATTAAATTTTCAGTGGGGAAATCTATGCAAAGCATACTTTGAGGAAGCAAAATGGTTCCACCATGTACAAACTCCCAAGCTCCAAGAGTACTTGGAGAATGGTTGGGTATCAATCTCTAATCCGATCATGCTATTCAATGCTTACTGCATGGGCAAAGACTTAACTGGAGAGGCCTTGAAAAATTTTCCTAGTTACTATCATATCACACGCTCCTGCAGCACACTTGCTCGTCTTTACGACGATATGGGCACTTCCACGGTAATATAGATATATATATTTATTTATTAAAATTTTTTAAAACATAGGGTTTAGTCTTTAGATTTAAAGTTTGGATTTTAGGTTATACTATTAAAGCTAAAGAAATTTTTAAAAAAAATCAAAAAAAAAAAATTATAGCACCATAAGATAAGATAAGATAAGATAAGTAGGATATCGAAACTCATATCGAAATAATTACACTCATTGGAATATAATCTAACAATATTTACTTACCACAGGATGAGATAGAAAGAGGCGACGTGGCAAAATGTATTCAATGTTACATGCATGAGAAAGGTGTTTCAGAGGAAGTGGCACGTAGGGAGATAAGAGAATTGATACGAAAATATTGGAGAGAATTGAATGGATCTCTTGGTTGGGATTCTCCATTGGAGGAGTACTTCAAAAATATAGCAATCAACATCTCTCGAACGGCACACTTCTTTTATAATGATGGGGATGGATATGGCAAGTCGGATGGAGAAACTAAGTCTCAAATTATTTTGATGTTATTCGAACCTATCCAAATCTAGAAGGAATGCACACATGTTCTTGTACTCTTGTTGTTGTAGACGGGAGGATGGATACCGTCGTAATAAAATTTGTAATAACATATCTATATATAATGTTTTATCCAATTAAATAAATGGAAAGTTTTCTATTTTAATTTTTGAGAGAAAAATTGTAACTTTTTTTAAAAAGTTAAACGTTAAATTACAATATTTCCATCCAAGCAGAAAATTTCCTACGTACTCTCCCAGACAAGCGAAGAGGGGTAAGAAGGAGCAAAACGAGCAAAATTATGCATCACAAAATTTATGGATCGTCTAAAAAACTTGAGGAAGAAAACTCTAGTTTGAAAAATTAGTTAAAAGACTTAAAAAATATGTTAGAACGGTTTTCTCTGGGATCCAAGAATTTGGACCTAATTCTTGGAACACAAAGAGCCGTCTACAACAGAACTGGACTGGGATATAGAAGTAAAAAGAAATATAGATCTTATTTATCCTTAATAAACAAACAAGGTAGTAAATTAGTCCAAGCATGGGTCCCCAAGTCTAAATTAATCAATCAAGTTGGACTTGGCCAATACTGGGTTCCGAAGGATCAAATACACTACCTCGATGGACCAGATCGAGGCTATGATCCAGGGAAAGCTAAAAGGAAATCGATATTAAAAATTTGAAATTAAATTTTAAATTCAAAATCAAAATTAAAAAATTCGAAATTAAATTCAAAATTAAAAATTAAAAATTTTAAATTCAAAATCAAAATTAAAAACTTTGAAATTAAATTCAAAATTCAAAATCGATGTTAAAAATTCAAAATTAAATTTTAAATTCAAAATCAAAATTAAAAAAAAATTAATTAAACTCCAAATCCAAAATTCAAAAATAGATGGTGGATCCAAACTAGCTGGCACCTCCAACTGAACTACCCGACAGGGTAACTAAACCTAATTTACCCGAAATGGGTAAAACAAGAATAGATTACCCGGCAGGGTAATTAAGGCTAGTTTAAAAAGGGCTAGTTTTAACTTGAACCACAGTACTGGTGAAGTTTTTGGATGATAGTACGTTAGGGAAGCTTGGGCATCGCATGTCTAGGAAGATATGGCTTCGACCTGGTGCATTTGGCCAAGTAGAACTGACCGAAACTACCCTTAAATGGATCCTAACTAGTTAGACTAAGGTTTAGTATTAAGTTCAATGAGTAGGACTATTTGGAAAACCTCGAAGGCATGGTTACTTTAATGAGCTCCGGTGACTAGCCCAGAAGTTTATCCAAAGAATGCTTACTTGTTGAACCCAAAGCTAAAACTGAATCTAACACAAAGTTAAACCAGACCCTTAAATTCAACAATAATTCATCTCACAACAATTATAGGATTCCCTGATTGACAATCCAGATCAGGTGAGATGACTAAAAAATTAAAATTAAATTAATTACCTCTATTTCAAAAATTATTTTTAAAACTTAAATTTCAAAATTATTTTAAAAAACTTAAATTTCAAAATTGTTTTAAAACTTAAATTTCAAAATTATTTTAAAAACTTAAATTTCAAAATTATTTAAACTTAAATTTCAAAATTGTTTTAAAACTTAAATTTCAAAATTATTTTAAAAACTTAAATTTCAAAATTATTTTAAAACTTAAATTTCAAAATTATTTTAAAAACTTAAATTTAAAAATTATTTTAAAACTTAAATTTCAAAATAGTTTTAAAACTTAAATTTCAAAATTATTTTAAAAAAAAAACTAAAATTTCAAAATTATTTTAAAAACTTAAATTTCAAAATTATTTTAAAAACTAAAATTTCAAAATTATTTTAAAAAAAACTTAAATTTCAAAATTATTTTAAAAACTTAAATTTTAAAATTATTTTAAAAAACTTAAATTTCAAAATTATTTTAAAACTTAAATTTCAAAATTATTTTTAAAACTTAAATTTCAAAATTATTTTAAACTTAAATTTCAAAATTATTTTAAAACTGAAATTTCAAATTTGTTTTAAAACTTAAATTTCAAAATTATTATAAAAAATCTTAAATTTAAAAATTATTTTAAAAACTTAAATTTCAAAATTATTTTAAAAAACTTTAATTTCAAAATTATTTTAAAACTTAAATTTCAAAATTATTTTAAAAACTTAAATTTCAAAATTATTTTAAACTTAAATTTCAAAATTGTTTTAAAACTTAAATTTCAAAATTGTTTTAAAACTTAAATTTCAAAATTATTTTAAAAACTTAAATTTCAAAATTATTTTAAAACTTAAATTTCAAAATTATTTTAAAAAACTTAAATTTCAAAATTATTTTAAAACTTAAATTTCAAAATTATTTTAAAACTTAAATTTCAAAATTATTTTTAAAAAACTAAAATTTTAAAATTATTTTAAAAACTTAAATTTCAAAATTATTTTAAAAAACTTAAATTTCAAAATTATTTTAAAAACTTAAATTTCAAAATGATTTTAAACTTAAATTTCAAAATTATTTTAAAAAAACTTAAATTTCAAAATTATTTTAAAAACATAAATTTCAAAATTATTTTAAAAAACTTAAATTTCAAAATTATTTTAAAACTTAAATTTCAAAATTATTTTAAAACTTAAATTTCAAAATTATTTTAAAAACCTAAATTTCAAAATTATTTTAAACTTAAATTTCAAAATTGTTTTAAAACTTAAATTTCAAAATTGTTTTAAAACTTAAATTTCAAAATTATTTTAAAAACTTAAATTTCAAAATTATTTTAAAACTTAAATTTCAAAATTATTTTAAAAAATTTAAATTTCAAAATTATTTTAAAAAACTTAAATTTCAAAATTATTTTAAAACTTAAATTTCAAAATTATTTTAAAACCTAAATTTCAAAATGATTTTAAAAAAACTTAAATTTCAAAATTATTTTAAAAACTTAAATTTCAAAATTATTTTAAAAAACTTAAATTTCAAAATTATTTTAAAACTTAAATTTCAAAATTATTTTAAAAAACTTAAATTTCAAAATTATTTTAAAAACTTAAATTTCAAAATTATTTTAAAACTTAAATTTCAAAATTATTTAAAAAAAAATCTTAAATTTCAAAATTATTTTAAAAACTTAAAATTACTTTAAAAAAAAAACTTAAATTTCAAAATTATTTTAAAAACTGAAATTTCAAAATTATTTTAAAAACTTAAAATTATTTTAAAAATTTAAATTTCAAAATTATTTTAAAAACTTAAAATTATTTAAAAAAAAAACTTAAATTTCAAATTTTTTTTAAAAACTTAAATTTCAAAATTATTTTAAAAAAAAACCTTATATTTCAAAATTATTTTAAAAAACTTAAATTTCAAAATTATTCTTAAACTTAATAAACTTAAGTGTTTGCTAAATTATCTTGAATAATAGAATAGAAAATCTAAGGAGTCTGTTTCAATCACGCTATCTTTAAATCCATTAAAAAGAAACTAATTCAACTACTTCATGTGTAGGAATTGGATCAATGGATGTTGCATAGTGGATGCTCCAGACATATGACTGGAGATAAGTTGAAGTTTACCAAACTCAAGTACAAGAGTCTAGGATCAGTTGCATTCGGCAACAACGGTAAACTTAAAGTAATCGGAAAAGGTAATATTGAACTTAGTTCCGATTTCATTATTCGAAATGTTTTATTGGTTGAAAATTTTAACTTTAATTTACTAAGTATAAGTCAATTGTGTGACAGCGGATACCTAGTTAATTTTGATAAATCTGGATGTCTAGTTAAAAATATTGAAAATCCAGAAATTAAACTTAAGGGACTTAGGAAAAATAACATCTACACAATTGATTTATCAATATCCTCAATAAAGTGTCTCCTGACACAACAAGAGGAAACCCAACTGTGGCACAGAAGGCTGGGTCACACTCACACAAGACTCATTTCAAAAATGAGTCAAAATGGTCTAGTTAGAGGTTTGCCCAAATTAAAATTTATTGAAAATTCAATCTGTGATGCATGTCAAAAAGGAAAACAAACCAAGTCAACCCACAAGTCAACTAACCTAGAAAGATCCAACACCATACTTGAGCTCCTTCACCTTGATCTATTTGATTCACATGGAGCCAAATCACTAAACAAGAACCAATATTGCTTAGTAATAATTGATGACTACTCTAGGTACACTTGGGTAAAATTTCTAAAAACAAAAGATGAAACCTAGAAAGTCCAAATCAAACCTAGCTGACATCTTTACAAAATCCTTACCTGAACTTGAGTTCAGTGCACTTAGAAGGCAAATAGGAATGTGTTGGGTAGAGTAGGGGTCTCATTTTGTTGTCTTGTTTTTTTCATTAAAATTCTAGGAAATATCATTTTCAAAATTTCAAAATTCTGGATATACTTATCATTTTTTCAAATTCTAGGAAAAATAATTTTCAAAACTCCCAATTTCCTAGATTGTTCAAAAAAAATTTGAAATAGCCTAGGCTTTCCCCCTAGAAATCATGTTCCCCTAGAATTGAGCCAGAGCATCTCACAAGCACCTAGGTATACCTTTATTGTAATTGAAAAACATAGAACGGCGTGAGATGCATAGGGTATAGCCTGGACTCAAGTATGCTTATATCTGTAACGACCACCCTTCTTACTACTACTACTACTCTCTAAGAGTGACCGTTACTTATCTACTACTCTACTTAACCGGTTTATTAAAAATCTCTAGGAAAACCCTACCGAAAAATTTCGGCAAAATCTCCCCTGTTCCGGTGACCATTTCCCATAATACAAGCATAATATACTCAGTCACAGGCGGCTGGAACATATATCTTCACAACCACGCAGTATAATATCACAAATAAAAGAAAGAAACTACCCTATCAATAGCAAACATCAATATCACTCCATCAATATAACCCAACTACAAATGCGGAATAAACTTAAATACAATATTGACTCACAATAGCATTAAAAGAAAACTAAAGAACTCTAAACAGAAATGTCTTAATAATTCCTTAGCAAACTCTTGATCTCCCCATAGTCCAGCCATCACACACCTTCATCACCACCACCTTGTCGCCTTCCTTGCTAAATCTTTTCCTTTCCTTTATCTGCAGTAGGAGGAAGTGCAGTCTATAAGCATAAAGCTTAGTGAGCGCTATCTACTCACAAAAACTCGATATGCATGTATATAAATAAAAACATGCTAAAACTGAATGCTAACATATAAAACTACTCATGCTCATATATAGCAAAGGAATCATGCTAACTGAAATACTAAACATGTGTAGCTCATCATGCTCATAAACCAATAAAAGAAGCATACTAAACATGTAAAGCTACTAAACATGTAAAACTACTAAACATGTAAAACTAACATGTAAAACTAAACATGCTCATAAGAATAAAACTATAACAGCATGCTGAAAGCAAATAAAACTAAACATGCTGAATAATCCAATAGCAAGAAACAAATAAAACTACTACTGAATGCTTCAAACATCAAGAACTAAACTTCCTAATTCTAAACATATTTGAAGCTTGTTTCATTTGTTTCAAAACTTATACTTTAATACTTCAAAATAATAATAAACTTCTTTTGGGCCCGGCATTGTACCAATTTGCGCGCATCCTTAGTAAGAGTCGAGGTAGCTAATCCCGAAACTACTAAGGTACTTCTAGGCGACCTTGTGCCTAGGGGCGATCTAGGAGCCCACCCAATGGACCTTGTGTCCTGGACCTCGTGTCCGGTACATGCCATTAAAAAGTAAAATACTTTCTTTTTAACTATAACTTCTTTATACTTGCCCTTACTTGGCATTTAAGCAAACACCTTGTGTGCGCTTTTGATATTCAATCTTCTGGAATTGAAATCAAGTCTAGACCTTGGTCTTTCTTGCTTATAGCTTATTTATAAAATCTGCACTTAAGCTCAATAAAATGTTTATTCAATTCTACAACTACAGTGCATGAATAAAGTCTAATAGTAAAACAAGGAAGACTACTTATATTCGTAAACAGTAAAGCAAAGAACTAATCATGCTCGTATACAGCAAAAATAAAGAGAACTGCTCATGCTCAAATCCATAAGAAAGGTATAAAAATGGGATCTAACACTGCACATGCTCAGCTAAAGAAAAATAAAAACCAAACATGCTCAGCTAAGGTAAATGAAAACCAAACATGCTCAGCTAAGGTAAATGAAACAGAACATGCCTAACACTTAACTTATTTTCATAAGGGAATCTATTTAATTCTGAAGATCCTATCGCAGTGTAAATTCTGAATCTTAAACTTGTAACTTGACTGTGACAAACATAGTGGAATGGTTACTTTCGCTAGGACCAAGGCAAAAAGGCAAAGGAGAGGGTTCTGTGGTTACAAGAAGAAAACTCATGACCTCCCTGTCTTACACCAATGTCATTTGAGTAAAACAAGTAAGTTTGCTGCCAATGTCATATGTGATGAAAGGGTACTAAAGCTGTGAGCACTTTAGATAGTTGTCCAGTGAAAGACTATAACTTATAAGAGGTATACCCGATCCACTTGAGCTAGATAACAAAATTCAAAGTCTGAGAAAATAGTGCCAACAAGCAGGCAAAGGCACACGTTTAATATAACAGTAAAAGATGAAACATAATGGTAGATCTAATACCCAAACAACTTCATGAGAATTCTTAAGTTTCATGGAAGCAAGTATCAAAAGAACAAACCGAAACCTACAGACTGTAACTTTCCTTTGCGGAATCATAGATCTATACAATTTTACAGACCACCTCCTATCCATTCAGGTTACTTACCGAATGAGAGAACTTTGATTAACCTCATTCTTTATTCCTAACAGCCAACTTCTAACAGCATGTTTTGGAAATCAAGAAAAAAAAATCTAAATCCTTGGACAATTCCAAAATTTCCTCACGGCAGTAATGACATCCTCAGCATCACATCAAAATTTCCAATACAAGCCTGCAGGAAACAAACCGCATGCTTTACCTATACCAAACATCCTCAATGAATCTTCATCTCGCATCAGTAAATCCCAACCGAGTACAATCTTATTCACAAACAAGCAACAACTTCACAGCATGCTTCAAAAAAAAAATCAAGAGAAATAAGGAAACACCAAATCCCAATTCGGGAAACTCACGGCAGCACAAAACCAAAATATTTCAAAAACCAATCGAAGGGAACTACTCCTACTGCAAGTGAGAAGCAACTCACCGTGATTTGCTTGGACTTACAACTAATCGGGACGAACTCTAGGGCTTCGGAAAGATGAAGTTCTCGGCTTCCTCTTGTGCTCACGCGTGCTCCTCTCTGTCGGGATGACCACCACTGATGAGGTTGGCCGGAAGACAGCTTCGCCGGCGCCGGAGGGAACCCTAGGAGACGCCGCGGTTTCGCCCATGGATTTGTCGCCGTCACGCAGCCGAGAAGAGAAGGGATTTTTTTTGAGAAAATGTTGATTTTCCGAAAAGAAACCTAAATTCCTTTTCTTATACTAGGGTTTAATCGAAACTATACCCTAAGTCTATTGATTCTCATATCTGATTAACAAAACGAGCGTAGCTCGATTGGTCGGGCCGGTTTTGCTTGGGTCCGAAATTGTGGGTTCGAACCCCAGCTTCTACAAACTTATTTTTCTTTTATTTTATTTTATTTTTTAAAACTTCTTTCTTTTTGTAACCCTACTAAACGACCTCCAAAAATTACGTAAAAATACTCTAAAAATTCCTAAAAATATCTAGAATATTTTAAAAGTATTTTCAAATATTTTTATGGACTTTTATAACTTGAAATAGGGAAAATTGGGTCGTTACAATATCTGTGCATCATTATGAGTCTGGGCATTAAAAACGCAATATACATTAATCAAGTTAAGTCCTCCAGCTCTAGTCAAATCTAGCTGGACCAAAGTAACTTAACTTGACTAACCAAGTGAAAGTTATTGTCCTGTAGACAATCAGCAAGTAACTTAATGTTAGACAGTTGGCAGAGGCTACTCAATTTTCTAGTTAAAATTATTTTGTTCTTTAGGGCTCTGATACCTAGTAAATCAATCTAATGAACATGACTCATGCTTGGACTTAGGGACCAACTGAACTTGAATGAATAACCTTGTCCTAACACTTGACATTAACTTTCAAACCCTGTTGAACTTAGCTAACCTATTAATCTGAGTAATTTCCTGTAAATTTTTCAAAGACGAACAAACATTTTTTCTCTTAAGTAAGAAAGATATAATCACTAACTTTTTAAATCTATCAAAGAGATGCATTCCCCAACAATTTTATTAAAGTGTCTATTATTGCCCATTTTTTGATATATGGCAAAGGGGGAGAGTAGCACACTGTAAAATTCAAATTAATAGTTAAAGGGGAGCAAAAGTTAAGGCGGAGCATATAGGTTACTTTATCAAACTTGGTCATTTTGTAAGAAGCAAATTGTAAATATTCAAATTAATAGCTAAGGGGGAGCAAAAGTTAAGGGGGAGCATATAGGTCACTTTAGCGAATTTGCTTTGGTCAGTTTTGTTCATCAATACTTAGCAGATTTGCCTGTGTTAAAAATGTTTATCTATTCGTTTGTTTACTTAACTTTGAATTTGAGTTTTCATAATCAAAAAGGGGGAGATTGTTGGTGCGGGAAGCATCCGACGATCGAACTCGTGTTTTGATAATGGCAAAGGGTTCAAAGTTAAGGTGTTTTGTTTTCTAACAAGTCAACTTGAGGATGTCAGGAAAGTCCTAGCTGTGTTAGGCAAAGAGAAAAACCCTAGGGGGTGGTAACTCTAGGTCATAGGGGGTGGTAACCCTATGCGAAAAGTCTTGGTAGGACGATGTCTTCAGGCAAAAGTCCTAGGGGGTGGTAACCCTAGGTGGAAAGTCCTGGTGTCGCGAACCAGGTGAAAGTCTGGACTAGCCGGGAAGCGGATGTCCAGCAGAAAGTCTGGAAGTATCGAGTGCTGAGCAAAAGTCCAGTCGATCTGGAGGATCGCACTGGCAATAGGTAAATCTCCTGAGTGGAGTAGGTGAGGATGCGTTCCCCGTAGAGGGAACAGTAGGCGTCGGGTTGACCTAGGGTTTCCGGTTGGAAACCCGAAGTCAGACTCGGACAGTCCGGAGACTATCTATACTTCATTTATCATATTTATTGTGCTAACTTTGTGTTGCAGGATAGTGTTTGGGACTAAAGTATCTTGCAGGTATAAAGGAGCAACCTAAAGCCTCGGATGAACAGTGTCCGAGGCGCCTCCATGGAGCTTGGAGGCGCCTCGAGTGCACAAGCTGAGCTGGCTGCGAAGCACCATTGGAGGCGCCTTGAAGAAGGCAGAAGGCGCCTTGAGTGAGGTTTAAGGCGCCTTAAGCAGATGAACTTCGACCAGTTCAAGCTTGATCCACGCGGAGGATTCGGCAGCATGGAGGCCCCTTGAACAGCCTTCAAGGCGCCTTGAACACCCTTTATAAGGGGGTTTCGACCAGCACTTCAATACAACGAATACCAAGTGATCTCTCATCATCGTGTTGCTCCAAAAGACGTTCCGAAGTGCTGCTACAAGTGCCCGACGACCCGAAGCTTCAGATTTAGCATTTCTTGTTGTCGGTATAATACTTATAACTTTTTGTACTCATAATTGTAATCTTTTAATGAACTTATAGTTGTTGCCCATGGAAAGCGATCAAGGATCGCGGGCCTTCGAGTAGGAGTCGCCTTAGGCTCCGAACGAAGTAAAATCTCTCGTGTCTCTCTCTGTGTGTTTGTTCTTTATTCCGCTGCTTGTTTTAAACTCCGATAGTCTTCCGATTTGAAAAACGAATTAGCCACGAGCGCTATTCACCCCCCCCTCTAGCGCGGTCTCGATCCAACAATATTTGTTTAGCATTTCGTTTACGCATGCATCAACTTTCACTTGTAGAGTGTCTGATGGCGTGGGGTCATCCCAAGTGGAGGCTCTAGTTGGTTTGAGATAGTGGGCTTCGATTGTAATTTCATTCAAGATTCTTGGTAATCATTCAATAAGCTATCGCACCAACTCAAGTTGTGCCTTACCTATTTCCTATCATTCCCAAATATAGTTTCCATTAGATGTTGATAGATGCCACATGCATAAGTGGCCAGTCTCTCAAAAGTCGCTTTTTCTGTATTAGCCTAGATCCAGAGACAACCATTTAAGGGGTTGATATATTGGAGGGTTGACACAATATTCTAGAGGTTGATTTTCTTTCAACATTCACTTACAAAAGCTTAGAGGAATAGTGCATGAATTGTATTGTCTTTTTGAAAATGTTAGAATGTATACTAAAATCCTAGCTTTTTTATAAACATTTCTTTTGAAATGAGAATCACATTGGTTAAATATCTGCATTTAGTTAAATGCAGTTGCCCATTTAATTAATATTTTAAATAACATAGTGTGTGTTGTCACACAGAAGATCATGTTATCAGTTCCTTATAGATTATAAATAGAAGCTCACAACCAAGATGGATTGGGACAAACCATTGGAATGGTTGTAGTGTAATTTGGTACTAGTTTATTGTAAGATACCGAAAAAAAAATAATAATAAATATTATTGGACGAAAAATCTTATTGGATTTTTCAGGAATTTTTAGAAATTTTTCGGGATTTAAACGGAGTCCGTACGACCCATTTTGAGGGGATGGATTCGGGGTACAGTGAAGGCCTGTTTTGGAATACCCATTTAAGTAGGAGTTAATTGAGGAATTAACTTAGCGTTTAATTAAACTAACTTAAGTTTTAATTAACCTAGGTTTATAATTTCCTTCTCCTATTCTTTCACCCGAACCCCTCTTTTCTACCCGATCCCCTTCCTTCCCCGATCCCTTCTTCCCCGACTCCTCTCCCTCGCGATCCGGTTTCATCGCTGATCGCTGGCTAGCAATGCCGATCGTTGGCCGTCGCGAGTTCACCGCCGATGGAGGGCTTCTCCTCCACCGTTCCTCACCTCCGCCACTCGATCTTCCCCTCCACAAATTTGTCGATCCTTTCTCCCTCATCGTCGTGCCCTAGATTTGCTGATGCGGAGTCTTGCGCGACCTCCATCTTCCACGGTCCATCTCCACTGCCGACGTCGCTTGATGCCGTGCTGCCGGTGGACATCGCCCGATCGCATCAGCGTGGTACGACCATTGATCCTGGTTTCTTCTCCGCTGATCATCGGAGTTTATTGGGTTGTCTTCCTCTCTAGGCCGTCGCCTGCGCAGGAGGATCTTCGACAGGGGAAAACTGAGCCCTAGCATCGAACTTTGCTCGCGATCAACCCACTGTGGGACAAGCCTTCTTCGTCGATCCTATCTTTTGTCGATCCCCTCCCGAGCCTTGCCTCCTCCACAGAGCAGACACACCTCTAGATTTTGTTGCATCGTCGGAACAACAGATTCTAGCCGAGAAGGTATGGATGCATCCTTACCTTTTTTCCTCCTCTCTGTTTTATTCGACTGCCACCACCAGGGGTGATCAATCTAGGTAAGTTCATCTGGAATCTTGAAGATTCATTGATGATGTTCTAATTAGTTTCCTTTGTGATGTTCTTCCTAATGCTGGACTCGTGGGAGGCATAGGAACAGCTCCTTGATGGATTTCCTCTGGGCAGATTACTGGCCTCTGTATTCTTGTGGCTGAGTAAGGTTTTGGTTGAAGATTTGAGGTACTGTTGAGGTGAGTTTAGCACTGCGGATTAGGGTTTCAGCAAATCCTTTGTTGTACGATTGGATTTTTGGATTGATTCTTGGCTGTTCATGTAGCTTCGATCAGTTTGGTGATCCACAGTTTGGCATTCCAGTCTCGGCAGTGAACCCCTTTAATCATGTTGACCGGTGATTATCCGAAGTTTGGGTAAGTTGTGCTATGGATTTATTATATTAAGTTGGATTAAGTTGTATTGGGATTAGATGAATATCATGATTTCATATTTGTTATTAGGATCATTAGATTGATTATTAGATGTGGGGTGTTTAGTTTATGATTAGAAGGATTTAAAGGATAAGAATTATGGTTTAATTGGTTTAGGTTGAATTAACCCTTGACTAATGATAATGGGATGTGGGAGTTAGTGATTGATTGTGGTTTGATGATTTGGTTGATAGGTTGATTGGATGATTATCGAATTGGGAGATATTGATACGATGTTGGATAAAATTGGATTATTGATTTGGAGGAGTTTTGGAGATGTAACATGTATAACCTAATTTAATTAGGTTGTATTATGATTAAGGTTTGTTGGAGGATTAATCCTTAATCATGTTTGATTAGGATTATTCTAATTAGGAGGGGGAAGTTGTTTAGTTATTTACTTCATATGTAACTAGCAAAATACGTTATATGATTGCAGGACTTTGGTTTGAGACGAGTGTCTCGACGTGGGATTTCCGGATCACGATCGACAGATTTAAGGCGGGTATTTCTTCCTTGGCCTCTTTATAGTTTTCTTGTACTTAGTGCATGGTTATTATTGGATGAATTAGGCTGCTTTATCTTATATCATGATCGGTTGCTGTTTTTTTTCCTGCATGATACTTATGCTTGACCCTTATGATGATCTATTTAATTTTGATACAGTCTCTACTCTTGATATCTACTCTGTTGTGATTACACGTGTAGAGTATGTCTTGTAGGGATTGTCGGGTTGTTGGTATTACCATGCTGATTGGGTATATGAGGTTGACTGTACATAGGTGGAGATGTGTTATAGGCGTCATCTTGTTGACCGTGCATTTACATGGGGTGTGTACATACGTATTTGTCATGTACTTTTGGAGGAGTTGTGTTGATTGTATGTTTGGGGTATATACACATGTCTGTTGTGTTTTTATTGGAAGATATATGTTGATTGTACTTATATTTTTGTGTACATGTGTCTGGTGGGATTATTGGAGATTTTTGGTTGATTATACATGTGTAGTGTGTACATATGTTTGGTGGGATACGTGGAGGTATCATGACGATTATACTCTTGTCGGAGGTATTTATGAGGTTTGGGGTTGTTGCATGGATGATGATTATATATATATATATATCATGTTCATCATTCATTGCATTTGATGACCGTTGTCTCCCTTGTGGTGAGAGAGTCATCAGTTGGTTTGGTTTAGCACCGCACACTCGGCCACTCATGGGTAGTGGTAGTTGGAGCAATTGCCGCTAGTCCTGTTGTGCCACCCGGTCAAGAGGTTTAGTGAGATCCGGCGTTGTGAGCAGTTAGGGACCCTGATGCTATGTAGTTAGATAACTACTTAGCATTCCGTCTGCCTCAGCTGCTTTATAGCAGTTTGGAGTATGAGGCTTGTACGGTTGTCACGGACCCAAGCCTCTCGGCCATACTGGGGTTGTGGTGTCTGGAGAGGTGTCGGGGGTGACCATGGAGCATGCATACGCAGTTATTATTCTTGCATTTGATGCGCGGTGCATCTGCATTTGCATACATGCCTAGTAGTTACTAGTTGCATGTGATTGTCGTTGTTGCATTTGTTTGCGATATGATTGTTGCATTTGGTTGCCATGCTGCATACATGTCATTTATTTTACATGTATATGCAGTCGTATCTATATTGCACAGGTGTCACGGGTATATCTGTTGCAGATCCGGTGAGTATACTGATCATTGTACCATGTGTCGATTCCAGATTGGGTATGTATCTGTCATTATGTTAGTTGTGGTTTGTACAGTTTATGTCAGGTTATTATGTCAGGTATGTTCAGATGCATTGATTATGATAGTATGATCATGTTCTTATTCCCTACTGAGACTGTATACTTTTGATCTCCATGTTTTATTTGTAGACCGTGCACTGTCTTTGCTATTACCCGCTGAGTTACCTATACTCACCACCGCATGTATACATTTATGTTTTCAGGTAGCCTGTAGATGGTTGGTGTCGCTCGGAGTATCCTGTCTGCTGGGTCCTACGTCACATCCGAAGATCGTGCTTGTTTCCTTTGTATATTCTTTTCTTATTTTTGGCATTGTATTTGTGTTTAAGCTGTGCCGGCATGCATTGTATCTATTTGTCTTGTGTGGGCTTTCCATTTTCGTTTTTCCGCTGTGTTGGTTTCTGGTACAGCCGTGTGGGCTGTTTTATATATTACTGCGTGGTTGTGATTGTTTCATTCCAGCCGTGTGGGCTGTTATTATAACTGCGTGGTTGTGTATATAAATATTCCAGCCGCATGTGGCTGATGTATTTTGCTTGTAGTGATGCTTCATATTGTCACTGGTACAGGGGAGACTCTGTCGGATTTTTGTCTGGTAGAGACTCCTTTGGGGCGTGACAATTTAGTGGTATCAGAGCAAGGTTTACGATACTTGCTATGTGTTTTGGATTTTTGAGATTTATCTGATACCAATTTAGTGGTATCAGAGCAGGTTCGTTACCTGCTATTCTTGTTTTTGAATTTTGTGTTTCGATTTTCTTGATGTGACTTTCGGGCTTTTGGACCAGGCAGCAGCAGGACATCTCCAGGCTTTAGGAGGTATGTTTGCGTATTATTATCTTGCATTTTGTTAGTACATATGCATGGTTGTTCTGATCGTTATGACATGTGTTAGTGTTCTTTTGTTAATACCTGTCCAGTTGTTTGTAGCATACATTGCATGTGTTGGGTCAATCACTGATCACGGTTGACCTAATGGAGATCAAGGATTATAGTCTCAAGGGATTTGCCATATCATACTACCAGTAGTTTTAGTGTCTATTACTACGAGTTGGTTGAGAGTCAGAGTCACATACCATTCCCTATTATTATCAGTTGGATAGTGGATGATATTTGTATACATATGTTGACCCAGTTTGTATTACTCCGGTTGGTTAGATAAGTTTAGGATTGATTTACCTGGTCGACTTGTGTAGTTTCGATTTGACTTTTCACCCTTGTTGACTTAGGTACTTGTGTACCGATTTACCTGAGTTACTTTCATCAGTGGATGATGGATTTACTTTTGTTGGATCAGATAGTAGTTAATCGATTTATTTTGTTAGTCCGACCAGTAGGGGACTGACTTACTCTATTTTTAGAGATTCCTATCTTTGGGATACTCGTGCTTGGTTAGATATTTTGGGAGACAGTTGAGTACATGACTTGTACAGTCATGGGAAGGACTGAGTTAGCCGTATACCATTGTCGGCTTGGTCAGCCTGTAGAGGATTTTCGTATCCTATTCCATGGGGACTTTGACCATGGACTGTTTGTACCTGATAGGATGACTTAGAAAATACATTCGGATAGGATACCTCCACTGATGTGGGAAAAGTGTAAGGCTACATGCTTAACACTTATGAGATACAGTCGTTACTAGGGGGTATAATTTGGGGAGTACATTGGGATATATGATTTGTACTAGTGTGAGAGAGTTGAAGTTAGCTGCTTAACCTTTACGTGACACAGTACCACGTGAAGGAAGAAGCAGAGAATTCTTTTGGAGATCAGGTCATCACTTAGTGATTTCCTTGAGGTGTTTGGAGAGAGAGTAGTTCTCTACTTCTTCGTTAGCATGATGGATTATAAGGCGATGATCAGTCGACTCGCCTAACGTTGTTCCATGAGAGATCTTGACTCATGGAACTATTGGATATGATTAGATATCCTTGATATACCTAGTGAACTACGACTTGTAATGATACGGAGGTAGTGGTATTAGTTGAGTAATACCTAGAAGTTCCGATCATAACTAGGTATAATCTCAGATGATGATCTTCGAAGGGTAGAGCGTCGATTGACAGATATTTTGATCAGTTATTCAGTTGTAGCATTCCTCTATTTTTGTGTTCATTGCTCGATACTGGAGGTTTCTGAACCTCAGGGTGGAGCAATCACAGTATGATGGGGTACAAGACAATGATTAGACGACTCAGCTAATATTGTCTTTATCAGGTGGCTCAAGACCTTAACCATGTGATCATTTTATCAGATCTTGTAGTCTATATCTCAGTTTAGAGGGTTCGACCTTTTATCGATATTTGTCGAGGGACATTTATAGGATGATTATGAGGGTTGTAGAGATATCTTCTTGATGGGTAGACTCTTAGTCAGGAGATTGTGTGACCCTTTGATGTTGGATTGACAGTCATTTACTACGGATATTTGATTATTAGAAAGGATGAGATGATGAGATTTGCCAGACTTTTTGGGATACATTTAGTTCTTGGCAGTAGGTGTTGAAGGTTGGATGTTTTCCTTTTTCTCTATCATTGTTTGGGAGACTATCCAGTATGATTGATTGATATTGAGGATGATTATGATTAGTAGATGTTGTGGGATCAAGTGTGGTGATATGTTATCTTTTGATGATCTATTAGTAGATATTTGATTTGATGATCTATTGTTTAGTATTTGATGCTGATAGAGACATGAGGAGTAGCACTTGTGTGATATTTATGGATTTGGTGATTTATAGTTGGTGATCAGATCACAGATTTGTTGGCGATCTTATGGTTGAGAAAGTCTGTGGTATGGATATTATGAGTCCTTGGTGTTATCATTTAGGCATACCGTGCCCTAGATGTTTTCATAGACTCAATGTACTTGGTATTTCTAGGATATTTGGATCAGTTTTCATTGTCTTCATTGACGATGTTGCGATCTATTTTCGATCCGAGGTGGATCACGTACACTATCTTCGCATAGTTCTAGAGATGTTTCGACGGGAACATCTATATGTGAAATTCAGTAGTACATATTTGATTGTCTTTTACGAGTTTTTGGGACACATTGTGTTTAGTAGAGGATATCTGTGGATCTACAGGAGATAGAGACTGTTATCAGTTGGGAGTAGGCGTAGCCTATACTGGAGATTCGCTGTTCCTTTCGTGGTCTGGCTGGATATTATCGGAGATTAGTTGAGGGTTTTCTCCAGTATTGTTATGCCGTCGACTGGACTGTCTAGGATGGGTATGGAATTTTCCGGGATAGATGCGTATGAGATCAGTTTCAGGAGTTGAAACGAAAAGTTGTTAACCGCACTATCCTAGTTGTGCTTTCTAGTGTAGACGGATTTGCACTCTACACAGAGGTATCATACTTGGGGTTTGATCCAGTTTCGATATAGCATGAGCAGAGTAGTCTCGTGCCAGTAGTTAGAATTCTCGTGTAATGAGAATTGGATTCTTTGTTTCGTGGGAGATTTAGTGTGTTTCCGGGCCACTTCTTATCCGAGAGGAGTGATCGCAGGAAACACATCGTTCTAGATTTATGATACATGTTGTATAGAGATTTGGAGTGTTCTTATTGGTGGATTTTCATAAAGGAAGACATCGTGGATTTTATAGCTTGATGTCTATTATGTCAGCAAGTGGAGGCTGAACATCAGAGATTAGTAGGATTGCCTCCGTTGATTTGGATATTAGAGTGGAGTTGGGAGCATGTTATGACGGATTTTGTTGTGGGATTATCCAGGACTGGGAGAGGGTATTTTAGTTTGGGTAATCATTGTTGGGCGACGACTTGCTCCCTATCTATCGATTTGTAGGATAGATTCTTTTGGATTGAGTAGCAGGATTATACTCTAGAGGGATTACCGGACTGGATGATGTATCTCTGAGTATTGTTTTGGATGGAGATCAGTGATTTCACATCATGGTTTTGGCTGTAGATACAACAGACTTTGGGTTAGGAGATTCACTTTAGTATAGATTTCATCTCAGACTGATGGATAGTTTGAGCGCCCTATGCAGGTGTTGGAGGATTTGTTGATAGTGGATTTTGGATTTTAGAGGTGTTTGATTTATCCACTGTTGGCTAGATTACAGTGTGGAAGTAGCCGATGCAGTGTGTACTTATAATTCACAGGGTGATCACTATTCACTTGGAGGTGGATTGTCATGTTTGGAGATTTGTTTATGACACTTGGATGGAGTGGTATATGAGTTTGTTATTTGGTTGTTGCTCTGGGATGAGGATTCCAGAGTAGACTAGTAAATTTGGGGACCAAATTTTTATTAGTGGGGGAGAATATAAGATACCGAAAAAAAAATAATAATAAATATTATTGGACGAAAAATCTTATTGGATTTTTCAGGAATTTTTAGAAATTTTTCGGGATTTAAACGGAGTCCGTACGACCCATTTTGAGGGGATGGATTCGGGGTACAGTGAAGGCCTGTTTTGGAATACCCATTTAAGTAGGAGTTAATTGAGGAATTAACTTAGCGTTTAATTAAACTAACTTAAGTTTTAATTAACCTAGGTTTATAATTTCCTTCTCCTATTCTTTCACCCGAACCCCTCTTTTCTACCCGATCCCCTTCCTTCCCTGATCCCTTCTTCCCCGACTCCTCTCCCTCGCGATCCGGTTTCATCGCTGATCGCCGGCTAGCAATGCCGATCGTTGGCCGTCGCGAGTTCACCGCCGATGGAGGGCTTCTCCTCCACCGTTCCTCACCTCCGCCACTCGATCTTCCCCTCCACGAATTTGCCGATCCTTTCTCCCTCATCGTCGTGCCCTAGATTTGCTGATGCGGAGTCTCGCGCGACCTCCATCTTCCTCGGTCCATCTCCACTGCCGACGTCGCTTGATGCCGTGCTGCCGGTGGACATCGCCCGATCGCATCAGCGTGGTACGACCATTGATCCTGGTTTCTTCTCCGCTGATCATCGGAGGTAATTGGGTTGTCTTCCTCTCTAGGCCGTCGCCTGCGCAGGAGGATCTTCGACAGGGGAAAACTGAGCCCTAGCATCGAACTTTGCTCGCGATCAACCCACTGTGGGACAAGCCTTCTTCGTCGATCCTATCTTTTGTCGATCCCCTCCCGAGCCTTGCCTCCTCCACAGAGCAGACACAACTCTAGATTTTGTTGCATCGTCGGAACAACAGATTCTAGCCGAGAAGGTATGGATGCATCCTTACCTTTTTTCCTCCTCTCTGTTTTATTCGACTGCCACCACCAGGGGTGATCAATCTAGGTAAGTTCATCTGGAATCTTGAAGATTCATTGATGATGTTCTAATTAGTTTCCTTTGTGATGTTCTTCCTAATGCTGGACTCGTGGGAGGCATAGGAATAGCTCCTTGATGGATTTCCTCTGGGCAGATTACTGGCCTCTGTATTCTTGTGGCTGAGTAAGGTTTTGGTTGAAGATTTGAGGTACTGTTGAGGTGAGTTTAGCACTGCGGATTAGGGTTTCAGCAAATCCTTTGTTGTACGATTGGATTTTTGGATTGATTCTTGGCTGTTCATGTAGCTTCGATCAGTTTGGTGATCCACAGTTTGGCATTCCAGTCTCGGCAGTGAACCCCTTTAATCATGTTGACCGGTGATTATCCGAAGTTTGGGTAAGTTGTGCTATGGATTTATTATATTAAGTTGGATTAAGTTGTATTGGGATTAGATGAATATCATGATTTCATATTTGTTATTAGGATCATTAGATTGATTATTAGACGTGGGGTGTTTAGTTTATGATTAGAAGGATTTAAAGGATAAGAATTATGGTTTAATTGGTTTAGGTTGAATTAACCCTTGACTAATGATAATGGGATGTGGGAGTTAGTGATTGATTGTGGTTTGATGATTTGGTTGATAGGTTGATTGGATGATTATCGAATTGGGAGATATTGATACGATGTTGGATAAAATTGGATTATTGATTTGGAGGAGTTTTGGAGATGTAACATGTATAACCTAATTTAATTAGGTTGTATTATGATTAAGGTTTGTTGGAGGATTAATCCTTAATCATGTTTGATTAGGATTATTCTAATTAGGTGGGGGAAGTTGTTTAGTTATTTACTTCATATGTAACTAGCAAAATACGTTATATGATTGCAGGACTTTGGTTTGAGACGAGTGTCTCGACGTGGGATTTCCGGATCACGATCGACAGATTTAAGGCGGGTATTTCTTCCTTGGCCTCTTTATAGTTTTCTTGTACTTAGTGCATGGTTATTATTGGATGAATTATGCTGCTTTATCTTATATCATGATCGGTTGCTGTTTTTTTTCCTGCATGATACTTATGCTTGACCTTTATGATGATCTATTTAATTCTGATACAGTCTCTACTCTTGATATCTACTCTGTTGTGATTACACGTGTAGAGTATGTCTTGTAGGGATTGTCGGGTTGTTGGTATTACCATGCTGATTGGGTATATGAGGTTGACTGTACATAGGTGGAGATGTGTTATAGGCGTCATCTTGTTGACCGTGCATTTACATGGGGTGTGTACATACGTATTTGTCATGTACTTTTGGAGGAGTTGTGTTGATTGTATGTTTGGGGTATATACACATGTCTGTTGTGTTTTTATTGGAGGATATATGTTGATTGTACTTATATTTTTGTGTACATGTGTCTGGTGGGATTATTGGAGATTTTTGGTTGATTATACATGTGTAGTGTGTACATATGTTTGGTGGGATACGTGGAGGTATCATGACGATTATACTCTTGTCGGAGGTATTTATGAGGTTTGGGGTTGTTGCATGGATGATGATTATATATATATATATCATGTTCATCATTCATTGCATCTGATGACCGTTGTCTCCCTTGTGGTGAGAGAGTCATCAGTTGGTTTGGTTTAGCACCGCACACTCGGCCACTCATGGGTAGTGGTAGTTGGAGCAGTTGCTGCTAGTCCTGTCGTGCCACCCGGTCACGAGGTTTAGTGAGATCCGGCGTTGTGAGCAGTCAGGGACCCTGATGCTATGTAGTTAGATAGCTACTAGCGGACTGTCCGCCTCGACCACTATATAGTGGGCTGGAGGGTAGTACAGTCGTCACAGACCCAAGCCTCTCGGCCATACAGGGGTCGTGGTATCTGGAGAGGTGGCGGGGGTGACCATGGAGCATGCATGCACTTTTGCATATGATGCGCGGTGCATCTGCATTTGCATACATGCCTAGTAGTTACTAGTTGCATGTGATTGTCGTTGTTGCATTTGTTTGCGATATGATTGCTGCATTTGGTTGCCATGCTGCATACATGTCATTTATTTTACATGTATATGCAGTCGTATCTATATTGCACAGGTGTCACGGGTATATCTGTTGCAGATCCGGTGAGTATACTGATCATTGTACCATGTGTCGATTCCAGATTGGGTATGTATCTGTCATTATGTTAGTTGTGGTTTGTACAGTTTATGTCAGGTTATTATGTCAGGTATGTTCAGATGCATTGATTATGATAGTATGATCATGTTCTTATTCCCTACTGAGACTGTATACTTTTGATCTCCATGTTTTATTTGTAGACCGTGCACTGTCTTTGCTATTACCCGCTGAGTTACCTATACTCACCACCGCATGTATACATTTATGTTTTCAGGTAGCCTGTAGATGGTTGGTGTCGCTCGGAGTATCCTATCTGCCGGGTCCTACGTCACATCCGAAGATCGTGCTTGTTTCCTTTGTATATTCTTTTCTTATTTTTGGCATTGTATTTGTGTTTAAGCCGTGCCGGCATGCATTGTATCTATTTGTCTTGTGTGGGCTTTCCGTTTTCGTTTTTCCGCTGTGTTGGTTTCTGGTACAGCCGTGTGGGCTGTTTTATATATTACTGCGTGGTTGTGATTGTTTCATTCCAGCCGTGTGGGCTGTTATTATAACTGCGTGGTTGTGTATATAAATATTCCAGCCGCATGTGGCTGATGTATTTTGCTTGTAGTGATGCTTCATATTGTCACTGGTACAGGGGAGACTCTGTCGGATTTTTGTCTGGCAGAGACTCCTTTGGGGCGTGACATTTATCTTGACTATAAAATTACACTAATATACTATGTGTGTATAGAGCAGGACCATTTGAGGTTGTTCCTTTTATACTGACTACATAAAAGAACAGAACCTCTGTTATTATCAATGTGCGTACTCTTAATCCCGACATAATAACAAGCGCATGTACTTAGTATTTATTTATTTAATTTATCAAAGGATGAGATTTATTCGTTAAATCAATAGGCCCGATAAGTTGGGAAATAATATTATTTATATGGTGTGTTGTTGATTATAGAAGGAAACTGTGTCCTATTTATTATGATGATGATGTCCCCTTGAGGAGCTTATAAGAATTGTCATGTAAACCCTACAGGTGGACTTAGTTCAGATATGATAATGAAGTTGAGTGATACTACTCTTGGAGCTAGATGTTAATTAAGTGAGTTGTCAGTAACTCATTTAATTAATGGACATTCGATATCTTAAACACAGGGAGATTAACGCACTCATGATAAGAAGAAGCTCATAATGTATATGAGATTGGTGCGGTAGTTCAATAATAACTCTTTAGTGGTATGAGTTGTTATTGATAAACTTGAGTTAGGTGTTCGGGTCGAACACAGGAGGCTCAAGCTCATTAAGAGGCAAAAACTAATTCCTCCTCTAGGTCCCTATTGTATCCTCTATGTATAAAGCCTCGCATCCACCCAAGTCATCCTTATGGTCGGCCACATCCTCGCTTGGTGCCGAAGCAAGGGACCAACTACCCCTTGCTTGGTGCCCAAGCAAGGGGCCGACCAAGATGGGTTTAAAAGTGGGTTTTTAATTTTTGAAATCTTTCTTTTTGTATCCATCTACAATGTTTTAAAAGAGAGATTTTAAATTTTAAAAAAATTTCTTTTTTGAAGTCATCCATATGGTTTTAAAAGAGAGTTTTAAATTTAAAATTTTTTCCTTTTGTAGTCATGCACAATAGGAAATTTAAAAGAGAGATTTTAATTGTTGTTAAAATCTTTCCTTTTTAGCCATTATCAAGGATTATAAAAGAGGATAGATGATGCCTTAGAGGAAATAATCATCTACACAATTTCTATTCCTCTTCTATTCTCCTTGTGGCCGACCCCCTCATATTCTTATTCTCCCCTTGCTTTCTCACCTAAGGCCGGTGGCATCAAGAGGCTTCAACCATCTTGTGGCCGGCGAGTTGCAAGGAAGAAAGAAGAACAAGAGGTGGTGTTCCTAGCTTTGATCCCTTGGTGGCCGAAAGTCTTGGAAGAAAGAAGGACTTGGGTGGTTTTTGCGTCTTGGTAGATCATCACCCACATGACATCCAAGAGGAGGAGAGGAATACAGCATAAGATCAAGAGGTCTTTAAGCTACAAAGAAAGGTATAACTAGTTAATTGTTTCTGATGTGTACTAGTTTATTTTTCCTTTGTATGGATCCTGAAGTACCAACACAAGAGGCTAGCGATCTTGTGCTTTGATTGAGGTCTTTGTAGTTTAACCTAGGGTTTACTGTAAGGAGTTTAAATATTCAATTTCTTTGAAAGGCTTTGACTAGGAAGTGGTGGATGATCCTATACCCAAGAAGGCCGAGTGCCTCGCCAACGACCTGGAAGCCAATCCTGAAATATATATTTAACCAATTTCTATAATATGGTTTAACTTCTGATGAACACATGGGTTGAACTTGGATTAATAATGTTAAGTTTCATTTGCAATCCAAGTTTAACTTCTGAAAAACACATGGGTTGTTAGGAAAAGTTCTGTGCTTGTACAAATTTTTGTGTGGGGGAAATAGAATGGAATTCTGAGTAGCGCCAACAGAAAACCACACAGTAGACATGATTTTAAGTATGGCATATGATGTTGTTTCAAGTTAGCTAAAGAAAGGATAATATCATTCGATAGGCACCACCAAAAAATCAGGATTTTGGAAGGTATGTTTAGGCTCCATAGGAACTTCCTCCATGCTCCCAATGAATAATTCGATTGATTTTCTGATGGTGATAGTATATTACATGCTACCTTATCCCCCCCCCCCCCCTCTCAAACTATGTACTGCCCCCTTGCTATCAATTCTCCAAAATCTAGTGTATAGCTCATCAGATGAAAGTAAGGGAATTTTTAATATTTATTCAGCATAGAACAGAGTAAACTTTGATCTAATAATTAACTCATTCCACATCCCCTCTGAGATTAAAGAGCACACCCTTTGATCCTCTATTATCTATGTTGCAGTATTGATTACACTTTGGCATTTCGGTAGCCACTTTTCCTTTAATATCCTTGCTATTTTCCCATTACCGATACTCCAGAGCAGCCCCTTAACCAACAACTCCCAACTCAAAAAGCAATGAGTGCCAAATGAAGGAAGGATTATTTCCAAGAGGGCATTCATTACATCCATGTGCTTAAAGTATCGTGCCTTGAAAATAGGAGATAACAAAGATTGCGGTTGTAGAATCATCCTCTAGATTTGCTTAGCTAGTAGCGTTTGGTTAAATGAGATGAGTCGCTTAAATCCCAGCCCATCCAAATTCTTCAGCATACAAAGTTTGCCCCATTGCTTCCAGTGCATGTGCTTTTTACCATTATCCATTCCCCACAAAAGTTCACACACTCCATTTCGATCTCCTCGCATACTGATTGTGGTATACAAAAACATGACATTGCATAGGTTGGGATACCTTGCAAAATTGATTTGCAGATAACCCTTTTGTGAAGTCACCTTATATAGGTGAAGTAACCTTTTGGGTGATGGTGATCTTCTTGGTTTTTCATCTTCTTCTCTTGTCCAAAAACAACCTTGTGTAGTTGATAGCACAACAAAGGTTATTTGTTTTCCAAGTCGTGAGTTTGTGAGACAGACAGAGAATGTGTTCGTGTGGAGACGGATAGAGAATGTGTTCGTGTGGATACCATTGAGGTATGTACGTGCTGATCGCGATGAGATCTGCATTCGAATCAAAGTTGTTGTCGGGAGTACTGGTTCATGCAAAAAAGGTAATTATTTTATCTGATAGAATAGGAAAATATAGTATATAATATTCACAAGGAGCTCTAGAGGGATCCTTTTTTTGTTGTATTATGTGTTGTTTTATGCATCAGATCCCTACACGATCATCAAATTCTTTATGTCTAACCTTTGTTTTATTTTTTGTGGGTGCAACGAGAAGAGAAACATGAGAGAATAAACATACTTAAGGAGAAGACAAGGAATCTGATATACGAGAAGCAAGAAGTAACACATCAGCTTCAACTGATCGATCACTGTAACCGCTCGGCGTGGCTTACCACTTCAAAGATGAGATTGCAGACATGTTCAGTCATCTTCATGTTTCTTTAAACCACGTCAGCTCGCAGCTGAAGGATGATCCCTGATATGGGTTGTAATGAGCAGACCCAAAAGATGACATGACGGTCAAAGTTAAGGTAATGTGGCGGTCTAAGTCAAGGGAAGATAGCATTCCCCACTAACTTTGTTGTTCGCCCAACACTAAGGTTCTCAAGTCTAGCCCAGTCAGATTACAAATTGTTCGGGAGAGGGTTGGTCAACCCTTAAGTTCGTCGAACATAAGAGGTTTAGTGCTTTACTCTTAAACTGAAAAGATAGCATGTCTAATCATTCAATTGCCGGCCGATTTTAAGATGGTCGGCCTTATAGGTTGGTCTGCCTTATAGGTTGGTCAAAATGTCTAACCCACCTCACAATTGACTAGCCATAGGTATAGTCATAATAAGGAATGGCCTCCCCGAAGCTCATAAATCTCTCTTTGCATGCTCGGCCAGATAATTGGTCGGTCGGGCTTAAGACACATAGCCTCATAAATCTTCTTCTGCATGTCTAACCAGATAAAAAGTAGACTAGGCTTAAGACACTTAGCCTCACAAGTCTCTCTATGTATGTCTGGTCAGATAAAAGGCCGACCGGGCCTAAGGCACTTAGCTTCATATTGATTCCCGAATGGATTTCCAGCACACACACAGTTCGTCATATGATTTCTTGAACGGATTTCCAGCACACCTAATGCATCATATTATTTTCTGAACAGATCGTTAATACTTTGTAGAACATAACTGAGCAACTTAATGCAAGGATAGGCATAAAGACGGTCGGCCTTATAGGCTTGCCGAGATATACTCAATGGATAACATGTGTAGAGAATCCTAATAATCTGCCAGAAAAATGATCACATGTTAGAAAATATTATGATAAAACCTTCTTCAAGGATTATTGTGTCTATAACAGCATATTCCTTCAATGGCCTCAACAATGGCATAAGCTACAAACGACAAAAGAGGTATATATATGGGTAAATGAAAGATTCCTCAGATAATTATTACATATTGCCTAGGTTGTATGCTCTCTATTACCCAACAACCTTCGTCATTCTTAGCCACCTCATGATTATAGAGGTTATGAGGGGTGCTATATAAAGGGAGGATCCTCTCTGTTGGCAATGTGCGTTCTCTGAACATCTGAAGCTTACTTTCGCGCGCATGTTCTCTACTGTTCTTTATTCACCCATCTGGAATTATACTGACTTGAGCGTCAAAGGGACTTCTCCAGGGATTCCCCCCTAGTTTTTGGACACTGACATTTTATTTGCTCGTCTGAGTAGGCACACGGTCGAAAGGAAGCCCCTCTTCTCAGAGTAAAAAGTGTTGGTGCGGGAAGCATCCGACGATCGAACCTTAGTTTTGATAATGGCAAAGGGATTCAAAGTTAAGTTTAATTGTTATCTAATGTGTATGATTGAGTGTTTCAGGAAAGTCCTAGCTGCGGTTAGGCAAGGGAAAACCCTAGGGGGTGGTAACCCTAGGTCATAGTGTCACGCCCCAGGTAGTCCCTGTCCGAAGAAATTTCGGCAGCATCTCCCCTGTACGGGTGACAATATGAATCCAGAATACATATATCTATACCTCGGCCACACACGGCCGGAACAATACAATACAAATAAGAAACAAACCACGCAGTTTATATCAACATTCCACACAATTCAATATAAAATCAATCCACGCAGTTTAATAAGGAAAGACGATATAGAATCTCGAAGATATATGTAAACAACCTACTCCACTACAACGAAGAAAACCAATCCACGAAGTAATGAAAATACAACCGCAGCGGAAAACAAAAGTAGCAAACCCGAATGTTCAATGTAAAGTCCACAATACAAACACACATCACAAGTATACGTATAAAAGCGAATACTGAAAATGATATCTAGAAATCCTCGCGACCAAGGGGCTAGCGACGGGAATCTCTCCTGACGGCCTCAACCTGAAAAATAGTAACAACGGGGTGAGTTCAAGAACTCAGCAGGTAAACCAATAGACATGTACAGCAATATATATCCACCAGTAAAAACCTAAGGTACAGTTTCCTAAACCATAGGATCAATAGTACAGTTCTCTAACCATACAACATACAGTACAGTTTCCTAACAGTACAACCTACGGTACAGTTTCCTAACAGTATAACAGATATGCATAGCTGAAATAAACTGTAATAACCAGCAATAGGCATAAAGTACAGTCTATAGCAAGAAAAATAAGAAAATGCATAACTGAAATAAACTGTACTCACCTGCGAGGCTTGTGCAACTGACTATGAACATACACAGATAAAAATAGTCAGAGCAAAAGCATATAACCTGTATGCATGTCAATCATATGCAATCACCAAAATGCATCAATCATAAATAATGCAATCTGTGCATATGATGCAAATGACATGTCCTGGTCACCCCTACTGCCATGCTCAGCCGTCTCACACACAATGGTGAGACCGAGTGGGTAGGGCTGTGACAACCGTGCACTCTGCCGTCACTACCCCTGATGAGTGACCGAGTGGACGGGATGCTGTCGGAGTACACCTATCCTCCTGCCTCAAACATAGTGAGGGAGCGTAACGCTCTCATCTCCCGGTACGCAATGATGGGGAGGGACCCCGGTGTGCTACCACGCTCCTGTCACGCTACCCATGAGCGTCCTAGCGGAGCACTACCGGGCAATCTACCCTACACACCCTGAGTGCTGTGCCACTACCCATGCAGTGAACACGTTGTGTGCGGGTCCATGTAGCCGGCCGACGAGCTCAACAATAATGGAGTCGTCAATCGCCCAGCATGCAATCATGCAATATGGTGCATGCGGCTACAGTATGTCATACCTGAACATAGCCTCCTCCATATATGTGTGTGCCCAAAAGGTAAACGCATATATATAACCATGATATAAACAGCATAAATCCAAAGACATCACATATAACAATGATGTAAGCATCATGAATCCAAGAGCATGTATCACACATGTAAAGCAACTAATCCAGTAGAGTAAAGCACTATAGATATGCATCTCTATGAACATATATACACATGACAAGAGATAAAATATCCAATCCTGAAGTAAAGCAACTAGCAGATGAAGCATGTGATAGGTATCAACTAGCTAAGACCAGGAAAGAAATAATCTACTATCTACCACTAGTAAATATATATAAGCTACACATATCATAAGACATTATCAAAAGATAAGTCAAAGGGTACCTGCATCAAATAGCAGGAAGTATCACACCAAATCCAACGTCGAGACGCCTGTCTCGAATCAAAGTCCTGTATCAACAATGTATATATTTTATTTAGCTAAATCCAAATGAATAGCTAAATAAAATCCCTAAACTAAATTAGGGCAGAACTCACAACCTACCTAAATAAATCTAACGGTCAATTAGGGTTAATTATCTTAACCTTAACCATTCCATTAGATTAATTCTAAACTAAATAAATCTACACACCATCAACAGCTAATTACAACATGTATCCACTAATCAAACACACTTAACCTGATTCATCTTGAACATGTATCAATTATTCTTGAACATACCTCAATTGAGCTGTTGGAAAACAAAGCGCCCTGCTGGACCAGACAAGATCCTCAATTAACAACCACTGTTGATTGTTGAAACCAGAGGAGCTACTGGTTGAGGTGCTGCCGAAACCCAGAAGCCACAGAACCCAATTCTAGATCCACAGGACACTCAACCTCATGGGAAATCAATCGGATTACAACAAGGGATCAATCAAGGAGATCACTGATCCAGCAACAACTCTTCTAAGCATTGCCCAACAACTCAAGCACCCTTCACTGATAGAATTATTTAGATCAAATAGTAGATCAAACAATGAAAATCACAAATCATCAGCACCTAATCTTACCTCAACAGGGAACTTAGGATTAGCGGCAAGGAAGAAGAGCAAGAACAGACAACAAAGAATCGATCTTTGCCTCCAAGATCACAGCCAGGGCACAGTCAGTATCTCCAGCCCTGGATGACGACAATCGAGTACAGTCGGCATCCACGGAACCGAGAAGAAGAAGGGAAGAAGGATTAGGAGATCACTAATCAAACAATAACCTAATTCCAACAAAGTTTACCTCCAAGATCAGTGACAACCCTAATTTCCCTCCGACGAAACCGATTAGGGCGGAGATGGCCGACCGCCGCTGCCGCTTGCCGAAGCCGAAGAAGATCTGGACTCCGCCGGTCCGGTCGGGCTTCAGCAAGCTCCGGCGAATGAGGATAATCACCGAAGGAGAAGCTCTGCTCCCTTCGCCTCTGATTCGCCCGAGAGAGAGAGAACAGAGGAAGAAGAGAGGGAATGAAGAGTGCGGCTTCGAGCAGGGGAGATCGGGGAGTTAGGGATCGGCGATTTTGGGAAAATGAATAAAAGAAAAGGATTTTATATAATAAACATTTCCTCACTTAAACGGGTATCCCAAACAGGCTTTATCCGCGCCCGAATTTAATCCCCTCAAAACCCATCGTACGAGCTCCGAAAAATTCCCAGAAAATTTCTAAAAATTCCGGAAAAATCCTATAAGGCTATTTTCCAAATAATCCTATTAATTAAATTTTCCGAGATCTCACATCCTCCCCTACTAATAAAAAATTTGGTCCCCAAATTTCGCTATAACCAACAGCAAACACTAGAATATAACCTAACAGTATAAATACTGAAAGGAACTCTAACCCACATACCTCAAGTAAAAAGATGAGGGTATCGAGCTTGGATCGTATCCTCCAGCTCCCAAGTAGCCTCCTCGTCAGAATGATGCTGCCATCCGACTTTAACCAGCCGGACAATCTTGTTCCGTAGCTGACTCTCTCTATGGTCCTGAATCCGTACCGGAACCTCCTCGTAAGTAATGTCAGGCTGAATAGGAACTGATATATCTGACAGAACATGTGCCGGATCGGATACGTATCTCCTCAGCATAGATACATGAAATACATCGTGAATGCCAGCTAGAGATGGTGGTAGCGCCAGACGGTAAGTTACTGCTCCAATCCTCTCCAAGATTTGGAATGGTCCAATATATCGGGGAGCTAGCTTACCTCGGAGACCAAATCTCCTCCCCCTTTTCGTGGGTGAAACTCTAAGAAATACATTATCACCAATGGAGAACTCCAGGGGTCTTCGTCTCTGATCAGCATAACTCTCCTGACGGTCCTGAGCCTTCGACATCCTCCGTCTGATAGTGCGAACTAACTCTGCTTCCTGCTGAGCTCTCTGAGGTCCTACCAACTGGGCCTCCCCAACCTCTTCCCAGAGGATGGGTGTCCGACAAGGCCTACCATACAACGCCTCAAACGGTGCCATCTGGATAGCCGAATGATAGCTGTTGTTGTAGGCGAACTCTACTAATGGCAGGTGGTCCTCCCAACTGCCTCCGAAATCCATAACGCAAGACCTCAGCAAGTTCTCCAAAGTCTGAATGGTCCGCTCTGACTGTCCATCTGTCTGCGGATGGAATGTCGTACTGAAACGGAGCTGTGTGCCCAAGGCCTGCTACAGACTCTGCCAGAATCGGGACGTGAATAGTGGGTCTCTATCTGATATAATGCTCAACGTACACCATGTAATCTGATAACCTCACGACAATATAGCTCTGCTAATCGATCCAGTGAATCGGTCTTCCGGATCGCTATAAAATGTACGGATTTGGTTAATCGGTCAACGATTACCCAAATCGCATCATGGCCTCGTCGAGTCCTAGGCAATCCTACCACGAAATCTATAGTAATATGCTCCCACTTCCACTCTGGAATAGGGATCCTCTGAAGTAACCTAGCAGGTCTCTGGTACTCAGCCTTCACCTGCTGACAGATAAGACATCTAGCAACAAACTCCGCGATGTCCTTCTTCATACCGTTCCACCAATAGGAACGTCTCAAATCCCGATACATACGGGTCCCGCCTTGGTGGATAGCAAATCTAGAGCGATGAGCCTCCTGAAGTAACTCCTCCATGACCGGGTGAGACTGAGGTACACATAATCTACCTCGGAAATAAACAATACCCTCGTCATCTCGTGTAAACTCGGTCTGCTATCCGGAAACTATCTGACTGCTAATGAACTGTAAATACTGATCTCTGGCCTGGGCCTTTCGAATCCTCATCCTGATCGACGACTGAGCAACCATGGTAACCAGAATACCCTGCTCTGTCTGCCCCTGCTCCTCAAGGCCCAGCTCGGCGAATCCCTGAATCAAGTTCGTGACTGTAACTCGATGACAAGCTAAAGTCCCTCTGGACTTCCTGCTCAGTGCATCAGCAACCACATTAGCTTTACCCGGATGGTAGCTAATAGTACAATCATAATCCTTCAGGAACTCCATCCATCTCCTCTGTCGGAGATTGAGTTCCTTCTGGGTGAAAATATATTTGAGACTCTTATGATCAGTAAGAATCTCAAAAGTAATACCATAAAGATGATGTCGCCAAATCTTCAAAGCAAAGATAATAGCGGCTAGCTCTAAATCATGTACTGGGTAGTTCTTCTCATGCTCCTTCAACTGACGAGAAGCATAGGAGACTACCCTACCGTGCTGCATCAAAACAGCGCCCAAGCCCTGAAGGGATGCGTCTGTGTAAAGTACAAATCCGTCATCACCAGAAGGTAAAACCAAGACTGGTGCTGATACTAATCTCCGCTTCAGCTCCTGGAAGCTGGTCTCACAAGCCTCTGACCACGTGAACTTCACGCCTTTTCTAGTCAGACGTGTCAACGGCATAGCAATACTGGAGAAACCCTCAACGAATCATCGGTAATATCCAGCCAAGCCCAAGAAACTACGGATCTCCTTGACTGACTTCGGCTGCTCCCCGCTAGTGATAGCCTCGATCTTCTGAGGATCTACTGAAATACCTCGGCTAGACACTACGTGTCCTAGAAAACCAACCGAGGGAAGCCAAAATGCACACTTGCTGAACTTCGCATACAGATGATGTCGTCGAAAAGTCTCCAAGACTATGCGAAGGTGCTGCGCATGTTCCTCCGCGGAACGCGAATAGATCAATATGTCATCGATAAATACAATAACGAACTAATCTAGATACTCCAAAAAGATACGGTTCATCAAATCCATAAATACTGCGGGAGCATTGGTAAGCCCAAATGGCATTACCAAAAACTCGTAATGTCCGTATCTGGTGCGGAAAGCTGTCTTCTGAATATCAGAATCATTGACTCTCAGCTGCTGATATCCAGATCGCAGATCAATCTTAGAATACACCGATGTATCTTTGAGCTGATCAAATAAATCCTCAATCCATGGTAAGGGGTACTTATTTCTGATAGTCATTGCATTCAGTTGCCTATACTCGATGAGTACCATCCTTCTTCTTGACGAATAATACTGGAGAATACCGTGGGGTTCTCCACAAGGACACCGAAATGGTCCTGCCCGTGCATGCCATATGCAGCTGCTGCAAGAGGAGCTGTCCTCTGTAGATGATGCGAAGATTGGGCTTTCGGCCCGCCTCGCTGAGTCCCGGACTGACCAAACTGTCCTCCCGGAACAGAAATCCCGGAAGCAGCATGCTAAGTCTTCAGCTAATAGTCTCGGCTCACGTGCCCAGGCAGTTTACAATAATAGCAAACTGACTGCCCCAGAGTGCATGCAGAGGTGATGTGATCTCGGGATCCGCATCAGGTGTAGTAAGGGTCACCGGTGGACTGTTTCCGGTTCTGCTGAGAAGATCGAGAACGTCCTGATGCAGAGCGTCCTGACTTCTGGGGTCAGCCAGATGACCCAGAAGTACTTTGACCCGTCTGAATGCGACCGCTCTGCTGCTGCCCAGTAGTCTGTGTTTGCTGGATCTGTCCGTAAGTCTGATCAGTCTGCTTCCTCTTCTTGGCTGCGTTCACTCTCTGATGAGCAGACTCAATCATAAGAGCTTTATCCAGTGCCTCTGTGTATGATGAACTACAAAAACCGACAATCTTCACCTGAAGATGCCCGTCTAGTCCCTGGACAAACTAGAGCATACGAGATCTATCCTCGGCAACTAACTCAGGACAGAATCTGGCCAACCAATTAGATTCGGTATTATACTCCATCACTGAGCGATTATTCTGCGGAAGACTCAGAAAATCCTGACGACGTGTCATCTGATACGCCCGAGGAAAATACTGACTCTCGAATGTCTCCCTAAATCTCGTCCAGGTAATATGCTGCTCGCCTATAATCGAGCGCTGCGTGCCCCACCAGATCTCTACCTCATCTCGTACCTCAAGTACAAAGTAGTAGGCACGACTGGAGGGGATGCCGGATATACTGAAGGTGATACCACTAGTAGTACAGTCAAGGTATGTACCGCTGAAGTCGAAACCGTCGGGGTCTTATAATCCGACGTACCTATAATATCCTGACGAGTCTGTCCCTGACGGGCAGGCTCGACCCTAGCAGATCTCCCTGGAGACTCTATCTACGGAGAATCTATCGCCTCTTATGTGGATGACCACGTCTAAGTACTAGAACACGTGTATATGTCATATCTGTAAACAAAATATTACCCAGATATTACTACAAGTATGAAAACTATAAAATTACCTCATTTACCTATTTGCCATCTGGAGACATCCTGTCGCTGCTTAGCCCCATGAAGAACCTCGTCAAAATACCTCAGAATTCCGAAACGAGAAACTCGACAGAATCCGTACAAATCCGAAAATATCCAGATAAACTTGTAAACTCTAAAACGCAAAAATCCGAAATCAGAGCCTAGCTCTGATACCAAATAAATTGGTATCAGATAAAATCTCGAAAATCCAGAATACCTAGCAAGTCTCGTAACCTGCTCTGATACCAAATAAATTGGTATCAGATAAACCTCGAAAATCCAAAACGAAGAGCAAGTATCGTGTACCTTGCTCTGATACCAAATAAATTGTCATGCCCCAGGTAGTCCCTGTCCGAAGAAATTTCGGCAGCATCTCCCCTGTACGGGTGACAATATGAATCCAGAATACATATATCTATACCTCGGCCACACACGGCCGGAACAATACAATACAAATAAGAAACAAACCACGCAGTTTATATCAACATTCCACACAATTCAATATAAAATCAATCCACGCAGTTTAATAAGGAAAGACGATATATAATCTCGAAGATATATGTAAACAGCCTACTCCACTACAACGAAGAAAACCAATCCACGAAGTAATGAAAATACAACTGCAGTGGAAAACAAAAGTAGCAAACCCGAATGTTCAATGTAAAGTCCACAATACAAACCCACATCACAAGTATACGTATAAAAGCGAATACTGAAAACGATATCTAGAAATCCTCGCGACCAAGGGGCTAGCGACGGGAATCTCTCCTGACGGCCTCAACCTGAAAAATAGTAACAACGGGGTGAGTTCAAGAACTCAGCAGGTAAACCAATAGACATGTACAGCAATATATATCCACCAGTAAAAACCTAAGGTACAGTCTCCTAAACCATAGGATCAATAGTACAGTTCTCTAACCATACAACATACAGTACAGTTTCCTAACAGTACAACCTACGGTACAGTCTCCTAACAGTATAACAGATATGCATAGCTGAAATAAACTGTAATAACCAGCAATAGGCATAAAGTACAGTCTATAGCAAGAAAAATAAGAAAATGCATAACTGAAATAAACTGTACTCACCTGCGAGGCTTGTGCAACTGACTGTGAACATACACAGATAAAAATAGTCAGAGCAAAAGCATATAACCTGTATGCATGTCAATCATATGCAATCACCAAAATGCATCAATCATAAATAATGCAATCTGTGCATATGATGCAAATGACATGTCCTGGTCACCCCTACTGCCATGCTCAGCCGTCTCACACACAATGGTGAGACCGGGTGGGTAGGTGTGACAACCGTGCACTCGCCGTCACTACCCCGATGAGTGACCGAGTGGACGGGATCTTGTCGAGTACACCTATTCTCCGCCTCAAACATAGTGAGGGGCGTACGCTCTCATCTCCCGACGCAATGATGGGGAGGGACCCGGTGTGCTACCACGCTCCGTCACGCTACCCATGAGCGTCCAGCGGAGCACTATCGGCAATCTACCTACACACCCTGAGTGCTGTGCCACTACCCATGCAGTGAACACGTTGTGTGCGGGTCCATGTAGCCGGCCGACGAGCTCAACAATAATGGAGTCGTCAATCGCCCAGCATGCAATCATGCAATATGGTGCATGCGGCTACAGTATGTCATACCTGAACATAGCCTCCTCCATATATGTGTGTGCCCAAAAGGTAAACGCATATATATAACCATGATATAAACAGCATAAATCCAAAGACATCACATATAACAATGATGTAAGCATCATGAATCCAAGAGCATGTATCACACATGTAAAGCAACTAATCCAGTAGAGTAAAGCATTATAGATATGCATCTCTATGAACATATATACACATGACAAGAGATAAAATATCCAATCCTGAAGTAAAGCAACTAGCAGATGAAGCATGTGATAGGTATCAACTAGCTAAGACCAGGGAAGAAATAATCTACTATCTACCACTAGTAAATATATATAAGCTACACATATCATAAGACATTATCAAAAGATAAGTCAAAGGGTACCCGCATCAAATAGCAGGTATCAATCCAAATCCAACGTCGAGACGCCTGTCTCGAATCAAAGTCCTGTATCAACAATGTATACATTTTATTTAGCTAAATCCAAATGAATAGCTAAATAAAATCCCTAAACTAAATTAGGGCAGAACTCACAACCTACCTAAATAAATCTAACGGTCAATTAGGGTTAATTATCTTAACCCTAACCATTCCATTAGATTAATTCTAAACTAAATAAATCTACACACCATCAACAGCTAATTACAACATGTATCCACTAATCAAACACACTTAACCTGATTCATCTAGAACATGTATCAATTATTCTTGAACATACCTCAATTGAGCTGTTGGAAAACAAAGCGCCCTGCTGGACCAGACAAGATCCTCAATTAACAACCACTGTTGATTGTTGAAACCAGAGGAGCTACTGGTTGAGGTGCTGCCGAAACCTAGAAGCCACAGAACCCAATTCTAGATCCACAGGACGCTTAACCTCATTGGAAATCAATCGGATTACAACAAGAGATCAATCAAGGAGATCACTGATCCAGCAGCAACTCTTCTAGGCATTGCTCGACAACTCAAACACCCTTCACTGATAGAATTATTTAGATCAAACAGTAGATCAAACAATGAAAATCACAAATCATCAGCACCTAATCCTACCTCAACAGGGACCTTAGTCAGCGGCAAGGAAGAAGAGTAAGAACGGACAACAAAGAATCGATCCTTGCCTCCAAGATCGCAGCCAGGGCACAGTCAGTATCTCCAGCCCTAGATGGCGACAATCGAGTACAATCGGCATCCACGGAACCGAGAAGAAGAAGGGAAGAAGGATTAGGAGATCACTAATCAAACAATAACCTAATTCCAACAAGGTTTACCTCCAAGATCAGTGACAACCCTAATTTCCCTCCGACGAAACTGATTAGGGCGGAGATGGCCGACCGCCGCTGCCGCTTGCCGAGGCTTAAGAAGATCTGGACTCCGCCGGTCCGGTCGGGCTCCAGCAAGCTCCGGTGACTGAGGATGATCACCGAAGGAGAAGCTCTGCTCCCTTCGCCTCTGATTCGCCCGAGAGAGAGAGAACAGAGGAAGAAGAGAGGGAATGAAGAGTGCGGCTTCGAGCAGGGGAGATCGGGGAGTTAGGGATCGGCGATTTTGGGAAAATGAATAAAAGAAAAGGATTTTATATAATAAACATTTCCTCACTTAAACGGGTATCCCAAACAGGCTTTATCCGCGCCCGAATTTAATCCCCTCAAAACCTATCGTACGAGCTCCGAAAAATTCCCAGAAAATTTCTAAAAATTCCGGAAAAATCCTATAAAGCTATTTTCCAAATAATCCTATTAATTAAATTTTCCGTGATCTCACATCCTCCCCTACTAATAAAAAATTTGGTCCCCAAATTTCGCTATAACCAACAGCAAACACTAGAATATAACCTAACAGTATAAATGCTGAAAGGAACTCTAACCCACATACCTCAAGTAAAAAGATGAGGGTATCGAGCTCGGATCGTATCCTCCAGCTCCCAAGTAGCCTCCACGTCAGAATGATGCTGCCATCCGACTTTAACCAGCCGGACAATCTTGTTCCGTAGCTGACGCTCTCTATGGTCCAAAATCCGTACCGGAACCTCCTCGTAAGTAACGTCAGGCTGAATAGGAACTGATATATCTGACAGAACATGTGCCGGATCGGATACGTATCTCCTCAGCATAGATACATGAAATACATCGTGAATGCCAGCTAGAGATGGTGGTTGCGCCAGACGGTAAGTTACTGCTCCAATCCTCTCCAAGATTTGGAATGGTCCAATATATCGGGGAGCTAGCTTACCTCGGAGACCAAATCTCCTCCCCCTTTTCGTGGGTGAAACTCTAAGAAATACATTATCACCAATGGAGAACTCCAGGGGTCTTCGTCTCTGATCAGCATAACTCTTCTGACGGTCCTGAGCCTTCGACATCCTCCGTCTGATAGTGCGAACTAACTCTGCATCCTGCTGAGCTCTCTGAGGTCCTACCAACTGGGCCTCCCCAACCTCTTCCCAGAGGATGGGCGTCCGACAAGGCCTACCATACAACGCCTCAAACGGTGCCATCTGGATAGCCGAATGATAGCTGTTGTTGTAGGCGAACTCTACTAATGGCAGGTGGTCCTCCCAACTGCCTCCGAAATCCATAACGCAAGACCTCAGCAAGTTCTCCAAAGTCTGAATGGTCCGCTCTGACTGTCCATCTGTCTGCGGATGGAATGTCGTACTGAAACGGAGCTGTGTGCCCAAGGCCTGCTTCAGACTCTGCCAGAATCGGGACGTGAATCGTGGGTCTCTATCTGATATAATGCTCAACGGTACACCATGTAATCTGATAACCTCACGACAATATAGCTCTGCTAATCGATCCAGTGAATCGGTCTTCCGGATCGCTATAAAATGTACGGATTTGGTTAATCGGTCAACGATTACCCAAATCGCATCATGGCCTCGTCGAGTCCTAGGCAATCCTACCACGAAATCTATAGTAATATGCTCCCACTTCCACTCTGGAATAGGGATCCTCTGAAGTAACCTAGCAGGTCTCTGGTACTCAGCCTTCACCTGCTGACAGATAAGACATCTAGCAACAAACTCCGCTATGTCCTTCTTCATACCGTTCCACCAATAGGAACGTCTCAAATCCTGATACATACGGGTCCCGCCTGGGTGGATAGCAAATCTAGAGCGATGAGCCTCCTGAAGTAACTCCTCCATGACCGGGTGAGACTGAGGTACACATAATCTACCTCGGAAATAAACAATACCCTCGTCATCTCGTGTAAACTCGGTCTGCTGTCCGGAAGCTATCTGGCTGCTAATGAACTGTAAATGCTGATCTCCGGCCTGGGCCTCTCGAATCCTCATCCTGATCGACGACTGAGCAACCATGGTAACCAGAATACCCTGCTCTGTCTGTCCCTGCTCCTCAAGGCCCAGCTCGGAGAATCCCTGAATCAAGTCCGTGACTGTAACTCGATGACAAGCTAAAGTCCCTCTGGACTTCCTGCTCAGTGCATCAGCAACCACATTAGCTTTACCCGGATGGTAGCTAATAGTACAATCATAATCCTTCAGGAACTCCATCCATCTCCTCTGTCGGAGATTGAGTTCCTTCTGTGTGAAAATATATTTGAGACTCTTATGATCAGTAAGAATCTCAAAAGTAATACCATAAAGATGATGTCGCCAAATCTTCAAAGCAAAGATAATAGCGGCTAGCTCTAAATCATGTACTGGGTAGTTCTTCTCATGCTCCTTCAACTGACGAGAAGCATAGGAGACTACCCTACCGTGCTGCATCAAAACAGCGCCCAAGCCCTGAAGGGATGCGTCTGTGTAAAGTACAAATCCGTCATCACCAGAAGGTAATACCAAGACTGGTGCTGATACTAATCTCCGCTTCAGCTCCTGGAAGCTAGTCTCACAAGCCTCTGACCACGTGAACTTCACGCCTTTTCTAGTCAGACGTGTCAACGGCATAGCAATACTGGAGAAACCCTCAACGAATCATCGGTAATATCCAGCCAAGCCCAAGAAACTACGGATCTCCTTGACTGACTTCGGCTGCTCCCTGCTAGTGATAGCCTCGATCTTCTGAGGATCTACTGAAATACCTCGGCTAGACACTACGTGTCCTAGAAAACCAACTGAGGGAAGCCAAAATGCACACTTGCTGAACTTCGCATACAGATGATGTCGTCGAAAAGTCTCCAAGACTATGCGAAGGTGCTGCGCATGTTCCTCCGTGGAACGCGAATAGATCAATATGTCATCGATAAATACAATAACGAACTGATCTAGATACTCCAAAAAGATACGGTTCATCAAATCCATAAATACTGCGGGAGCATTGGTAAGCCCAAATGGCATTACCAAAAACTCTTAATGTTCGTATCTGGTGCGGAAAGCTGTCTTCTGAATATCAGAATCTTTGACTCTCAGCTGATGATATCCAGATCGCAGATCAATCTTAGAATACACCGATGTATCACTGAGCTGATCAAATAAATCCTCAATCCGTGGTAAGGGATACTTATTTCTGATAGTCATTGCATTCAGTTGCCTATACTCGATGAGTACCATCCTTCTTCTTGACGAATAATACTGGAGAATACCGTGGGGTTCTCCACAAGGACACCGAAATGGTCCTGCCCGTGCATGCCATATGCAGCTGCTGCAAGAGCAGCTGTCCTCTATAGACGATGCGAAGATTGGGCTTTCGTCCCGCCTCGCTGAGTCCCGGACTGACCAAACTGTCCTCCCGGAACATAAATCCCGGAAGCAGCATGCTAAGTCTTCAGCTAATAGTCTCGGCTCATGTGCCCAGGCAGTTTACAATAATAGCAAACTGACTGCCCCAGAGTGCATGCAGAGGTGATGTGATCTCGGGATCCGCATCAGGTGCAGTAAGGGTCACCGGTGGACTGTTTCCGGTTCTGCTGAGAAGATCGAGAACGTCCTGATGCAGAGCGTCCTGACTTCTGGGGTCAGCCAGATGACCCAGAAGTACTTTGACCCGTCTGAATGCGACCGCTCTGCTGCTGCCCAGTAGTCTGTGTTTGCTGGATCTGTCCGAAAGTCTGATCAGTCTGCTTCCTCTTCTTGGCTGCGTTCACTCTCTGATGAGCAGACTCAATCATAAGAGCTTTATCCAGTGCCTCTGTGTATGATGAACTACAAAAACCGACAATCTTCACCTGAAGATGCCCGTCTAGTCCCTGGACAAACAATAGCATACGAGATCTATCCTCGGCAACTAACTCAGGACAGAATCTGGCCAACCAATTAGATTCGGTATTATACTCCATCACTGAGCGATTATTCTGCGGAAGACTCAGAAAATCCTGACGACGTGTCATCTGATACGCCCGAGGAAAATACTGACTCTCGAATGTCTCCCTAAATCTCGTCCAGGTAATATGCTGCTCGCCTATAATCGAGCGCTGCGTGCCCCACCAGATCTCTACCTCATCTCGTACCTCAAGTACAAAGTAGTAGGCACGACTGGAGGGGATGCCGGATATACAGAAGGTGATACCACTAGTAGTACAGTTGAGGTATGTACCGCTGAAGTCGAAACCGTCGGGGTCTTATAATCCGACGTACCTATAATATCCTGACAAGTCTGTCCCTGATGGGCAGGCTCGACCCTAGCAGATCTCTCTGGCAGGCTCGACCCTAGCAGATCTCTCTGGAGACTCTATCTACGGAGAATCTATCGCCTCTTACGTGGATGACCACGTCTAAGTACTAGAACACGTGTATATGTCATATCTGTAAACAAAATATTACCCAGATATTACTACAAGTATGAAAACTATAAAATTACCTCATTTACCTATTTGCCATCTGGAGACATCCTGTCGCTGCTTAGCCCCATGAAGAACCTCGTCAAAATACCTCGGAATTCCGAAACGAGAAACTCGACAGAATCCGTACAAATCCGAAAATATCCAGATAAACTTGTAAACTCTAAAACGCAAAAATCCGAAATCGGAGCCTTATTTGGTATCAGATAAAATCCCGAAAATCCAGAATACCTAGCAAGTCTCGTAACCTTCTCTGATACCAAATAAATTGGTATCAGATAAACCTCGAAAATCCAAAACGAAGAGCAAGTATCGTGTACCTTGCTCTGATACCAAATAAATTGTCACGCCCCAGGTAGTCCCTGTCCGAAGAAATTTCGGCAGCATCTCCCCTGTACGGGTGACAATATGAATCCAGAATACATATATCTATACCTCGGCCACACACGGACGGAACAATACAATACAAATAAGAAACAAACCACGCAGTTTATATCAACATTCCACACAATTCAATATAAAATCAATCCACGCAGTTTAATAAGGAAAGACGATATAGAATCTCGAAGATATATGTAAACAGCCTACTCCACTACAACGACGAAAACCAATCCACGAAGTAATGAAAATACAACCGCAGCGGAAAACAAAAGTAGCAAACCCGAATGTTCAATGTAAAGTCCACAATACAAACCCACATCACAAGTATACGTATAAAAGCGAATACAGAAAACGATATCTAGAAATCCTCGCGACCAAGGGGCTAGCGACGGGAATCTCTCCTGACGGCCTCAACCTGAAAAATAGTAACAACGGGGTGAGTTCAAGAACTCAGCAGGTAAACCAATAGACATGTACAACAATATATATCCACCAGTAAAAACCTAAGGTACAGTCTCCTAAACCATAGGATCAATAGTACAGTTCTCTAACCATACAACCTACAGTACAGTTTCCTAACAGTACAACCTACGGTACAGTCTCCTAACAGTATAACAGATATGCATAGCTGAAATAAACTGTAATAACCAGCAATAGGCATAAAGTACAGTCTATAGCAAGAAAAATAAGAAAATGCATAACTGAAATAAACTGTACTCACCTGCGAGGCTTGTGCAACTGACTGTGAACATACACAGATAAAAATAGTCAGAGCAAAAGCATATAACCTGTATTCATGTCAATCATATGCAATCACCAAAATGCATCAATCATAAATAATGCAATCTGTGCATATGATGCAAATGACATGTCCTGGTCACCCCTACTGCCATGCTCAGCCGTCTCACACACAATGGTGAGACCGAGTGGGTAGGGCTGTGACAACCGTGCACTCTGCCGTCACTACCCCTGATGAGTGACCGAGTGGACGGGATGCTGTCGGAGTACACCTATCCTCCTGCCTCAAACATAGTGAGGGAGCGTAACGCTCTCATCTCCCGGTACGCAATGATGGGGAGGGACCCCGGTGTGCTACCACGCTCCTGTCACGCTACCCATGAGCGTCCTAGCGGAGCACTACCAGGCAATCTACCCTACACACCCTGAGTGCTGTGCCACTACCCATGCAGTGAACACGTTGTGTGCGGGTCCATGTAGCCGGCCGACGAGCTCAACAATAATGGAGTCGTCAATCGCCCAGCATGCAATCATGCAATATGGTGCATGCGGCTACAGTATGTCATACCTGAACATAGCCTCCTCCATATATGTGTGTGCCCAAAAGGTAAACGCATATATATAACCATGATATAAACAACATAAATCCAAAGACATCACATATAACAATGATGTAAGCATCATGAATCCAAGAGCATGTATCACACATGTAAAGCAACTAATCCAGTAGAGTAAAGCACTATAGATATGCATCTCTATGAACATATATACACATGACAAGAGATAAAATATCCAATCCTGAAGTAAAGCAACTAGCAGATGAAGCATGTGATAGGTATCAACTAGCTAAGACCAGGGAAGAAATAATCTACTATCTACCACTAGTAAATATATATAAGCTACACATATCATAAGACATTATCAAAAGATAAGTCAAAGGGTACCCGCATCAAATAGCAGGAAGTATCACACCAAATCCAACGTCGAGACGCCTGTCTCGAATCAAAGTCCTGTATCAACAATGTATACATTTTATTTAGCTAAATCCAAATGAATAGCTAAATAAAATCCCTAAACTAAATTAGGGCAGAACTCACAACCTACCTAAATAAATCTAACGGTCAATTATGGTTAATTATCTTAACCCTAACCATTCCATTAGATTAATTCTAAACTAAATAAATCTACACACCATCAACAGCTAATTACAACATGTATCCACTAATCAAACACACTTAGCCTGATTCATCTAGAACATGTATCAATTATTCTTGAACATACCTCAATTGAGCTGTTGCAAAACAAAGCGCCCTGCTGGACCAGACAAGATCCTCAATTAACAACAACTGTTTATTGTTGAAACCAGAGGAGCTACTGGTTGAGGTGCTGCCGAAACCCAGAAGCCACAGAACCCAATTCTAGATCCACAGGACGCTCAACCTCACTGGAAATCAATCGGATTACAACAAGAGATCAATCAAGGAGATCACTGATCCAGCAGCAACTCTTCTAGGCATTGCTCGACAACTCAAACACCCTTCACTGATAGAATTATTTAGATCAAACAATGAAAATCACAAATCATCAGCACCTAATCCTACCTCAACAGGGACCTTAGTCAGCGGCAAGGAAGAAGAGTAAGAACGGACAACAAAGAATCGATCCTTGCCTCCAAGATCGCAGCCAGGGCACAGTCAGTATCTCCAGCCCTAGATGGCGACAATCGAGTACAATCGGCATCCACGGAACCGAGAAGAAGAAGGGAAGAAGGATTAGGAGATCACTAATCAAACAATAACCTAATTACAACAAGGTTTACCTCCAAGATCAGTGACAACCCTAATTTCCCTCCGACGAAACCGATTAGGGCGGAGATGGCCGACCGCCGCTGCCGCTTGCCGAGGCTGAAGAAGATCTGGACTCCGCCGGTCCGGTCGGGCTCCAGCAAGCTTCGGTGACTGAGGATGATCACCGAAGGAGAAGCTCTGCTCCCTTCGCCTCTGATTCGCCCGAGAGAGAGAGAGAACAGAGGAAGAAGAGAGGGAATGAAGAGTGCGGCTTCGAGCAGGGGAGATCGGGGAGTTAGGGATCGGCGATTTTGGGAAAATGAATAAAAGAAAAGGATTTTATATAATAAACATTTCCTCACTTAAACGGGTATCCCAAACAGGCATTATCCGCGCCCGAATTTAATCCCCTCAAAACCCATCGTACGAGCTCCGAAAAATTCCCAGAAAATTTCTAAAAATTCCGGAAAAATCCTATAAGGCTATTTTCCAAATAATCCTATTAATTAAATTTTTCGAGATCTCACACATAGGGGGTGGTAACCCTGTGCGGGAAGTCTTGGTGGGTCGACGCTTCGGGCAAAAATCCTAGGGGGTGGTAACCCTAGGTTAAAATCCTGGTGTCGCGAATCGGGTAGAAGTCTAGATGGGTCGAGGACCGGACATCCAGCATGAAGACCGGAAGCATCGGACGCTAAGCAAAAGTCCAGTCGATCTGGAGGATCGTACAAGCAACAGGTAAATCTCCTGAGAGGAGTAGGTGAGGACGCGTTCCCCGGAAGAGGGAGCAGTAGGCGTCGGGCTGACCTAGGGTTTCCGGTTGGAAACCCGAAGTCAGACCCAGACAGTCCGAATGCTGTCAATTCATGTGTTTACATATTATCTATTGTGTTCTAACTCTGTCTTGTAGGAGACTAACCTTTTTGTGCAGAGTTAGAAGTGACCAGGATCGGTCGACCGAACCATGGGATCGGTCGACCGAACCCACATACTAGCAGATCAGATCTCCAGAGGTTGGACCGAGCTCGACCAGGGGATCGGTTGTAACACCCATAGAGTACTTAGCAAGATTTTAGATATTGTTTTTTTTATCATGAATAAAAAAATAGGCCTTATGTGTAAATTTACAAAAATAATAAAATAAAATAGAACCAAAAAGAGATGACCAGGGTTTGAACATTAGATCTCTTACTAGATATATGTATGTGTTAACCAATAGACCAAGAGAAGTTATTGTTAAAGAGAGAGGTGACAATATAGTTAAGAGTAAGAAAAGAGCTTTTCCATTGAGAAGGAGAAGTTAGAGTTGCCCTCTTTCTCTCAAAAGAAAAGAGGATTCTTGCTTCCTCTTTTCATTAAGGAGAAGTAAAAGAAAGGAGAAGGAAAAATACATTTTCCCTTCCTCCTCTCATGATGAATAAAAGGGGAAATTAAAGAAGAAAATTCATTTTCTCCTCTTCCTCCTTTCCCCCCTCCTCCTCACCGTGACCAAGAGCCTCTCCTCACCTCTCCTTGCCGAAATCCAAAAACAAAGGAGGACTTCTCTCTAGGAAGGCTCCACAAGCAAGATTTTCCCCCTAAGTAAATCAAACAGGGATGTAAGTATTCCCTCACCTGTGGTACAAGTCGCTTACGATATTTTCGAAAGATTAGAACGCTTGAAAATAAAAATAAAAAGAGAAGAAACCATGTTCATGGATCTTATTATGTTAGGATATGAATTTAGTTAAAGATTTATGTTGGATGTTGTTTAAGCTTGATCTTCTTCTTAATATGTTTATTGACCTTCTTCTTAATAAGGTTCGGCCATGATGAATTTTTAGGGTTCATGAAGTTCCAAATCTAAGTTAGTATGCTCATAGACTTCCTTATGATATGTTATGAAATTAGCTAGGTATTCATGTTCATATGTTGCTTAGAAGTTTATTTCTTGTTTTATGATGTTTCGGTCATGATGAATTTTTAGGGTTCATGAAGCTCCAAACCTAAGTTAGTATGCTAATAGACTTCCTTATGATATGTTATGAAATTAGCTAGGTATTCATGTTCATATGTTGCTTAGAAGTTTATTTCTTGTTTTATGATGTTTCGGCCATGATGGAGTTTTAGGGTTTCATAAAGCTCAAAACCAAATTTAGCATGCTCATAGACTTCTCCATGATATGTTATGGAATTAGTTAAGTATTCATGTTTATATGTTGCTTAGAAGTTTATTTCTTGCTTGAGGAAGTTTCGGCCATGATGGGGTTTTTAGGGTTCATGAAGCTCCAAACCTAACTTAGTATGCTCATAGGCTTCTTTATGATATGTTATGGAATTAGCTAAGTATTCATGTGTATATGTTGCTTAGAAGTTTATTTCTTGGTTTATGAAGTTTCGGCCATGATAGAGTTTTAGGGTTTCATAAAGCTCAAAACCTAATCTAGCATGCTCATAGACTTCTTTATGATATGTTATGAAATTAGCTAGGTATTCATGTTTATATGTTGCTTAGAAGTTTATTTCTTGCTTGATGAAGTTTCGGCCATGATGAGGTTTTAGGGTTCATGAAGCTCAAAACCTAATTTAATATGCTCATAGACTCCTTTATGATATGTTATGAAATTAGCTAGGTATTCATGTTTATATGTTGCTTAGAAGTTTATTTCTTGCTTGATGAAGTTTCGGCCATGATGAGGTTTTAGGGTTCATGAAGCTCAAAACCTAATTTAATATGCTCATAGACTCCTTTATGATATGTTATGAAATTAGCTAGGTATTCATGTTTATATGTTGCTTAGAAGTTTATTTCTTGCTTGATGAAGTTTCGGCCATGATGAGGTTTTAGGGCTCATGAAGCTCAAAACCTAAATTAGTATGCTCATAGACTTCTTTATGATATGTTATGAAATTGACTAGGTATTCATGTTGTATGTTGCTTGGAAGTTATTTCCCTTCTTATGAACTTTCGGCCATAACTATAATCTAGGGTTCAAGAAAGTTTAAACTTAACTTAGCAAGCTCATGGATTCCCTTATGATATGATATGAAGGTAGCTTGGTATTTTTATGCTTATGTAGAACTTAGTTTCATGCTTTTAAAGGTTCGGCCACAATCAAGTTAAAAGGCCTAGGAAGCTTAGAACCTACTACTTATGCTCACGATATTCTTTATAGTTTATGACATGAATTGGATTTAAGGTTCACATGCTGATATGTCATTGTAACTTAAAACCAAGCATGGTGACTCTCGGCCACCATATGAAACTAGGGTTAGAGACCCAATTATGACTTTGCTAGGTGTCTCACATACTAGAATACGAACTAGGAGATGCTAGTAAATATTTTCCATGTATGATTATGGTTGCCTACGATGATTTATATACTTAATTAAGGATGCTCATGAATTATGCATGATGATGACTCTTATGATATGTTTTATGCTTAAGTATGCATGCTTTATGACAAGACAAGTAACATGTCTATTTATGTATGTTTAAGAATTATGCATGAAATGATTCTTATGATAACAATGTACCCAAGCATGTATGATTTCAAATATGTGGCATGTTCATTTATGTAAGCTCATGAACCAAGCATGATAATGGTTTTATATGATGGCTATGTGCCCAAGAATGTATGCCTTATGATATGATAAGAAAATGGCAAAGAGTTGCTTCCCTTAAGATTGGGATTAAGAGCACTCTTCATGTTAAGACAAGAGTATGACATCTATGATGATATGATATGACAGTTATGATGATATGATATGCATGACATGTACTTTACTTTGTATGGCTTGTACCAAGGGTGGGCTCCATAAGCGCCCCTAGACCGATGGACTATGAACGGGTCTAGTAAAAAGGGATGAGCTCCTTAGTACGCCCCTAGGCCGACGGACTATGAATGGGTCTAGATCCCTAGTAGGTTCGAGGCTAGCTACCCTGTCCTAGGGATTGCGCCCATTTATGTATGTATGTGGTACAAGCCAGGCCCTCATGATGATGATATTATGTTTAAGTATTAAAAGATATGTTTAAAGACATCTTGCACTCGACATGACATATGTTTTAAAAAGGACATTTTGCATAATGCACCCATTCACATATGACATGTTTCTTTTATGATTCATATGATCTGATGATATGTTATGTTTCTTATGATTCACCTCACATGATCTCTTTATTTATGATATGTTAGAATCATGGTTGATAATGATATGTTATGATAAGGAACTATGCTCACATTACATATTGTTAGATGATTATGTCTTCATTGATGATATGCTTATATGATTATGCTTTGAGATACGGTTTTTGTGAGTAGGAAAGGATCTTACTGAGCCTGTGTGCTCATAGCTTACTTCCTTGTACCACAGATAAAGGCAAGGGATGGATGACTTAAGGGAGCTGTAGGAGAGGCAAGGAGGTGTGTGTGGCAGTGGCTCGGCTAAGACAAATAAGACCTGCTATGATATTTTGTTATGTCTGACATGAAGCATTTGTATTTATGTTACATTCCAGTATAACTTCATGACATTTCCGCTGCTTTATGATACTAGAAAGAAATTTTAAATATGCATGTATCCTGGAATGGTTAAGTAAGTAAGTAGCCCCCGTCCCTTTTAGTAGCAGGGAGGGCGGGTGTTACATCGGTCGACCGAACCAGGGTTGGGTGTCGACTGGATCAGGCCAGGTTGACAGAGTCAGGAGAGCTGATCAATCGATCGAACATGGTGATCGGTTGATCGAACCTCGGATGGAGTTTGACCAGATAGAAGCGGAGCGAGAGGATCGAGCGGATCGGATGGGAGAAGATCACCTGATCGGTCGACCGAACAGGGAATCGGTCGACCGATCCACCTCGGGTCAAACCTGATCCCGAGACTTGGGGATCTGGATCAACGTCTGCAGAGTTATAAAAGGGAGCCTTGGGGTGCAGCTTCGATCAACGATTTTCAGAAGCGAACTTTCTACTTCCTGCTGCTAACAAGTAGATCCCGAAGTGCTGCAACATCATCCCAACGACCCGGAGCTCAGTTCTTTCACCTTTCCATTGTCGTTGGTATATCTTATTGTTATTACTTGTACTCATCTACTTGTAAAGATTTGCGCTATATAGTTGTTGCCCACCGAAAGCGGTCAACGACCGCGGGTCTTCGAGTAGGAGTCGAGATAGGCTCCGAACGAAGTAACTTCTTGTGTCCTCTATGTGTTTGCATTTACTTTCCGCTGCGTATTTTACTCCGATAGTTTTTCGATTCAGAGAAAATAGCCACGAGCGCTATTCACCCCCCCTCTAGCGCGATCTCGATCTAACAATTGGTATCAGAGCGGGGTAGCTTTGATATGGTGCAACCACCAATCAAGCAACTTTTCATGGTATTTTCAGTTTTTTGGAGTCGATCGGAATTAGTATAGTTACTATATTCCGATCTATTTCTCGTTTGAATCGGTTTTGCTCAAAGCTAGTGCAACACCACTCGAGTACGTTTTATTTCCTTATTCCCGCACTACTAATCCAAGACCAAGTCTTGGAATAGATTTTTCTATTTTTGTCGTGCAAGGTATCAATGGCCCAACAAGAGGGTTATAATACTGTCCGTCCCCCGCTCTTCACCGGAGAGGACTTTGGTTACTAGAAGGGCAGAATGGAGAACTTCTTGAAGATCCAGTTCGACACGTGGATGATCGTCAAGACTGGTTTGGATCTGCCAACGGATAAAGACGGCAATCCTACACCCTGCGAGGACTGGGAACCTGCATTAATCAAGAAGGTGGAGGCAAATGCCAGAGCAACTTGTACCCTCCAATGCGGACTAACAAAGGAGGAACTAAACCACTTCGGTCCATTCTCAAGCGCCAAGGAGCTATGGGAGAAGCTGATTGAGCTTCATGAAGGGACCTCCGATACCAAAGTAAGTAAGCGTGATTTATTATTCAATAAATTGTATAACTTAAAAATGCAGGAAAATGAGACGGCAAGCCAGCTTTATGCGCACATTCAAGACTTCCTAAATGACCTTCACGCAATCAGCCAAAGAATAGAAACCCGCGACATAATAAGGTACGCACTTAGCGCCTTTCCAGGGACACCTTGTGGGCATCCATGGTTGATGCTTACAAGGTTTCTAAGGACCTTTCTTCAATCAAATTAGACGAACTTTTTTCAGAATTAGAATTGCATGAACAGACTAATTCACGCCCGGTCGAGAAAGGTGTTGCTTTGGTTGCAGGTACCATCAGAACGCGTGAACCAATGTCGAGGCGCAAAACTAAGCCCAAGTCCAAAGATGAATCAGATACAGAGGACGATGATGAAGTTGTTTCTGAACTGATAAAGCTCGTATGGAAAATATGCAAGTCGAAAAAGGTGAATCAAACAAACACGAAGGACAAATCTGAAGTGACTTGTTATGGCTGTAACCAAAAGGGGCACTACAAGCCAGATTGTCCAAACAAGAAGAAAAGAAGGAAGGTATTAAAGGCGACTGGTCCGAGTCATCAGATGAATCCGATTCCGACGTAGAAGAACCGACAAGCTTCCTTGCGTTGCCAGTACAAGTAAATATTGACGAAACCGAGTCCGAATTCGAGTCCGAATTCAAGTCCGAAACCGAGAGCGAGTCAGAAACTGAGTCCGAGCGAAGCCACGGATACACATCCATTTCCGAAGGACCAAAACCCACAGTAAGTGCTTTAATGTCTAGTATTAACTTAGATGACTCGGAAAATTTAATTCCGTACGTGCTTAAAAAGTTGGCTAAATCCAACGTCCGGGTTAATGTTAGTTAGAGCCCTAGAGCCAATCATTTGATGATTATATTATGGACTTGTTGTATCATATTCTTATATAAATAAAGGCATTTGTTTTGGTTATTATACTTACTTGTATTGGTACCAAATAACTAAGTATAATAGCGTCCTTGAGTAGAGGTTCTTACCTATATCAATCGGCTAGTGAGATGATATAAGGAACACTACTCTTAATCATTCATAGTCGAGTATTAATATTCAGGAACAATGTTAATGCGACGAGACTAGCATGTAGGTCAAATCGATGACTTGATCTCACAAGTCATGGATATAGAGATATCAAGTTGACACATGGGTATGCATTGGAGAATGTATACTAAATGACCCGCCATGAGAAAGTATCATGGATCATTATATGAGTATCATATACTTTCTCATGTGGCTATTAGTATGACTATTAGTCCTTGGATCTGAAGTCACCATGGTTCCCTACATAAGGAGTTACATACTTTGGTTTCGTCAAACGTCACTCGTAACTGGGTGGACTATAAAGGCGATTACTGGGTATGTAACAAATTATGTAGAGGGATGTGAGTGATGTAGATGGGATCTATCCCTCCTATATGATAGGAGAGACATCGATATTCTTGATAGAGTGAGACCACTAAGTGCATGGCCATGCCCAAATGAGTCAATATGAGATATTGAGCTCATTTGATCGAGTGAGTCTACATGGAGTTCAAGATTTAGATTAGTCAGAGGATGACAAGGTCTATGCCTCACATTGATCAATCTAGATGTCTAGGATAGGACACTTGTTATATATTGTGAGGAGTCACAATTAGTAGTCACAAGGTGATGTTGGATCTCAACATTCTTGTAACTTGGGTAGTAATGATGTGTTGCTAGATACCGCTCATTACTTATGCTCCTAAATGGGTTTAGGGGCATTGCCAACGTTACAAGAACCTATAGGGTCACACACTAAGGACAATTAGATGGAGATTAGGTTCATATGATGAACCAAGAGGATTAGTTCATGTAATGAACCAAATTGGATTAATAGTAATCCAAGTTAGGCTAATTGAGTTGGACTCAAGTTGATTCATGTGTTCAATGAGTCTAATTTAGATCATGAATCATTAAATTAATTTAATTAAATGAATTAGATTCATTATATTAAGTTGGTCTGAATCAAATGATTTGATTAGATCAACCATGAGAGAGATTTGGTCAAGTTTAACTTGACTTGAGAAGGAAGATGAAAGGTCAAGTTTGACTTGACTATTTGCCACCTTATTTGTGAGTTGACAATAGGAGGACTAATGATGATGTGCCACATCATCAAAGCTAGCACATGTGTGTGCCACATCATGGAGGTTACAAACCCTTTCCATTTAATGTGGCCGGCCACATTAATTGTAAGGGAGTTACAATTGTGGCCGGCCACTCAAAATGAATGAGAATGATTTTTTTTTTCATTAAATGCATTCATTCTATCTTCTTCCTCCTTGAGCTCTTTCTTCTATCCCTCTTATCCTACCTTGGCCAAACCCTACTAAGGTACTAGCACACTTTAGTTTGGTTTTCTCCCTCTTTTGTTTGTGTGGATACGTGTAGAGGATTGTCTACTTTGACAATCTTGAGATCCGACACCTTGGACGAGCGGGATTCGCGAAGGGCGCGCATCAAGGGTAAAAACTCTTAACCATCTAGAACTCTAATGTAGATCTAGAGTTAGTAAACTCGTACTCGAAGGTTTTTCAAAATTTTATTCTTCGCACGGATTCGGTGACGGGGGTTTCGGGGTTTCCGCGACGTGAAAAAGCAGTTTTCGCGACCCGAAAAGTCCAACAGTGGTATCAGAGCCACGTGCGAAGTCTTGTACAAGTTTATTTTGTATTTTTATGAAAATAGTAGTTATGTAATATTCTGTGAATTTCCTATTTTTATAGTTTTTATGGGTATTTTTCTCGTAGAAGCGAAGCACAAGTGTTTCGACACTTGTAGGCTTCGACTACCGAGAAGATTTTTCCGAAACGGCAAGGTTTCGCCCCAAATATTTTTGGGGCAGCGGGATAAGTTGCTGTAGGATTGCTAAGGAACACTCGCGATGGTTAGATCATGGGTAGGGGTGCTGCCCCTGGCCCCGCAAGGGGATTCGTTCCGCGATTACGCCCGAAAATCCGCTAAACAGAACCGTCGGGAATTTTACTCATAAAAATTGTAAAAATTATAGTAAAAATTACAGAAAATTATAGAAAATACATAATTTAGAATTATGTATCATTTTGTGATAGTCATGGCCCAAAAAGACCCAATTTGATTGGAAATGTGTTGTAATTTATAATACGGCCTACGTGCCGTCATATGATGTGCGTGTTGTATATTTGATTCGCGACCTGCGCGTCGTGCCTTTCTCTATTTTATATTCTTGTTGTAAATTAGTTTAGACTCGAATGTAACTCAAGTTTCAAAAATTGTAATGTACAAAATTGGAGCGGTGGAAGGTCCACTCGAGACGGAGTTACGAGGAGGGCGCGAGTAACACAAGGTGGTCAAAGGGAGGAGCTTGAGAAACTGTTGACCTTAGGTTGACCATCTGATCTTCTCATTGGCTTGAGAAGATCGTAGTAGGGCCATGACTAATCACAAATAATTTAATTAATTACTTGTTTGTATGTGATACATAATTAGTAATTAATTAGTGCCTAACGATTAGATTAGATCTAAATCGTGTACAAGATGCACCATCTCGATTAGATTAGATCTCAATCGCGTCAACTCAAATGCCTACTATCACTATGTGAAAAACGACTTTTTACTTCGTTGATTACCTGAAGTAAAAGACCTATTTTTATCGAAGTAGTCACGCGTGAAGTAAAAAGATTTGTTTTACTTCGGATAAACTCCGAAGTTGTAGGCCCAGAAAAACGAAGTCGTATTGGGTGTTAGGTTCGGACATATTACGAAGTAAAAAGTCCATTTAACTTCGTCGGTTTTTAAAAACACTGAAGTAATTAATCCTTTTCGACTTCATCGTTTAGTATTTGTTGTGAAGTAATACCTACTTTAAGTTCGGTTAAAAATGAAGTAATTGATTACTTTTGCTTCGACATATATCGTTAATTCCTGAAGTAATTATCGATTAAATTACATTTAGCTTCGTTCTGGATCGAAGTAATAGATAGATACTACTTCGGAATTTTTGGTAATAACCGAAGTAGTTGATCCTATTTTACAGCAACAAATTGTATTGCTTCGAAGTTATAAGTAGATTTTACTTCAGATTTTATGAATAAAGTGAAGTATGTTTTCTCTTTTTACTTCATTATTTTTATACTTCAGTAATTTTGAGCATCACAAAAGGTAACTTCATAAGCCTTGATCAAAATAAGCCATGATTTCAGCATATGTTTATACAAAACAAATCTCACAACCTGCAATTCACACAACCATAAAAAACGAGTACACAATCTCCGTAAATATGGTCAAAATAAGCCATAAAAAACCAAAAACATGTACTGGTTCATTCACACAACCTGCAATTCACTTCAAGAACGAGTACACAAATTCACTCCATTCAATTCTCACTTCATCATATTGTGTCTGCGTATAGTACTGGTTCTTCACACAACCTGCAAACTGCAATTTAGAAAGAACCATCATGTTATGTTTTGTAATTGAAAACTTTAAATCAAAACACAGTAAGTTGACAAAAAAATCATGAATTAAATTAACAAAAGCATGATAAGACAAATAAATATGTATTTTTATATGCACTCTTATAGTAACAATTTTGTTCGAATTATAACATGTGGGTCACAGAAGCCTAAATAAATTTGGGCCTTACATGCTCATTATTTTACTAGACTAAAAGTTGAGGCATTGTCTATCACAAAAGAATATTTTTTAAAAAATCTGCCTGAAGTAAGCTCAGGTTGTGTGAAGTCCAGCAACACTTGAAGTAAGCTAACTGGAGACCAGCAATACTTGAAGTAAGCTAACTGAAGTAAGCATTATCTATCACAAAAGATAATTTTTGGAATCCTAAAAATCAAAGAGAAGTATAACCCAGCAACTTGGATGCTTGAAGTAAGCTCAGTGCCTAAGAAGCCCAATTTGGAATGGATTTTGCAGAATACTCACCCCCCCCCCCCCCCACACACACAATATTACTAAGCACACACACACACCCCATTACTAAGCACATACACACTTTGTATAGACAAATAACTCAAAAAAACGTACCCCTATTCACCTTTCCCCTCTTCCCACAGGAAAGTATGCATGTTAGCCCCAAATCAGTTACTAATTTCCCCCAGCTACTAATAGAACTATGCATAACACAGTTTTGTATAAAACCATAAACAGGGTGTCATTTAAGGGCGAGGAAAAAAAAGAAGGAAAGAAGCCATATCAAAGCATGAGAAGAAAGCAGTAGCAGGGCATGAATGATTTGATTCAGTGTGCAACACTATATCGATTTGATTCAGTATGTGCATTCCTGTTCAAAATGGAAGAAATTCACACACCTTCCTCTCCAACTGTAGATCCTCACATTCAACAATCTCTTTCATGTACCGCATGACATAATATCCGCATTCAACACAACCTTGTTGTTTCAGATTACCCTAATGAATCAAAGTTAATGCAAAATGAAAAACCAAATATATAAGAACCAAAAATGCATGTTTTCAATAAGACATACCGTCAACTGTTTGTAAGTTGGTCGTTTTGGATTACCCCTCATACAAAGCTACGTCCTCACTCCACTACATTGTAAAAATAGAACTTATTTCATTTCATATTTGCTAATCAATCTATTTACAATCAACATAATCTAAAACATACTTTCACACTATAGTTTTCCAAGCGTTATCTCGGTTCCTATTGCCCATTGAGTCCAACAAATAAATTGTATCTTTATCCTCGTTTATAACGGTCAAGATCCAGTGGTTCCTGCACGATTGTCAATATATAGCTAAGCTACTATGTATTAGGAATTGAGCAGGGATTAAAAATATACCCAGTGTTGTATGGGATAAGACATATGCTGTCTCCGTTTGATGCTTTCAACTGATTAGCAATGTGTTGTGAAGAGGTACTACCATCTTGAGCGGCTGGTATTTTGTTGGGATCCACAAACGACACATACTCAGCCCTGTTTGTTTCCTTCAAGTACTTGTACAAGTAACTTCATTCAAGTAATAAAAAACATGGTTACTTAAGACATGAACTAATGCAAAGAGAAGAATTGTATATAAGACATAACTTACCCCATGTAAACCAAAATTTGCCTGGCCCCTATCTCTCTCATTTCCATACAGCGCATGACATCTTCTCTCAACAACAATGTACTCACATTACATCCAAACATGGATTTATCAAATTCGATAGGAATGGTCTCCTCCTCAGTCATCAGTCTAACAACATAAGAATACAAAAACTTGCATGGCATTGGTAGAGCACTTTCAACTTCTTTGAATTTATTTTTCTCATCAGGAACCTCCAAAATAGAAAATGGTGGTGCATGTTTCTCCTTTTTATGCAATTTTAAATAATTGTAGCAAAATATATAACTATAGCAACAGAAAAGTGAACTGAAAATACCTTTGTCGTCGGAAATGTCACCAACTCTTTTGGCCAGCCAACCACAGTTCCAACAGCATCTACCATTACTGTTGGTCCCGACTTAAGTGGAATTGGAAGCTCCGCTTCCTCCTGTAAAACAACATCAACAGACACCTTTAAGTTGCCTTCCCCAAGTGGAGCATTGTGCAGCATAACATTTGGGCCTCCGTCAGATACTATCGTGCCATATGCCACCACATTCCCCTTATTCTTCAGAGCCAAATGACATTTTTTCCCCTGAACAATAAGATATTATGTTTTAATATCTAAAGTTAGGAAACAAATTTAATGTACCAAATATAATATAAAACCTCATTGAATGAACTGCCACATTCAAAAACTTCCACATCATCTTCCAATCTTTGAACTACCATGTGCGATGACTTGTTAGATGCTACACGTTCAGAAACTCGATCACTTGTTTCTGGCATAAATCGAGCAAGAAGAGCCTTGAGTTTTTCAACTTCAGCTTTCAAACTCTTTGTTTCCTCCGCTTGCTCTTTGTAGTTTTCAGCCAAAGCCTTTGACACTAACTCCCTCTTCTTCCTTGGAGTTTTGAAGTAGACTTGGGGTTTCACAAATCCCCCTACACCTCTAACCCTGCCGTAATGTTCTTGGCTCCCTAATGTAGTAGTTAATACGTCATTGCTTCCAGAAGATATGAACTCTCCCCTCTTTTTCTTGTCCAACAAATCGTCCTAAAAATATGGAGGTAACATTAAATATCCAATAAAGACACTTTTTTCACTTATTATGAATGAACTTGAAATAAAACTAAAATAATACAATTTTTTCAGCAACTTCAGCAGTCTCTGTATTTGTGATGTTTCCGGATTTGTCCTCGCGGGCCTTATGCCAAAGTAATGACCTATCAACTTCCTCATCCTCCCTGAATATTTTTCTCTGTCTCTACAATTCCAAAAAATGATCATTTAAAACATGACGTACTACATGAAAAGGATAATATAATGTTCCATGGATTACCAATTCAGTCTCCAAGACAATGTAACCTTTGCGAGACATTTTGTGATGATACTTGCAATGGCTCGTCCGTTCCTTTTGTTTTTCATGAGTGACCTATATCATGTAAAAAAAAGTAAATTTATAGAAGAATTGCTAGAATTTAAAAACAATAGGATGGAGTATGATGAACTTATTATATATATTCCTGCTGTACATGAACTTATTATATATATTCCTGCTGTACAGAGCTTCATTTTGTTAATTAAATGCCCTAAATGTTTTAAATCTTGGTGCATATAATAATTTAAATATAACATGATAATATCAAGTACCTCCCAAGATGGATGTAGCCTCTCATCGACAAAAGCTTTCCAAATTGCAGATGGGATCTGATACTGCTCAGGTGGTGACCTTAGTTTTTCAGGATTATCTCTATATGGCCAGACAAACCTACTGTTGAGTTTGTTTTTGAAGTCTCTCCATTTCTGGCCTGCTGAACTCATCACTGCCGCCTCGCTTTGAGGTGCTAAGTCGAAGATTCTGTAACACACAGCAGTAATTGCTATCAGTTTGTATATTGAAAAAATCACAATGAAAAAAAAACATAAGCAATCTCATAAGGAAGTGTATTATTGGATTATACTCACCGATATTTCTTCCCACACTTTCTGTTTCATGTTCTCTGGAACAGTGGGCCATGTCTTTATGTTAATTGGCACCATGGATCTAACAATAGAGCCTATGAAAGATTGTAGTGCCTTCCCATTTTCATTGTACACAGGTCGTCCCATGTCATCATATTCAATCGTCGACTTTTTTCCCCATCTTGCAGCAGCAATAAGTCTGCACATTGATGTAGACCCCGAGTCTTCTTCTACCCAGTAATAGAAGGTTCTTCTATTTCAGTCTCTCCTCGTAGCTCTGCAGCGGCTAACCCATCAGCATCTTGGTGTAGTTCGGTGTCCTCAACTACACGTGGCTCATCATATTTTCCTATTTTTCGTTGTTTTTTAGGATGCATTTTTCTTTTCCCTGCATATAGGAAAATAAATGATGAGATAACGGTATATAAAGTCTGTAGTGACAATATAATAAAAGAAGACGTGATACAAATAATAACATTAACATATACGAACAAGTAAAAATAATACTAGTAAAAACAATAAATATTAATGCAGATGACATAAAAGTGGAAAACATCATATTTTCTTGTTTGTTACAAAGAAACCCTCTTTAGAAGATCTAAAGTATCCTTCACATGTAGGAATACAATGAATATCAACATTATCAATTGGTCGAGCTTCGGGAATTCTGGTCCAAAGATCCTCTTCTCCCTCGTAACATCTATTTGGAACTAGAAGCACTATTGACCACCCTTTGTTCAGTGGGTCAGCAACATAAAATACTTGTCTAACTTGACTTGCAAGCACAAATTCATCCTTCTAGTGGCCTCGTTTGTTCAGATTAACTAAGGTGAAGCCACATTCATCATTGTATTGTATTCCTTTGTCATTTGATACCCATGCACACTTGAAAAGAGGAACTTGAAATTGATGATAGTCTAGTTCCCATATCTCTTCAATAACTCCATAAAAAGTCACATTCTCTAACACGGGATTCTTATCTTTGGCAATACAAACAAGCATCGTGTTGGCAAGTAGAGAAACACCACTGTTTTGACAAACTTTCTCATCATCCTGCTCTTTTGTTTGGTATAAATTGCCATTTATGACATAGCTATCACACTTTAAGACTCGCACACGTGGTCCATGGGCCAGCCATCTCAATGACGATGTCATTCCACCATTTCAACTATCAATTTCAGCAGCCACCTGACATGCATTCCTATTAATTAGTGTGATCAAAACAATGATTAACAAATATTGTATGTTAGCATCTTCTACATCACCTTTGCACGAAACCAGTCAATGAACCTCTTATTAAGAGCATCTTGTATCCACCTTGCATCTTTCTGTTTCTTGTGAAACATTGTCTTCAAGAAGGATTTGTGTTCATTGAAGAAGTAAAGTTCTAAAGTTTTATTTTCATGAATATATATGGACTGCCAAGTACATATAATTATTAGTTATGCAGTACACTTACATAATGTATGGAGATATTTCTTCTGTATTTTCTAGAACAGTCAAGTGTGCTTGTTGGAGATCAATTTGTTGGACGATGATTGATGAATTGCTTGCTGAGAATCCAAGAATGCTTGCGTTTGGGTCACGTAGTGATTTAGGGACCCCAACAGGATCAAGGTCATTGAGATATTCTGAACAAAATTCAACTGCTTCTTCTGCTGCATATCTCCGAACAATGCAACCTTCCGGATATTTTCGACTGCCTACGTAACTTTTCAACACCTTCATGCATCTTTCAAATGGGTACATCCATCTGAAGTAGACTGGTCCACATAATTGGACTTCACGAACAAGATGAACTGTTAAGTGGAGCATGATATCGAAGAAAGAAGAGGGGAAATACTGCTCCAATAAGCAGAGTGTAACGATCAAGTCAGATTGCAGCTTATCTAACTTGGCTACATCGATAATCTTGCAACAAATATCTTTGAAGAAGAAGCATAATCTTATGACAGCATATCTAACATATTTTGGCAGAGAATTACGTATGACTATTGGCAGGAAGTGCTGCATTATAACATAAGAATCATGTGATTTCAAGCTACTCAGCTTCATCTCATCCATGCAGACAATATTCTTCATGTTTGATGAGACACCTTCCGGAACTTTTATATCCATTAATGACCTACATACTTGTAATCTCTCATTTTTTGTGAATGAGCATGCTGCAGGAGGTAGATATGTTCTTTTCTCACCAATTTTAGGAGCCAATTGAGGCCTTATTCCCATCTGAACCATGTCCAATCTAGCTGCCACATTGTCCTTAGTTTTTCTCTTGATGTTCATCAAAGTATTAATCAGAGACTCGAAAACATTTTTCTCAATGTGCATAACATCGAGACAATGCCTAACATGTAGGTATTTCCAATATGAAAGATTGAAAAAAAATTGACTTCTTCTTCCAACATTTACTGAAATTTGTAGCTCCAACATACTTTTCTTCTTCAATGTCTTCCACAATATTCTCCTTTGCTTTTTTCCTTATTTTCCCCTTCACACTTGTTTTCTTTCCAAACTCACATGGTATGTCTGAAAGCTTGTCAAACAACTTAATTCCAGATAATGGCCTACCTGCTTCACCAAGTTCCTCCATGCCATTAAACTCCTTTATTTGCCTCCGATATGGATGAAATCATGGTAGGAATCGTCTATGCCCAGCAAATGACATTTTCTTCCCATTTTGTAGGTGCTTTGCATAAGTATCCTCACCACATATTGGGCATGCGTAATAATCATGTGTAGTACATCCACTAAGGTTACCATATGCAGGAAAGTCGTTGATGGTCCATAAAAGAACTGCTTTAAGAGTGAAAACCTCCCTTCGATAAGCATCATAAACTCCATCAACTCCTTCCCACAACAGCTGCAAATCATCAACCAGAACCTCAAGGTAGACGTCGATATCGTTTCCAGGCTGTTTCGGCCCTGAAATGAGCATCGTTAGCATGATGAATTTCCTTTTCATGCACATGTCTGGAGGCAAATTATATGTGGCCAGCATGATTGGCCAGCAGCTATAGAAAATACTAAGATTGCTATGAGGATTAATTCCATCGGCTGCAAGTGCCAGGCGAATATTTCTTGCCTCACTTCTAAAGTAGGGCCACATATGATCCACCAATTTCCATGACGGTGAATCAACTGGATGGCGTAACTGACCAACAACTCTTGTGCTATCTGCATGCCATGTTAAATTTCTGGAAGTTTCTAAAGATTTAAACATGCGCTTAAATCTTGGTATGGGAGGGAAATACTAAACCACTTTGGCAGGAACACCTTTCTTCTCAACATTTTTCTTAGTTAGCTTCCATCTTGATAAGCCACATTTCGGGCAGCTTACACAGTCTTTATATTGTTTCCTATAAAGGATGCAATCATTGGAACAAGCATGAATCTTTTCATGACTCAAAGCCAAACAACTCAACGTCTTCTTTGCTTCATAAATTGACGATGGCAGATTGTGGTTATCTGGCAGCATGTCCCCAAAATCTGCTAGTAGATCTGAAAATAGAGCATCACTCATCCCATGCCTTGCTTTGGTATTGTATAGTTTTACAAGTGCACTCAACTTTGTGTAACGTTTGCATCCCTTATACAGTGGCTTCTCTGCTTCCTCCAAAAACTTCATAAATGCTTCTGGATTTTCTGTATGGTTATCATACGCTGCCTCACACAAATTAATAGTTTCAAAATCATCATGACAATTATCAGTTGGCTCTTGGTTGACACTCGAATTTAATCTATCCTTCTCCGCAGCCTCGCCATGCCAAATCCAATTCAAATAATTTTTACTGAAACCATTGAAGTAAAGATGCTCCTGAATCCACATAACCGCTCCCTTTTTAAGATTCATACATTTGCAACAAGGACAATGAATTAAATTGGGGTCGATATGTGGATTCTGCAAACAACTTCTAATGAATTGTTCGACACCATCCTCATACTCTTTGGACCTCCTATCTAAGTAAATCCAGGATTTATCCATTATAGTACAACAGAATCCCAAGAAACTTCTTCAGAATTATCATGCTAAAATTATTTACCGCTAGTTCAATGTGTTCTTTGATCAAAACCTGAAGATACTACATATATGTTAAGCAAAAGTTAGAGTAAGACTGCAAAAAGGTAGTCAAATTCATATCGAGCACATCTCCGTATTTTATACTCATTCCAATAGCTGTCAATATTTTCTACTTATCATGAAGAAAAATAATGCGTATTTTGTACAATATGTGGATATATAAAGAACGAAAGCATGGCACCAGTTGAATTTCCAAACACTTGTCTTTTTTTGAACATGCACACTCAATCATTTGACATATGAACGCTCTTAAATAGATTGAATCTATTGGGTTGTCAGCAATCCAGTGTCGGAGACCATTCAGCCTGATAGTAGTAAAAGAAAACCCCTCTAATTTCTGATTTTAAAGTTAGTTTTTCATAATCATGCTGTTGTGATTGTTGAAATTTGTGATGGAAGCAGTTTTGAGTTCGTTTAATCCAATTGTAACCAAATTTATTGAAATTTATGGTGGTTATAAATTGTTCATGGATGGAGCATTTCAGAATGTAGGAGATATGCTGGGTTGCATTTGTACAAGTTGTGTGATACATTTTCAGAGAGCTTACACAAGTTTTTTTATTAGAACTTTTTTTGTCATCCTGAGGAGTTAGGAAAGGTTTGAGATGTAACCATAGAAAGTGTGAATAGTAATTTTATTTAGTTTTATTGTATTTTTGCTCTCATATTTTTTTTAGCCAAAGATTTACTTTGAATTTTATTAAATTATTTATCTTAAGTGGTATCATAGTTAGAAATTGTTAAATTAAAATGTTGTATTTGTGCTGGATGAAGCAGTTACACATTTAATCTCAATAAGTGATAGCATAGTTGAGATTGTCTGATTCTAAAATGCTGTATTTGGGATCTTCATAGTGGATGAAACAGGTAGCACAAAGACAAATTATGTTAGGATGGTGAGAATTTACTTGAACTATTAGTGAATGTTGTATTTAAAGTTATTATCATCATCTACCTAGTGGAGAAAATGCAAAGCTATCTTATGCCAAAGAGAGTAGCAAATAATAGAGAGATGTAATCACTCTTTATCAAATTATACCTAGTGTGGATCGAGTATACAACACAAGGCATTAGATAGAAATTGGATGCATCTCTGTTTTATTTCAATCCATTTCAAGAGGACAAAGATAAAGTATCTGATCACATTTTAAAAGATAAGCTGAAACTATTACATATATTTATATAAAGAAAGGAGGAATTCATCATCAAGATTTGAATAGGAGTGTAGTGGTCACCGAGAGAGCAAGGACCAAATAGAAATTATAAAGGTGAGTATTCTAACAATATTGATTTGTATATGAATTGTAACGACCCAATTTTCCCTATTTCGAGTTCTAAAAGTCCATAAAATATTTGGAAATACTTTTAAAATATTCTAGAGATTTTTAGGAATTTTTAGAGTATTTTTACGTAATTTTTGGAGGTCGTTTAGTATGTTTACGAAAAGAAAGAAGTTTAGCTCAAAAAATTGTGCGAGCCAAGGTTCGAACCCATGACCTCGACCCGAGCCGAGCCTCAGCCGGACCCAGCCAACCAACTGGGCTGCGGTTATTTCGTGAAAAGGTGGGAACCGGAATATAATTAAGTTATAGTAAAAGACAGAGATAAGCCTAGGTATTAAAGGATAAGTTAAGGAGAGGAAACTTTACTCGAACCCTAAACTCTCTTCCTCTTCTCCTCACGCGTGCGTCGGCGCTTCTGGACTCGGGCGAAAACGCAGCAAAGCTAGGGCTTTGTTCTCCGGCGCCGACGAAGCCCTTTTCCCAGCCAATCTTCACCCGTGCGTGGTTACCTCGACGAAGGAAGCCCGAAAACAGCAAAGAGTGCCGTGAGCACGAAGGAGAAACCGAGATTTTCATCTCCTCCGAACCCTAGATCTTCTTCCCTTCGGTTGTAAGTGCAAGAACAAGGGGTAAGTACTACTCACCTGCGGTAGGAGTTGTTTCGAGTTTTGCTTCGATTTGTTGGCTTTCGGAATGGAAATAGTATGGATTTTGAGATCTATGGATTTCTGCCGTGAGTTTTTGAGGAAGGATTGGGTTTTGATTGTCTTTTGCCAATCTAACAAAGCATGATTTGAGCTTGCGGGATTGAAGTTGTGTGGGTTCTTGATGTCAATCGAGTCCTGCCGTGGGCTTTACAGGGAGATCCGAATTTTGTTTAGATTAATTAAACTTGTAGTATGATTTGTGCCAAGTGGCTTTACCATTGGTTTCGTTATACAGTTAAGTAGTTTTTGTGTTACCTAAGCCGCTAGCTCCTTATACCAAGTAGATTTTGAGCATTTCTTACATAGAAATTCTATTTCGAACTCCTGTTGAAACTGGACAGCCTTAATATCAGCTTATAGTTGTCTTTTAAGCATGCCTACAGCCCTTAAAGGTAGTATTCGTGTAGGTCTAATTGCTGCCATAAATTCCAGCAAATGGATTTAGGGTTTTTACAACATGATAAGAAGCATAAAGTTGCATTCTTTTACTTTTATTGCAGCATGCTAAAAAGTCTAGAATTAGCTTCCTTTTTACTATATTTACAGTATGATTGGAATCACTAAAGTAGCATTCCTTGCCTATTTTTACAGCATGAATGGAATCACTAAAGTAGCATACTATACCTGTTTATTATAGCATACTTAGAAAGCCCAAAGTTAGCTTCCTTTTGCTCTATTTCTATCATGATTAGAAAGTTTAAAGTAGTATGTTTTTGCCTATTTTGTATAGCATGTTTAGAAGATTAAAGTAGCATGTTTTATTCTATTTTTCAGCATGTTTAAAAGCCTTAGAGTAGTCATCCTTGCCATGTACTTACAGCAGGGTTAGAAGCCCTAAAGTATCGTTCTATACTTGTTTTTACAGCATGATTAGAATCATTTCATACTTGATTTTACAGCATGTTTAGAAGCACAAAAATAGCATCCTTTGCCATGTTTTCACAGTATGATTCAAAGGCTTTAAATTGCTTTCTTTAGTTTAGTTTATAACATGCTTGGTTAGTTGAAATCCTACACTTGTTAGGTATATCTAAAGGATTCTAATAAACTCTAATAAAGGATTACGAGGAAACTAAGTAAAAAGAAAGAGACCAAGGTCTAGTTAAAAAAGAGGTAACAAGTAAACTAAAGTAAGAGGCTAGTACCCGACTTCCGAGGTTGTCGTTAAACAAATCCAGGTGACCGTTTCCGAGGTCTCGGCCCTGGTAAGACCGAGGTCTTTACCCCGTGGGACTACAGCAGTCTCTATTAGGGAGCGCGCATAAGATTAAGCTGGTACTAAGCCTGGGCCCAAAGAAAAGAAAAGAAAAGAAGAAGAAAAGAAGAACAAGAAGAAGAAAGTGAAAGAGAAATTAAAGATTAATTTCTAGTATAAGAAAAGTAAGAAGAACAAGAAGAAGAAAGTGAAAGAGAAATTAAAAGATTTATTTTCTAGTATAAGGATATAAGAAAATGAAACAAGTTTTATGCTTAGAATCAATAAAAGTTTAGTTCTTTAATTCTAAGCTTACAGTAGTTGTTTCATTACTTTCCTGTCAGTAGTGAGCATGTTTAGTATTCAGTTTTATTTCTGTATACATGAGTACATGCAGCTTTGCTTTAGCATTTCAGTTTCAGTATTATTGCATTACATTTATGCATTTCGAGTTTTATGAGATAGATTAGTACTTACTAAGCGTTTTCGCTTATAGATACTTTTCTTTTTTTTCCTCCTACCGCAGATAAAGGAAAAGCTAAGATATGAAGGGAGGCGACATGGTGGTGGTGATGATGGATGTGTGTGGTGACTGAACTATGGAGAGGTCCAGAGGGGACTAGCAAGACTTATTTATTTAGAGTTTATGTCTAGTTCATTTTCCTTATTTCTGTTATGAAATTATGAGTTATGATTGAGTTTGATGTGCATTGTAGCTTATTATGCTGCATTCTGGGAGATTGAGTTTAGTTCATGTTGCTAGATTAGTTTTTGATTGTGATATGATTTATTACTGCGTGGTTGTGAATAAATTGTGATCCAGCCGCATGTGGCTGTGTATATATATCTTGTGTATTATAGATTTGGTCACCGGTACAGGGGAGATTCTGCCGAAATTTTTCGGTAGGAATTTCTCTGAACCGTGATAAATCTAAGTGTCGCTAATAATAGCATAAGTGACACTAGTAAGTAGAGTAGGAGTTAGGTAACGGTCGCCCTTAGAGAGTAGTAGTAAGAAGGGTGGTCGTTACAGTTGGTATCAGAGCAGTGTTCCATTCTCCAGCATCACACACACATCAGCATCATCCTTGCCGTCTCCAAGTAAGAAAGTATTTAAATTCTTTCTTTATTCTGCTTTCCTTATTATTAACTACAGTATGGAGTACTTGTTTTTTTTTTTAGTACTAAAGTAAGATAGAAGATTTAATTTCCCTTTTCTTTATTCATATTTAAGTATGATTAGAAGGGTTAAAGAAAGATATCAAGCTTTTACCTTGAATAAATAGATGGCAAGAAGAGGACGTCCCCGTGCTACTCACACTGAGGAACCAGCTCAAGGGAACGAAGTGCCTAGAGCAACCGAGCCCAATCTTTCTGAAGTAGTTGCTCAGCTCCAGAGGCAAGTAGCAGAGCAGCAGCAAGTGATTGCCAATCTGATGGCAAATCAACCAGCAGTTTCTCCCCCTCCTCCAGCTGTCACTGCAGAGACCCCAGTGGTAACTGAGACTCCACCAGCTACTCAGGGAGCCGGCACAGCACCCCAGAGACCAGAAGCTTATCTTATACAGTGGCTGAAGCTGAAACCAGAGAGCTTCTCAGGCACGACTGAGCCCTGGGATGCCCAGGCTTGGTTTAAAACACTGGAGAGCACTATGGAGCTTCTGGATTGGCCAGAAGTCGAGAAGGTTAAGTGCGCCTCTTTCTGCTTGTCCGGAGATGCTCGCATGTGGTGGGAGAGGATAAAGACCAAGAGAGCGGCTGATCAGATGAGCTGGGCTGATTTTCAGTCAGAATTTTATGAAGAGTTCTTCCACCTGCAGATCACCAACAAGCACTACGAGGAGTTTATAGAGTTTAAGCAAGGTGACCTGTCAGTGGAGGAAGCAGCTAAAAAGTTCAACAGACTAGCTCGTCTTTGCCCAGAGCTAGTAAGTACAGAGAAGGAGCGAGTCAGGCTGATGCTCAGAATGCTGAGACCCCAGATAGCACTGAATGTGAGCAGTGGAGCTCATCAGCCCCAGACTGGTGAAGAGTTGATCAGTAGAGCCTTAATTGCTGAACACTACCTGAACAACATCAAGGCACAACGAGCGCAACATAAGCCAGTGAAGATAGAGGACAAGACAGCAGGAAGCCAGAAATCACAGTCAAGTAAACAGAATTGGAAAGGCAAAGGTAAAAGGAAGCAGTGGAACACAGGAGGTAGCCAGAAGGGAGGACCAGCAACCAAGCAGACCAAGTTTCCTCCCTGTCCCAAATGTGGGAGAATGCATCCAGGAGCCTGCCTTTTGGGTAAGACTGGATGTTACTCCTGTGGGCAGGAAGGACATATGGCTAAAGAGTGTCCTAACAAAATCAAAGCACCTCAACCACAGCCATTGCAATATGGAGGCCAGCCTGCACAGTTGCACCACATGGAAGCAGCATTGGAGGGACCCTATATCAGTCAAGGAAGGTTAGAAGCTCCACCAGTTCCAGCCTTGGATGGTGCCAGAGTATTCTCCCTCACCAAAGAAGAAGCTGCTAGTGCCCCCACGGTTGTAACAGGTCAAGTAGTTATTTTTCAGCATTTAGCTACTGTACTATTTGATACTTGGGCAACCCATTCTTTCGTATCAGTACCCTTTGCTAGCAGATTACAGGTGCCTACAGAAAGTATGAACTCCAAGTTTCTGACAACCCTACCTTCTGGGGAAGTCATGGAATCCAATCAGTGGCTCCGAGCTGTACTGGTCAGAATTGCAGACTAAGAACTATATGTAAATCTGATAGTTCTCGCCATGCAGGATTTCGATATCATTTTTGGTATGGATTTCCTCAGCAAGTACAGTGCGTCAGTGGATTGCCGCAGAAGGAAAGTGATTTTTAGTCCAGAAGATGAACCAACTTTTGAGTTCACAGGAGTGCCAAGAAAGAAGACCTAGAAACTTCTCTCATCTCTAGCAGCTCACCAGATATTAGCTAAAGGGTGTGCAGGTTTTCTTGCATACATAGTAAAGGTAGAAGAGCAGAAAGGACGCAAGCAGGAGGATGTTCAGGTAGTATGCGAGTATCCAGAAGTATTTTCAGAAGAGCTACCTGAACTACCCCCCCAACAGAGAAGTGGAATTTGAGATTGAATTGGTTTCTGGAACCAGTCCGATTTCAAAAGCTCCGTATCGCATGTCTCCAGCAGAGCTGAAGGAGTTACAAGAACAACTACAGGAGTTACTTGACAAAGGCTTCATTCGCCCTAGTCATTCACTCCGCGGAGCTCCAGAGTTGTTCGTTAAGAAGAAAGACGGATCCGTGCGAATGTGCATAGATTTCAGAACGTTGAGCAAAGTATCAGTTAAGGACAAGTACCTCCTTCCCAGGATCGATGACTTATTTGATCAGTAAAGAGGAGCAACAGTGTTCTCAAAGATAGACCTACGTTCTGGGTACCATCAGCTGAAGGTGAAAGAAAGAGATATACCTAGAACGGCGTTCAGGACCAGATACGAGCACTACGAGTTTGTAGTCATGCCTTTTGGAGTGACTAATGTACTAACGGTCTTCATGGACTTGATGAACAGGGTATTCAGAGAATATCTTGACAAATTTGTCATCGTATTCATCGACGACATTCTGGTCTATTCAAGAACCCCAGAGGAGCATGACACGCACTTGAGGATAGTACTGCAGACTCTTCAGCAGAAGCAGCTTTATGCTAAATTCTCAAAGTGCGAGTTCTGATTAAATTAGGTGGTGTTTTTAGGTCACATTATTTCTAAAGAAGGTATTCAAGTGGATCCGGCCAAAATAGAAGCAGTCAACAACTGGAGCAGACCCAAGAACGCCAGGGAGATTAGAAGCTTCCTTGGTTTAGCTGGGTACTACAAGAAGTTCGTGGAGGACTTTTCCAGGATAGCCTCTCCACTAACAGCCCTCACCAGAAAGAACAAGAGATTCGAATGGTCAGATGAATGTGAGCAGAGTTTCCAAGAGCTAAAGAAGAGATTGATCAGTGCTTCCATTCTGACTGTTCCACAGAGTGACAAGAGTTTTGACATCTACAGTGATTATTCCAAGATGGGCTTAGGAGCTGTACTCATGCAAGAAGGAAAAGTCATAGCCTATGCTTCCAGACAACTCAAAGATTATGAGAAGAACTACCCTACTCATGATCTTGAGCTGACAGCTGTGGTTTTTGCACTTAAACTCTGGTGACATTATTTGTAAGGAGTTCAGTGTAGAATCTTCACAGATCATCAGAGTCTTAAGTACTTCACTCAGAAGGACTTAAACATGAGACAGCGCAGGTGACTGGAGTTGGTCAGAGATTACGACTGTGAGAACCTCTACCACCCAGACAAAGCTAACAAAGTGGCAGATGCACTAAGCAGAAAGTCCAGTGCATCCCTGATGTCTCTGTCATCATTAGCCCTGCCACTGCAGAAGGAGTTGTCAAATTTTGGACTTGGAATTATTTACGGACAGCTCTCCGCGTTGACCTTAGAGCCTACCTTGCTTGAGGATGTATAGAGAAGGCAAAGTGAAGATCAGACAGAGGATTGAGACTGCCCAGAGTAGACAGAAGAGTTACGCTGACACACGCCGTAGGCCATTGGAATTCCAAGTAGGGAATTCAGTGTTTCTCAAGGTCGCTCCTATGAAGGGAGTGATGAGATTTGGCAAGAAGGGCAAATTAAATCCTCGCTATGTAGGACCTTACCTGATCATAGAGAGGATTGGGAAGGTAGCTTACAAGCTGGACTTACCACAAGACATGTCAGCAATACACAATGTATTTCATGTCTCCATGCTAAAGAAGTGTCTCCACAACCCGAGCCAAGTGATTCAGCCTCAGTCAATGCAGATCCAAGAGGATCTTAATTATGAGAGCAGACCTACACAGATAGTGGATAGAGCAGTCAAGAGACTAAGAAATAAAGAAGTACCACTAGTGAAGGTCATCTGAAAGAACTAGAAGCACGAGGAAGTCACTTGGGAGCGTGAGGACAGTATGAGACAGAAATATTCAGAACTATTCTAAGTTCGAGGACGAACTTTTTATAAGATATGGGGAATTGTAACGACCCAATTTTCCCTATTTCGAGTTCTAAAAGTCCATAAAATATTTGGAAATACTTTTAAAATATTCTAGAGATTTTTAAGAATTTTTAGAGTATTTTTACGTAATTTTTGGAGGTCGTTTAGTATGTTTACGAAAAGAAAGAAGTTTAGCTCAAAAAATTGTGCGAGCCAAGGTTTGAACCCATGACCTCGACCCGAGCCGAGCCTCAGCCGGACCAAGCCAACCAACTGGGCTGCGGTTATTTCGTGAAAAGGTGGGAACCGGAATATAATTAAGTTATAGTAAAAGACAGAGATAAGCCTAGGTATTAAAGGATAAGTTAAGGAGAGGAAACTTTACTCGAACCCTAAACTCTCTTCCTCTTCTCCTCACGCGTGCGTCGGCGCTTCTGGACTCGGGCGGAAACGCAGCAAAGCTAGGGCTTTGTTCTCCGGCGCCGACGAAGCCCTTTTCCCAGCCAATCTTCACCCGTGCGTGGTTACCTCGACGAAGGAAGCCCGAAAACAGCAAAGAGTGCCGTGAGCACGAAGGAGAAACCGAGATTTTCATCTCCTCCGAACCCTAGATCTTCTTCCCTTCGGTTGTAAGTGCAAGAACAAGGGGTAAGTACTACTCTCCTGCGGTAGGAGTTGTTTCGAGTTTTGCTTCGATTTGTTGGCTTTCGGAATGGAAATAGTATGGATTTTGAGATCTATGGATTTCTGCCGTGAGTTTTTGAGGAAGGATTGGGTTTTGATTGTCTTTTGCCAATCTAACAAAGCATGATTTGAGCTTGCGGGATTGAAGTTGTGTGGGTTCTTGATGTCAATCGAGTCCTGCCGTGAGCTTTACAGGGAGATCCGAATTTTGTTTAGATTAATTAAACTTGTAGTATGATTTGTGCCAAGTGGCTTTACCATTGGTTTCGTTATACAGTTAAGTAGTTTTTTGTGTTACCTAAGCCGCTAGCTCCTTATACCAAGTAGATTTTGAGCATTTCTTACATAGAAATTCTATTTCGAACTCCTGTTGAAACTGGACAGCCTTAATATCAGCTTATAGTTGTCTTTTAAGCATGCCTACAGCCCTTAAATGTAGTATTCGTGTAGGTCTAATTGCTGCCATAAATTCCAGCAAATGGATTTAGGGTTTTTACAACATGATAAGAAGCATAAAGTTGCATTCTTTTACTTTTATTGCAGCATGCTAAAAAGTCTAGAATTAGCTTCCTTTTTACTATATTTACAGTATGATTGGAATCACTAAAGTAGCATTCCTTGCCTATTTTTACAGCATGAATGGAATCACTAAAGTAGCATCCTATACCTGTTTATTACAGCATACTTAGAAAGCCCAAAGTTAGCTTTCTTTTGCTTTATTTCTAGCATGATTAGAAAGTTTAAAGTAGTATGTTTTTGCCTATTTTGTATAGCATGTTTAGAAGATTAAAGTAGCATGTTTTATTCTATTTTTCAGCATGTTTAAAAGCCTTAGAGTAGTCATCCTTGCCATGTACTTACAGCAGGGTTAGAAGCCCTAAAGTATCGTTCTATACTTGTTTTTACAGCATGATTAGAATCATTTCATACTTGATTTTACAGCATGTTTAGAAGCACAAAAATAGCATCCTTTGCCATGTTTTCACAGTATGATTCAAAGGCTTTAAATTGCTTTCTTTAGTTTAGTTTATAACATGCTTGGTTAGTTGAAATCCTACACTTGTTAGGTATATCTAAAGGATTCTAATAAACTCTAATAAAGGATTACGAGGAAACTAAGTAAAAAGAAAGAGACCAAGGTCTAGTTAAAAAGGAGGTAACAAGTAAACTAAAGTAAGAGGCTAGTACCCGACTTCCGAGGTTGTCGTTAAACAAATCCAGGTGACCGTTTCTGAGGTCTCGGCCCTGGTAAGACCGAGGTCTTTACCCCGTGGGACTACAGCAGTCTCTATTAGGGAGCGCGCATAAGATTAAGCTGGTACTAAGCCTGGGCCCAAAGAAAAGAAAAGAAGAAGAAAAGAAGAACAAGAAGAAGAAAGTGAAAGAGAAATTAAAGATTAATTTCTAGTATAAGAAAAGTAAGAAGAACAAGAAGAAGAAAGTGAAAGAGAAATTAAAAGATTTATTTTCTAGTATAAGGATATAAGAAAATGAAACAAGTTTTATGCTTAGAATCAATAAAAGTTTAGTTCTTTAATTCTAAGCTTACAGTAGTTGTTTCATTACTTTCCTGTCAGTAGTGAGCATGTTTAGTATTCAGTTTTATTTCTGTATACATGAGTACATGCAGCTTTGCTTTAGCATTTCAGTTTCAGTATTATTGCATTACATTTATGCATTTCGAGTTTTGTGAGATAGATTAGTACTTACTAAGCGTTTTCGCTTATAGATACTTTTCTTTTTTTTCCTCCTACCGCAGATAAAGGAAAAGCTAAGATATGAAGGGAGGCGACAGGGTGGTGGTGATGATGGATGTGTGTGGTGACTGAACTATGGAGAGGTCCAGAGGGGACTAGCAAGACTTATTTATTTAGAGTTTATGTCTAGTTCATTTTCCTTATTTCTGTTATGAAATTATGAGTTATGATTGAGTTTGATGTGCATTGTAGCTTATTATGCTTCATTCTGGGAGATTGAGTTTAGTTCATGTTGCTAGATTAGTTTTTGATTATGATATGATTTATTACTGCGTGGTTGTGAATAAATTGTGATCCAGCCGCATGTGGCTGTGTATATATATCTTGTGTATTATAGATTTGGTCACCGGTACAGGGGAGATTCTACCGAAATTTTTCGGTAGGAATTTCTCTGAACCGTGATAAATCTAAGTGTCGCTAATAATAGCATAAGTGACACTAGTAAGTAGAGTAGGAGTTAGGTAACGGTCGCCCTTAGAGAGTAGTAGTAAGAAGGGTGGTCGTTACATGAATGTTGATGGTTGCTTAGCAAATTGTCTGAACAAGGAAACAAAAACACACATTAGTTACATTAGTTTTTGCTATCTCATGGGAAAACAATCCATCTTCTATAATTGATATTTAAATTCAACTGGTGCTATGCTTGCTTGCATTAGGAGGCAGGTATTTTTTTTTTAAGAAAAATTAATACATGTGGAACTGAGATTTTGAGGGACAACTTGAAGGAGTAAGAGTACAACACATGTCTTACTCTAACTTGAAAGCATGCGTATTTTTAGGTAATGACCTCGTAAACATAGAGACTGAAAAAAAAGCAAAAAAAATTTCCAAACACTTGTCTTTGTTGGAAGAATAGCACCAAACCTACAACAAATTGGAGATAGTCTAAAACATGATTTTGCAAAATAAAGGAGGAGAAAAAGAAGAAGAATAAGAAAAAGAAATCGAAGGAAAGAAACCTGGACCTCAGCCTTCCGCCAGCTCTGTCAAATTGAAAACATACGGTATATATCAAACACTTGCAACCTAAACCCTGCGTAAGAAAGTTCAAGTTGCCAAACCTTATTTTTGCTGACTGCTGCAAACCTTCATCTCTGTTGCCTAAGACTCCAAATCGGAAGCCCTAACGAGGGGGAATGGAGAGGACTAAAACGAAGGGGAAGTAAGAGGAGGTCCAACAATTAAATTTCGGAAGAGGAGCATAGGAAACCCTAACGAGGGGGAACGGAGAGGACTGAAACGAAGGAGAAGGAAGAGGAGGTCCAACAACTCAATTTCGGAAGAGGAGCATCGGAAGCCCTAACCCAAGAAATCGAAAGGAAGTGGAGGGAACGAAGGTCTATAGAAAAAGTCAGAGTCTCTTTGTAAAAATAAAAGTTAACTCTTGTACTATTACTTCGGAGTAAACACTAAAAAATGTATTCACGACGTTACTACTTCGGTATTTAACAAATTTCTGAAGTAATAGCTTATTTCAGTTTAAAGCGAAGCCCATGTTTTTAAATCTGCGAAGTCTATATTTGTATATACTTCGCCGGTTTTTATAGCGAAGTTGCTTATACACTTTTACTTCGTATATTTAAATTGCCGAAGTAAATTGTGGCGAAGTAAAAAGTCATTTTTCACATAGTGTATGCCGTGATACCTATCACTACCTCGATCACATATGTTGTTGAATCTGCCAAAGCAGAGCAACACATATTATCTTGGTAAGGTACGGAAGGACAATCTTGGTCCCGCTTATCAATGCATGGGTGAGTACAACTCAATTAAATTGAGTAACTAGTTAACTCAATTGGATCGAGTTTAACTATAGGCATTTTCCAATGGATGGTAGATAGGTCAAAATCACATTTATATTAATTCTTGGGCGTATTAGCCAAAGCTAACTCAAGTCTTAATATACATGCGGATCTTGTCCTATAAACAAGAGTTGCATAGAGATGTAATTGGTAATTAGTTACCTACCGATCATACTAAGTATTGGGCGATTTAGCCAAAGCTAACTCAAGGCGTAGTATGATGTGGATCTTGTCCCACATGAATTATAGAATTCAGTGGGAGCATCATTTAGTTAAAAGGCCTAATTAAATGATTTAAAAGAATATGTTATTTATTTTCTGTATTTTTCTGTTATAGATAACCATGACGTCGAATACGAACTCTTTCTCCCTGCGTTATGTCCTTGAGAAGGACAAGCTCAACGGAGTAAATTTCTTGGACTGGTACAGGAACTTGAGAATAGTTCTCACTCAGGAACGTAAACTGTACGTTCTGGAGTAGCCCATTTCGGAGGCTCCTCCTGCCACTGGCACGCGAGTTGACCGAGATGCTTACAAGAAGCATTAAGTTGACGCATTAGATGTGTCCTGTCTGATGCTTGCGACCATTAACTCTGAGCTTCAGAAGCAACATGAGTTGATGGACGCTTATGATATGGTTGAACATCTTCGTCAACTGTATCAAGGACAAGCGAGGCACGAGAGATTCAAGATCTCTAAGGCACAATTTCAGTGCAAGATGTCAGATGGGGCTCCCGTAGGCCCATATGTACTCAAAATGATTGGGTACATAGAAAACCTACAAACGTTGAGCTTCCCGCTTGGCCAAGAGCTGGCCACTGACCTGATCTTGCAATCCTTGCCGGATAGCTATAGTTAATTCATTCTAAATTATAACATGAATGAAATTGACAAGCCACTGCCTGAGCTGCTTAGCATGTTAAGAACTGCTGAGCTGAACCTTAAGAAGGTTAAGCCCCACTCTGTTCTGATGGTTCAGAAACACAAGGGCAAGGGAAAGCCCAAAGGCAAAGGAAAGTCCCAAGCCAAGGGCAAAGGCAAGGCACTGAAGCCTAAAGGAGGGGTCGCCAAGGATGCTACCTGCTTCCACTGCGGTCAGACCGGGCACTGGGAGAGGAACTGCAAGGTGTACCTGGAAGATCTTAAGAAGAAGCAAAGTGATACTTCCACTTCAGGTATATATGTTATAGAAGTCAATCTATCTATTTCTTCATCATGGGTATTAGATACCGGATGTGCTTCTCACATTTGTACTAATGTGCAGGTACTGAGAAATAGCAGGGCATTGGCAAAGGGCGAGGTGGACCTACGCGTAGGCAATGGAGCACGAGTTGCTGCTGTTGCTATAGGGACTTATTTTCTATCTCTGCCCTCTGGGCTTGTATTAGAATTAGATGAATGTTATTATGTGTCTGCTTTAACTAAGAACATAATTTCAGTTTCTTGTTTGGACAAGAAAGGTTTCTCTTTTATAATAAAGGACAAATATTGTTCTATTTATTTAAAAGATATGTTCTATTGTAGTGCACCTCTGATGAACGGACTCTACATTCTAGTCCTATCTATAACATAAATACCAAAAGGTTCAAGTCAAATGACATGAACCAAACCTATCTCTGGCACTGTCGCTTAGGTCATATAAATGACAAGCGCTTATCCCAGCTCCATAAGGATGGTTTACTGGACTCATTTGATTTTGAATCTTATGAGACGTGCGAGTCATGCCTACTAGGAAAGATGACCAAGACTCCCTTTAGTGGGCATAGCGAAAGAGTGACTGATTTGTTAGGACTTATACATAGTGATGTATGTGGCCCTTTCAATGTCGCTGCTAGAGGCGGTTATAGGTACTTCATCACATTTACTGATGACTTCAGTAGATATGGTTATGTGTACTTGATGACACATAAGTCTGAATCCTTTGAAAAGTTCAAAGAATTCAAGAATGAAGTACAAAACCAGCTTGGCAAGAGTATTAAGATACTTCAATCAGATCGAGGTAGTGAATACCTTAGCCATGAGTTTCGTGACTATCTAGCTGAGTGTGAGATCCTATCCCAACTCACTCCTCCTGGAACACCATAGTGGAATGGTGTATCTGAAAGGAGGAATCATACCCTATTAGATATGGTATGGTCTATGATGAGTCACACAGATCTTCCTACATTTCTTTGGGGCTATGCTCTAGACACGGCAGCTTTTATACTCAACCGAGTTCCATCCAAGGCCATGATAAAGACACCATATAGGATATGGACTGGGAGAGATGCCCAGGTGTCTTTTATGAGGATTTGGGGTTGTGAGGCTTAAGTAAGACGTCAAGTCTCTGACAAACTGGGACCCAAATCCGACAAGTGCTATTTCATTGGATATCCCAAGGAAACGAAGGGATATTACTTCTACATTCCCAGTCAACACAAGGTAGTTGTGGCTAAGACTGGGGTATTTCTTGAAAGAGACTTTGTTTCTAGAAAGACTAGTGAGAGTACGTTCGATCTTGAAGAAGTTCAAGATGTGGACCATAGCACTGAAGCCTCGATGGAAGTTGAACTGGAACCACAAAGTGTTGTGAATGATGTTGTTCCACAAGGAGTTGAGGAATCACAACTAGTTCAAGTAGACCTACCTCTTCGCAGATCTGATTGGGTACGTCGTTAGCCTGAGAGATACTCATTTCTCTTGTCTGACCATGATGACGTTGTGCTCATTGAGGATGAGCCTACCTCTTATCAAGAAGATGTGATGAGACCAGATTTCAAGAAATGGCTAGAGGCTATGAGATCCAAGATGGAATCCATGTACACTAACCAAGTATGAACTTTGGTTGATCCACCTGAAGGGGTCAAACCCATTGGGTGTAAGTGGGTCTTTAAGAGAAAGACTAACATGGATGGACTTATTTATAAGTGTCTCTTGGTAGCTAAAGGTTTCAAGAAAATTCATGGTATTGACTATAATGAAACCTTTTCTCCAGTAGCGATGTTTAAGTCCATTCGGATCATGCTTGCTATTGCAGCATACCATGACTATGAGATGCAGATGGATGTCAAAACCGCGTTTCTGAATGGAAACCTGCTCGAGGATGTGTACATGACACAACCTGAGGGTTTTGTAGATCCACAGCATACTAGCAGAGTATGCAAGCTGCATAGGTCCATTTATGGACTAAAGCAAGCTTCTCGGAGCTGGAATCTTCGATTCGATGATGTAATCAAATAGTTTGGTTTCATCAAGAATGAAGATGAACCTTGTGTCTACAAGAAGGTTATAGGGGATATAGTTGTCTTCCTCATATTGTATGTGGATGACATACTACTCATTGGGAAAGACATCCCTTTGCTATAGTCTGTCAAGACTTGACTAGGGACTTGTTTCTCAATGAAGGACTTAGGTGAGGCATCCCGCATTCTAGGCATACAGATCTATAGAGATAGATCTAAGAGATTGCTTGGTTTAAGTCAGAGTACATACATTGACAAGGTACTCATTCGGTTTGCCATGCAGAACTCCAAGAAGGGATTTCTGCCGATGTCACATGGTGTGAGTCTTTCGAAGACTCAAGGTCCCTCTTCTAGAGAGGAGAGAGACAGCATGGATCAGATCCCTTATGCCTCAGCCATAGGATCTATCATGTACGCCATGCTATGTACTCGTCCTGATGTCTCGTATGCTTTGAGCATGACGAGCAAATACCAGTCAGATCCAGGTGAAAGTCACTGGATAACGGTCAAGAATATTCTTAAGTACTTAAGAAGAACTAAAGAATATTTCTTGATATATGGAGGCGATGACGAGCTAGCTGTAAAGGGTTACAGTGATGCTAGCTTCCAGACCGACCAGGACGATTATCGATCGCAGTCAGGGTTCGTGTTTTTCATAAATGGTGGTGTTGTGAGCTGGAAGAGTTCGAAGCAGGACACAATAGCTGATTCTATGACAGAGGCCGAGTATATTGCTGCATCAGAAGCAGCAAAGGAGGCAGTTTGGATCCACAAGTTCATCACTGAACTTGGGGTGGTTCCTAGCTTTGCTGACCCTATTGAGCTCTATTGTGACAACAATGGAGCTATAGCACAGGCGAAGGAACCTCGCTCACACCAGCGTACCAAACACATACTACGACGCTTCCATCTCATTCGAGAGATTATCGAGAGAGGAGATGTGAAGATTTGTAGCATACCCACAGAGGCTAATATCGTAGATCTCTTGACCAAGGCTTTGTCACAGAGAAAGCATGATGGTCACACTAGGTCATTGGGGCTTAGAGCCTACACTGATTGACACTAGTGCTAGTGAGAGATTGTTAGTTAGAGCCCTAGAGCCAATCATTTGATGATTGTATTATGGACTTGTTGTATCATATTCTTATATAAATAAAGGCATTTGTTTTGGTTATTATACTTACTTGTATTGGTGCCAAATAACTAAGTATAATAGCGTCCTTGAGTAGAGGGTTCTTACCTATATCAATCGGTTAGTTGAACCGATAGTGAGATGATATAGGGAACACTACTCTTAATCATTCCTAGTCGAGTATTAACATTCAGGGACAATGTTAATGCGACGAGACTAGCATGTAGGTCAACTCGATGACTTGATCTCACAAGTCATGGATATAGAGATATCAAGTTGACACATGGGTATGCATTGGAGAATGTATACTGAATGACCCGCCATGAGAAAGTATCATGGATCATTATATGAGTGTCATATACTTTCTCATGTGGCTATTAGTATGACTATTAGTCCTTGGACCTGAAGTCACCATGGTTCCCTACATAAGGAGTTACGTACTTTGGTTTCATCAAATGTTACCCGTAACTGGGTGGACTATAAAGGCGATTACTGGGTATGTAACGAATTATGCAGAGGGATGTGAGTGATGTAGATGGGATCTATCCCTCCTATATGACGGGAGAGACATCGATATTCTTGATAGAGTGAGACCACTAAGTGCATGGCCATGCCCAAATGAGTCAATATGAGATATTGAGCTCATTTGATCGAGTGAGTCTACTTGGAGTTCTAGATTTAGATTGGTCAGAGGATGACACAGTCTATGTCTCACATTGATCAATCTAGATGTCTAGGATAGAATGACAATTGTCATATATTGTGAGGAGTCACAATTAGTAGTCACAAGGTGATGTTGGATCTCAACATTCTTGTAACTTGGGTAGTAATGATGTGTTGCTAGATACCGCTCATTACTTATGCTCCTAAATGGGTTTAGGGGCATTGCCAATGTTACAAGAACCTATAGGGTCACAAACTAAGGACAATTAGATGGAGATTAGGTTCATATGATGAACCAAGAGGATTAGGTTCATGTATTGAACCAAATTGGATTAAGAGTAATCCAAGTTAGGCTAATTGAGTTGGACTCAAGTTGATTCACGTGTTCAATGAGTCTAATTTAGATTATGACTCATTGAATCAATTTAATTAAATGAATTAGATTCATTATATTAAGTTTGCACTACAAGAATAAAGCCTTACAACAACGATTTTTCACCGTTGTTGTAGCCCCTTTCGGACTGTTGTTAAAGGCTGTGTTGTTAAAGGGGGTGCTCAAAGACAACAATTTTTAACCGTTATCTTTGAAGACAGTCAACAGTTTTACAACGGTAAAAACCCGTTGTCTTGTCATTGACAACAGTTGTTCACCGTTGTCTTTGAACATATGCCTTTAATAATAGGCTCTTCAACAACATTTTTGAACTGTCTACGACAACGGCTAAAAACCGTTGTCTTTTTAGCCAATGACAACGGTTAAAAACTGTTGTCTTTTTAGCCAACAATGTTATTTAACATCAGTTTGACAATGATTTTTTACTGTTGTCTTTTAATGCCATTGACAACAGTTTCACATATTTAAACTGATGTCTTTGGGTACAATATACAATATTTTGACAATAAATAAGAAACTGAATTTTTTCCATCATTTAATAACCATTATTTTATTTAAATAATATATCTACAAAATATCATATATCAAAAACCTACAATCCGATCCAAACATCATCATCCAGTGCATATTTCATTAAAGTACCAAACATCATCATCCAAACATCATTAAAGTACCAAACATCAACATCCAAACATCACAAAAGTTTACAAAATTAAATAGTACCCATAACAATATATCACACATATATATGAAGTCCAAAATATCTTGTTTTGTTGGATCAAATCTTCTTTACCTGTGCATCTTCTAAATACCCTGTGCATCTTCTAAACACCATACCGAGAACTGCAGCCTTTTCCCTGAGGTATTATGCAGAGTTTATATATGCTTTCTAAACACCTTGTGCTTTCTCCTCCCTCCTAGCTTCTCTTTTCTTCTCCTTTCTGGGTATGGTCATTATCTTTTCCCTGAGGTAAATAACATATGATTGCAAGTTAATGTTGGTGCAGCGAGGACCGGCAAGAGGAGGGGTGAATTGCTTGCGAATAAAAACTAAACCCTCCTCAAGGCTTTCAACTTAAATAATAAAGTAAAAGTTATGAAATTCAACAGAACTAAAATAAAAAGAAATAGAAGACTCAGCTATTTACTTGGTTACAACCAAGAAGGTTGTTAATCCAAGGCAGTAAGAGAGTGCACTAAAAAGAAGTCTCCTTCTCTGAAGGCGGAGTAGCCTTTTACACTTGAAGAGCACAAAACTGTTGCTTAGGAAATAAGAGTACAGGAGTTGTATTTCGAAATCATTCGTATTCGTTGTTCTTTGCAGCTGCTCGAGACCCTCTTTATATAGGGGTTCTAGAGCTTATCGGATGACCTGATCTTCGGGATCAGGTTTTGACTCGAGAGGGATCGGTCGACCGATCCCCAGGTTCGGTCGACCGAACCTGCTGTACTTGCCTAGTCTTCTCTCCAGGTGCAGTCTCCGTGGATCAAGCTTAGGTTCGGTCGACCGATCCTTTTGTTCGGTCGACCGATCGGCCAACGGTCTCCAGCTGAGTTGGCCCAATCAAACTGCTCCACTTGGTCTCTGGATAAACTCGGGTTCGGTCGATCGATCAGTAGGTTCGGTCGACCGATCAGCTCCACCAACGGTCAGCTTCTGACGTGGCATTCGACGTGTCTGCTGCGGTTGGCTTTGGTTAATGAAGGGTTCGATCGACCGATCAATAGGTTCGGTCGACCGAACCATTGACAAGTCAACTCCAGTTGACTTGCTCCGGTTCGGCTCCTTGGGTGATTGCGGCCCACCGGAATAGGGCTCACCCGAACCCAATTCTCGGCCTTCTCCTCGAGCAGGCTTCCTTCGGCTTCTCGTCCCTCGAACGCCGCGCACGTTCTTCTCGCTCCACCGGAGTACTCTTCCGTAGCTCTCTCGTCCTTCGGACGCACCGAGCCCGTCGGCTCCCTTCCCGTGTCGTCCTTCTCGCTAGTTGCGTCTTCCGCTCGACTTTCTGTACTCCTAAGTTGCTGCACACTCAGACACAGGGGTCAGACAAAACGCAGGACCTAACTAACTTGGTTGATCACATTAAAACTACCATGGGGTCCAACAATCTCCCCCTTTTTGATGTGCATCAACCCAAGTTCAAGTTAGGGTAAAACAGATATAATAAGTAATTTTAAAGAAAAATACTAAACTAGAATATTAAGCATAAGTTTTGCAATAAGTAAAATTGCAACAATATATAGAAAGAATATTAAAAATTTAAACCTTCCTAACTCCTCCTACCTCCCCCTAAACTTGTTCTTTTCTTTATTCTCCCCCTTTGATCACAGCAAAAACGGGGGCAAACAAGTTACAGAAGTTGAAGTAGGTTTTAACCCAAAAAAAAATTCTAAGTAAAAAAAATTTTCTAAGTTAATAATAATTTTTCAGAATTTTCAAAGGAAAACTTTTAAGTTAACATTTCAAGAAACAATTTTTCTAAAAAAAAAATATTTAAAGAGTTCCTAAGGATATGTTTAAAAACTTTTTAAAGCATTGTTTAATTCTAGTATTAATGCTTTTATCAGAAGGTTAATTAAACATTTTTATTTCGATATTTCGGCTTCCAGGTCATGGCGAGGCACTAGGCCTTCTTGGTTATTGGAGCAACAATTACTTCCTTAGACAAAGCTTCCATAAAGAAACTCAAAGTTTAATTATCTCACTGCAAGCTCTTAATTTTTGAAATAATTAATCAAGTACAGATTTTGGAACCCAGTAAAGGTTCCTTCCTACAGGATTCTTTAAAAACATAGGGGGTATATAACTTTTGGAAATTTTCCTAAGTTGACCCTGATGTTGTTTAATGTACCAATTTAATTTTCCATAGATTCTTACTTTTGATTTAGGAAATCTATTTAAGCATGCATCAGTTTTTAATTTTTTAATTTCTAATTTTAATTTATCATTTTCTGATTTTAGACGATCATACATTTCTAATGGGCATGCTCTTGCTAGGTTCAACTTTAGTTCAGCATTCTCTTTTTCTAATTGATCTAACTCTCTAGAAAGAGACTTGATAAATTTAAAAGATTGAGTTGGGGTTAGATTGCGTACCTTACTTACCTATCCTGGTGACGCTCCCCCTTCACTGCTGCTTGCTTCTTCTGATGTTCCTCCCCCTTCATCAATGCTCATTTTTGAGCTAGATGTTTCTTCTAGCTGATGGTTGGCTATCAGTGCTAGTCCCAAGAATTCTTCGACTTCTGACTCGGAGGATGAAGAGTCGTCCCATGTCGCCTTCAGATTTTTGTGCTTGGAGGAATCTGGTTTCTTGTATTTGGTCTTTGTCTTCTCCTTTTGCTTGCTCTTCAATTTCGGGCAGTCATCCTTGATATGCCCTTCTTCATTGCAGTTGTAGCAACAAATCGTTCTTCTTTTTCTTTCATGCCTCTGCGATCTATATTTGTTAGATTTAAAAAATTTATTGAAGCGTCTTACCAGTAGTGCCACTTCTGATTCGTCGATCGAGGCTTCGGAGTCAGAACTGTTGATTTTTGCCTTTAAGGCAATGTTCTGACTGGTCTTTTCTACTCCATTGAGCTCTGGAACTCGAGATTCGTGAAGTTCAAAAGTGGAAAATAATTGTTCTAAACTACTTACCTCGAGGTCCTTAGAGATGTAGTACACATCTACTAAGGAGGCCCACTCTGGAGTTCTGGGGAAGGCGTTGAGCGCATACCGGATAGAGTCACGGTTCGTTACCTCTTCTCTAAGATTAGTTAGTTGCGTGATCAGCTCTTTGATCCTTGCTTGGAGCTGCGCTACCTTCTCACCTTGGTTCATCCGGAGGTTCGTCAACTGGTTCCAGAGGATGTCGCGCCTAGCTAGCTTCGCTTCGGATGTACCTTCGTGAAGCTCCAGGAATTTCTCCCAGAGATCTTTCGCGGAGTCGTAACTTCCGATTCGGTTTACCTCCTGAGGTGGCAGAACGCTGAGGAGGTGGAATTCTGCTTTTCCGTTTGCGATGAAGTCGGCTTGCTCCTTCTTGCTCCACGTGTTTTCTTCTTTGTCTTTAGGAGCTGCAAAACCATATTTCATAGTAATTAAAATATCAAAATCTGTTTTGAAGAATACCTCCATTTTTCCCTTCCATGTAGCGAAATCTCCGTCGAACTTCGGGGGATGAATGTTCGCGCTGGCCATTGTTATGATCTTTGTGCTTCAGATGGCGGTTAGTCCCTCTGAGGATGTTGGGCTCTGATACCACTTGTTGGTGCAGCGAGGACCGGCAAGAGGGGGGTGAATTGCCTGCGAATAAAAACTAAACCCTCCTCAAGGCTTTCAACTTAAATAATAAAGAAATAGTTATGAAATTCAACAGAACTAAAATAAACAGAAATAGAAGACTCAGCTATTTACTTAGTTACAACCAAGAAGGTTGTTAATCCAAGGCAGTAAGAGAGTGCACTAAAAAGAAGTCTCCTTCTCTGAAGGCGGAGTAGCCTTTTACACTTGAAGAGCACAGAACTGTTGCTTAGGAAATAAGAGTACAGGAGTTGTATTTCAAAATCATTCGTATTCGTTGTTCTATGTAGCTGCTCGAGACCCTCTTTATATAGGGGTTCTAGAGCTTATCGGATGACCTGATCTTCGGGATCAGGTTTTGACTCGAGAGGGATCGGTCGACCGATCCCCAGGTTCGGTCGACCAAACCTGCTGTACCTGCCCAGTCTTCTGTCCAAGTGCAGTCTCCGTGGATCAAGCTTAGGTTCGGTCGACCGATCCTTTTGTTCGGTCGACCGATCGGCCAACGGTCTCTAGCTGAGTTGGCCCGATCAAACTGCTCGACTTGGTCTCTGGATAAACTCAAGTTCGGTCGACCGATCAGTAGGTTCGGTCGACCGATCAGCTCCACCAATGGTCAGCTTCTGACGTGGTATTCGACGTGTCTGCTGCGGTTGGCTTTGGTTAATGAAGGGTTCGGTCGACCGATCAATAGGTTCGGTCGACCGAACCATTGACAAGTCAACTCCAGTTGACTTGCTCCGGTTCGGCTCCTTGGGTGATTGCGGCCCAACTGAATAGGGCTCACCCGAACCCAATTCCCGGCCTTCTCCTCGAGCAGGCTTCCGTCCGGCTTCTCGTCCCTCAAACACCGCGCACGTTCTTCTCGCTCCACCGGAGTACTCTTCCGCAGCTCTCTCGTCCTTCGGACGCACCGAGCCCGTCGGCTCCCTTCCTGTGTCGTCCTTCTCTCTAGCTGCGTCTTCTGCTCGACTTCCTGTGCTCCTAAGTTCTTGCACACTCAGACACAGGAGTCAGACAAAATGCAGGACCAAACTAACTTGGTTGATCACATCAAAACTACCACAGGGTCCAACAGTTAAGTCATTTCGCCAGAGTAAATGACATAAAGATGATGATGACAATGATGTTGTACACAATTGAATATGATAACAATACTTCTTTCTAGGCACAAACAACAACAACAAATTAATAAGACAAACTTTATTTTGGTTTCCATTGTATTACAGCAAACTTATCTCAAAATCTCAATATTATTCAAGCTGATTTTTTTTCTAATGTTCTCAAAACCTGAGCTTGATTTCCTTAGATATATGCCTAGGGAAACATTTCATTAATTCTCAGTTAAAGTATACTTCATTTTAATTCAATTCTCAGCCTTTACAAGACTTGCACAGAATCTGCACTGCATAGAATTTGCACTATACTGCAAATGCTGTCTTCACTGTTTTCAGTTCCAAAACTCAGACTCCAAGTTCTTTTCCAATTGTTTCCTTAATTTTCTAATTTATGAACCTATAACTCCTTCCATTCTGCAATTCAATTCTGATTCCTATAAATTAGCTTATATATTCAGATTCTGCAGTATTATAATTCTACAATCTGGCTAACTTCTGATCTCCTTTTACCATTCGGTCACATAATGATTCTCACATCACATTTCTTTCAATTTAATCTTGAACACAATAATTTCCAAATTAGGTACACAGTCTTAATACTGGATACAAAATTCTAAACAATTTAGTTTCAAATTATAGTTCTTGAATTGTTCTGTATTGCTCAAATTCCTTCTCAACTTGAGTTTCTATTTTTCTTAATAAGCTGCTCTTGTCTTATTAATATTAAACACTCTTTTACTTCCTGTGAAAATAAAAATCACATGATTTTAATCCAATTCAACAACAAGAAGTCTAGCTAGTCTCCAGTAATATAGAGCTTTAGAGTTTGTAAAGTATATAACAACAACTGGCTAACAAGGTTTATTATTTTCTTCATTGTGATATACTCTAAATTAAACTTCTCATATAGTATTTTCATATAGCAGATCCTAAAAAATAGACGTTGGTTTCCTATGTTGAAACATTGCCAATTTGTTTCAATTTAACTGAATATTATCATTGTCAAATGCAATAAGATGAACTCATGTATATACCTATTCATAAATATGATCTTGTATGCATTCGGCTATTTCAGAGTGCACTTCATCAATTTCTTCTTGAGAGTATTCCGCTTTTGTGAACTGTGCACACACATAAATTATATGATCTTAAAGAACAAAATATAATTAATTGGAAAAAAATAATAACTAAATAACTTTTAATTATTTGAGATGATAAAGATAATATTACTATTGATGGTAGTGTATCCCCCTCGATCATTGCAATTTCTTCAGTAATTTGTCTCATAAATCTCATCACGTAATAATCACATTGTTTCACATCTGGCTGCCTAGGAGCCTATGTTAAAGGCAATTCATATTGTTAATGATAAATATACACATTAAAATATTTGATTGAAATAGAAGTACTCATACCTTGATTACTTCCCATTGTACATGCTTTCTTCCTTTCCTTCCATTGTTCGAATTAAATAATCTTAATGCCCTTCATATATACATTCAACATAGTTGATATATAAGTGTTTTATGACTAAATTAAATACATAATAAAAAGCATATATAAACTCACATTTTCATAACATATTTCCAATCTTCATCACAAATGCGATGACTTAAAGAATCCAACACGTAAACAATCTCCTTATGAGGTTTAATGACAGTCAAATTCCAATGGAAACTACACACAAATACAAAATTAGTGCATACAATTCACTAAAATAGTCAATTGAAAATGATATTAAAGATGTTCATTACCTATTGCAACTTGGCACCAAAACTAATTGATTAATTGATGCACCACTCATCCTATCTACTAATTGATTATGTATGTCTGCATAGGAAATAGGCCAATGAAGGACAGAACCAAGATACAAAACTAAGTTTATGCCAATGCCATTGAAAGCAATACCTTCCAGGAACAAAAATGTTGCAACATCAACATAGCATATTACTAACATTCAAGTATTTAGGAATATATGATTGTTCAATTAATTTTCATAGGATGTACTACCAGATATTGTTAGTATCTGTTCTTGATAAGACAAAGGCTATCACATAAAGTATGAGAAAAATATAATCGATACTTACCTAAGATTATTGGTGGTGCCTTGGAGATAGGAAGTTACACTTTGTGGCTCAGATCTTTGATTGATCTCCTCAGAACCATTATCTTCAAAATGCCTTAATGATTGGTTCTGTAATGAGTGTCCAGGTAACTAGTAAGTAATGAACTAGTATCTCATTTTGCCAGTCCATACGAGATCATCATACTTCTAGAATCTAGTCACAGTAAAAGCACTCCAAATACTATTGCATGATATTTTGTTTAACTTTTCAAATATACATAAAGGGAAACAATGATGTAGCTAGGATTGTCCGAGTTAGATCAGTATCAGCAATAGTCTATCTCATTTTGTTTTCAAAAAACAATCATCATCTCACAAAATTGAGAAGTTTTTTAAAAAGGAGAGATTTAAAGAAATTAACTAGAAATTAGTTAGATTAGATTAGAAAATTGACACAACTCACTAAAATTTGGTTAAATTGAGAATTAAAATGATGAAACCCTGTTTAATTTGGAAAAAGTGAGATGGCTTTGAAGAACTTGATCAATCTATCCTTTCTTTCAATCCCACTTGATTTTTTATAGAACTCATAGTATGGAGAGAGAATCTATGCTTCCTTCATGAACTTTGTTATCCTTGCCACAGCTCTATGATTCACGATAAGATAAAGGAACAATGGCTTATAGAACTTCAAAGGAAGGAGAGAAAATCATTACTGCACTTGTAAAATTAGTCAACCTCACAAAACTCAAAGTGCGCCAATCAAGGAACAATGGTTTACCCTGTAAAAATTTTCCACAAATAAAGTTAAACCTCACGAATCTACGCATGTAAAAACAAGAAATTCCTCCCAAATGCCCATTGAGATAGATGTTCTGCAGATCGAGCAACTGAGGTTTTAAAAAAGGAAAAATAAGGGAAAGAGACTATAGATGAAGCAAAAGTGCAGGAAAAATACAGAAATTTCAACCATGGAATGGACTTATTAACCCTAGACGGCAAAGGGTTCTTAGGAAGCACTAGCGAATTTACCAACCTATAAGAACAAGTAAAACAAAATAAATTCAAGTTCCTTCAGAGGTCGGAACAAGATTTAATTGCTAAATCGCCATCTTTATTCATGATCAGCATGAACAAAACGACAATGAAAAAAGCGGTAGGAAAGGAGATCTGAGAGCCACCTTATCCAGCAGAGGACTTCTTTCGCCACTTTCCAAAGAAACTCCATCATCGTTCTCCATGGATTTGAAGCTATCCAAGGAGGACGATTAAAGCCCCTCCAGCTCGGGATTTTTCATCATCGTCCTCTGGATAATGCGACCTCCGTTGCTGATCACCCCTGGTTGCTCCTACGCTTGTGGTCTCTGTTGGCCATCTCTCTCCCTCCCCGCGACTGGTTCGCTACGAGTCGTGAAGGGCGATGGATTTAGGGCTGGGAGAGGAAAGGAGAAGGGGCGGTAGGTTTAGGGCCTGGGCCTGGAGAGGAAGGAGAAAAAAAACGTGAAGTAAGAGATTATAGGTTGGATGAAAATGCTTAGGGATGTAAAGTGGGGAATGCGGCGGCAAAAAATTTTAAGGAGAGGGATAGAAAAAACGCGGCGGCAAAAAATAGCGAAGGGAAAAAACGGCGAAGGAAAAAAAAATGGTATTCAACAACACTTAATAGACAACGGTTTTCAAAAACCGTTGTCGTAATCACAAAAAAAATACACACAGACAACAGTTTTTAAAAACTATTGTCGTAGCCTTTAAAAACCATTGTCGTAGCCCCAAAAAAACATAAATAGACAACGGTTTTTAAAAACTGTTGTCGTAAGCAAAAAAAACTGCTAAAAGACAACGATTTTTGTTAAAACCATTGTTAAAAGGAAAAAAGACAATAATTTGGCATAAAATCATTGTCGTTTGAGTGTTGTTGAATGAGGATTTTCTTGTAGTGTGGTTTGAATCAAATGGTTAGATTAGATCAACCATGAGAGAGATTTGGTCAAGTTTGACTTGACTTGAGAAGGAAGATGAAAGGTCAAGTTTGACTTGACCATTTGCCATCTCATTTGTGAGTTGGCAATTTGAGGACTAATGATGATGTGTCACATCATCAAAGCTAGCACATGTGTGTGCCACATCATGGAGGTTACAAACCCTTTCCATTTAATGTGGCCGGTCACATTAATTGTAAGGGAGTTACAATTGTGGTTGACCACTCAAAATGAATGAGAATGAATTTTTTTTCATTAAAGGCATTCATTCTATCTTCTTCCTCCTTGAGCTCTTTCTTCTCTCCCTCTCATCCTACCTTGGCCGAACCCTACTAAGGTGCTAGCACACTTTAGTTTGGTATTCTCCCTCTTTTGTTCGTGTGGATACGTGTAGAGGATTGTCTACTTTGACAATCTTGAGATCCGGCACCTTGGACGAGCGGGATTCGCGAAGGGCGCGCATCAAGGATAAAAACTCTTAACTCGTACTCGAAGGTTTTTCAAAATTTTATTCTTCGCACGGATCCGGTGATGGGGGTTTCGGGATTTTCGCGATGCGAAAAAGCGGTTTTCACGGCCCGAAAAGTCCAACAGTTAAGTCGCTCCATAAGGAGGTAACAACCCTTAAGGGAGCGACTGACTCGAGTTCTTTAACTGAGTCAGTTCGAATTGGAAGTTTAACTCAAGTCCAACAACTTGAGGAAGAAAATTCCAATTTGAAAACTCAAATTAAAGAACTCAAGGACACATTGGAACGGTTCACCTTGGGTTCCAAGAATCTGGATCTGATTCTTGGAAAATAACGAGCCGTTTACAACAAATCTGGACTTGGATTTAAGACCAAAACAAAGTTTAAATCATACTTGTCGTTAGTAAATAGAAATAATAGAAACATAATTCAAGCATGGGTCCCCAAGTCAAACTTGGTTAATCAAGTTAGACCTGGTCACTATTGGGTCCCCAAAGATCAGATCCATTTCCTTGATAGACCATATCGAGGCTATGATCCAGTGGGAGCAAATATAAAAACTATCTCAATAAATAGATAAAATTGATTGATGCTTGTTTATTTATTTTCCTTGCAATATACATGCTTAGACTAGGATAGCTTAAGGATCTAGGCATAATTTACACTTGCTAGTTAAATCTAGGAGTTTCAAAAAGAAAATTAAATATATATTTCTTTGAGCAATTCTGTCTAGGAAGGGGTGGATGATCTCATACCCAAGAAAGCCTAGAGCCTCGCCCTGACCTGGGAATCAATCATGGAAAGACATATTTAATTGACTAATTGGAAAATCTAAGTTTAACTCAAATGTAAATTATGTTGATTGCTACTCGGAAAACCTAATGGTTCCACTGTACAAAAATTTTGTACAAAGGTCTGAACCTTTTCCTAGCTACCATGTGTTCTTTTAAATTAAACTTGGATCACCTGCGGAACTTAACACGTTTGATCCAAAGTTTAATCTATTTGTTCTTTTAGGTTTAGACTTGGATCTCCTGCGGAACTTAACACGTTTGATCCAAATCACCTAAGTTATTAATTTCATTAAATATTAGTTTCCAAAATTGGCTTCCAGGACTGCATGGTGAGGCACATGGCCTTCTTGGATATAGGAACAACCACCACCGCCTAGACAAAGCCTTTTAAGGAAAGTTAATATTTAATTTCCTTAAATAACTTTAGGTCAATCGAAAAGAACAAACAAATCACAAGGAAAAGAAAAACAAAGAATACAATATCGAAAACAAATTTGAAATACTAGAATCACATGCCTCTTGTATTTGGTATTTTTACAAAAGAATAAAACTAGTATGATGTGGAAATTAAATACTAGTATACCTTTTCTTTTGCTAGACTTTAACGACCTCTTGATCTTCTATCGTATTTCTCTTCTAACCTCGGACGTTGTGTGGGCAACAATCTTCCGAGATGAGAACCACCAAGCACCTTCTTCTTCCTTGCAAGTTCCGACCATCAAAACTTCTCCTAGGATGAAGAGGTTCGGCCACCACCACCATGCTCCAAGGGATGCTAGAAACAAAGCTTTCTTTCTCTCCTTCTTCTTCTTCTTCTCTAAACTTGATCCGGCCACCATATGAATCTCCACAAGAAGGATGAGGTTTGGCCATCAAAGAGAAGAGAGGAGGAGAGGATGGCCGGCCACACCAAGGAAGAAAAAGAGGGAGAAAATAGAATAGAGTCGTTCACAATGAAGCCTCCTCTACCACCTCTTTTATAATCCTTGGTCTTGGCAAATAAGGAAAATTTAATAAAAACTTCCTTAATTCTTTTTCCATTGAAAAGGAAAATTTATTTAATTAAAAATAATTTTTCTTTTCAATTTACAATGGACGGACATATTAAAGCTACAAACAAGGAGAGTTTTAATTAATTGAAACTTCCTAATTTGTCTCCAGAAATTTATAAAAAAAATTTCCAATAATTTTCATCCATTCATGATTGGTTAATAAAAAGGAAATTAAAATCTTTCTTTTAAACATGTGGATAAAAAGAAAGTTATCTCTAAAAATTAAAATATCTTTTAATCTACAAATAAGGAAAGATATCAAATCTTTTCTTAATCTTTTGTAGAAACTTATAAAAGAGAATATTTAATTTTTAAACTCTCTTTTAAATCATGAACATGGTTAAAAAGGAAAGTTTTCTTAAAATTTAAAATCCACCTTTCAATCAACAAATAAGGAAAGATTTCAAATTTTAAACTCTCTTTTAAACATGTAGATGATTTACAAATAAGGAAAGTTTTTACTAAAAAATTAAAACCATCCTTTTAATCTACAAATAAGGAAAGAGATTAATCTCTTCTCTTAATCTTTTGTAGAAAGCTATAAAAGGAAATTTTTAATTTTTAAACTTTCTTTTAAAACCATGATATCCACATAAGAAATAATTTTAATAAAAATCCTTTTTAATATTCTAGTGACCGGCCACCTAAGCTTGGGACCCAAGCTTTGGCCGGCCACCAACTTGGCTCATCCACTTGGTCTTGGCCGGCCCTAGCTTGGGTTCCAAGCTAGCTTGGCCAGCCCCATTGGATGGGTAAGAAGGTGGGTATGTGGTGGGTATAAATCTCTATATAGAAGAGGCTACGATAGGGACCGAGAGGAGGAATTGGTTTTGGTCTCCTGATGAAATTAAGCATCTCGTGTTCGCCCCGAACACACAACTTAATTTCATCAATAATAATTCATTCCACTAAAGAACTATTATTGAACTACCGCACCAATCCCAAATTACATTTTGGGCTCCTTCTTATTATGAGTGTGTTAGTCTCCCTGTGTTTAAGATAACAAATGTCCACTAATTAAGTAAGTTACTGACAACTCACTTAATTAATATCTAGCTCCAAGAGTAGTACCACTCAACTTCATCGTCATGTCAGACTAAGTCCACCTGCAGGGTTTAACATGACAATCCTTATGAGCTCCTCTTGGGGACATTCTCAACCTTGATCACTAGGACACAGTTTCCTTCTATAATCAACAACACACACTATAAGTGATATCATTTCCCAACTTATCGGGCTTATTGATTTATGGAACTAAATCTCACCCATTGATAAATTAAAGAAATAAATATCAAATATATGTGCTTGTTATTATATTAGGATTAAGAGCACACACTTCCATAATAACTGAGGTCTTTGTTCCTTTATAAAGTCAGTATAAAAGAAACGACCTCTAATGGTCCTACTCAATACACTCTAAGTGTACTAGTGTAATTATATAGTTAAGATAAACTAATACCTAATTACACTACGACCTTCCAATGGTTTGTTCCTTTTCATCTTGGTCGTGAGCTACTGTTTATAATTTATAATGTACTGATAACACGATCCTCTGTGTGTGACACTACACACTATGTTATGTACAATATAAATTAATTGAACAACTATATTTATAAAAAATGTAGACATTTATCCAATGTGATTCTTATTTCTAGATAAATATTTATACCAAAAGCTAGGCTTTTAGTATACATCCTAACAATCTCCCACTTATACTAAAAGACTAAGCTGCCATATCTGCTGCCATACATCTGATTCCCATTCCTTTCAAAAAGCTCTTGCCTTAAGGACCTTAAGTTATCATCTGATGCAATCTAGGCGGCAACAACTTCTCCTCGTTATACGATTTCTCGTATTGGGTAGTACTTGCGCTCTATTGTGTTTTGCTTGCCTTATGGACTCATGGTTTCTTCGAGTTTGCAACTGCACCACTATTATTACAATAAATTGTAATAATCTATGGACAAACCAGAAATCATATATAAGTCCATCTTGAGGTTATTGTGTAACGACCCACCTTCTTTACTACTACCACTCTCTAGAGGTGCACGCTACTTAACTGCTAACTCTACTTAACTGGTGTGATCGAAACCACGAGGAATCTCTACCGAAAAATTTTGGCAGAGTCTCCCCTGTACCGGTGACCATATCCGTAAATACATACAGAGTATACTTAGCCACAGGCGGCTGGAACATATATTTTCACAACCACGCAGTTTAATAAATCAAATCATGTAAGTAATGAAAAGCGGAAACATAACTTCCTACTACAAAATTTTCTTATCAACTTAATAAGAAATTAAGCTAAACAAATTCTTAAACTAAGTGAGTTCTTTAGCTAAGTCTCAAGGATCTCCATAGTCCACACATCACACACCGTCACAGCATCTCCTTGTCGCCTTCTTCCTTATACTTTAGCTTTTCCTTTATCTGCAGTAGGAGGAAAATAGTATCTATAAGCTAAAAGCTTAGTGAGCGCTATCCTACTCACAAAAACTCGATATGCATGTATATAAATAAAAACATGCTAAAATTGAATGCTAACATGTAAAGCTACTCATGCTCATAAATAGCAAAGAAATCAACTAATTGAAAAGCTAACATGTATAGATACTCATGCTCATAAATAGCAAAGGAATCATGCTAACTGAAATACTAAACATGTATAGCTAATCATGCTCATAAATAGCAAAGAAATCAACTAACTGAAAAGCTAACATGTATAGCTACTCATGCTCATAAATAGCAAAGGAATCATGCTAACTGAAATACTAAACATGTATAACTAATCATAGAACTACCATGTGTATCAATAGGAAACTGAACTGATACATTAGCTGAACTAATTAATGCTAAACTGAGTCTAACTTGTATTCACATAACTAATTTGTGAAGTTTTGAAAACTATTTACATAATAGATCAAAATAGTAATCATGCTGCTGATGGGCCCGACAATGTTGTGCGCGCATCCCTAACTAAACCCGGGATTGCAAGTTCCGAGTCTAGTAGGGTTTACTAGGTTATCTAAACCTAGGGACGACTGTGGGAGCCCAACCCAATGGATATCTAATCCAGTATAGTGCCACTACTGAAAATAAAATACTGATTTCATAATTAATTTTCTTACCTTACTTTAACTAGGTTATCTTAACCTAGAACTAGGTTATCTGAACCTAGAGGCGACTGTGGGAGCCCACCCATTGGACCGTAGTCCTATATAAGCTGAAGCAAGACTCAAAAGTTATTTTAAATGCTTCTACTGCATTAACTGAGCTATTAAAATGCCTACTGTAGCATTATATTGAGCTAAGCATTTTATCAAGCACTTGGTGTGCACTAGAACACACCCTACGTACTAAAAATCTGTATACAAAGCTTAACATAAATCTGCATGCAAAGCTTATCTAAAATCTGCATGCTATAAAAAATAGGATTGCTCATGTTATTCCAATAGCAAATAGGAAACTAGAACAACTTAAGCATGCTGTGATAGTAAAACAAATTCAACTACTAGGCATGCAATAGAATCTAGAAAATAAAGGAATCGTTGCTGCATGGAATTAACAGAATATCATACTTCATCAGGAAATACTGAGAATTCGTACCAAGGTAAAGCTAGAAAAGGAAAACTGCACTTCTATTAGCAATGGAAAAGAAATCTGCCGATGCTTAAAAAAAAACTATTCTTACTAAGCAACCAACAACAAGATCTCAAGGCTGCTAATATGAAATTCATGAGGCATATCAAAAACTGAGATACTACAACTGAGATGCAAAAACTGAGATGCTGGGGTCTAAACTGAGAATTTGGAATGCTGATTAAATATATATTACAGTGACAATGTGATGCTACAGCTGAGATGCTAAAACTGAGATCAAAAGAAAGAAATCAAAATAGGCATGTTACTCTTAAACCTCTAGCTAACTCAATACTGTACAGTATAATCCAAGGCAAAGGAAACAAGAAACCCATGCTACTCAGAAACATCTAACTATTCCAATGCTGTACAGCATAATCCAAAAGCAAAGAAACTCATGCTCTGATTTAACAAACGAACTTCTGAAATTGAAACTACAACACAACTAATGGAACAAAAACCGAAATCCAAAACCTTCCAGAACTAGCTATCCATGTTATTCCAAATCTCTCCTCATCTTCTTAAAAACTCACGGCAGCTAGCCTCAAGAATACACTCCTTACAGCATGCTTCGGAAAAACAACAAGAAGCTAACAAGAATTCGAAACCAACAACCACAAGCTAAGCAAACAAACAAATTCCATTTCCTTTCTTTGAGGTACACGGCAACAAGCCCAAAACCAAAAACTTCACAGCAAACTTCGAAAGCAAGAAGAACGAGAATCCGGAACTACTCCTACTGCAGGTGAGTAGCAACTCACCTTCGGTTCTTGGACTTACAACCGAGCAAGACAGCTTCTAGGGCTTTGGAGAAACTCACGATCTCGGCCTCTTCCTCGCGTCTTCGAGTTCTCCTTGTCGAGAGGATCGAGAGGACGAAGAAATCTCTTGGAATCGAGCCTTGGTCGGCCGCTGGAGACGTGCCCTAGGTTGGCTTCGTTTCCGCCCGAGAGGAGAACAGCGCCGCTCGCGTCGGGAGAGAAAGGGAAGAGAAATCCTGAGATTAGGTCACGGCTAATCAAGCCCTAAGTTCTCCCTTTATAACTCCAATATTTCTATTAACTACTCTTGCTTAAATACAACTTGATTAGGGTTTTATTAACAAACCCACGGTTGGTTTGTTGGTTAAGCGAACCTCTGCTTCACCTGAGGTTCACGGTTCAAATCTTGGCTTGGACATTTTTTTGTCGAAACTTCTTTCGTTCAGTAAAAATACCAAATGACCTCCAAAAATTACATAAAAATATTCTAAAAATTTCTAAAAATCTCTAAAATATTTCTATAGTATTTCTAAATTTTTATAAGGACTTTTAGGACTCCAAATATTGAAATTTGGGGTGTTACATATTGAGTCATTCAGCTTTTATGGCTACCTCAGAGGGTTGCCATATATTCAACTTCTATGGTGGAGTCCAGAAAAACACCTATGCTTATCACTCTTTCATAGTTATGACTTTACCTCCTAAAGTAAACACAAAACCCCGAGGTTGACTTACTATTGTCCCTATCTGATTGGAAGTCAAAATCCGTGCAACCCACAGGGACCAAATTAACTGCCTTGTAAGCTAGCATATAATCTCTAGTGCCTCTAAGGTACTTCAATATATCCTTTACTGTAGTCCAATATCCTTGTCTAAGGTTGCTTTGATATCTGCTTAACTATGCACTAGGCAAAACAGATGTCTAATCTCGTACATAGCATACATTAGGCTGTCCAACTGCCGAAGCATAAAGAACTGCCTACATGTCCTCAATCTCCTTTGATGTCATCGGAGACATCTCTTTAGATAAAGACACTCCATGCTTAAAAGGTAGAAAACCTTTCTTGGAGTTTTGCATGCTAAAATGAGCTTGTTATATAAAGCTTGGGATAAGCGCAATATTCTTTTCTTGCGAACCTTGTTCCCAAGAATATGTGCTCATTTTCCTAAGTCCTTTATAATGAATTTCTTGGACAACCATACCCTTACTTCCTCTAATACCTTGATATTGTTTCCAACTATCAAAAATATAATCTACGTATAGTACAAGAAATACCACCACGTTTCCATCACACTTTTTGTATACACAAGACTTATCCGGTTACTAAATAAATCCATAGGTCTGGATTACTTTGATAAATTGGATGTTCCAAGACTTTGAAGCTTTGCCTCAGTCCATAGACTGATTGAGCTTGCACACAAGATGCTCTGAGCCCTTTGCAATGAACCCTTCTGGTTGCTTTATATGGATGCTTTCTTCAAGACTTCCTTTAAGGAATACTGTCTTGACATCCACTTGCCAAATAGATAAAAGAATCCGGATAGACTTAAGCATGGCTACCAGTGAAAAAGTTTTCTTTTTCATCAAGCCTTGCTTTGAAAGTTTCTACCTTCCTGTCTATCCCTCTTTTCCTATTATAGACCTTTTTACACCATTTGGTGGTTCTACAAGCTTCCAGATACATATATTCTAATTCTGTTATTCATTACTCTTTGCCAAGATGTTGCATCTTTATCTTGGAGTGCTTCGTCATATGTCCGGAGATCAGGTTCATGTCCTCCAAGGATCGAGTCCAAAAACTCTCCTAAAACATGAATCTTTTTAGGTTGCCTAACAACACTCCCACTACGACGAGGCACTTTCTACAATTGTGTATCATTTATGATACGTGTTGCAGTTTCTTATGATATTTCATCTTGTACAGTTGGTACTAGGTTAGACGTGTCCTTTATTAAGAACAAATTTACTTATGAGCTTGTGGTTCATTATATAGTCCTTTTCTAAAAATCAGTCATTGATGCTAACAATGACCTTCTGATTTTTAAGACTATAAACCTACTTTTGTTTATCTAGGATAATTTACAAACAAGTGAACTCCTATCCAACTTATCATTGTCTCTCTTTAACATATATGCTGGACTACCCGAATCTGAATATGCTTCAAAATAGGTTTGCACTTATTCAGCAATTCTATATGAGTAGAGAGTTCTAACTTGGAAGATACTATGTTCACTTTCATTTTCAGAGTATATCCTTAAAACAAATTTGGTAATTTTCTGAATAACTCATCATCTATCTAATTATTCTATAAGAGTCCTATACCTTCTTTCTACTACACCATTCTGTTGGGGTGTACCAGGTGCAGTTAGTTGGGATTGAATCCCAACTTCTGATAAGTGACTCCTAAAATCTCCCAAGAGGTACTTGCCACTACGATCTTCCATAGTGACTTTTTACTTTAACATTTCTCCGCATCAGCCTTGTACTCTTTGAACTAATCAAAGTACTTAGTCTTGCGGCACATTAAGTAAATGTATTTGTATCTTGAATAGTTGTCTATAAAATAGACGAAATATTCAATACTACCTCTTGTCTGGATAGTCATAGGATCACACAAATCAGAATGAACCAATTCCAACATATCTTTGGCTCCATACCCCTTAGACTTAAAAACTTCTTGGTTATTTTTCCTTCCAAGTAAGACTCGTAGGTTGGAAAGATTTCCACTACTAATGAACCCAAAAGTTCATCAGCTACCAATGAATCCTACTCAAGTTAATATAACCTAGCATTAGATGCCAAAGATATAATTGATTCATTTTCGAAGGTTCCTTTCTCTTAAAGTTAGAAGATGTGTTACTAATTTCCATTTGTTGCATCGTGGGAATTATTGGATTTATAAATTGCCAACCAATATACCAGAACAGATAACTTCTCTCTTTTTCTTAATTACAACTTTGTTATTAAAAGAGGCAGAATATCAAGTTCTTTGAATAGTTTAGAAACTGAAAACTAGTTCTTTCTAAACTTGGTACGTAAAGACAATTACTTAAAATCCATATTTTATTCTTATCAAAGGATAAACATCTCCCACTGCAATAGCTACCACTTTTACAGTAGTGCCCATGTGGACGGTGTTTTTATTTTCATTTAGTTGTCGGGTTTCTTGGAACCCTGCAATGAATTACGGACATGATTAATGGCATCTATATCTACACTCCAGGTTCTAGTAGATAACACCTCTAAGCATGTTTCAACTAATGAATTAAATACACCTATATTGTTCTTAGTTCTAAGAAGACAGTCTACCTTAATGTCCAAGACCTATTTCCAATCATTACAATTGGGACTACTAAGTCTTTTCTATAGTATAACAACTAGGGGATTGACAAACTTTTTAAATCCTAAGAATCATAAAAATATTTGGTCAAGATCAACTCCTTAAAATCCCCATGAATTTTGTATGCCACGATAGTGTGGACGTATACAAAATCAAAGAGGAGATTTTATCCATTAATTTTATTATCTCGTCAACTTTAAAAACTTCTTTAACAAATTCTTTTAAAAATTTATTTAACAAATTCTTTTAAAAACTTATTTAAAACTTCTTTAAAAAATTCTTTTAAAAACTTATTTAAAAAATTCTTTTAAAAAGTAATTTAAAAATTCTTTAAAAATTCATTTAAAAAATTATTTAAAAAATTCTTTTAAAAACTTATTTAAAAAATTCTTTTAAAAAATTATTTAAATTTTTTTTAAAAAACTTATTTAAAAATTATTTTAAAAAATTCTTTTAAAAACTCATTTAAAAATTCTTTTAAAAACTTATTTAAAAAATTCTTTTAAAAATTCTTTTAAAAACTTATTTAAAAAAAAAACTATTAAAAATTTATTTAAAAAATTCTTTTAAAATTTCTTTTAAAAACTTATTTTAAAAAAAATCTTTTAAAAACTTATTTAACAAATTCTTCTAAAAACTTATTTAAAAATTCTTAAAAAATTCTTTTAAAAACTTATTTAAATTTTTTTTTAAAAACTTATTTAAAAATTCTTAAAAAATTCTTTTAAAAACTTATTTAAATTTTGTTTTAAAAACTTATTTAAAAAATTCTTTTAAAAACTTATTTAAAAAATTCTTTTAAAAACTTATTTAAACATTCTTTTAATTTTTTTTTAAAAAATTCTTTTAAAAACTTATTTAAAAAATTCTTTTAAAAAAACACTTATTTAGAAATTCTTTTAAAAACTTATTTAAAAAATTCTTTTAAAAAAACTTATGTAAGATTCCGTAAAATTTAATAATAAATATTATTAGACGAAAAATCTTATTGGATTTTTCGGAAATTTTTAGAAATTTTTCGCGATTTAAATTGAGTCTGTATGACCTGTTTTGAGGGGATAAACCGGTGGGTCTAATTGGAGACCTATTTGGAATACCCATTTAAGTGGGAGTTGATTTGAGAATGGACTTAGACTTTAATTAATCTAACATAGGTTTAAATCCCAATTTCCTTAATTTCTCCCCCGATTCTTACTCTTTCTCTCCGATTCCTCTTCCCCAGAAGCCCTTTTTCCCTCTCCGGCGATTTCTTCTTGTGATTCCCCGACGCCGATCGCCATGGGCTCATCGCCGACAGCAGCAGTCCTCCCCTCGTCCTTCCCTCTGCGTGCTTTACCGACGCCCTCTCCTTTCCTCTTTCTCGTGTCTCTGCTCTGGATCGCCGACGGAGAGCTCTTTCTGCCCACGATTGTCCTCGTCGAGTCCCTGAGGAAGAGCCGCCGGACCTTGACGATACCAGCTTTGTCCAGATCATCTTTGGCTGAGCGATTGGCCCTTCGGCAATTTCTTGTGCGTGGTCGATGGGAGATCGGCGGCTAGGGCACGGTAAGGCTAGGGCTCGGTGAGGGAGGGGAGATTCGAGCCCTAGTTACCTATTGTGGGCGTCCAGCGCCTCCTTGTCGTCGGAGCTTGGATCAGGGAGGTCCAACTCCACTGGATTCCGATTCCTCTTCTCTGCCGGCATGGATCACCTGCTGATCCTTAGTTTGTGACGGGTTGCCGACACAGAATTGAAGTAAGGTAAGGCTCATATCAGTTTTCTAGCGATCTAATCACCATTTTCGAATGGGGATGTAGAGATGTGATTCTTGACTGGTCTTTGTAGCTTTGGCCATCCTTGTTCGCTGGATAACCATGGTTCCGGCCATTCTTGTTCCTACAGTGACCTCTCCGGCCATGAGTCGATGGAGGAGCAATCCAAATAGGGATATTTGTTTAGGAGTTTAGCAACCCCACCTTACCTTAGCTACCAATATCCAGCAGCCACCCTCGAATTTGGATTATGCACAGTGCATCTGAATTTGGGTAAGTTTTGGAATTGATTTGTAATGATTATTTGGTGAATGATTTATGTAGATGGATACATGATCATTATTGGTATGTTTTGGATTGTTTCTTGGAAACATAGATGTTTGTGCGCTTTTGTAGCTTCTGGACAGTGGGTGTAGGGTTGCGAGATACTGGATTTGGCTGCTCTATCTCAAGGTGAGTGTATTTCAGTGATGCACTTTTGATTCTTAATAGTATGTTGCTATTAGGTTTCTAAAGGATGGTAGGGTTTGTGCTTGCTTTGATTTATGAGTGGTGTGATGTGGATTGGATGATTATTGAATTGGGAGGTATTGTTATGATGTTGGATAAAATTGGGTTATTGTTTTGGAGGAGTTTTGGAGATGTACCATGTATAACCTAATCTAATTAGGTTGTATTATGGTTAAGGTTAGTTGGGGGAATTAATCCATAATCATGTTTGATTAGGGTTATTCTAATTAGGTGGGGGAAAATTGTTTAGTTATTTACTTCGTATGTAATTAGCTAAATACATTATGTGGTCGCAGGACTTTGATTCAAGGCGAGCGTCTCGACGTGGGATTACTTGGCACGGTCTACATTTTAAGGCGGGTATTTCTTCCATGGCCTCTATGTTGTTTTTTTGTACTTAGTGCATGGTTATTAATGGATGAATTAGGCTGCTTTATCTTATATCATGATCGGTTGCTGTTTTTCCTGCATGATACTTATGCTTGACCCTTGTGATGATCTATTTAATTCTGATACAGTCTCCACTCTTGATATCTACTCTGTTGTGATTACACGTGTAGAGTATATCTTGTAGGGTTTGTTGGGTTGTTGGTATTACCATGCTGATTGGGTATATGATGTGGACTGTACATAAGTGGGTATGTGTTATAGGAGTCATCTTGTTGACCGTGCATTTACATGTGGTGTGTACATACGTATTTGTCATGTACTTTTGGAGGAGTTGTGTTGATTGTATGTTTGGAGTTTATAGACATGTCCGTTGTGTTTTTATTGGAGGATACATGTTGATTATACTTATATTTTGTGTACATGTGTCTGGTGGGATTATTGGAGATTTTTGGTTGATTATACATGTATAGGGTGTACATATGTTTGGTGAGATACGTGGAGGTATCATGATGATTATACTCTTGTTGGAGGTATTTATGAGGTTTGGGGTTGTTGCATGGATGATGATTATATATATATATATCATGTTCATCATTCATTGCATCAGATGACCATTGTCTCCCTTCTGGTGAGAGAGTCGCAGTTGGTTTGGTTTAGCGCCGCACACTCGGCCACTCATGGGTAGTGGTATCTGGAGCAGTTGCCGCTCGTCCTGTCGTGCCACTCGGTCATGAGGTTTAGTGAGATCCAGTGTTGTGAGCAGTCAGGGACCCTGATGCTATGTAGTTAGATAACTACTTAGCATTCCGTCTACCTCAGCTGCTTTATAGCAGTTTGGAGTATGAGGCTTGTACGGTTGTCACGGACCCAAGCCTCTCGGCTATACTGGGGTCGTGGTGTCTGGAGAGGTGTCGGGGGTGACCATGGAGCATGCATACGCAGTTATTATTCTTGCATTTGATGCGCGGTGCATCTGCATTTGCATACATGCCTAGTAGATATAGTTGCATGTGATTGTGATTTGTTGCATTTGATTGAGATATGGTTGTTGCATTTGGTTGCCTTGCTGCATACATGTCATTTATTTTACATGTATATGCAGTCGTATCTATATTGCACAGGTGTCACGGGTATATCTGTTGCAGATCCGGTGAGTTTACTGATCATTGTACCATGTGTCAATTCTAGATTGGGTATGTATCTGTCATTATGTTAGTTGTGGTTCGTACAGTTTATGTCAGGTTATTATGTCAGGTATGTTCAGATGCATTGATTATGATAGTATGATCATGTTCTTATTTCCTACTGAGACTGTATACTTTTGATCTCCATGTTTTATTTATAGACTGTGCACTGTCTTTTCTATTACCCGCTGAGTTACCTATACTCACCACCGCATGTATACATTTATGTTTTCAGGTAGCTTGTAGATGGTTGGTGTCGCTCGGAGTATCCTGTCTGCCGGGTCCTACGTCACATCCGAAGACCGCGCTTGTTTTCTTTTGTATATCTTTTTATTATTTTTGGCATTGTATTTATGTGTAGCCATGTGGCTATCTTGTGGTTTTGGTGTTGTATTTGTGTTTAAGCCGTGCCGGCATGCATTGTATTTATTTGTGTTGTGTGGACTTTCCTTCGTTTTTTCCGCTGTGTTTTAGTACAGCCGCGTGGGCTATTTTATATATAACTGCGTGGTTGTAATTGTTTCATTCCAGCCGAGTGGGTTGTTATTATAACTGCGTGGTTGTGTATATAAATATTCCAGCCGCATGTGGCTGATGTATATTTTGTTTGTAGCGATGCTTCATATTGTCACCGGTACAGGGGAGATGCTGTTGGATTTTTGTCTGGCAGGGACTCCTTTGGGGGCGTGACAATTTAGTGGTATCAGAGCGGGTACGATGCCTGCTTTGTTTTGTGTTCTGTTTTTTAGTTAATCTGATACCAAGTTTTGGTATCAGAGCAGGTACAATGTCTGTTATTCATGTTTTGGATTTCGTGATTCGATTTTCTTGATGTGACTTTTCAGGTTTTGGGACCAGGCAGCAGCAGGACATCTCCAGGCTATAGGAGGTATGTTTGCATATTGTTATCATGCATTTCTGTTGGTGTATTTATTGTTGCTCATATAGTTATGACATGTGTTAGTACTTTTGTTAGTACTTGCCTATTTGTTTGTACCATACATTTCATGTGTAGGGTCAATCACTGATCACGGTTGACCTACTGGAGATCAAGGATTTACAGTCTCAGGGGATTTCCTCATATCATACTACTAGTTGGTTGAGAGTTAGAGTCCCATACTAGTGTTGGTTACTATTAGTTGGATAGTGGATAGTATTTGTGTACTCATGTTGACTGTGTTGGTAGAGTATCAGTTTACTCTTGTTTAGGATTGATTTACTTGGTCGACTTGTGTGGTTTCGATTTGACTTATCACCCTTGTTGACTTAGGTAGTTGTGTATCGATTTACCTTAGTTAGTTTCATTAGTGGATGATTGATTTACTCTTGTTGGATCAGATAGTGTTGATCGATTTATTTTGTTGGTCCGACCAGTAGGGGACTGACTTACTCTATTTTTAGGGATTCCTATCTTTGGGATGTTTCATACTTGGTTAGATATTTTGACTTGTACCGGTGTAGAAAGGACTGAATTGGCCGTATACCATTATCGGCTTAGCCAGTCTATAGAGGATCGATGTATCCTATTCCATGGGGACTTTGACTATGGACTGTTTGTACCTAATAAGATGACTTAGAAGGTACATTCGGATAGGATACCTCCACTGATGTGGGAAAGAGTGTAAGGTTACATGCTTAACACTTATGAGATGTATCCGTTATTAGGGTATAACCTGGAGAGTACATTCAGATTTATGATTTGTACTGACGTGAAAGAGTTGAAGTTTGTTGCTTAACCGTTACGTGACCCGGTACCACGTGAAGGAAGAAGCAGGGAATGCTTTTGGAGATCAGGTCATCACTTAGTGATTTCCTTGAGGGGTTTGGAGAGAGAGTAGTTCACTACTCCTTTCATCAGCACGATGGATTTTAAGGCGACGACTAGTAGACTCGTCTAACGTTGCTCCATGGGAGATCCTGATTCATAGAGCTATCGGATGTAGTTAGATACCCTTGATGTACCTAGTGATTTACGACCTGTAATGATATGGAGGTAGGGGTATTAGTTGAGTAATACCTAGGAGTTTCGGCCATAACTAGGTATAACTTCTGATGATGATCTTTGAGGGGTAGAGCGTCGATTGACAGATATTTTGACCAGCTATTTGGTGATAGTGTTCCTCTACTTTTGTGTTCATTGCTCGATGCTGGAGGTTGCTGAGCCTCAGGATGGAGCAATCACAGTATGATGGGGTACAAGACAATGGTTAGACGACTCAGCTAACATTGTCTCTATCAGGTGGCTCAAGACCTTGACCACGTGATCATTTTACCAGATCTTGTAGTCTATATCTCATATTAGAGGGTTTGTCCTTTTATTGATATTTGTCGAGGGACATATATGAGATGATTATGAGAGTGTTGGAGATACTTTTTAGATGGGTAGACTCTTAGTTAGAAGGTTGTGTGACCCTTTGAATTTGGATTGACATTCCTCTATTGTAGATATTTGATTATTAGAAAAGATGAGATGATGAGATTTGACAGACTTTTTGGATACATTTAGTTTGTTGGCAGTAGGTGTTGAGGGTTGGATGTTTTCATTTTTCTCTATCATTGTTTAGGAGACTATGTAGTATGATTGATTGATATTGAGGATGATTTGTGATGGGTGGACATTGTGAGATCATGTGTAGTGATATGCTGTCTTTTGATGATCTATTAGTGGATATATGACTTGATGCACAATTATTTGGTGTTTGAGGTTGATAATGACATAGAGTGTGATATGTCTGTGATATTTATGGATTTGACGATTTGTTGTTGGTGATCCGATCATAGGTTTGCTGTTGGAGATCTTACGGGTGAGTGTACTTGTACAGATATTATGAGTCCTTGGTGTTACCATTTAGGCATACCGTGCCTAGATGTTTTCATGGACTTGATGTATTTGGTATTCCTAGGGCGTTTGGATTAGTTTTCATTGTCTTCATTGACGATGTTGTGATCTATTCCCGATCCGAGGTGGATCACGTACATTATCTTCACATAGTTCTAGAGATGTTTCGACGGGAACATCTATATGTGAAGTTAGTAGTACGTATTGTGATTGTCTTTTACGAGTTTTTAGGACACGTGTTTAGTAGAGGATATTAGTGGATTCACAGGAGTTAGGCGGTTACCAGTTGGGAGTGAGCGTAGTCTATACCGGAGATTCGCTGTTCCTTTCGTGGTCTGGCTAGATATTACTAGAGATTGATTGAGGGTTTTCTCCAGCATTTATGCAGTTGACCGGATTGTCTAGGAAGAGTATGAAATTTTCCTGGATAGATGCCTGCGAGATCAGTTTAGATAGCTACACCTGTCTTAGCGATGCTTTCTAGTGTAGAAGGATTTGCACGCTATACAGATGTATCATACCTGGGGTTGGGTGCAGCACCGATATAGCAAGAGCGGAGCAGTCTCATGCCAGTATACTGAATTATCGTGTGATGGGAATGAGATTATTTGGTTTTTATGGGAGATTATGTGTGTTTCCGAGTCACTTCTTATCCGGGAGAAGTTATTGCAGGAAACACATTGATCTAGATTTACGATACATTCAGGTGACATCTGATGTGTGGAGACATTGGAGCACTCTTATTGGTGGAACGATATGAAGAAAGACATCGCGGATGTTGTAGCTTGATGTCTATTATGTTAGCAAGTGGAGGCTGAACATCAGGGATTAGTAGGATTGCCTCCGTTGATTTGGATACTAGGGTGGAGTTGGGAGCATGTTATGACGCATTTTGTTGTGGGATTATCCAGGACTTAGAGAGGATATTTTGGTTTGGGTAATCATTGTTGGGCGACGACTGGCTCCCTAACTATCGAGTTGTAGGACAGATTCTTTTGGATTGAGTAGCAGGATTATACTCTAGAGGGATTTCCAGACTGGATGATGTATCTCTGAGTATTGATTTGGATGGAGATCAGTAATTTTATGTCATGGTTTTGATTATGGTTACAGCAGACTTTGGATTAGGAGTTTCACTGTAGTATAGATTTTCATCTTAGACTGATGGATAGTTTGAGCGCTCTATACAGGTGTTGGAGGATTTATTGATAATGTATTTTGGATTTTAGAGGTGTTTGATTTATCCACAATTGGCTAGATTGCAGAGTGGGAGTAGCGGGAGTAGGGTAAGTTTATAGCTCACAAAGTTGTCGCTAGTCACTTGGAGGAGAATTATCATGTTTGGAGATATGTTTATGATACTAGGGTTGGAGATTTGTTTATGATACTTGGATGAGTGGCATATGAGTTTGTTGATTGGTAGTTACCTTGGAGGAGGGTCCCTGAGTTGACTAGTAAATTTGGGGACCAAATTTTTATTAGTGGGAGAGAATGTAAGATTCCGTAAAATTTAATAATAAATATTATTAGACAAAAAATCTTATTGGATTTTTCGGAAATTTTTAGAAATTTTTCGGGATTTAAACGGAGTCTGTATGACCTGTTTTGAGGGGATGAACCGGTGGGTCTAATTGGAGGCCTGTTTGGAATACCCATTTAAGTGGGAGTTGATTTGGGAATGGACTTAGACTTTAATTAATCTAACATAGGTTTAAATCCCAATCTCCTTAATTTCTCCCCCGATTCTTACTCTTTCTCTCCGATTCCTTCTCCCCGGAAGCCCTTTTTCCCTCTCCGGCGATTTCTTCTCGCGATTCCCCGACGCCGATTGCCACGGGCTCATCGCCGGCAGCAGCAGTCCTCCCCTCTGCATGCTTTACCGATGCCCTCTCCTTCCTCTTTCTCGTGTCTCTGCTCTGGATCGCCGACGGAGAGCTCTTTCTGCCCACGATTGTCCTCGTCGAGTCCCTGAGGAAGAGCCGCCGGACCTTGACGATACCAGCTTTGTACAGATCATCTTCGGCTGAGCGGTTAGCCCTTCGGCCATTTCTTGTGCGTGGTCGATGGGAGATCGGCGGCTAGGGCACGGTAAGGCTAGGGCTCGATGAGGGAGGGGAGATTCGAGCCCTAGTTACCTATTGTGGGCGTCCAGCGCCTCCTCGTCGTCGGAGCTTGGATCAGGGAGGTCCAACTCCACTGGATTCCGATTCCTCTTCTCTGCCGGCATGGATCACCTGCTGATCCTTAGAGTGTGACGGGTTGCCGACACATAATTGAAGTAAGGTAAGGCTCATATCAGTTTTCTAGCGATCTAATCACCATTTTCGAATGGGGATGTAGAGATGTGATTCTTGACTGGTCTTTGTAGCTTTGGCCATCCTTGTTCGCTGGATAACCATGGTTCCGGCCATTCCTGTTCCGACAGTGACCTCTCCGGCCGTGAGTCTATGGAGGAGCAATCCAAATAGGGATATTCGTTTAGGAGTTTAGCAACCCCACCTTACCTTAGCTATCAATATCCAGCAGCCACCCTCAAATTTGGATTATGCACAGTGCATCTGAATTTGGGTAAGTTTTAGAATTGATTTGTAATGGTTATTTGGTGAATGATTTATGTAGATGGATACATGATCATTATTGGTATGTTTTGGATTGTTTCTTGGAAACATAGATGTTTGTGCGCTTTTGTAGCTTCTGGACAATGGGTGTAGGGTTGCGAGATACTGGATTTGGCTGCTCTATCTCAAGGTGAGTGTATTTCAGTGATGCACTTTTGATTCTTAGTAGTATGTTGCTATTAGGTTTCTAAAGGATGGTAGGGTTTGTGCTTGCTTTGATTTATGAGTGGTGTGATGTGGATTGGATGATTATTGAATTGGGAGATATTGTTATGATGTTGGATAAAATTGGGTTATTGTTTTGGAGGAGTTTTGGAGATGTACCATGTATAACCTAATCTAATTAGGTTGTATTATGGTTAAGGTTAGTTGGGGGAATTAATCCATAATCATGTTTGATTAGGGTTATTCTAATTAGGTGGGGGAAAATTGTTTAGTTATTTACTTCGTATGTAATTAGCTAAATACATTATGTGGTCGCAGGACTTTGATTCGAGGCGAGCGTCTCGACGTTGGAATACTTGGCACGGTCTACATTTTAAGGCGGGTATTTCTTCCTTGTCCTCTATGTAGTTTTTCTTGTACTTAGTGCATGGTTATTATTGGATGAATTAGGCTGTTTATGTTATATCATGATCGGTTGCTGTTTTTCCTGCATGATACTTATGCTTGACCCTTGTGATGATCTATTTAATTTTTATACAGTCTCCACTCTTGATATCTACTCTGTTGTGATTACACGTGTAGAGTATGTCTTGTAGGGTTTGTTGGGTTGTTGGTATTACCATGCTGATTGGGTATCTGATGTGGACTGTACATAGGTGGGTATGTGTTATAGGAGTCATCTTGTTGACCGTGCATTTACATGTGGTGTGTACATACGTATTTGTCATGTACTTTTGGAGGAGTTGTGTTGATTGTATGTTTGGAGTTTATACACATGTCCGTTGTGTTTTTATTGGAGGATACATGTTGATTGTACTTATATTTTGTGTACATGTGTCTGGTGGGGTTATTGGAGATTTTTGGTTGATTATACATGTATAGGGTGTACATATGTTTGGTGAGATACGTGGAGGTATCATGACAATTATACTCTTGTTGGAGGTATTTATGAGGTTTGGGGTTGTTGCATGGATGATGAATATATATATATATATCATGTTCATCATTCATTGCATCTGATGACCATTGTCTCCCTTGTGGTGAGAGAGTCGTCAGTTGGTTTGGTTTAGCGCTGCACACTAGTCCACTCATGGGTAGTGGTATATGGAGTAGTTGTCGCTCGTCCTGTCGTGCCACCCGGTCACGAGGTTTAGTGAGATCCGGTGTTGTGAGCAGTCAGGGACCCTGATGCTACGTAGTTAGATAACTACTTAGCATTCCGTCTGCCTCAGCTGCTTTATAGCAGTTTGGAGTATGAGGCTTGTACGGTTGTCACGGACCCAAGCCTCTCGGCCATACTGGGGTCGTGGTGTCTGGAGAGGTGTCGGGGGTGACCATGGAGCATGCATACGCAGTTATTATTCTTGCATTTGATGCGAGGTGCATCTGCATTTGTATGCATGCCTAGTAGATACTAGTTGCATGTGATTGTGATTTGTTGCATTTGATTGAGATATGGTTGTTGCATTTGGTTGCCATGCTGCATACATGTCATTTATTTTACATGTATATGTAGTCGTATCTATATTGCACAGGTGTCACGGGTATATCTGTTGCAGATCCGGTGAGTTTACTGATCATTGTACCATGTGTCGATTCTAGATTGGGTATGTATCTGTCATTATGTTAGTTGTGGTTTGTACAGTTTATGTCAGGTTATTATGTCAGGTATGTTCAGATGCATTGATTATGATAGTATGATCATGTTCTTATTCCCTACTGAGACTGTATACTTTTGATCTCCATGTTTTATTTGTAGACCGTGCACTGTCTTTTCTATTACCCGCTGAGTTACCTATACTTACCACCGCATGTATACATTTATGTTTTCAGGTAGCTTGTAGATGGTTGGTGTCGCTCGGAGTATCCTGTCTGCCGGGTCCTACGTCACATCCGAAGACCGCGCTTGTTTTCTTTTGTATATCTTTTTATTATTTTTGACATTGTATTTATGTGTAGCCATGTGGCTATCTTGTGGTTTTGGTGTTGTATTTGTGTTTAAGCCGTGCAGACATGCATTGTATTTATTTGTGTTGTGTGGGCTTTCCTTCGTTTTTTCCGCTGTGTTTTAGTACAGCCGTGTGGGCTGTTTTATATATAACTGTGTGGTTGTAATTATTTCATTTCAGCCTAGTGGGCTGTTATTATAATTGCGTGGTTGTGTATATAAATATTCCAGCCGCATGTGGCTGATGTATATTTTGTTTGTAGCGATGCTTCATATTGTCACCGGTACAGGGGAGATGCTGTCGGATTTTTGTCTTGCAGGAATTCCTTTGGGGGCGTGACAACTTATTTAAAAAATTCTTTTAAAAAAGCTTATTTAAAAAAAATTATTTAAAAAAAAACTTATTTAAAAAATCTTTTGAAAACTTATTTTAAAAAAATTCTTTTAAAAAAAACTTATTTAAAAATTCTTTTAAAAACTTATTTAAAAAATTCTTTTAAAAACTTATTTAAAAAATTCTTTTAAAAAGTTATTTAAAAAATTCTTTAAAAAAAAACCTTCTAACGACGCCAAATGAAGGGCGCCCTTGTGCATCAACAGGTAAATTCCCGCCGAAATCGACTGAGGCGCCTCGGGCCGAGTCCGAGGCGCCCTAAACGCATCATTGGAGGCGCCTTCAACGGGCTTGAAAGGTGCCTTCACCAAAGAAATAGGCAGTGAACAGAGAGTTCGCTGCATATTTTATTCTCGCTGAAACCAGCGATCCAAGGCGCCTTAACCTCAGATTTCCACCCTTCAACTCCTTCAAATACCCTACAATGTCTCCTAGGTATACTCTAAACTATCCCAAATGTTCTTTTACATAGTTCTAGTACTTGTTTTGCAAATTTTTATGTATATCGTTAAAATTAGGAAATGACGCAATGTTATGTGCACCTCGAGTACGACCCCGTCCACTGACGCTAGATTTCCCACTGAGCAACATAGGCTTAGTTTTTCTCAGCATTCATACTCTGTTATTAAATGTAGATATCTGAATAGACTCTGTTTTACGACTTATTGTTCGTCCATCATACAGATGATTGCTCACTACCAGTTGGATAAACTGGTTTACTGTAGTCATGCAGTAAATAGAGATCTATGGGCCTAGTTTTTCAACAACCTTGAAAGGGTTGATGATTTAGTCTACTCCACCAGAGTTGGTGGAAAGGGCATCCAGTTTACTCCTTCTCTATTACGCACCAGCTTAGAGCTTAGACAGTCATCATCCCCTTTCCTGTGCTACCCTAGTAGGGATCTGCCATTTGGCGACCCCTACTCCCACATTACTCTAGATACACTCTATGAGTACTTTTTTGGTGGGGAGAGACCACTTGGAGTCTCTGACTTCAGGTCGATGTCTCTCAGGGTGTAGGATTACATCATGTATATAGTTCTCACTGCATGCATTCTACCCATCACATCTCGGGACGTCCCCAAGATGCGTCCTTCCCATTCCTTCTTTTTTGTATGCATTGTGTCATCATCTAGATATAGACATTGCATTACATATGTTCTCTAACATAGTTCATGCGGCTAGCCTTGTCACATCCCAAGTAGTTCACATGCCCTACTGCCATGTGCTGACGTCTATCTTTTTGACAATAGAGGGCATAGATGTGACTCGGGGGATGATCATTCCTCTTACCCGTTATGATGAGTTTGGGCTAGGTTCTCTTAGGCTAGCGCATATAGTTGTCACTGCTCAGGGGGTCCTAGCATGGGTGGGCAGACCTCCACCAGCCGACCCAGTCGAGGATGAGCCAGCTGCTCCTGCCGAGGGAGGTGGTCTAGCCCCAGATGAGTTCTTTCTGCCACCTGAGGGACAAGAGGAGCTATTTGAGTTTTCTCATGATCAGATATTTGGAGAGCCCCTCGATCCATCTCAGCCCTCGACCTTGTCACAGCCATCCACCTCCTTATCGGTCGAGGACCGACTTACACATCTCGAGATTCACTCCGCACAGACTCGACGACTTATGCTGGACGAGTTTCGCATGCTTCGCGCAGAGATAGCCTTCGTCTTTGCCTCTCTTCATCAAGGACAGCCTGCTCCCGAGTAGCCTCTTGTACCACCTCCAGCTGATGACCCTCCAGCTGATGATCCTACTTATTGATACTATCTTTTATGAGTTGTACTTTGGACTTTAGACACAGACACTTTCATCTTATATCCCATTATTACCTAGTTAAACTTTTGCCGATCAAAGTTCAGTTACTCAACCTAACCTTCTGCTTACTAGTTTTTGTTATATTTAAGTTGCTTAGTTCTGCACATATTAGACTCTTGCTTAGTTCTTTTATAAAACTTCTAGAAAAAATGATTTCAAAATCCCAACTTTATTAGACTTTCAAAATATGGACTTAGCCTAGGCACTTACCCTAGAAATCATGTTCCCCTAGATTTTAGCCAGGGCATCTCACAAGCACACTAGGCTTAACTTGTTTGTGTTTGAAAAACATAGAACGACGTGAGATGCATAGGGTACAGCCTAGACTTCAGTATGCTTATCTTTATGCATCGCAGTAAGTCTGGGCGTTAAATACCAAAAGTACAGTAATCAAGTTAAGCAATCCTTCCTTAGTCAAATCTAACTGGATTTTCAACTTAACTTGACTAACCAAGTGAAAGTTGTTACCCTCTAGGTAAGCAGTTAGTAACTAGTGGTTAGACATTTGACCCAGGAGATTAAATTTTCAAAATTACTCATGCTTGGACTTTAGGACTACTTGAATTTGAATGAACGACCTTAATTAAAATTTTTCTTACAAGTAAAGCTTCTCCCTCTTTGCAGCTAAAATTTAACTAAGTCTTTCAAACTAAATATCCTTCAAAACTTATCTTCTCTTAAGAACTTTTTAAAGTTTAGTATTTTTCAGTTCAAAATCAAACTAAGTATTTTTCAACTTTAGCTATATGTTCTAATAACATTCTCAAAGTTATTTTTCAAAGGGTTATTAAAATTTTAGCTAAGTGACCTCTATAGCTGATTTTAAATATTTTTAGCAAATGGCTTCAAACTTAGCCAATTTTGAGAAAAATTCTATTTCAAACATAAAGTCTTTCGAATCTATCTAACTTTTCTCAAAAAGGCTTTTCAAAAGTTACCTAAGTACTTTTTCATATTTTGCTAAGTTACTTTTTAAAGTCCAAATAATCTTCCTTAGTTAAAGTTACTCTTTAAACTTACTCCTTTAAAGCTAGCTTAAAAGATCTTCTTTGAATCCTTAACATTTACTTAGCTAAATGTTTTACAAAGAATATAAGTATTTTTCTAAGTGATTGTGTTTAAGTACTTCTAAATTTAACTAAGTACTTTTCAAAAAGCAAAAAGCTTTTCAAATATTAACTAAGTATCTTGATTAGCTAAAGTTTCAAAGTTGAAATAACTTATGACAAATATTTTTTACTTAGCTAAAAGTCTTACAAGAACATTTCTTCTAAAAAGCTGAGTACTTTTCAAGATATGACTAAAAATTTTCCAAAATCTTTTTCAAATCCAAGTACTCTGATTTGTTTCACTCTCCTTGTATTTTGATGTATGGCAAAGGGGGAGAGTAGAAATTCAAAAGAAAAATTAAAGAAAGAAAATTTAGGGGGAGCATAAATTCAAAAATTAAGGGGGAGCCTTATATATTTTTTATGCTTGTGCTGTCAATCTATTTATACTTGTGCTATCTCTACCTTTTCTTTACTATCTTTTACTTAACTTTGAATTTTGGTTGCCATAATCAAAAAGAGGAAGATTGTTGGTGCGGGAAGCATCTGGCGATCGAACCCAAGTCTTGATAATGGCAAAGGGTTCAAAGTTAAGTTGTCTTGTGATCTAACAGTTTGAATGAGCTTGCAGGAAAGTCCTAAGTGTACTTAGGCAAAAGTCCTAGCCGCGGTTAGGCAGGTGGGAAACCCTAGGCGTTGGTAACCCTAGGTAGTAGGGGGTGGTAACCCTATGCGAAAAGTCTTGGCGGATCGAGAGCTTCAGGCAAAAGTCCTAGGGGGTGGTAACCTTAGATGGAAAGTCCTGGTGTCGCAAACCAAGTGAAAGACTGGACGGGTCGGGGAGCGGGCGTCTAGCAGAAAGTCCGGAAGCATCGAGCGCCAAGCAAAAGTCCAGTCGATCTGGAGGATCGTGCTGGCAAAAGGTAAATCTCCTGAGAGGAGTAGGTGAGGACGTGTTCCCCGCAGAGGGAACAATAGGCGTCGGGTCGACCTAGGGTTTCCGGTTGGAAATCCAAAGTCAAACCCGGACAATCCGGAGACTGTCAATATTTGATTTATGACTATTATGTGCTAACTTTGTTTTGCAGGGTATGTGTTTGGGACTAACACATTTTGCAGGAATAAAGAAGCAACCTTAAGCCTCGGATGAACAGTGCCCGAGGCGCCTCCATGGAGCTTGGCGGCGCCTCAGGTGAAAGGCTGAAGGAAGCTGCGCAGCAGGCCAGGAGACGCCTTAGACTGAGCTTGGAGGCGCCTTGGACCGTAGCTTGGAGGCGCCTTGGATCAGCTTAGAGGCGCCTTCAAGTGGATCAGAGGAGAAGATTTCAGCACTGATCCACGCGGCTGACTCGGCGACTTGGAGGCACCTTGAATGGGGTTTGAGGCGCCTTAGGCAAGCTATATAAGCAGACTCGAACAGCAACTTCAGAAGAATGAATTCTAAGTGCTTCTACTACAACGTGCTGCTCCAAAAGACGCCCTGAAGTGCTATCACAAGTCCCCGGCGACCTTGAGCTCCGAAATTGTGATTCTATCATCGATATAATTCTTTTATTGTTATTACACTTATTGTAATACATCTTTGTAAAATCTTTGCATGATATAGTTGTTGCCCACAGAAAGCGATCAACGATCGCGGGCCTTGGAGTAGGAGTCGCCCTAGGCTCCGAACCAAGTAAAATCTTGGTGCCCTTTATCTTTTCTGTGTGCTTGGTTTATTATTTCCGCTGCTCTTTCTCGAATGATTTCTGAATTATAAAATGTTAATAAGCCACGAGCGCTATTCACCCCCCTATAGCGCTTTCGATCCAACACTTTGCACCAAGCAAGGATGTCTCCGGTCCATTACTTGGGTAAGAAGTAGACTTTGTGGATATAAGGCTTTATAGAGGCTACAATAGGGACCGAGAGGAGGAATTGGTTTTGGTCTCCCAATGAGCTTGAGCTTCCTGTGTTTGACCCGAACACCCAACTCAAGTTCATCAATAATAACTCATACCACTAAAGAGTTATTATTGAACTACCGCACTAATCGCATATTACATTATGGGTTCCTTCTTATTATGAGTGCGTTAATCTCCCTGTGTTTAAGATATCGAATGTCCATTAATTAAATGAGTTACTGACAACTCACTTAATTAATATCTAGCTCCAAGAGTAGTACCACTCAACTTTATTGTCATGTCGGAGTAAGTCCACCTGCAGGGTTTACATGACAATCCTTATGAGCTCCTCAAGGGGACATCATCAACCTAGATTACTAGGACACAGTTTCCTTCTATAATCAACAACACACCATATAAATAATATTATTTCCCAACTTATCATGGCTATTGATTTAACGAATAAAACTCACCCATTGATAAATTAGAGAAATAAATACTAAGTATATGTGCTTGTTATTATATCGAGATTAAGAGTACGCACATCCATAATAACAGAGATTATGTTCTTTAATGCAGTCAGCATAAAAGGAAACGACCTCAAATGATCCTGCTCAATACACACATAGTGTACTAGTGTAATTTTATAGTCAAGATAAACTAATACCAAATTACACTACAACCATTCCAATGGTTTATCCTAATCTATCTTGGTTGTGAGCTACTATTTATAATTTATAAGGAACTGATAACATGATCTTCTGCTTGACACCACACACCATGTTATCTACAATATAAATTAAATGGGCAACTACATTTAACTAAATGCAGACATTTGACCAATGTGATTCTTATTACAAAATAAATGTTCATTCAATAAATATTCATACAAAAAGATAGGCTTTTAGTATACATCCTAACATTGATTGCATCATTGAATCAAAGATTCCAGCTTCTAGAAGCTTGCTTTAATCCATAAATGGATTTTTCAACTTACACAACTTTCCAACATGCTTTGGATCGGCAAAACCCTCGGGTTATGTCTGTTGGTTGCTACTCGGAAAACCTAATGGTTCCACTGTACAAAAATTTTGTACAAAGGTCTGAACCTTTTCCTAGCTACCATGTGTTCTTTTAAATTAAACTTGGATCGCCTACGGAAGTTAACACGTTTGATCCAAAGTTTAATCTATTTGTTCTTTTAGGTTTTTACTTGGATCTCCTACGGAACTTTACACGTTTGATCCAAATCACCTAAGTTATTAATTCTATTAAATATTACGTTCCAAAATTGGTTCCCAGTACTGACGTGGCGAGGTACATGGCCTTCTTGGATATGGGAGCAACCACCACCGACTAGACAAAACCTTTTAAGGAAAGCTAATATTTAATTTCCTAAAATAACTTTAGGTTAACCGAAAGGAACAATCAAATCACAAGGAAAAGAAAAAACAAAAGAACACAACATCGAAAAATATATTTGAAATACTAGAATCGCATGCCTCTTGTATTTGGTATTATTTCCAAAAATAACTAGTATGATGTGGAAAGGAAAAATACTAGTTATACCTTTAGAAAAACCTCTTGATCTTCTACCGTATTCCTCTTCTAACCTCGAACGTTGTGTGGGCAACGATCTTCCGAGATGAGAAACCACCAACACACCTTCTTCTCCTCCTTGCTAGGTTCGGCCAAATCAAGAGCTTCACCAAGGATGAAGAGAAAACACCAACCAAAACTCCAAGGAATGCAAGCTTTCTCTCCTCCTTCTTCTTCTTCTCCAAGTAGTATCCGGCCACCACAAAAGCTCCAAGCAATGGAAGAGTTTCGGCCACCACAAAGAGGAAGAGAGGAAGAGAGGTTGGCCAGCCACAACACCAAGGAAAAGAGGGAGAGAATATTAGAAGTTGTGTCTCATGAAGGCACCCCAACCCCTTCTTTTATATTCCTTGGCTTTGGCAAATAAGGAAATTTAATTATAATAAAATTTCCTTAACTTTCCTTGACAACAATTAATTAAGAAAAATTAAATAAAATTTCCTAATTAATTGTATGTGGTCGGCCACCTCATGGAGACCAAACAAAGCAATTTCAATCACCAATTAAAATTCCTTATTTGTCTTCGGAAATTTTTAAAAAATAAAATTTCCTTTTAAAATCCCTTCATGGTTGATAAAAAGAAATTTCTATAATTTTAATTATTCTACATGTGAATAATTTATAAAGAAGAAAAATAAAATATCTTTCCAATCAACAAATAAGGAAAGAGATCTAATCTCTTTCTTTAATCTTTTGTAGATCCTTTTAAAATATTTTAATTTTTAATCTCTCCAATAAATTATATCTTTCACATAATAAATATTTAAAATTAAAAATTATTTTTAATTTAATGGGGGTCGGCCACCTAAGCTTGGGTTCAAGCTAGGGCCGGCCACCCATGAACCAAGGCTTGGCCGGCCCTAGCTTGAACCACAAGCTAGCTTGGCCGGCCCCCTTCTCATGGGTATGAAGGTGGGTATAGTACTCTATAAATAAGAGGCTATGATAGGGACCGAGAGGAGGAATTGGTTTTGGTCTCCCGATAAAATTAAGCATCCCGTGTTCGCCCCGAACACACAACTTAATTTTATCAATAATAATTCATTCCACTAGAGAACTATTATTGAACTACCGCACCAATCCCAAATTACATTTTTGGGCTCCTTCTTATTATGAGTGTGTTAGTCTCCCTGTGTTTAAGATGTCGAATGTCCACTAATTAAGTGAGTTACTGACAACTCATTTAATTAATATCTTAATCCAAGAATAGTACCACTCAACCTTATCGTCATGTCGGACTAAGTCCACCTGCAGGGTTTAACATGACAATCTTTATGAGCTCATCTTGGGGACATTATCAACCTAAATTACTAGGACACAGTTTCCTTCTATAATCAACAACACACACTATAAGTGATATCATTTCCCAACTTATCGGGCTTATTGATTCATCGAACTAAATCTCACCCATTGATAAATTAAAGAAATAAATATCAAATATATGTGCTTGTTATTATATTAGGATTAAGAGCACACACTTCCATAATAACTGAGGTCTTTGTTCCTTTATAAAGTCAGTATAAAAGAAAACGACCTCTGATGGTCCTACTCAATACACTCTAAGTGTACTAGTGTAATTATATAGTTAAGATAAACTAATACCTAATTACACTACGACCTTCCAATGGCTTGTTCCTTTCCATTTTGGTCGTGAGCTACTGTTTATAATTTATAAGGTACTGATAACATCATCTTCTATATGTGACACCACATACTATGTTATCTACAATATAAATTAATTGAACAACTACAACAAATGTAGATGATTTGACCAAATGTGATTCTTTATTCAAAATAAATGTTTACAAAAGCTTAGGCTTTCAGTATACACTCTAACAATGTCATGTACACATCCTCGAGTAGATTTCCTTTAAGAAATACTGTTTTGACATCCATCTGCTAGATCTCATAATCATAGTAAGCTGTAATTGCAAGCATGATCAGAATATACTTGAGCATCATAATTGGTGAATGTAACATCCACGAATTTCTTAAGCTAAGTATGTGAAGATTTTCTCTTAGAATAAAGGAAGATAAGATGGAACCAAAAATATATATATATATATATATAAAAAAAAAAAAGAGTTGGTCAAGGATTGAACCTTGAACCTTCTTGAGATAAGGATTATGGAATTACCACTAGACCATCATGAGTTATTGTTGAATAGAGAATGGGAATTGTAGATAAAGATAAAAACCATGATTAAGAGAAGGAAGCAATAAAACATCAAGTAGCTTTCTTCCTCTTTCTCTTGATTAAGAAGCAAGACAAAATTGTCTTTCCTTCCTCATTTCTTTCCCATTTTCGTGAAGATCCAAGAGGGAAGGAGAGGAGAGGGAGTAAGAGGATGAATGAAGAAATTTCTTCATCATTAAGAGAATAAAAGATGAGTTAAGAAGAGGGAAAAGCAAAGTCTCTTTTTGCTTCTTACTTCCACCTAGCATAAGAGGAAAAACCAAGAAGGGATTTCATTTTTCTTCCCTTCCCTCACCATTGCCGTGACCTAGATCATCCTCTCTTCTTTCCCGAAAATCCAACTAAGGTTTTCTACCTAAGAAAACCAAACCAACAAGAAGGAACCCTCAAGATCTACCTCTCACAAGCAAGAGAAGCACGAAGGAGCACTTGGAGGAGAAGCTCTCTTCTTTCTCTTCACAAAGGGTACCTTCTCTTAGGAAAAGACCAAGCAAGAGGATGTGAGTATTCCCTCACCTGTGGTACAAGTTGTTATATGGTTTTTATTCAAGTTTAGATGAATTTACAACCTAGAGTTTCTTTTAGAAATTTCGGTCATGATACTTGTAAAGTTTATGGAAGCTTAAAATCAAAACCAATATGTTTAAGTTTTTCCTCATGATATGCTATGAATATGACCTTGATATTTCATGCTTGTACAAGGCTTGGAGTTAGGTAATACCCTACCTTAGGGTTCGGCCATGAAGAGGCTTAAAAACCTAGGGAAGCTAAATTTAAAAACTAACATGCCTATGATCTCTTCTATGATGATATATGAATATTTTCCTTGATGTTTATACTTGTATGTTGCTTAGAACTAGTAGGACCCTACCTTAAGGTTTCGGCCATGAAGGGATTTAATACCTTAAGGAGGCTCAACCTCAAATCTAGCTTGTTTATGCTTTACCTTATGAAAAGATATGAGAATACCATAATTCACTTAAGATTTCATGTTGCTTAGGGTTAGGTTTCACATGATAAACTTTCGGCCAACATAAAATGCAAGGCTTAGGCAAGCCTAAACTCAACCCTAACATGTTTATGTTCCTCCCCATGATATGCTATGAAATTCATAAGGTACTCACATGCTTGTAAATTCTAGAAGAAGTATCAAGTATGAAGTTTTCCATAATATGTTGTGAATGTTCTCTTGATGTTTTATACTTGTATGTTGCTTAGAACTAGTAGGACCCTACCTTAAGGTTTCGGCCATGAAGGGATTTAATACCTTAAGGAGGCTCAACCTCAAATCTAGCTTGTTTATGTTTTACCCTATGAAAAGATATGAAGATAACATAATGCACTTGAGATTTCATGTTGCTTAAGGTTAGTTTTTTTTTCATGATGAACTTTCGGCCAACATGAAATGTAGGGCTTAGGCAAGCCTAAATTCAACCCTAACATGTTTATGTTTTTCTCTATGATATGCTATGAAATTTATAGGGTACTCTTGTGCTTAGAACTTATGCTTTTGTAGCATTCGGCCACTTACACTTGGTGAGCTTAGGAAGCTTGAACTTTAACCTAATATGCTCATGTGAATGCCTATGATAAATGCATGGAAATTGATTAAGATTCACATGTTTACATGCTATTTGTAACCAAGTTTTGGACCTTGTATATTTCGGCCAAGATGGATTTTAAAACCTAGGAAGCATAGAACCTAGATCAAATATGCTTATGATGTTCCTTATGGTAAATGTTATAGGAATGAATGTGGGTTCACATGCTTGTATGATTTCATGTCACCTAAATGAGCCTATGCATGTTTCGGCCACCCTTAGTGGGTTGTGGATTTAGACTAAATTGTGATCCAATATGTACTTTCCTTGCCATGATATGAATTAGAAGAAGTTAACTTGTGATCCATGCATGATTATGTTTTCTTTTCTTTCCATGATGTATTATATTGCTCGTTTAAATATGCTTATGAACCATGCATGAGAATGATATCTAAAATGGCTATGTGCCCAAGACAAGTATGATGGCTATGTGCCCAAGTATGCATGGCTATGTGCCCATTTATGCATACCTTATGAATGACATGAACATGATATGCTATGAATGACATGAATGAAATATGCTATGAATGACATGAACATGATATGCTATGAATGACATGAATATGATATGCTATGAATGACATGAACATGATATGCTATGAATAACATGAATAAGATATGCTATGAATGACATGAATGTGTTATGAAATGATAGAGATATGATATGGCATATATTTTACTTTGAGTGGCTTGTACCAAAAGGGTGGGCTCCTTATGCGCCCCTAGGTCGAATTACGGGCCTAGTAAAGGGTGGGCTCCTTACGTGCCCCTAGGCCGAGCTACGGGCCTAGTTTCCTAGTAGGTTCAAGACTTGCTACCTTGGGTCTACTTAGGATGCGCGCATTATGTATGTATATGGTACTAAGCCGGGTCCCTTCATGTTGAGATTATTTTCAAGTACTATATGATATTATTTTAAGACATCTCACCCATGACATAAACCATGTTTTGAAAGGCATATTGCACATGACATTACCCATATTTTAAAGGACATCTTGCAATCCATGCTTACGAAATGATGTGAAAGGATGCTTACTGTTATGCTATGATATGATGTCTTGATGTTATGAAAAGAAATGTCATGATGTTTTCACTTATGCTATGATGTACACTTATGTTATAATATGATCTATACCATGATATGATGATTTCCCATGTTATGATATGACCTATGCCATGATATGATGATTACTTATGTTATGACATGATTTATGCTATGATATGATGTTACTTATACCACAATATGATGATTACTTATGTTATGATATGAGTTATGCTATGATATGATGTTACTTATACCATGATAGGATTTATGCCATGATATGATATGTTTTAATTATATGATATGAGTGTCATCTATTCCATGATGTATGATATGATGAGTTTAAATGATATATTGGTTTTTGTGAGTAGGAAAGGATCTCACTAAGCCTTGAGTGCTTACAGATACTTTTCCTTGTACCACATATAAAGGTAAAGGATGGATAAACTAGAGGAGCAGGAGGAAGGGGCAAGAGATGTGTGATGGTGACTTGGCTAAAGAAATAAAACGACCTGCTGAAGTGAACTTAGAATAATATGTTATGTTATGTGATGTCTTTTATGATTCCCTATGCATGTGTTAGAAATGAATACTATGACTATTTAAGTTGAACCATGTATTTCATACTCATATGCTTAGTATGCTATTCTATGCTTAGTATGATTCTAGGCAAACATAGATATGCTTCCACTGTATGTATGTATGAATGTTTAAGTTTACTAAGTCTAAGGGTAAGAAAGTAACCCCGCCCTCACTAGGCAGGAGTGTAGTAAAAAAGGGGCGGGCGTTACAGTGAAAAGGTTTATGTTGAACCCCGTGGTTGTTTTGATGTGATCAACCAAGTTAAGTTAGTTCCTGTTTGTTATTTGATCCCTATTTCTAAGTGTGCAGGAGCATAAGAGCACTGAAAGTCGAGCAGAAGACGCAGCTAGCGAGAATGACGACACGGGAAGGGAACCGACGGGCTCAGTGCGTCCAAAGGATGAAAGAGCTGGGAAGAGTATACCGGTGGATGAGAAGAACGTGCGCGATGTTCGAGGGATGAGAAGCTGGGACAGAAGCCTGCTCAAGGAGAAGACCGGAAGTTGGGTTCGGGTGAGCCCTATTCTGGATGGCCGATGACCCAAGCAAGCAGAGCCGGAGCGGAAGACCTGGACCGAGACGAACTGAACCGGAGCAGAGGTCCCGGACCGAAAAAGACAACGGAGTTGACTTTAAGGTCTGGGCGCCCAAAATGCTATTTTATCCAGATCGCGGTCAAACCATGATCCGTGTGAAGGGGATAAAGTTTTATCCCCCTAGGACGTCCGGAATCTTTCCAGGCGCCTCGACCAAGGCTATAAATAAAGCCTTGGTCTAGAAACTTAGATCATCTCTTGAATCAACTCTGTATTCAACTTCTAAGCAACTATCTGAGCTTCAAGTGTGTAAAAGGCTTCTCCACCTTTAGAGAAGGAGACTTTCTTAGTGCGCTTTTTCAACCGCCTTGGATTAACAACCTTCTTGGTTGTAACCAAGTCAACTCGCTAAGTCTTCCTGTTTTTTCTTTATTTTATTTTTATTATTATTATTGTTGCTATTATTTTAGAGTTGAAAAGTTTGAGGAGGGTATCTTTGTTCTGTACACAATTCACCCCTCCCCTCTTGCCGGTCTCGCTGCGCCAACAAGTGATATTAGAGCAAGACAGCCTCAGAAGGACTAACCGTCGTCTGAAGTAACAAAGATCAAGACGATGGCCGATGCGAAAACTTTTGTTCCAAGCATTGTGAAAATATTCTCAATTATAACGATTCATTTAATCGTTGTCCTAACTATTGTTAAGATAAAAAAAACTCTTAAAAATAACAGTTTTGGAAAACTATTGTAAAATGCATTGTAATTTAAAAAAAAAATCATTGCTCTAAATGACAACGGATAGTGTACAACCATTGTCTTTTGGGCGAACTGTTATATCAAAGATAATGATTTTGTCAAAAATTATTGTCTTTTAGCAAAATTTATAATATTTTTTTTCTAAAATTGTTGTCTTTGTGGTGTTAACTTTTAGAAGTTTTATTGTAGTGATTGCGAATTTTTATCACTCTGTGTCTTGTATGTTAGTAACTGAAAGTCGAACATCAAAGGTCAACTAGTTTCCTCTAGATGATAGAGATACCATAATGGAAATGAAATCATATCACGAAAGACTTCATGGTGGGGCTACCCAGGATACGGAAAGCACATGATGAGGTTTTGATAATCATTGATCGGGTAACCAAATCTACTCATTTTCTACCAATCTGTAGGACGGATTCTTTGGATCGACTAGCGGAGTAATACTATAGAGAGATTACAAGACTTCATGGTGTACAACAGGTTATGGGTATGGAGCTCTATTTTAATATAGCTTACCACTCTCAAATAGATGAACAGTCTGGGCACACTATATAGATTTTAGGTGATTTGCTAAGAGCGTGAGTTATGAATTTTAGAGGTAGTTGAATTATCCATAGTTGGGTAGATAGTAATGTGAGAGTAGTGAATGCATGGTGAGGTTATAAACCACAAAGTCATCACTATCTACTTGGAAGTAGATCATCATATAATTTTATAAGGAAACCTTAATCCCTAACGATTGAAAATTTGTTCATGATAGTAGGATGAACTAGTATATGAGTGTGCTACTTAGTTGATGCCCCTAGATGAGAAGCCCTTAATCGAGTAGTAAATTTAGAGACTAAATTTTTATTAGTGGGGGAGAATGTGAGATATGACAATTAAATAATAAGTGTTATTTGAGAAATAATATTATATATTTTTCTAGGAATTTTTAAAGAAATTTCAAGATATAAATAGAGTCCATATAATACGTTTTAAGGGGATGGATCTATTGGATAGGAGAAAACCTATTTGGATTATCACAAAAGTGGGAGTTTATTGATTTGATTAACTTATGGTTGAAATCATTAAACTTAAGTATATATATAAAACCTAACTCTTATTTACCTCTCATTTTCTTCGCTTGAATTCTACTCATCCTGATCTCTCTGTAGACTCTCTTCCTTATCTAGCCAATTGCAGCTCCTTTATCACTAGCGTTGATCGCCGCCTCTCCGCTCCAACATCAGCATTGGAGGAAGTCGATCAACGTTGGGACCAGGCATCGGTACAGTATGGTGTTGGGTTGTTGGTTCTTCATCCGTACCCTATCCCGACGTCGACTTTTCCTTCTCACACGCACATCACCGGCATCTCTGCCGGCTATTGTGAGCCCACGATGGGGAGCCACTTTCCCTCTTCCTCTCTTCCATGACACTACAACCCCCATCGTTGACACCATCGGCCGTCAAGAGTACCACCAGACACCTTGTGAGATGCCAGCCTTGCTCCATCAATGAGTAGGAACCACTTTTGCATTGTTGCCCCATACTACCGACCTTCGTCGATCTCTTCAGATTTGTCACTCCGTTCATTATGATAGTCGTTGTTGTGATCAGTTGCGGTGAAGCCTAGTGCCGCCAATTGGGTAATGACCCTTGACCAAACAAAATATTGATTAGATTAATCTTAGATCATTTGGTAAATCTTGGATTGAATAGTGGATAAAGAATAGGTTATCATCTAATTGCTCATGTTGTTGGGTAATTTAGTGGGTAATGACCCTTGATAAAGAATATGCTATTATCTGATTTGGGTAATGGATTTCATTTGTTAAATTAAATCAATGATTATTAGTGGATGAGTTGATCAATGGGTAAGGGATTAAAAGATTCATGATGCATAGTTAATCTAAGACATGGATTAAATGATTTGATGGATTAATTAGTATTGATAATGAGGTTAACCCTAATTTGATCAATGAAATGGATTAATTAAAGTTAATCACTAAATAGGGTTAATTAATGATCATTCAACGAGGTATTTCCCAAATTAGTTTTGGGATATGATTTAGCCATTTGAATGAATAATAGATTTAGCTAAACTATACCTTCTGATGTAGGACTCTAATTTGAGACAAGCATATTTCCTACGAGCTACGATAGAGGCGGGTACTCCTTGTCTTCTTTCTTTAGATATTTGATCTTAGTGCATGTGTTATAATTTGATTGGAAGTTTTATTACATTGACTCTATTCATATGATATTTATTTTTCTTACCCGTAGATATGCTCCATTTGATATCTATGCAGTCTTATTATTCTTCATACTTGATTTTGTTTTATATGTATGATATTATCATACCATAGTGTAGGATGTTGGATATCCTGCTAGATCCCTGGTTGATGATTTGAGTTTGTGCTTAGTGTTAGGATGATCATACCGTAGTGTTAGGCATTAAGTATCCTACTAGACCCTTGTTTGATATGTAAGCTCATGCCTATACATTAGGAAGATTATACCATAGTGTAGGATATCAAATATCCTACTAAACCTATGTTTATTACTTAGGCTCATGCCTATACGCTAGCGCGGTTATACTGAGGTGCAGTTATAGAGTATTATATTGGATGAGACATTATTAGATGACAAGGACTCCCTTGGTTAAGATTCTTATTATTATATTTGCCATTGTGGTACTTAGACACATGTCGTTAGACTGATTACTTATTGAATATCTATGCATTTGAACTTCCCATTAAATCAAATAGTGTTATTGACCTATCTCATGTAGACCATAGCTAGATAGCTGAGTATCCAACTTGACCCCATGTTAGTGGTTTGGACTTATGACTATATGCTAGGGAGACCATACCATGGTGTAGTTAGTAGAGTCTACACTTAGAGGTGATTGTCACTGCTTACTTATTATTTTTTGTTTGCACACTTATGTATCTTGTCTGCCCATGGGACCATTCATGGTAAAGCATTTTCCCGCAGACAGTGACTGCTTACATATCCTATCTATCCATGGGACCATCCATAGTAGAGCATTCTCCCGCTGACAGTGACTACTTACATTGCCTGACTGCCCACAGGATCATTCTTAGTAAGGTATTCTCCCATAGTTAGTGACTAGTTATATACCTGATTGCCCATGAGACTCATTCATGATAGTATGTTATTGTACTTTTCAAGACTTGCTATGTACTTGTTATATGTTGGTTATGGATTTGTTTGTGTAGGGTTTGGATGTATTGTATGTACTCTCAATTTATTGGTTATACATGGTTGAGCAGGTTAGTGGAGGATTATATAGTTGTATGCTTTTATTAGTAGATGACTATATTAGTGCACTTACATTGATTAGTAAGTATTTTACTAGAGACTACATTTCTTTGATCTCCTTATATATATAGTATCATGTACTATCTTCTTATACCCATTGAGTATTTTGTACTCACTACCCTTTGCTTTACTTTTATTTCTAGGTTAGTAGGTAGAGGATGTGTTGTGTTGCTAAAAGATCTTGATTATAGGTCCCACATCACATCCAAGGACAGTTTTCTAGTTTTACTTTTTGCTTTATTTGTGTTGAATTTATGACTTGGCATTATATTGATTTGACTTAGAGTTGGAGTTTATCCTTGTGGCTTCTTGTATTTGCTTTGAAGTTGTTGTGTTAATCCAGGTCAGTTCGCAGTCTGTTATTTTGGTTTAAATGTTTTACCTTATATCTTCCATTGTGTTTGATTCTAGCCATGTGGACTGTGAATTATCTTGTGTGGTTATGTTTTTGTTCCAACTGTGTGGACTGTAGATACTAAACTTGCACTACCTTGTGGCATTGTATCCAAGTTCCATATGTTATCATAAGGGAGGAGATAATGTCTATTTGTCAGGCAGGTACTCCTTCAAGGCATCACACTAGTAGCTTTAACTCCTCTTTTCTAACCACCTCTTTCATATTAGGGTTTAATCTCCTTTGATATTCAACTGAGTATTTGTGGTCTTCTTCTAACAAAATTCTGTGCATGCATAAAGAAGGATTGATTCTTTGATGTCATCAATGATGTGCCCAATCACTTTTCTATGCAAGCTTAGCTCTTTAATTAGTTTCTTGGTCTCCAACTCAGTTAAATTTACATTAATTATCATAGGAAAGCTAGAATTAAGCTTAAGAAATTCATGTCTGAGGTTAGATGGCAGAGGTTTAAGTTCCACTTGAGGTAGCAAAATTTCATAACAATTTAATTCTATTCAAGTATCTTTATTTGCTCATATTCTGATACTAGTCTAGGAATTCTTTGCACGTCCTCCATAGCTTCTCCCCAATTCAAACTTTCCTTTAAAGGGTCTTCTAATGTCCGTTGGAGCAAGTCACCGCTTTTACCTCCATCTCTATATAAAGCATCTTTATAATTCTTATCTGTAGTTATTTCCATTAGAGAAATCATACAATGTAGAATATGTATCATAATTCTGCTGCACTAAGGAAAAGCTCCTCATAGTCTTCACAATGAAAATGGAAGTCTTCCTCTGAAAGGTTTTGAGTTACATTGATATATTGACTTTGTTCACCATTTTCAATAAGTTCTGCTTCTAATTTTTCTACCTCTAGAATTCTTAGCGAAAGAGTCATTAGGTTTTCTCCATTCATTGAGATTTGTTACTACTCGATTGATTATTTCATATGCTTCATTCAAACTTTTATTCAGCAAACAACCTCCAATAGCCCAATCCAACTTATTCTTATTCTTGAATGATATCCCTATGTAAAATATATGGATGATCAACTAGTTCTCAATCCCATAGTGTGGACATTGATATAAAAGGGTAGCATAATGTTTCTCTTTCCTTTTGTTCAAAGTGCAAAATTTGATTTCTTAGATGTGTTATCTTCCTTAGGGGAAAATACTTGTTCAAGAACCTTGGCTCTAATTCATCCTAAGTCTTAATACTTCTGGATTGTAGAGTGTTCAACCAAACTTTTGCAGTGCTTATGAGACTAAAAGAGAAAACCATTAACAAAATTAAGTCAGTAGGGATCCCTTTATACTTCATTGTGTTGCAATATCTATAGAGCTCAATTAAGTGTAAATAAGGATTTTCTGATTCTGACCCTTCAAACAGATCTTCTTAAATTTTAGAGATAAAAGGTGGATCAAGAGTAAAGTTGGGGATGTAAATTCATGGTGGCTCAATAAGACCCAATTCCCTTGCCGACTTGGGTGTCGTATAGTCTTTTAGAGGCCTCTGAACCATTCTTATTTGACCAATTAATTAGCTAGCTGATAGTGCGAATCTTAAAATCAAGAGTTCCCTATGTAAAATTCAGATTGTGGAATGAAAGTGCAGGAAAGAAATTTCAGGAATAAAAATAAGAAAAATGTAAGGTAAATGTAAAACAAGAATTACATAAAATATTTACAAAAAAGAAAATAAAATAATGGTTAGACTAACTCAAGCATTTGTCCATTAATGTTATATGCACAATCTATGGCAATGACACCAAAAACTTAATGTGTACAATTTGGAAGTACATGATTATCGTCAAATAATAAAATATATTGAACCCACAAGGATTGGATATAAGCACTAGAGACCAACCATAGCAAATTAGCTAAACGATTGAGATTTGAGAATTTGTGCTCTTAAAGTGAAGAGAAGTAAAATAAGGAGAAAGAAAAAGCAAGCAAAGAGAGTTGATTGAGGAAACTTGGTTGAGAGAAGTGTTCTAGGATTTCAGTTTCATTATGATACTAATTGATGTAATTAGAATTACCTATTACCCTTCCTCTATCTTTATGCAGATGTATGAAGTCTAATTCAATACCAACACTAACTTACAATAGTTGTGACAGAGTAGTACCGAGTATATATCGTCACCAAGAAAGTCTGGTTAAAGGGATATTTTTATTACTAGGGCCTCCAGTCATACATTCACAAGGATACACTAAATGTTGGAGTGTATACTGAAAGTCTAAGCTTTGTAAACATTCATTATGTATAAAGAATCACATTTGGTTAAATTGTCTACATTTGTTTGTAGTTGTTCATTTAATTTATATTGTAGATAACATAGTATGTGGTGTCACATGCAGAAGATGATGTTATCAGTACCTTATAAATTATAAACAGTAGCTCACGACCAAAATGGAAAGGAACAAACCATTAGAAGGTCGTAGTGTAATTAGGTATTAGTTTATCATGACTATATAATTACACTAGTACACTCAGAGTGTATTGAGTAGGACCATTTGAGGTCGTTTCTTTTATACTGACTTTATAAAGGAACAAAGACCTCGGTTATTATGGAAGTGTGTACTCTTAATCCTAATATAATAACAAGCATATATATTTGATATTTATTTCTTTAATTTATCAATGGGTGAGATTTAGTTCGATGAATCAATAAGCCCGATAAGTTGGGAAATGGTATCACTTATAGTGTGTGTTGTTGATTATAGTAGGAAACTGTGTCCTAGAGATACTAGGTTGATAATGTCCTCAAGAGGAGCTCATAAGGATTGTCATATTAAACCCTGCAAGTGGACCTAGTCCGACATGACAATAAGGTTGAGTGGTACTACTCTTGGATTTAGATATTAATTAAATGAGTTGTCAGTAACTCACTTAATTAGTGGACATTCGATATCTTAAACACAGGGAGACTAACACACTCATAATAAGCAGGAGCCCAAAAATGTAATTTGGGATTGGTGCGGTAGTTCAATAATAGTTCTCTAGTGGAATGAATTATTATTGATAAAATTAAGTTGTGTGTTCGGGGCGAACACGAGATGCTTAATTTTATCGGGAGACCAAAACCAATTCCTCCTCTCGGTCCCTATCGTAGCCTCTTATTTATAGAGTACTATACCCACCTATACCCACCTTCTATACCCACCAATTGGGGACCGGCCAAGCTAGCTTGGGAACCAAGCTAGGGCCGGCCTAGGTATAAAATTGGGTGGTCGGCCCTAGCTTGAACCCAAGCTAGTGGGGGCCAACCAAATTAAATTAAAAAGGGATTTTAATTTTAATTTTTATTATGTGGAAGAAATAATTTATTAAAGAGAATTAAAATTAAAATATCTCTCTTGTAAAAGATCTACAAAAGATTAAAGAAAGAGATTAGATCTCTTTCCTTATTTGTAGATTGGTGAGATATTTTATTTTCTCTTTAAAATTATCCACATGTTGATAAAATTAAAATTATAGAAATTTCCTTTTATCAACCATGAAGAGATTTTTAAAGAGAAATTTTATTTTTAAAATTTCTAAAAACAAATTAGGAAGTTTTAATTGTTGATCAAAACTTGTCTAATTTTTCCTTCATTGATGTGGCCAGCCATTGGACTTTGATTTGGGAAATTTTATTTTATTTTTCTCAATTAAATCATATCAAGGAAATTAAGGAAATTGTATTGTAATTAAATTTTCTAATTTGCCTAGGCCAAGGAATATAAAAGAAGGGGTAGGGGTGCCTTCATGAGACACAACCTCTATTATTTTCTCTCCCTCTTTTCCTTGGTGTTGTGGCCGGCCATCATCCTCTCCCTCTCTTCCTCTTGTGGTGGCCTAATACTTCATCCCTCTTGGAGTTCTTGTGGTGGCCGGATACTACTTGGAGAAGAAGAAGAAGAAGGAGAGAAAGCTAGCATCTCTTGGAGCTTGGTTGGTGTTTTGATTTTCTTCCTTGGTGAAGCTTTCTTATTGTTGGCCGAACCTAGCTAGGAGGAGAAGAAGGTGGTTGGTGATTTCTCATCTCGGAAGATCGTTGCCCACACAACGTTCGAGGTTAGAAGAGGAATACGGTAGAAGATCAAGAGGTGTTTCTAAAAGGTATAACTAGTAATTTTTCTTTCCGCATCATACTATTTATTTATGGAAATAATACCAAATACAAGAGGCTTACGATTCTAGAATTTTGAATATGTTTTTCGATGTTGTGTTCTTTTGTTTTTTCTTTTCCTTGTGATTTGATTGTTCTCTTCGGTTAACCTAAAGTTATTTTAGGAAATTAAATATTAGATTTCTATAAAAGGTTTTGTCTAGTAGGTGGTGGTTGCTCCCATATCCAAGAAGGCCATGTGCCTCGCCACGTCAGTACTGGGAACCGATTATGGAAATTAATATTTAATGGAATTAATAACTTAAGGTGATTTGGGTCGAACGTGTTAAGTTCCGCAGGAGATCCAAGTCAAAACCTAAAAGAACAAATAGATTAAGTTTTGGATCAAACGTGTTAAGTTCCGCAGGCGATCCAAAATTTAATTTAAAAGAACACATGGTAGCTAGGAAAAGGTTCAGACGTTTGTACAAAATTTTTGTACAGTGGAACCTCTAGGCTTTCCGAGTAGCAACCAACAATTGGTATCAGAGCTAGGGTTTTGCTAACTTTGTGGATGTGCACATGGTAGCTAGGAAAAGGTTCAGACCTTTGTACAAAATTTTTGTACAATGGAACCTTTAGGCAGGTTAATTGTAGGATGTGCTAACTTTGTGGATGCATGATCCAACTATTATGACTTTTAGTTATTATGTGTGTGATTGGACCCTTGGACATGTCAAGGGCATTTATATGTGTGTGCATGATTGTATTAAAATATAGCAGGAGCTGTATTTAGTTTTATTAGGATTTTATTTTTGATCTAGATACATGTACATTCCTTTTATGGAATATAGGATCAAAAATGTAAAATTCTATTTATGTCGCGGATCGAATCTTGCAAAGCGTGGAACCTTCTAAGGACCCGAGGCGCAGCGGAACTAGGAGCAAGATGGATGCGACAGCTAGATCCGGTGGCGGTGGCCAAATATGGCAGCAGCTTGGGATGACAACACACGGAGGACAACTAGAGATAAAAGCCATAATAGTTGAAATTAGATTTTCTATTTATTGCTTTTATATTGTGCTGTGTGTGCATGTTAGTTTACAAGTTTAGTAGGCTAGCATAGTTAAAATTCCTCATTTATAAATAACTAAGTGGGAGAGGGATTTTTAAATAAATCCCATGGTCTCCATTACTGGTTTGTAAGTGATGCAAATAAGCTTGCGTGGCTCCGAGTGCCTTCCTCCATAACGGATGAGCTTGTTTGCGGATCACTAGAATGACTTCCATTTTGGATGACTATAGGAAGTTAATTAAGGGCGTGTGATCTTCCCCAACGGAAGGGCATAATCTTATTAATGGACTTAGTGTCAAGTAATGGTATACACTTAGACACATCTAATAGTATCCTCCCCATCGGAGTCACTGCTATTATTTGTGTGACCAAATGATACCAACTATTAATTTTATTTGTCAAAAAGTTAGGTTGACAAGATAATAAAATTAATGGGTTAAAACCCTCCTTTTTACAAATGTTGAATTTGTATACGTCCACACTAACGTGGCATACAAAATTCACGGTGTTATGAGGTGTTGGTTAATTTAAAATAGTATTGTTTGAGGAATCAATATTATTCTAAATTTAGAGTTCTGACCAAAAGTTATTTGTGATTCTTAGGATGACTTTCAACCCACTGTCCATCATACTTCAACAGAATAGACTTACTGGACCTAATTACATAGATTGGAAAATAAACCTAGACATTGTTCTTACTGCTGAAAGCTATAAATTTGTACTGACTGAGTAGTGCCCTGAAGCACCTACTGGTGAATCTACCCAAGAGGAGATTGAATATCATAGGAAATGGGTAAAAGCAGATGAGATGGCGCGGTGTTACATTTTGGCTTCAATGTCAAATATATTGCAACATATGCATCAAGATTTACCAACAGCCTATGATATTATGAATAATCTCAAGGAACGCTTTGGTCATCAGGATAGGGCTTCTAGGCAAGAAGCCATGAGAAAGATAATGACAGCCACCATGCAAGAGGGTACTCCTGTGAGGGATCATATCCTAAAGATGATGGCTTATCTGAACGAGATACAGATCCTTGGAGGAGAAATTGATGGGGAAACCCAGATCGATATGATCCTCCAAACGCTACCTAGAAGTTTTGAGCAGTTCCGCCTGAACTATAATATGAATAAGAGGATTTATTCATTAGCGGAACTACTGACAGAACTTCAAGCAGCAGAAGGATTATTTCGTCACAATGCTCAAATTCACTATGTTGAAAATGGTTCTACTTCTAAATCGAGAGGAAAGAAGAAGAAGAAACAAGCTCGTTCAGCAAAGAAAGTGAATAAATCTCAGAGTACAGGATTTAAAGCTGGAGTGAAGAAGCCGAAGGGCAAGTGCTTCATCTGCAAGCAGGCAGGACATTGGAAGGCGGACTGTCCTCATAGGAACCAAAACAAAGGTATATCTCATGCTCTAGTTGTTGAAACATGTTTAGCGGTGTTATCTACCAGCACCTGGTGTGTAGATACGGGAGCCACTGATCATGTCTGCAATTCCATGCAGGGGTTCCAGGAAACCCGACGACTATCTGAAGGAGAAATTACCGTCTACATGGGCAATGCTACTAAGGTGGCAGCTGTTGCAGTGGGAGATGTCTACTTATCTTTTAGTAGAAATAGAAATTTGGTTTTAAGAAATTATCTTTATGTACCCAGTTTTAGAAAGAATTTAATTTCAGTTTCTAAACTATTTTTAGATGGATATTCTGTTTCTTTCAGTAACGATGTAGTTATTAAAAGAAATAATGTGATTATCTGTTCTGGTGCATTGGTTGGCAATTTGTATACTTTAAATCCAATTTCTTCCACAAAGCAAAACATGGAAATTTATAACTCATCTTCTAATTCTAATAAGAGAAAAAAACCTTCGGAAATGAACCAAGCATATCTTTGGCATCTAAGGCTTGGTCATATTAACTTAAGTAGGATTCAGAGGCTTATAGCCGATGGACTTTTGGGTTCATTAGAGTTGGAGAATTTTCCAACTTGTGAATCCTGCTTGGAAGGTAAAATGACCAAGAGGCCGTTCAAGGCCAAGGGGTATAGAGCCAAAGAAGTGTTAGAGTTGGTTCACTCTGATTTGTGTGGTCCTATGTCTGTCCAGGCAAGAGGAGGTTTTGAATATTTTGTCTCTTTCATAGACGATTATTCAAGATATGGATACATTTACCTAATGCGCCGCAAGTCCGAGTGCTTTGATAAGTTCAAAGAATACAAGGCTGATGTGGAAAAACGACTAGGTAAAAGTATCAAGACACTACGGTCAGATCGTGGTGGCGAATACCTCTTAGGAGAGTTTAGGAATTACTTATCAGAGGCCGGGATTCAATCCCAATTGTCTGCACCTGGAACACCCCAACAGAATGATGTAGCAGAACGAAGGAATATGACTCTTATGGAGATGGTTAGATCAATGATGAGTTATTCAGAATTACCAAATTCGTTTTGGGGATATGCTCTGGAAACAGCAGTATACGTTCTGAACTTAGTACCTTCTAAATCAGTTTCTTCTACTCCCATAGAATTATGGAATGGGTGAAAACCCAGTCTAAGACATATTCGAATTTGGGGTAGTCCAGCACATGTGCTGAAACCAGATGCTGATAAGTTAGAATCTCGTACAGAAGTTCGAGTGTTTGTGGGATATCCCAAAGGAACGAAAGGAGGTTTATTTTATAGTCCTAAAGACCAGAAGGTCATTGTTAGCACCAATGCCCAGTTTTTAGAAGAAGACTATATAATGGATCACAAGCCCAGTAGTAAAGTTGTTTTAGAAGAACTAAGAGAGGACACGTCTACTTCAGTACCAATAGTACAAGATGAAGTACCACAAGAGACTGCAACACGTGTCACACATGATACACAACCACAGACAGTGCCTCGTCGTAGTGGGAGGATTGTAAGGCAGCCTGAAAGATTCATGTTTTTGGGAGAGTCTTCGGACTTGATCCTGGGTAAACATGAACCTGATCCACGAACATATGACGAAGCACTCCAAGATATAGATGCAGCATCTTGGAAAAAGGCAATGAATTCTGAAATAGAGTCTATGTACTCTAATAAGGTCTGGGAGCTTGTAGAACCACCTGATGGTGTAAAAGTCGTTGGATGCAAGTGGATCTATGAAAGGAAAAGAGGGATAGACGGCAAGGTAGAAACTTTCAAACCTAGGCTTGTTGCGAAAGGGTACACTCAGAAAGAGGGAATCGATTATGAGGAAACTTTTTCACCGGTAGCCATGCTTAAGTCTATCCGAATACTCTTATCCATTGCTGCTCATATGGATTATGAGATTTGGCAAATGGATGTCAAGACAGCTTTCCTTAATGGAAGTCTTGAAGAGAACATCCATATGAAGCAACCAGAAGGGTTCATTGAAAAAGGCAAAGAGCATCTAGTGTGCAAGCTCAATCGGTCCATTTATGGACTGGAGCAAGCTTCAAGGTCTTGGAACATCCGGTTTAATGATGTAATCCAGTCATATGGATTTATTCAGTGTCCGGATGAGTCTTGTGTATACAAGAAGTGTAACGGAAACGTGGTGGTATTTCTTGTACTATATGTAGATGATATTTTGTTAATTGGCAACAATGTCAAGGTATTATCAGACGTAAGGGTATGGTTATCCAAACAATTTGATATGAAGGACTTAGGAGATTGTGCACACATTCTCGGGATCAAAGTTATAAGGGATCGTAAGAAAAGAATGTTGTGTATGTCCCAAGCTTCATATATAGATACAATCCTTGCTCGTTTTAGCATGCAGGATTCCAAGAAAGGTTTTTTACCTTTTAGGCATGGAATAGCTCTATCTAAAGAGATGTCTCCAAAGACATCAAAAGAGATAGAGGACATGAAAGCAGTTCCTTATGCCTCGGCTGTAGGAAGCCTAATGTATGCAATGCTATGTACGAGACCTGATATCTGTTTTGCCATGGGCATGGTTAGCAGATATCAGAGTAACCTTGGACAAGGACATTGGACTGCGGTAAAGCATATATTTAAGTACCTGAGAAGGACTAGAGATTATATGCTAGTTTATCAAGCAGATGATTTGCTCCCTGTGGGTTATACGGATTCAGATTTCCAATTAGATAGGGATAACAGTAAGTCTACATCAGGCTATGTGTTTACTTTAGGAGGTGGAGCCATTTCATGGAGGAGTGTTAAGCAGAAATGCGTATCAGACTCAACCATGGAAGCTGAGTATATAGCAGCCTCTGAGGCAGCTAAAGAAGCAGTATGGCTCAGGAACTTTCTAATGGACTTAGATGTGATTCCTGGTTTGCCCAAAATTATCACAATTTATTGTGATAATAGCAGTGCAGTTGCAAACTCGAAGGAACCACGAGCTCATAAGGCAAGTAAACATATAGAGCGCAAGTACCACCTGATACGAGATATCGTGAAGCGAGGAGAAGTTGTCATTGCCAAGATTGCATCAGCAGATAACCTGGCAGATCCTTTCACTAAGGCCCTTCCGGCGAAAGCTTTCGATCGGCATGTGGAGGGAATGGGAATCAGATGTATGGTAGAAGATATGGCAGCTTAGTCATTAGTATAAGTGGGAGATTGTTGGAGTGTATACTGAAAGCCTAAGCTTTGTAAACATTCATTATGTATAAAGAATCACATTTGGTTAAATTGTCTACATTTGTTTGTAGTTGTTCATTTAATTTATATTGTAGATAACATAGTATGTGGTGTCACATGCAGAAGATGATGTTATCAGTACCTTATAAATTATAAACAGTAGCTCACGACCAAAATGGAAAGGAATAAACCATTAGAAGGTCGTAGTGTAATTAGGTATTAGTTTATCTTGACTATATAATTACACTAGTACACTCAGAGTGTATTGAGTAGGACCATTTGAGGTCGTTTCTTTTATACTGACTTTATAAATGAACAAAGACCTCAGTTATTATGGAAGTGTGTACTCTTAATCCTAATATAATAACAAGCATATATATTTGATATTTATTTCTTTAATTTATCAATGGGTGAGATTTAGTTCGATGAATCAATAAGTCTGATAAGTTGGGAAATGGTATCACTTATAGTGTGTGTTGTTGATTATAGTAGGAAACTGTGTCCTAGAGATACTAGGTTGATAATGTCCTCAAGAGGAGCTCATAAGGATTGTCATGTTAAACCCTGCAGGTGGACCTAGTCCGACATGACAATAAGGTTGAGTGGTACTACTCTTGGATTTAGATATTAATTAAATGAGTTGTCAGTAACTCACTTAATTAGTGGACATTCGATATCTTAAACACAGGGAGACTAACACACTCATAATAAGCAGGAGCCCAAAAATGTAATTTGGGATTGGTGCGGTAGTTCAATAATAATTCTCTAGTGGAATGAATTATTATTAATAAAATTAAGTTGTGTGTTCGGGGCGAACACGGGATGCTTAATTTTATCGGGAGACCAAAACCAATTCCTCCTATCGGTCCCTATCGTAGCCTCTTATTTATAGAGTACTATACCCACCTATACCCACCTTCTATACCCACCAATTGGGGGCCGGCCAAGCTAGCTTGGGAACCAAGCTAGGGCCGGCCTAGGTATAAAATTGGGTGGCCGGCCCTAGCTTGAACCCAAGCTAGTGGGGGCCGGCCAAATTAAATTAAAAAGGGATTTTAATTTTAATTTTTATTATGTGGAAGAAATAATTTATTAAAGAGAATTAAAATTAAAATATCTCTCTTGTAAAAGATCTACAAAAGATTAAAGAAAGAGATTAGATCTCTTTCCTTATTTGTAGATTGGTGAGATATTTTTTTTTCTCTTTAAAATTATTCACATGTTGATAAAATTAAAATTATAGAAATTTCCTTTTATCAACTATGAAGAGATTTTTAAAGAGAAATTTTATTTTTAAAATTTCCGGAAACAAATTAGGAAGTTTTAATTGTTGATTAAAACTTGTCTAATTTTTCCTTCATTGATGTTGCCGGCCATTGGAGTTTGATTTGGGAAATTTTATTTTATTTTTCTCAATTAAATCATGTCAAGGAAATTAAGGAAATTTTATTGTAATTAAATTTCCTAATTTTCCTAGGCCAAGGAATATAAAAGAAGGGGTAGGGGTGCCTTCATGAGACACAACCTCTATTATTTTCTCTCCCTCTTTTCCTTGGTGTTGTGGCCGGCCATCATCCTCTCTCTCTCTTCCTCTTGTGGTGGCCGAATACTTCATCCCTCTTGGAGTTCTTGTGGTGGCCGGATACTACTTGGAGAAGAAGAAGAAGAAGAAGGAGAGAAAGCTAGCATCTCTTGGAGCTTGGTTGGTGTTTTGATTTTCTTCCTTGGTGAAGCTTTCTTATTGTTGGCCGAACCTAGCTAGGAGGAGAAGAAGGTGGTTGGTGATTTCTCATCTCGGAAGATCGTTGCCCACACAACGTTCGAGGTTAGAAGAGGAATACGGTAGAAGATCAAGAGGTGTTTCTAAAAGGTATAACTAGTAATTTTTCTTTCCGCATCATACTAGTTATTTATGGAAATAATACCAAATACAAGAGGCTTACGATTCTAGAATTTTGAATATGTTTTTCGATGTTGTGTTCTTTTGTTTTTTCTTTTCCTTGTGATTTGATTGTTCTCTTCGGTTAACCTAAAGTTATTTTAGGAAATTAAATATTAGATTTCTATAAAAGGTTTTGTCTAGTCGGTGGTGGTTGCTCCCATATCCAAGAAGGTCATGTGCCTCGCCACGTCAGTACTGGGAACCGATTATGGAAATTAATATTTAATGGAATTAATAACTTAAGGTGATTTGGGTCGAACGTGTTAAGTTCCGCAAGAGATCCAAGTCAAAACCTAAAAAACAAATAGATTAAGTTTTGGATCAAACGTGTTAAGTTCCGCAGGCGATCCAAAATTTAATTAAAAAGAACACATGGTAGCTAGGAAAAGGTTCAGACCTTTGTACAAAATTTTTGTACAGTGGAACCTCTAGGCTTTCCGAGTAGCAACCAACACTAAACGCTTGATAATATAAATCTAAAAATAACCCATTAAGTCTAATTCAATACTTCCTCGTAGAGAATTATCCTCTCTTTTGAGATGATACTCTAGATGTCCAGTTAAAAAGCTACCATTGTGACTAGGTTCTCTCAGTCATACGATCTAGAGCATCCCCTCTATAGGGTGAACAAATAAATACAATCATTCAATCAAACTTGATATTTAACCACAAACCCACCATCGACACATAAGACCAAATGAATACAAGATACAAGCATGTCATATGGATAGAAAATTGGCAAATCCAATGAGTATGTATCAATTACACATCACAACTGCTCCATTAATCCTAGAATAAAGAGATCTACTCCATGACAAGAGGAGAGAAATCCAAAGATATTGAAATTACAAGATTAAAACCCAATCTAAATAAAAGAGGGAGAAAAGCTTATAGAAGATTATGAGAGGTCTTTAGATCCAATCTTAAGTTTTTGGGGTTAAAGGAGACCACAATATAGCTTCATATCTTAAATTGGGGCGTAAAAGGGTGTAGATTTAGACCAAGATGGATCTCCCAAGAGGGAGAACCTTCTTACCTTTGAAAAGGGGAAGAACTCATAGTTTATAGAGTAGGACACAGCCCTCGGCACGACCCGTGTCACGGTCGTGCCTTTTCGCACGGTCGAGGCTTGAAGCAGCTCTGGAACCATGGCATGGTCGTGCCTTTTGGCAAGGCTAGAGTGTGAAGTTGTTCGGGTGGAATGGAACTATTGGGATGTATATTATAAACCTAACTTTTGTATGAACATCTGGTTTGAAATATTTTGAAATGAGAATTACTTTGGTCAAATGTTTGCATTTTATATTTATATATATGTCAATGCAGTTGTCCATTTAATTTATATTGTAAATAACATGGTGTGTGGTGCCACATAGAAGATCATGTTATCGATTCCTTATAAATTATATATAGTAGCTCACAACCAAGATGGATTGGGACAAACTATTGGAACGGTTGTAGTGTAATTTGGAATTAGTCTGTCTTGACTATAAAATTACACTAGTACACTATGTGTGTATTGAGCAGAACCATTTGAGGTTGTTTGATTTATACTGACTATATAAAAGAAAAGAACCTCTGTTATTATGGATGTGCATCCTCTTAATCCATATATAATAACAAGCACATATACTTAGTATTTATTTCTTTAACTTATCAATGGGTGAGATTTATTTGTTAAATCAATAGGCCCGATGAGTTGTGAAATAGTACTATTAATATGGTGTGTTGTTGATTATAGAAGGAATTTGTGCCCTAATTATTTAGGTTGATGATGTCCTCTTGAGGAGCTCATAAGAATTATCATGTAAATCCTGCAGGCAGACTTAGTCCAGCATGATAATAAAGTTGAGTGATACTACTCTTGGAATTAGTTGTTAATTAATTGAGTTATCAATAATTCATTTAATTAATGAACATACGATATCTTAAACACAAGGAGATTAATGCACTCATGATAAGAAGGAGCTCATATTGTAATATGGGATTGGTGCAGTAATTCAATAATAACCCTTTAGTGGTATGGGTTATTATTGATGGACTTGGGTTGGGTGTTCAAGCCGAACACAGGAAGCCCAAGCCCATCAGGAGGCTTAAATCAATTCCTCCTCTAGATCCCTGTTGTAGCCTCTATATAAAGCCTCTCATCCACCCATCCATAACTTGATTTGGTTTAACTTGGTTTGGTTTAACTTAACTTGGTTTAACTTGGTTTTGGTTTAGTTTTCTCAATTATTGAAAGGGAGATTTTTTCTTAACAGAATTCTGTTATTTTTTTATTTCTTTGTAACCGATGGAAAGCCTATAAAATGGAGTAGATGGTGGCCCCTAAAACCTAATCTTCCTAATTTTATAATTCCACAACACTCTTCTCTCCTCCTAGGGCCGGCGGCACACATCCTTCTCCTTGTGGCTGGCGCCCCTCACCTCCCCTCTTCCTCCTTGGTCGCCAATGCCACCTTCACCTCCACCTAGGGTCGGCGCCATTCTTCCCAAGTTAGGGTCAGCGTCCCTCCTTGCTAGAGCTAGCACCCCTCCTTGCTAGGGCTAGCACCCCTCCTTGCTAGGGCCAGCACCCCTCCTTGCTAGACCACTTGGTGGCTAGTGGCTTGGAGAAGAGGAAGAAGTTGAAGAAGAGGAAGAAGAAGAGAAGGAAGAAGATTAGAAGGTGCCCCATCCTAGAGCCTCCTTTTGTAGCCGGCGGTTTGGAAACTGAGAAGAGAAGGAGGGTGGTGTTGTTCTTGGTAGATCGTCACCCACACGACATCCAAGAAGAGGAGAGGTATACGATAGAAGATCAAGAGGTCTTTAACTACAAAGAAAAGATACAACTAGTTCTTTAATTCCATTGTGTATCTAGTTTCATTTTTCTTTGCATCGATTTTGCGTATCGATTTTGAATACCAACACAAGAGGCTAGCAATCTTGTATTTCGATCAAGGTGTGCTTTGACCATTCAATAACTTGCTTTATTGATTGAACACATCTTTGATCGAACATGCGGGTTGCTAGGAAGAGTTCTATTCTTGTATAATTTTTTTGTACAGGGAAATTAAAATAGAACAGAATTCTGGCACCCTTCAGGCACAACCATGCCAATTGGCACGACCACACCTCGATTTAGCTCTGGATGCTCTACACGACTGTGCATTTTGGTATGATTGTGCCTTTTTTGATGGCATAACTCTGCTTCAACTCTGGAAATCTAGTACAACTATGTGAAACCACATGGTTTAGACTTCCTTGTGCTCTAGTGGCTTGGCATGGTCGTGGTATGCTTCCCCACAAGTGTGGAGACACGACAATGTGGAAACACACGGACAGGCTCTGATCTTCTTCTTTGATCTCTCCAAGGCATGCCTCAACACCATTTTCACTATGAAAATGCATCCTATCAATAGAAAAGTGAACAAAGAGCATATCTCTAACAAAGGGAATAATTATGCTAAAAATATGATAAAGAGGGGTGAAATTACATAGAACATACAAAAAGAAAGCAAGTAAATATGCGTTAAAGTATACATAAAAGTATATATAATCTATGCACATTAGTATCTAATCTCAAATCATGTTGATTTATTCATCATCAAACATAATTAACATGATAATTTTTATTTATATAATTGTTCAGGTAGCTTAACTAATCCGTAAAATTATTTCGATCACTTTTAATCAATCAATAGATTGTACTTTTAAGCATATTTTGAATCAACTATTAAATTTCTAGCATCAATTTTGAAATCACTTTTATATTCATGATATAATTGTTCTTACACCCATTTAAAATTAAGTTTACACCCAATGAGTTTTAGAATGGTTTGAATCACTTTTAAATTTCTAGCTTTAACAATGTTTGGAATGTTTCTAAACTCATGACATTTAGAAGTGATTTGAAACTTCCTTTATATTTCTAGTATCAATAGCATTTTGAAAGCGCTCTTGTATTACTGACATATCAAAGCAGCTTATACCCAATGGATTCTAGTGTGGTTTGTAGAACTCCTAAATATCTAGCTTTAATAGTGTTTTAAAATGTTCCTATACCCATGGCATTTAGAAGTGGTTTGAAGCAGCTCTTACATTTCTAGCATCAATAGCATTTTGAAATCACTCTTATATTCACAGCTTGTAGGATAAGGTGAAAACTATTATTAAACCTTATGGGTTCTAGAACTATTTGAACCATTCCTATATTTCTAGCTTTAACAACATTTTGTAATGCTTTTATACCCATGACATTTGGAAGTGGTTTGAATCACTACTAAATTTCTAGTATCAATAGCATTTGAAAATCACTCTTATTGTTGGGTGCTACTTTGAATTCCATTCTGTTTCCCCTGTACAAAAATTTGTACATGTACAGAACTTTTCCTAGCAACCCATATGTTCTTCAAAAGTTAAACTTGGATTGCAAACGAAACTTAACATTATTAATCCAAGTTCAACTTATGTGTTCTTCAGAAGTTAAACCATATTATAGAAGTTGATTAAATATCTATTTCAAGGATTGACTTCCAGGTTATTAGAAAGGTACTCGGCCTTCTTGGTTATGGGATCATCCACCACTTCCTAGATAAAGCCTTTCAAAGAAATTGAATATTTAAACTCCTTACAGTAAACCCTAGGTTTTAACTACAGACAACTCAATTGAAGGACAAAATTGATAGCCTCTTGTGTTGATATTTCAGAATCCATACAAAGAAAAACTAAATTAGTTTCACTGCGGAATAAAGAACTAGTTGTACCTTTCTTCGTAGACAAAGATCTCTTGATCTTCTACTATATTCCTCTCCTCCTCTTGGACGTCATGTGGGTGATAATCTACCAAGACAAAGACACCCGACCTTCTCCTTCCTTTCCAAACTTTCAGCCACCAAAGAATGCAAAGTGAAGAGGCCTCCTCCTTCTTCTTCTTCTCCACCAAGCAACTGGCCACCAAGTGCTTCTTCTCTTCTTCTTCTTCTCCTTCAAGCCGTGACCACCAAGTTGAGATGGACACCGGCCCTAGAGGGAAGAAAGGGAGGAAGTGGGGCACTAGCCTAAAGAGAGAAAGAGAGAGGAAAAGGGTCGGTCACCAAGAGAATAAAAGAGAGAGAACTTAGGTTGTGTTCTACCATAAGGTACCATCTACCTCTCTTTTATAATCCTTGGTGAATGCAAAAAAAAGGAAAGATTTAAAATTAAAACGTTCCTTTTAATTCCTATTATGTGTGGCCAGCCCTTATTTGGGCAACAATTAAGGAAAAATTTTAAATTAAAATCTCTCTTTTAAACCATTGTGAATGACTACAAAAAATGAAAGATTTTAAAATTAAAATATCTCTTTTAAATCCCTTTATGGATGGCTATAAAAGGAAAATTTTAAAAATTAAACTCTCTCTTTTAAATCCCTTGGAGGATGTCTTTTAAATCCCTTGGAGGATGGCTATAAAAGGAAAAAATTTAAAAATAAAATCTCTCTTTTAAATCCCTTAGAGGCTGACTATAAAAGGAAAGATTTTAAAAAATTAAAACTCCCTTTTAATTCCTTGTAGTCGGCCCCTTGCTTGGGCGCCAAGTAAGGCTTGGTCGGCCACCTCTTGGGCTCCAAACAAAGCTTGGCCGACCCTTGCTTGGGCACCAAGCAAGGATGTGGCCGACCCATTACTTGGGTAAGAAGTGGACTTGATTGGATACAAGGTTTTTTATAAAGAGGCTACAACAGGGACCTAGACGAGGAATTGGCTTTGGCCTCCTGATGGACTTAGGCTTCCTGTGCTCAGCCCGAACACCTAACTCAAGTCCATCAATAATAACCCATACCACTAAAGGGTTATTATTGAACTACCGCACCAATCCGATATTACAATATGGGCACCCTCTTATCATGAGTGCATTAATCTCTCTGTGTTTAAGATATCGAATGTCCATTAATTAAATAAATTACTGACAACTCACTTAATTAACATCTAGCTCAAAGAGTAGTACCACTCAACTTCATTGTCATGTCGGAACTAAGTCCACCTGCAGGGTTTACATGACAATCCTTATGAGCTCCTCAAAGGGACATCATCATCCTAATAAATAGGACATAGTTTCTTTCTATAATCAACAACACACCATATAAATAATATTATTTTCCAACTTATCAGACCTATTGATTTAGTGAATAAATCTCACCCTTTGATAAATTAAAGAAATAAATATTAAGCATATGTGCTTGTTATTATATCGGGATTAAGAGTACGCACATCCATAATAACAGAGGTTCTATTCTTTTATGCAGTTAGTATAAAAGGAACAACCTCAAATGGTCCTACTCTGTAATGCCCGAAAATTCTCAAAATTATTTTAGAAATATTCTAGGATTTTTCTGGAATTTTAGGATATTTTTACAGAATTTTTAGGGTAGCAGAAGTAGCAAAAATAAATAGAATCGTAAAACAGCCTACGCGGGAATTGAACCCGAGACCTATTGGGTCCTACGACTTATGGTGGACTCTAGTAACCAAGTGAACCAAGCAGGGCCGTGCTGAAAGGAAAGGGGACCAACAATATTTATGTGTAAGTTGGGCCAAAATTACCACTTAATATAAAAAGGGAATTAAGTGAGGAGTCTTATATTTTTAACGCAACTTCTCCTCTCCCACACCCTAGTCACGCCGCCCCTCTCTTCTTCCGTTCCCCTTCTCGGCGCCAACCACAAGCACGCCTAGGGCTCCATCCCTAGGGTCCCAAGGGATTCTTCCGGTGACATCTTGGATACGGGGACGCTCCCCTCCGCGAGAGGATAGACGCGAGAAGATCGTCGAAAGGATCATCTTCTCCGGAAAATTTAGCGATTAGAATCGTAAGAAAACTAGCGCAGGAGGTAAGAAACCCCTCACCTGCAGTATAAGTAGCTTTTCGTACGATTGCATGTTTTTTTTAATTAGCTATATGTAGTTCTTTGACACATAGGGTGTATTTAACCCTCCTCGCAATTTTAGGAATTTAGTTGAGCACCTCTAGATGGGCTAGACACATCCTTCCCCTTCAGTTGGAGGATCTAGACGTTGTCGGGTGCCTAGAGGTGGCCTCCCTAATAGAGGGGAGAGTTGGAGCACACCAAGTGTTCGATAAAATTTTTAGCTCAGTAAAATGTTACAGTAGGCATTTTAATAGCGGCAAATGCAATAGAAGCATTTAAAATAGCTTATCTAGTCTTGCTATAGCTTATATGGACTACGGTTCAATGGGTGGGCTCCCACAGTCGCCTCTAGGTTCAGACAACCTAGTTCTAGGTTTAGACAACCTAGTAAGAGCAAGACAAGCATTATTAGCTTATGTTCAGTATTTTACTTTTAGCAATGGCACTGTACTGGATCAGATATCCATTGGATTGGGCTCCCACAGTCGTCCCTAGGTTTAGATAACCTAGTAAACCCTACTAAATTCGGGACTTACAAACCCGGGTTTAGTTAGGGATGCGCGCATGACAGGTACAGTTGCCGGGCCCAATCATCAGTATGATTATTATTTTAATCTATTTATTAAAATAGTTTTCAAAACTTCACAAATAGTTAGGTGAATTCAGTACAACTTTAGTATTAGTTTAGAATTAGCTCAGTTCAGTTTTTGTATCAGTTTAGTTTCTATTGATACAATATGATAGCTTATGTTAGCAATTGTTGCCATGACTAGTTTGTTTGTATGTCATGCTATGCTTTTACATGTTCAGTATATATATTTCAGATAGCATGTTTTAAAAGCATGATTTCATCGTATGCATGTTTTTTTGAGGTAGATGGTTTCTTACTAAGCTCTCAAGCTTACAGATACTTCTTTTCCTTATACTGCAGATAAAGGTAAAGGAAAGATGGACTAGCGGAGGCTGGAGGACAATGCGATGAAGATGTGTGTGGAAAAAGGAACATGGAATAACGATGCTTGGGAACTAGCCCACTTAGAACATAGCATTTTCTTATGTCATTACTTTCCTACACTTTAGTTGTTTCAGTGTTTTGAATTATGACAGTTATGCATAGATTGTTAGTTGTCATGATATTAGATAGTATTCCATGAGTAATGTTATGCCTAGTAGTTCTATTTTATGCTTATAGTGTTGATGTATGTGGTTTTGGCACAAACTAGTGCTGAAATCAGACTCCTGATACGAAATCAGAAACCCCGATCGATCAGCCGATCTATTGGGGGTCTTCAATCGATCCATTGATCGATTGGTGAACTTGTTCCGCGAACAGTAAGCTCCTGGATCGGTCAGCCGATCGATCCAGTCACTTTCTGTCGCGAACAGGAAGCTGCCGGATCGATCAACCGATCGATCGAGGAATCAGGGAATTTGCTCCCGCGAACAGAGAGCTTCGGAATCGATCACTGGATCGATTAGCCAGCCTGGATCGATCAGCCGATCGATCCAGAATATTACCCCGAGCACAGTAACAATTTGAATCGATCCAACAGTTTACAATCGATTGAGTTGAGTCTGAATCGATTGGGAAGCTGAGTTTTGACCAGGAAACTCTGTAATTCAGCTCCTTGACCATAGGGGACGTAGGATATGCCACATATACCTTAGATCGCGTCCCTTAGCACATGTAGAACAAGGAAATGGTATTATCTTAGCAAAGTTTAAATTAGTTCAGCTTTTCCGCACCTTAAAAATAGCTAGCACAACATAATGTGACGGACCGGCCTCACAGTCTAGTTAGTAGGAGGCGGGTCGTTACAGAGTGGTATCAGAGCAGAAAGTTCCATACTTCCTACACACACATCAACATTGAACCTGCAGCTTCCAAGTAAGAATACCTCTCACTTTGTTATGTTTATTGCTTTCATGTCGTAGATAACTAAAGTATGCTTATCTGTGATAGTAACTAACATGATAGTATTAGTTATGTAAACATGATGCTTTAGTTAAGTATGTCCTTTGTTCCTTTAGAAATGGCAAGAGGACGCCCAGCTAGAAGGGCACCAGCTACTGAGCCCCAGCATGAGGCAGGCAGTTCAGTGCCTCCCCCAGACCTTACAGCAGTAGTGGCTCAGTTACAGAAGCAACTAGAAGAACAACAACAGGAGATAGCCACCTTAAAGGCTAATCAGCAGAATACTCCCACTGTCACCCCGGAACCAAACATAGCAACCCCAGTAGTTATAGAGGTTCCACCAGTCCAGCCTACAGCACCAGTAGCCCCAGCAGCAGAGGCAAAGAGAGAAGCTTATATGATCCCGTGGCAGAGAGTTAAGCCCGAGAACTTCTCAGGCACCAGTGAACCATGGGATGCTCAAGCCTGGTTCAAAATGCTGGAGAGTACGATGGAGCTTCTGAACTGTCTAGAACATGAAAAAGTGAAGTGCGCCTCCTTCTGCTTGACCGGAGATGCACGTATGTGGTGGGAGAGAATTAGAGCGAAGCACCCAATGAATCAGATGACATGGGCTGACTTCGAGAAATAATTCTTCGAGGAGTTCTTTCACATGCGGGTCACAAACCGCCACTATGACGAGTTCACTGAGTTTTATTAGGGCAACCTATCAGTTGAGGAAGCCGTGAAGAAATTCAATAGACTGGCTCGTCTATGCCCTGAACTAGTCAACACAGAAAAAGAACGAGTCCGGTTGATGCTCAAGATGCTGAGGCCGGAAATAGCAATGAACGTGGCTGGCGACATTCATAGGCCGCAGACCACCGAAGAACTAGTCAGCAGTGCTCTGACCACCGAGCACTACCAGAATAATATCAAGCAGCAGAAGCAAGTCCTCTCAGAGTCCAAAGGGCAAGGAGGCTCAGGTACTCAGAAACAACAGGGCCACAGCTCTAACTGGAAAGGGAACTCCAGCAACAAGCGCAAACTAGGGAGTTACCCAAAGGGAGGACCAGCCAGCAAACAGCCTAGTTATCCCAAATGTGCTACTTGTGGGAAATTTCACCCAGGAGTTTGTCGCAAGGGCACACGAGGATGCTTTGAATGTGGACAGGAAGGGCATATGGCTAAGCAATGCCCGAATAAGACAAGTCTTCCTCAACCACAGCCGATACAGTATGGAGGACAGCTAGCACAGCTACATCAGATGCAGGCTGTTTTAGATGGTTCACACATCAGTCAGGGCAGACTAGAAGCCCCTCCAGCTATGACGAATGCAAGGATCTACTCCTTAACCAGAGAAGACGTAGCGAATGCCTCGACAGTTGTTACAGGTCATATTAGTATTTTACAGCAAAGTGCAACTGTCTTATTCGATACTGGGGCAACTCATTCTTATGTATCTAGGGCATTTTCCGAAAAGTTAGCAATACCTCCAGAGGTACTCCGTGGTCAGTTTTTGACAATACTACCTTCAGGAGAAATTATGGCATCCACGCACTGGCTCAGAGCAGTGCCAGTCATTATAGCAGACAGAGAGCTCTTTTGTGATCTGATAGTGCTGGACATGACTGATTACGATGTCATATTTGGAATGGACTTCCTAATCAGATACGGTGCCTCTATCGAGTGCCATAAACAAAAAGTCATATTCCAATCTGAAGCAGGAGTACAATTTGAGTATAGCGGAGGACCAAAGAGAAAAGCGAAGAAATTTCTCTCAGCTCTGAAGGCACAGAAATTGTTGGATTCAGGATATACGGGATTTTTAGCGCATGTAGTCAATGTCAGTCAGGACAAGGACCAACAACTAGCAGAGGTCCGAGTCGTATGTGACTACCCAGCAGTCTTTCCTGAAGAGTTACCAGGCCTAGCACCAGACAAGGAGATTGAATTTGAGATAAAACTCATTCCCGGTACGAATCTTATCTCCAAAGCACCTTATCGCATGGCTCCAGCAGAACTGAAGGAACTTCAGGAGCAACTACAGGAGCTGCTTGACAAAGGTTTCATACGCCCTAGTCACTCACCATGGGGAGCGCCTGTGTTGTTCGTGAAGAAGAAGGACGGGAGCATGCGCTTATGCATAGATTACCGGGCGCTGAACCAAGTCACGATTAAGAACAGGTATCCTTTTCCCAGAATAGATGACCTATTCGATCAGCTAAAGGGAGCAGCAGTGTTCTCTAAAATAGATCTACGGTCAGGATATCACCAGGTTAGAGTTAAAGAAGGTGATATACCCAAGACAGCCTTCAGGACTAGATACGGACACTACGAGTTCGTAGTCATGTCCTTTGGCGTGACAAATGCTCCAGCTACTTTCATGGACCTCATGAACAGGGTATTCAGGGAATACTTAGATAAGTTCGTTATCGTGTTCATCGATGACATCCTTATCTATTCAGGAACTCAGGAAGAACACGCAGAGCACCTGAAGATAGTATTACAGACCCTTCAGCAGAACCAGTTGTACGCCAAGTTCATGAAATGTGAATTTTGGTTAGATCAGGTGTCCTTCCTGGGTCACATTATCTCAAGGGATGGTATCATGGTAGACCCCAGTAAGATAGAAACTGTGAGTAACTGGAAAAGGCCTTAAAACGCCAGTGAGATCAGGAGCTTTTTGGGACTAGCAGGTTACTACAGAAAGTTTGTAGAGGATTTCTCCAGAATAGCCTCCCCACTGACAGCTCTTACCAGAAAGAACAGAAAATTTCAGTGGACAGAGGAATGCGAGAACAGCTTCAGCGAGTTGAAGAGGAGATTGACCAGTGCTCCTATTTTGACTCTACCAGAAAACACAGACAGCTTCGATATTTATAGTGATGCCTCTAAGTTAGGACTAGGAGCTATACTGATGTAAAATAGCAAGGTGATCGCCTATGCCTCCAGACAACTCAGGGATTATGAGAGGAACTACCCTACTCATGACCTCGAGCTCGCAGCAGTCGTGTTCGCTCTCAAAATTTGGAGACATTGCTTGTATAGAGCACAGTGCAGAGTATATAAAGATTATCAGAGTCTGAAGTACTTCTTCACTCAGAAGGATCTGAATATGTGGCAGCGTAGATGGCTAGAGCTGGTCAAAGACTATGACATAGACATCCTCTACCACCTAGAAAAAGCTAATAAGGTAGCAGACGCACTTAGCAGAAAGTCCGATGCTACATTACTATCCCTAGCAGCCATGTCACCGCCCCTACAGAAAGAGATCACAGATTTTGGTCTCAAACTTATAGTGGGGCAGCTCTCTACTATGACATTAGCATCTAACCTACTTGGTGACATTCAGACAGCTCAAGAAAAGGATCCTGAAATTCAGAAAACCAAGCAGGGGTTAACAGAATCAGAAAGTAGAGAATTTAGAGTGTCCGATAGTGGGGTATTATACTTCGGTGACAGACTCTGTGTTCCAAATCAGGAGGAACTAAAGAGGAAGATTTTAGACGAGGCTCACAGGACTCCTTATGCGATGCATCCAGATTCCACCAAGATGTACCAAGATCTAAAGAAACATTTTTGGTGGCCCGGGATGAAAAGAGACATCGCTAGATATGTTAGCACCTGTCTGACCTGTCAGAGGGTCAAGGCAGAACACCAGAGACCAGGGGGAGTTCTGCAGCCTATCCAGATCCCAGAATGGAAGTGGGAAGACATTTCTATGGATTTTATAGTGGGACTACCCAGAACCACGAATGGTTTTGATACCATCTGGGTAATAGTTGACAGGTTAACTAAATCAGCCCACTTCTTAGCTATCAGGATATCCTACTCCATGGAGCAGCTAGCTCAGTTGTATCTCAAGGAGATCGTCAGACTACATGGAGTTCCACGGACCATTATTTCAGACAGAGACAGTCGATTCACATCACACTTCTGGGAGTGTGTACAGTCAGCATTGGGCACTAAGCTGAAATTTAGCACAGCTTTCTATCCTCAGACAGATGGTCAGACGGAGCGACTAAATTAGGTACTCGAAGATATGCTCCGCGCATGTGCCCTAGACTTCAAGGGTAGTTGGTGCAAATATCTGAGTTTAGCAGAATTTGCATACAACAACAGCTATCAGGCCACCATCGGCATGGCACCTTACGAGGCTCTGTACGGGCGGAGGTGTAGATCTCCAATCTGCTGGTATGAGAGTGGTGAACAGAAAGAACTAGAACTTCAGGCAGATCTAGTAGCAGATACCACAGTAGCTATACAGCAGATCCGCCAGAGGATAGAGACAGCTCAGATCCACCAGAAAAGCTATGCAGATACACGACGCAGACCCTTAGAGTTTTCAGTTGGGGATCCAGTATTCCTCAATGTGGCTCCCATGAAGGGAGTAATACGTTTTGGGAAGAAGGGCAAACTAAGTCCAAGATATGTGGGACCATACTTTATCACTAAAAGAGTTGGCAATGTAGCATATGCGCTAGAACTACCACAGGAGATGTCAGTCATCCATAATGTATTTCATGTCTCTATGCTGAAGAAGCATATCCCAGATGCCACCTAGGTGATTGAGCCCCAGTCAGTACCAGTCCGCGAAGACCTCAGCTATGATAGTCGGCCTATTCAGATAATAGACCGAGCAGTTAAGAAATTACGGAACAAGGAGGTACCATTGGTAAAAGTTATTTGGCAAAATCACACCACAAAAGAGGCAACATGGGAGACAGAAGCTAGTATAAGGCAGAAGTACCCAGAATTATTCTAAGTTCAAGGATAAACTTTTTATAAGGTATGGGGGATTATAAGGCCCGATAATTCTCAAAATTATTTTAGAAATATTCTAGGATTTTTCTGGAATTTTAGGATATTTTTATAGAATTTTTAGGGTAGCAGAAGTAGCAAAAATAAATAGAATCGTAAAACAGCCTACGCGGGAATTGAACCCGAGACCTATTGGGTCTTACGACTTATGGTGGACTCTAGTAACCAAGTGAACCCAGCAGGGTCGTGCTGAAAGGAAAGGGGACCAACAATATTTATGTGTAAGTTGGGCCGAAATTACCACTTAATATAAAAAGGGAATTAAGTGAGGAGTCTTATATTTTTAACGTAACTTCTCCTCTCCCTCACCCTAGTCACGCCACCCCTCTCTTCTTCCATTCCCCTTCTCGGCGCCAACAACAAGCACGCCTAGGGCTCCATCCCTAGGGTCCAAAGGGATTCTTCCGGTGACATCTTGGATACGGGGACGCTCCCCTCCGCAAGAGGAACGCATAGATGTGAGAAGATCGTCGAAAGGATCGTCTTCTCCAGAAAATTTAGCGATTAGAATCGTAAGAAAACTAGCGCAGGAGGTAAGAAACCCCTCACCTGCAGTATAAGTAGCTTTTCGTACGATTACATGTTTTTTTTTAATTAGCTATATGTAGTTCTTCGACACATAGGGTGTATTTAACCCTCCTCGCAATTTTACGGATTTAGTTGAGCACCTCTAGATGGGCCAGACACATCCTTCCCCTTCAGTTGGAGGATCTAGACGTTGTCGGGTGCCTAGAGGTTGCCTCCCTAATAGAGGGGAGAGTTGGAGCACACCAAGTGTTCGATAAAATTTTTAGCTCAGTAAAATGTTACAGTAGCCATTTTAATAGCGGTAAATGCAATAAAAGCATTTAAAATAGCTTATCTAGTCTTGCTATAGCTTATATGGACTACAGTTCAATGGGTGGCCTCCCATAGTCGCCTCTAGGTTCAGACAACCTAGTTCTAGGTTTATACAACCTAGTAAGAGCAAGACAAGCATTATTAGCTTATGTTCAGTATTTTACTTTTAGAAATGGCACTGTACTGGATCAGATATCCATTGGGTTGGGTTCCCACAGTCGTCCCTTGGTTTAGATAACCTAGTAAACCCTACTAAATTCGGGACTTGCAAACCCGGGTTTAGTTAGGGATGCGCGCATGACAGGTACAATTGCCGGGCCCAAAAAGCAGCATGATTATTATTTTAATCTATTTATGAAAATAGTTTTTAAAACTTCATAGGTGAATTCAGTACAACTTTAGTATTAGTTTAGAATTAGCTCAGTTCAGTTTTTGTATCAGTTTAGTTTCTATTGATACAATATGATAGCTTATGTTAGCAATTGTTGCCATGACTAGTTTGTTTGTATGCCATGCTATGCTTTTACATGTTCAGTATATATATTTCAGATAGCATGTTTTAAAAGCATGATTTCATCGTATGCATGTTTTTCTGAGGTAGATGGTTTCTTACTAAGCTCTCAAGCTTACAGATACTTCTTTTCCTTATACTACTGATAAAGGTGAAGGAAAGATGGACTAGCGGAGGCTGGAGGACAATGCGATGAAGATGTGTGTGGAAAAAGGAACATGGAATAACGATGCTTGGGAACTAGCCCACTTAGAACATAGCATTTTCTTATGTCATTACTTTCCTACACTTTAGTTGTTTCAGTGTTTTGAATTATGACAGTTATGCATAGATTGTTAGTTGTCATGATATTAGATAGTATTCCATGAGTAATGTTATGCCTAGTAGTTCTATTTTATGCTTATAGTGTTGATGTATGTGGTTTTGGCACGAACCAGTGCTGAAATCAGACTCCTGATACGAAATCAGAAACCCCGATCGATCAGCCGATCGATTGGGGGTCTTCAATCGATCCGTTGATCGATTGGTGAACTTGTTTCGCGAACAGTAAGCTCCTGGATCGATTAGCCGATCGATCCAGTCGCTTTCTGTCGCGAACAAGAACCTGCCGAATTGATCAACCGATCGATCGAGGAATCAGGGAATTTGCTCTCGCGAACAGAGAGCTTCGGAATCGATCACTAGATCGATTGGCCAGCCTGGATCGATCAGCCGATCGATACAGAATATTACCCCGAGCACAGTAACAATCTGAATCGATCCATGAATCGATCCAACAGTTTACAATCGATTGAGTTGAGTCTGAATCGATTGGGAAGCTGAGTTTTGACCAGGAAACTCTGTAATTCAGCTCCTTGACCATAGGGGACGTAGGATATGCCACATATACCTTAGATCGCGTCCCTTAGCACATATAGAACAAGGAAATGGTATTAGCTTAGCAAAGTTTAAATTAGTTCAGCTTTTCCGCACCTTAAATATAGCTAGCACAGCATAATGTGACGGTCCGGCCTCACAGTCTAGTTAGTAGGAGGCGGGTCATTACATACTCAATACACACATAGTGTACTAGTATAATTTTATAGTCAAGATAAACTAATACCAAATTACACTACAACCATTCCAATGGTTTATCCCAATCTATCTTGGTTGTGAGCTACTATTTATAATTTATAAGGAACTGATAACATGGTCTTCTGTGTGACACCACACACCATGTTATCTATAATATAAATTAAATGGACAACTGCATTTAACTAAATACAGACATTTGACCAATGTGATTTTCATTTCAAAATAAATGTTTATACAAAAAGCTAAGCTTTTAGTATACATTCTAACACTTATATCCACGGCATATAGGAGCGGTTTAAAACTATTCTTACACCTAACGGAGTTTAGAGTGGTTTAAGCCTCTTCCGGATTTATAGCTACAGAAGTGGTTTGAAACCATTATTATTGAGACAATGTGTAAGATTGGTTTTAAACTTTACCTACAAATAATAATAGGAGCAGTTTATCAACTTGTAACAATGATTATGTAAATCACTGCTATACGATATGGAGACGACAATAAGAGGAGCGATTTTACAATCATTGGAAAAAGTGTAGGAGCACTTGAAAATTGATTTTGAAAGTAAAAAAAATCACAACTATATGGGTGTTTTTTTTTTGTAGTGTTTTATTGAGTTGTTGCCCTCAGAGGACGCAAACAACGTAACCATTTATCTTCCAAAAGATATGGACAATGTTGTCATTTATTTTGTAGGACAATGATAATGTAGCCATTTCAAGAGGCGTGGGTAACACAAGCGTTCATCTCGGAGCATGTGGAGAAGGTGGTGGTACATACAACTATAGTCTTATAAAAGGTCGCTCACTCCCGCGGGCGCAGGTACACACACACAATCATCAAAATTCTACTACTCCCTTATTCTCTTCCCTAGTCGCTATGCTAACTTAAGCATCAGAGTAGTCATACTGAGTCCAACAACCTCTATGCCCATTCTAATCGCTCGATGAGTGTGTGTAGGAACATTATGGGCCCCTTCTCCAATATGTCATCTGCAATCTTCTACATGACAGTTGCTCTTCGATGACTCACCAGACCGTGATCTTAGAGAGGAACACTCACATTGCAAGAGTACATTTTGAACAGTCCAAATGGCGAGGGAGATGGTGATGTTTTAGGCAAGGATGTCAATTCAGGTGAGTTGGGTCGGTTCGGGTTGAGTCAATTTTTTTTCTTAAATCTCAACAAATCCGACCTGAACCTGAATTCAACCTAAAATCCCTAAACCAAAACCCAAACTTGACCAACCTGATCAATCCGAGCCCGACCTGAATAACCCGAAAAACCTAATTCAATATTTTTTTTTTGTTATTTTCTCTATAATTCTTTACTTTTATCTCAATACTTCATTATTATAATACTAACATTGATATTGATATATAAAAAACATCATAATTTTTAAAATAAAATTTAATTTAACCCTATAAAACCCACTAAATACTAAATTTGGATCGACCTAAATCTGACCCAAAAAATTTCAACCCAAAGACCTCCATCCTGAATCCGACCTAAATCTAAAAATTTCTAATCCAAACCTAATTTTTTTCGAGTTACTTAGGTTGGTCATCGTCTCGAGTTTACTTTTAAAATATATAGATTTTTGTTGGGTTAAATTAAATTTTATTTTAAAAATTAAGATGTTTTTATATGTATTAATATCAGTGTTAGTTTGATAATGATGGAGTATTAAGATAAAAGTAAAAAAAATATTATAGGAGAAATAGCCAAAAAAAATCATTTTGAATCAGATTTTTTGGGTTATTCAGGTCGGATTTAGGTTGGTCGGGTTTGGGTTCAGGTTTAGAGATTTTGGGTTGAATTTTGGTTTGGGTTGAGATTTAAAAAAAAAAATAATCTGACCCAAACTCGACCCAACCTATCCGAATTGACACTCTTAGCGAGTCACCTTTTTTACCACCATGAGTGTATGTGTGAATAAATAAACTCTAGATGCTCTCTAACACATGTTGATCCTCTCTCTAACAACCTACAAGTGTTTTTTTATAGTGTTTGATTAAGTTGTTGCCCTCGGAGGATGCAAACAACGTAACCATTTATCTTCCAAAAGATATGGGCAACGTTGCCATTTATTTTGGAGGGCATCGATTATGTAGCCATTTTAGGGGGTGTGGGTAACACAAGCATACATCTTGGAGCATGTGGAGAAGGTTATGGTACGTACAACTATAGTCATATAAAAGGTCGCTCGATCCTGTAGATGCAGGTACACACACACAATCATCAAAATTCTACTACTCCCTTCTTCTCTTTCCTAGTCCTTGTGCTAACTTAAGCGTCAAAGTGTTCATGCTGAGTCCAACAACCTCTGTGCCCATTCTAACCTCTCGGTGAATGTGTGTAGGAACCTTATGGGCCCCTTCTCCAGTATGTCATCTGCGATCTTCTACATGACAGTTGCTCTTTGTTGACTCACCAAACCATGATCTTAGAGAGGAACACTCATATTGCAAGATTACATTTTGAACATTCCAAATGGCATGGGAGATGGTGATGTTTTAGGCAAGGGTGTAAATTCAGGTGAGTTGAGTCAGGTTTGGGTTGGGTCAATTTTTTTTTAAAATCTCAACAAATCCAACCTGAACCCGAATTCAATCTAAAATCCCTAAACCAAAATCCAAACCTAGCCAACCCAGCCAATCTGAACCTGACCCCAATAACCCAAAAAATCTAATTCAAAATAGTTTTTTTTCTTATTTTATCTATAATTCTTTACTTTTATCTCAATATTTCATCATTATAATACTAACATTAATATTAATTTACATAAAAAATTATAATTTTTAAAATAAAATTTAATTTAACCTTAAAAACCCCAGTAAATCCTAAATTTGGATAAACCAAAATCTGACCCAAAAATTTCCAACCCAAAACCCTCCAATCCGAATCTGACCCAAATCCAAAAATTTCTAATCCAAACCTGATTTTTTTTCATGTTGACTCAGGTTGGGTCGTCGGGTCAGATTTATTTTTGACATCCCTAGATTTTTTTGGTTTAAGTTAAATTTTATTTTAAAAATTAAGATATTTTTATATATATTAATATCAATGTTAGTTTGATAATGATGGAGAGTATTAAGATAAAAGTAAATAATTATAGGGGAAATAGAAAAAAAAATCATTTTGAATCATATTTTTTAGGTTATTCGTGTCGGATTCTGGTTGGTCGGGTTCAAGTTCGAGTTTAGGATTTTGGGTTGAATTCAGGTTTGGGTGGAGATTTAAAAAAAAATCAATCTGGCCCAAACTCGACCCTACCTATCCAAATTGACATCCTTAGTGAGTCGCCTTTTTTACCACCATAAGTGTATGCGTGAATAAATAAACTCTAGATTCTCTCTAACACATATTGATCCTCTCTCCAATGTACTGGTAGATTTCTGTCATATCTTTTATATGTTGTCAAAGGAAAAAGAAAAATATAATAATTTAATAGAGATTATAGTAATTATACATATATATTTCTAGCTAGTGTAGTTGTTTTATTATTTAATACTCTTTAATTTATTTTTTTCTTTACCAAAGTAAATTTAATTTTTAAATTTTTTTTAATTATTAAGTATTATGATGCACTATAAAAAAACTTCGAGAATATCGATGGGAATACTGACGAAATCTAAATTCCATCAAAAATACTTTTGGCTTTCTAATAGAAGAAAGATTCCATTGGAAATTCCCGATGGAATGCTACTTTTGTCAGAAAACCCACTTTGTTTTGGGTTTTCCAACACGGGGTTTCTGATGAAATTAATATTTTGTCGGTAACCTACCTCTTTTTCGATGGAATCTAATTCCGTCGGTAAGGCTAGCTCAAAAGCAAACCCTAGGCTCTTCATGTTTTTCCATGCACGGCGGCTTTCTCTCCCATTTTCCTCGATCACCAATAAATGCTCCTCTCCTCGCCTTTCTCTCCCACTTTCCAATGCAGGTGGCCCCTGTGGCTACTACCTGCTAGCAGCTGTGGCTGCTACTTGCTGGCGGCTATCCTAGCCGCCAGCTTCCTGCTGGTGGCTCTACTGATCGCCAACTGGCTATTGGAGGTTATGCTAGCCGCTAGGAAACTGCTGACAGTGTGTCGGTCGGCAGCTGCCTGCTAGCGATTATGCCAACCACCAGCATTTACTGTGTTGGCAGTTGTGCCAGCTTGTGCTAGTCGCTAGTACCTATTATGCTAGAGCTATGCCGGCTTATGCCAACTGCCAACACCAGCTGTGTTGTTGGCTGTGCCAACTGGTAGCAGCAGTTCCTACTTTGAACTTGTCATTTTTTGTGATAAATTTGAGCTAAATTTTTTTATTTTGTAAATAGATAGCATTTACTGCTCTTTTCAGGTTAAACTACACATCTTCAGATATAATTTAATAAATTATACTTTATGTTATTTAACATGGATCAATTTAGATATATGTTATGTTAGTATGTTAATCTATAACATAATATAATCCTTTTGTTTGTTTTGTATTAGTATGTTAATCTAAGCTTATTTTTAATTCTCAATTTATTAGTTTTAGCTGAAAATGTCTATGAACAAAGTATGGATATACAATCGATTAGAAAATAGATTTATTAGAGATGATTTTATTGTTAAAGTTAAAGAGTTTATGAACTTTACTAAAAGTCATCCAGAATGCATGAATAGTGCTGAGTTATGATGTCCATGTAATCTTTCAAAATGTGGAATAGAGCTTACCATGATGAGGATACCATGAAAGCACATATATGTAGAAATGATTTTGTGTCAAATTACTACAATTGGCACTATCACGGAGTACCTTATTTGTATGAACCAATTGGGTCTTTTGGTAGTTCGTCATCTACCATAACTTTTGCTATGCCTGAATCATCAACTAATGATATTACAATATAATTAATGGTTCATGATGTGATGAATGCTATAGTTGATTATTCCAATATTGATAAAACATTAATACATGAATATCAGCAACTATATAAAATGTTAAAAGCTAGTGAATGAGAAGTGTGGGAAAATATTCTCTTTGGTCACTCCTAACTATCAACTACTGCATGTTTATTGAATATGAAAGTAGAACATTATTTTTTAGAAAATGTTATAAGGATATATGTCAATTGATGTCAGAATTACTTCCTGTTGATAACATAATGACTGATAGTTTTTACAGTACAAAGAAATTGGTTAGAGGTTTAGGTTTACCTATAGAGAAAATTGATTGTTGTATAAAAACTACGTGATATTTTGGAATGATGACAACAATTTGAGTGAATACAAAATTTGTACACACCCTTGTTGTAAGCATGGTACTTGTATAGCAGGGAAAAAGAAGAAAAAAATTACTTGGAAAGTGATGTATTATTTTTTGTTAACTGCTAGACTTCAACGTTTATATACATCTGCTGCTACAGCTTACCACATGATGTGGCATCATAAGCATGAGCACGATGGAGGTATAATATGTTATCCTTGAGATTTCCCTACATGGAAACATCTTGATGCTATATTTTTCTCTTTTGCAATGGAACCATGTAATGTGAGATTGAGTCTTTCCGTAGATAGATTTTACCCATTTAGTCAATTGGGGAAACAATATTCATCGTGGTCAGTTATATTAACACCATACAATTTACCACCATAGATATGCATGAAAGATGAATTTATATTCATTACAGTACTTATTCCTAGTCCAACAAATCCTAAAGAGAAGAAAGAAATTTTTTTTCTACTTCTGATTGCTGAGTTGAATAAATTATGGAATGTAGGGTCAGTGACTTATAATGTTGCAAGTAAAACTAATTTTAGATGAATTAATGATTTTCTAGCATACTCAATGTTGTCAAGATGAAGCAGGACTGGTAAATTAGTATATCTACATTACATGACAGAGTCTGATGTATTTTCATTACCTTACAGTGACAGAGTCTGATGTATTTTCATTACCTTATAGTGGGAAGGTATCTTGGTTTGATAATCACCGTAAATTTATACCACTTGATCACCCTTTCAGGTGATATAAGAAAAATTTTCTAAAAAATATTATACTCAGAAAACCTCTTCCAGTCCATGCTTCAAGTGAACAAATTATTAAGCAAATAGATAGTTATAGATTTCTACCATATCTCAATCTAGTTCCGATGAGATAAATAAATAAATTGTTAGGATGTGTAAGTGTGGTTGGAAGAAAAGAAGTATTTTTTTAAAGTTGCCTTATTGGAAGTACCTACTTATTCAACATAATTTAGATATCATGCATACTGAGAAAAATTTCTTCCATAATATCTTTAACATTATGATGAACGTACTTGGAAGAACTAAAGACACTATAAAATCACATGAGGAATTAAAAGAACTAGGCAACATATCAGAGTTACATCAAGCTGAAATACCAATAGATTTCCAAAGGCTTGTTATACATTAGACAAAGATGGTAAGTAAGCTTTATGTAATTGATTGAAAGAAATTAAATTTCTAGATGGGTATGCCTCAAATATGGCTCAATGTATGGATGTGAATAGATTAAAGATGTTTGGAATGAAAAGTAATGACTGCCATTTATTCATGCAAAGACTTATTCCAATAGCTTTCCATGACTTACTTCCTCAAAATGTTTGGCAAAAACTCACTAAATTGAGTTTATTTTTTAGAGATTTGATAGCGAGGTGTATTATGATGGATATTATGATGGGTGTTTCTAGATGGTCAATCGAAGAAGAATACCATACTACAAGAATATACATACTCTTAAATTACGAAGAGGTCAAACCATACATAAAGTAAGTTAACTTCTCAAATCAAACATTTATCCTCTATTTAATTATTTTGCTTGATATCCTAATTTTTAAATAATTACTTTCTTTCCTAGCTTGTGTAAATTACAACTATATCTACAAAATCTATCAATTGGTACAAGTGAGGTAGCTACAAAGTTAGAGGCCAAATTTATATTATGGTTTCAAATATATATAAGTTAGAAAATTTGTGAAAATTTTTAGTTCATGTCTATTAAGTGTTGGGTTTTTCGGGCCACGAAAACCGCGTTTTCGCGTCGCGGAAACCCCAAAAGTCCCAAAGCCAACGGATCCATGCAAAGAAAAATTTCGAAAACTATGAATATGAGTTTCTACCAAGATCTATTCCTAGATCTACATGAAAAAGGGTTATACCTTTAAAGCGAAGCCCTTCACGTTCCCGCTCGTCCAAACGGTGCCGGATCTCAAGAGTATCAAAATATATACTCCTCTAGAAGTATCCACACGAACTAATTAGGTGGAGAAAGACCTAAACGAAGGTGTGCTAGCACCTTGATAGGTCACGGCAAGAGAGGAGAAGAGGGAGAGGGAGAGCTTGAGAGGAAGAAGATGGATTGAATGAGAGTTCGATGAAAATTCATTCCCATTAACCCTCTTGTGTGGCCGGCCACTTGACTAACTCCCACTCATTTAATGTGGCCGACCACATTAATGGGAAAGGAGGCTTGTAACCTCCATAAGGTGGCACACCATGATGATGTGGAGCATCATCATTGGTCCACATCTTGCCATCTCACTTATGATGTGGTAATTAGTCAAGTCAAACTTGACTCTTCCTCTTCCTCTCAAGTCAAGTCAAACTTGACCAAATCTCTTCCATGGTTGATCTAATCTAACCATTTGATTCAAGCCAACTTAATATAATAAATCTAATTCATTAAATTAAGTTGATTTAATGAGTCATAATCTAAATTAGACTCATTGAATACATGAATCAACTTGAGTCCAACTCAATTAGCCCAATTTGGATTACTCTAAATCTAATTTGATTCATCAAATGAATCTAATCCTCTTGGTTCATCATATGAACCTAATCTCCATCTAATTATCCTTAGTGTGTGACCCTATAGATTCTTGTAACGTTGGCAATGCTCCTAAACTCATTTAGGAGCATAAGTAATGAGCGGTATCTAGCAACACATCATTACTACCCAATGTTACAAGAATGTTGAGATCCAACATCACCTTGTGACTACTAATTGTGACTCCTCACAATATATGACAAGTGTTCTTCTATCCTAGACATTTAGATTGATCAATGTGAGGAATAGACCGTGTTATCCTCTGATCAATCTAAATCTTGAACTCCAAGTAGACTCACTAAATCAAATAAGCTCAATATCTTATATTGACTCATTTGGGCATGGTCATGCACTTCGTGGTCTCACTCTATCAAGAATATCGATGTCTCTCCCGTCATATAGGAGGGATAGATCCCATCTACATCACTCACATCCCTCCGCATAATTTGTTACATACCCAGTAATCGCCTTTATAGTCCACCCAGTTACGGGTGACGTTTGACGAAACCAAAGTACATAACTCCTTATGTAGGGAACCATGGTGACTTCAAGTCTAAGGACTAGTAGTCATACTAATAGCCACATGAGAAAGTATATGACACTCATATAACGATCCATGATATTTTCTCATGGCGGGTTATTCAGTATACATTGTCTAATGTATACCCATGTGTCAACTTGATATCTCTATATCCATGACTTGTGAGATCAAGTCATCGAGTTGACCTACATGCTAGTCTTATTGCATTAACATTGTCCCTGAATGTTAATACTCGACTAGGAATGATTAAGAGTAGTATTCCCTATATCATCTCACTATCGGTTCAGCTAACCGATTGATATAGGTAAGAACCTTCTACTCAAGGACGTTATTATACTTAGTTTATTTGGCACCAATACAAGTAAGTATAATAACCAAAAACCAAATGCCTATATTTATATAGAATATGATACAACAAGTCCAAAATACAATCATCAAATGATTGGCTCTAGGGCTCTAGCTAACAATCTCCCACTAGCACTAGTGCCAATCAGTGTAGGCTCTAAGCCCCAATGACCTAGTGTGACCATCATGCTTCCTCTGTGCCAAAGTCTTGGTCAAGGGATCTGCGATGTTAGCCTCTGTAGGTACTCTGCAAATCTTCACATCTCCTCTCTCGATGATCTCTTGAATGAGATGGAAGCGTCGTAGTATATGTTTGGTCCGCTGGTGTGAGCAAGGTTCCTTCGCCTGTGCTATAGCTCCATTGTTGTCACAATAGAGCTCAATGGGGTCAGCAATGCTATGAACCACCCCAAGTTCAGTGATGAACTTGCGAATCCAAACTGCCTCCTTTGTTACCTCTGATGCTGCAATGTACTTAGCTTTTGTTGTAGAATCAGCTACTGTATTCTGCATCGAACTCTTCCAGCTGACAGCACCACCATTAATGCAAAATACGAACCCCAACTACGATCTATAGTCATCTTGGTCGGTTTGGATGCTAGCATCACTGTAACCCTTTACAGCTAGCTCATCATTGCCTCCATATATCAAGAAATATTCTTTAGTCCTTCTTAAGTACTTAAGAATATTCTTGACCTCTATCGAGTGACTTTCACCTGGATCTGACTGGTATCTGCTCATCATGCTCAAAGCATACGAGACATCAGGTCGAGTACATAGCATGGCGTACATGATCGATCCTATGGCTGAGGCATAAGGGATCTGATCCATGCGGTCTCTCTCCTCTCTAGAAGAGGGACCTTGAGTCTTCGAAAGACTCACGCCATGTGACATCGACAGAAATCCCTTCTTGGAGTTCTGCATGGCAAACCGTAGGAGTACCTTGTCAATGTATGTACTCTGACTTAGGCCAAGCAATCTCTTAGATCTATCTCTATAGATCTGTATCCCTAGAATGCGGGATGCCTCACCTAAGTCCTTCATTGAGAAACAACTCCCTAGCCAGGTCTTGACAGACTGAAGCATAGGGATGTCCTTCCCAATGAGTAGTATGTCATCCACATACAATATCAGGAAGACAACTATATCCCCTACAACCTTTTTGTAGACACAAGGCTCATCTTCATTCTTGATGAAACCAAACTGTTTGATTGCATCATCGAATCAAAGATTCCAGCTCCGAGAAGCTTGCTTTAGTCCATAAATGGACCTATGCAGCTTGCATACTCTGCTAGTATGCTGTGGATCTACAAAACCCTCAAGTTGTGTCATGTACACATCCTCGAGTAGGTTTCCATTCAGAAATATAGTTTTGACATCCATCTGCCATATCTCATAGTCATGGTAGGCTGCAATAGCAAGCATGATCCGAATGGACTTAAACATCGCTACTGGAGAAAAGGTTTTATCATAGTCAATACCATGAATCTGCTTGAAACCTTTAGCTACCAAGCGACCCTTATAGATAAGTCCATCCATGTCAGTCTTTCTCTTAAAGACCCGCTTACACCCAATGGGTTTTACCCCTTCAGGTGGATCAACCAAAGTCCATACTTGGTTGGTGTACATGGATTCCATCTCGGATCTCATGGCTTCTAGCCATTTCTCGAAATCTGGTCTCATCACAGCTTCCTGATAGGTGGTAGGCTCATCCTCTATGAGCACAACGTCATCATGGTCAGACAAGAGAAATGAGTATCTCTCAGGCTGACGACGTACCCTATCAGACCTGCGAAGAGGTATGTCTACTTGAACTGGTTGTTGTTCCTCAACTCTTTGTGGAACAACATCATCCACAACATTTTGTGGTTCCAGTTCAACTTCCATCGAGGCTTCAGTGCTAGGATCCACATCTTGAACTTCGTCAAGATCGAATGTACTCCCACTAGTCTTTCTAAAAACAAAGTCCCTTTCTAGAAAGACTCCAGTCTTTGCCACAACTATCTTGTGCTGACTGGGAATGTAGAAGTAATATCCCTTAGTTTCCTTGGGATATCCAATAAAGTAGCACATGTCGGATTTGGGTCCTAATTTGTCTGAGACTTGACGTCGAACGTAAGCCTCACAACCCCAAATCCTCATGAAGACACCTGGGCATCTCTCCAAGTCCATATCCTATATGGTGTCTTTATCACGGCCTTGGATGGAACTCGGTTGAGTATAAAAGCTGCCGTATCTAGAGCATAGCCCCAAAGGTATGTCGGAAGATCTGTGTGACTTATCATAGATCGTACCATATCTAATAGGATACGATTCCTCCTTTCAGATACACCATTCCACTGTGGTGTTCCAGGAGGAGTGAGTTGGGATAGAATCCCACACTCAGCAAGGTAGTCACGAAACTCATGGCTAAGGTATTCTCCACCTCGATCTGATCGAAGTATCTTAATACTCTTGCCAAGCTGGTTCTGTACTTCATTCTTGAATTCTTTGAACTTTTCAAAGGATTCAGACTTATGTGTCATCAAGTACACATAACCATATCTACTGAAGTCATCAGTAAATGTGATGAAGTACCTATAACCACCTCTAGCAGCGACATTGAAAGGGCCACATACATCACTATGTATAAGTCCTAACAAATCAATCGCTCTCTCGCTGTGCCCACTAAAGGGAGTCTTGGTCATCTTGCCTCGTAGGAATGACTCGCATATCTCATATGATTCAAAATCAAATGAGTCTAACAAACCATCCTTATGGAGCTGGGATAAGCGCTTGTCATTTATGTTGTGTTTTTCGGGCCGCGAAAACCGCTTTTCGCGTCGCGGAAACCCCGAATCACCCAAAGCCGTAGGATCCGTGCAAAGAAAAATTTTGAAAACACGAGTACGAGTTATAAATAATGATCTACAGTAGATCTACAAAGGAAAAACACTTTATACCTTTGACGCGTGCCCTCGCAAATCCCGCTCGTCCAACAGTACGCCGGATCTCGAGAGTGTCAACGTAGACACTCCTCTAATGATATCCACACGAACAAGGAGTGTCTCTCACACTCAAAGGATGGAGAAGAGAGCCCCAAGTGTGCTAGCACTTTCTAGAGCTCTCGAATGGGATTGGAAAGGAAGAAAAGAAGAAGATACAAAAGAAATCTTATACACTCACTAGTAGTATCCTTCCTTTGTGACCTTCACTCTTCCTTTGCTCTTGGAATTCACTCAACCATCTTCTCCACACCATGGAAGTCACGGCAACAGCAAGAGAAGAGAAGGAAGAAGCAAGGAAGAAGATAATCAAATTACCACACATCAATCCACACTAAATCAAAACCATTTACTCTTTAGTGTGGCCGGCCACACACATAACTCCCTCATTTAATGTGGCCGGCCACATTAAATGGAATGGGAAGTGTTGTAACCTCCATGAGGTGGCATGTGATGTAGCAAGGATGAGTCATCCTTATGATGTGGCAACACATCAAGTCAAACTTGATGTTTCAACTTCTACTTGGTCAAGTCAAACTTGACCAATTGTCTTCCTTGTTGAGTTAAATCCAACCTTTGATTCAAGTCAATTTCAATTTAATGGATCTCAATTCATTAATATAAATTGACTCAATGAATCAAATTTAAATTAGACTCATTCAACAATTGAATCTAATTGAGTCTAACTCAATAAGTCTAATTTGAATCCAATCTTTGGTGCATCATATGAACCTAATCCAATTGGTTCATCATATGAACCTAATCTCCATCCACTTGTTCTTTGTGTGTGACCCAATAGGTTCTTGTAATGTTGGAAATGTTTCTAAACTCCTTTAGAAACTTAAGCAATGAGCGGCATCTAGCAATACATCATTGCTACCCAAGTTACAAGAAATGTCGAGATCCAACATCACCTTGTGACTACTAATTGTGACTCCTCACAATATATGACAAGTGTCCTTCTATCCTAGACATCTAGATTGATCAATGTGAGGCATAGACCGTGTCATCCTCTGACCAATCTAAATCATGAACTCCAAGTAGACTCACTCAATCAAATGAGCTCAATGTCTCATATTGACTCATTTGGGTATGGCCATACACTTCGTGGTCTTACTCTATCAAGAATATCGATGTCACTCCCGTCATATAGGAGGGATAGATCCCATCTACATCACTCACATCCCTCTGCATAATTCGTTACATACCCAGTAATTGCCTTTATAGTCCACCCAGTTACGGGTGACGTTTGACGAAACCAAAGTACATAACTCCTTATGTAGGGATCCATGGTGACTACAGGTCTAAGGACTAATAGTCATACTAATAGCCACATGAGAAAGTATATGACACTCATATAACGATCCATGATACTTTCTCATGGCGGGTCATTCAGTATACATTCTCTAATGCATACCCATGTGTCAGCTTGATATCTCTATATCCATGACTTGTGAGATCAAGTCATTGAGCTGACCTACATGCTAGTTTTATTGTATTAACATTGTCCCTGAATGTTAATACTCGACTAGGAATGAATTAGAGTAGTGTTCCCTATATCATCTCACTATCGATTCAACCAATCGATTGATATAGGTATGAACCTTCTACTCAAGGACGTTACTATACTTATTTTATCTGGCACTAATACAAATAAGCATAATAACCAAACAAATGCCTTTATTAATATACAAGAATATGATACAATGAGTTCATACAATCATCAAATGATTGGCTCTAGGGCTCTAACTAACAATCTCCCACTAGCACTAGTGCCAATCAGTATAGGCTTTAAGGCCTAATGTCCTAGTGTGACCATCATGCTTCCTCTGTGCCAAAGCCTTGGTCAAGGGATCTGCGATGTTAGCCTCTGTAGGTACTCTGTAAATCTTCACATCTCCTCTGTCGATAATCTCTCGAATGAGCTGGAAGCGCCGTAGTATGTGCTTGGTCCGCTGGTGTGAGCGAGGTTCCTTCGCCTGTGCTATAGCTCCATTGTTGTCACAATAGAGCCTAACTGGATCAGCGATGCTAGGAACAACCCCAAGTTCAGTGATGAACTTACGGATCCAAACTGCCTCCTTTGCTGCCTCTGATGCAGCAATATACTCGGCCTCTGTTGTAGAATCAGCTACTGTGTCCTGCTTCGAACTCTTCCAGCTCACAGCACCACCATTTAAGCAAAACACGAACCCAGATTGCGATCTATAGTCATCCTGGTCGGTCTGGAAGCTAGCATCACTGTAACCCTTTACAGTTAGCTCATCATTGCCTCCATATATCAAGAAATATTCTTTAGTCCTTCGTAAGTACTTAAGAATATTCTTGACCGCTATCCAGTGACTTTCACCTGGATCTGACTAGTATCTGCTCGTCATGCTCAAAGCATACGAGACATCAGGTCGAGTACATAGCATGGCGTACATGATCGATCCTTTGGCTGAGGCATAAGGGATCTGATTCATGCGATCTCTCTCCTCTCTAGAAGAGGGACCTTGAGTCTTCGAAAGACTCACGCCATGTGACATTGGCAGAAATCCCTTCTTGGAATTCTGCATGGCAAACCGAAGGAGTACCTTGTCAATGTATGTACTCTGACTTAGGCCAAGCAATCTCTTAGATCTATCTCTATAGATCTGTATCCCTAGAATGTGGGATGCCTCACCTAAGTCCTTCATTGAGAAGCAACTCCCTAGCCATGTCTTGACAGACTGAAGCATAGGGATGTCCTTCCCAATGAGTAGTATGTCATCCACATACAATATGAGGAAGACAACTATGTCCCCTACAACCTTTTTGTAGACACAAGGCTCATCTTCGTTCTTGATGAAACCAAACTGTTTGATCGCATCATCGAATCGAAGATTCCAGCTCCGAGAAGCTTGCTTTAGTCCATAAATGGACCCATGCAGCTTGCATACTCTACTAGTATGCTGTGGATCTACAAAACCCTCAGGTTGTGTCATGTACACATCCTCGAGTAAGTTTCCATTCAGAAACGCGGTTTTGACATCCATCTGTCATATCTCATAGTCATGGTAGGCTGCAATAGCAAGCATGATCCGAATGGACTTAAACATCGCCACTGGAGAAAAGGTTTCATCATAGTCAATACCATGAATCTGCTTGAAACCTTTAGCTACCAAGCGACCCTTATAGATAAGTCCATCCATGTCAGTCTTTCTCTTAAAGACCCACTTGCACCCAATGGGTTTTACCCCTTCAGGTGGATCAACCAAAGTCCATACTTGGTTGGTGTACATGGATTCCATCTCGGATCTCATGGCTTCTAGCCATTTCTCATAATCTGGTCTCATCACAGCTTCTTGATAGGTGGTAGGCTCATCCTCTATGAGCACAATGTCATCATGGTCAGACAAGAGAAAAGAGTATCTCTCAGGCTGACGACGTACCCTATCAGACCTGCGAAGAGGTATGTCTACTTGAACCGGTTGTTGTTCCTCATCTCCTTGTGGAACAACATCATCCACAACACTTTGTGGTTCCAGTTCAATTTCCATCGAGGCATTAGTGCTATTGTTCGCATCTTGAACTTCTTCAAGATCGAACGTGCTCCCACTAGTCTTTCTAGAAACAAAGTCCCTTTCTAGAAAGACCCCAGTCTTTGCCACAACTACCTTGTGCTGACTGGGAACGTAGAAGTAATATCCCTTAGTTTCCTTGGGATAACCGATGAAATAGCACTTGTCGGATTTGGGTCCTAATTTGTCTGAGACTTGACGTCGTACGTAAGCCTCACAACCCCAAATTCTCATGAAAGACACCTGGGCATCTCTCCCAGTCCATATCCTATATGGTGTCTTTATCACGGCCTTTGATGGAACTCGGTTGAGTATGAAAGCTGCCGTGCCTAGAGCATATCCCCATAGATATGTCGGAAGATCTGTGTGACTCATCATAGATCGTACCATATCTAATAGGGTACGATTCCTCCTTTCGGATACACCATTCCACTGTGGTGTTCCAGGAGGAGTGAGTTGGGATAGAATCCCACACTCAGCTAGGTAGTCACGAAACTCATGGCTAAGGTATTCTCCACCTCGATCTGATCGAAGCATCTTAATACTCTTGCCAAGCTGGTTCTGTACTTCATTCTTGAATTCTTTGAACTTTTCAAAGGATTCCGACTTATGTGTCATCAAGTACACATAACCGTATCTACTGAAATCATCAGTAAATGTGATGAAGTACCTATAACCGCCTCTAGCAGCGACATTGAAAGGGTCACATACATCACTATGTATGAGTCCTAACAGATCAGTCACTCTCTCGCTGTGCCCACTAAAGGGAGTCTTGGTCATCTTGCCTCGTAGGCATGACTCACATATCTCATATGATTCTAAATCAAATGAGTCCAGCAAACCATCCTTATGGAGCTGGGATAAGCGCTTGTCATTTATATGACCTAAGCGACAGTGCCAGAGATAGGTGTGGTTCATATCGTTCGATTTGAACCTCTTAGTACTAACGTTATAGATAGAGCTCTCAAGGTCTAGAATATAGAGTCCGTTCATCAGAGGTGCACTACAATAGAACATATCGTTTAAATAGACAGAACAACATTTGTTCTTTATTATAAACGAGAATCCTTTCTTGTCCAAACAAGAAACTGATATAATGTTCTTAGTCAATGCAGGCACATAACAACAATCGTCTAACTCTAGTATAAGCCCAGAGGGCAGAGATAGAAAATAAGTCCCTACAGCAACCCGTGCTCCATTGCCTACTCGTAGGTCTATCTCACCCTTTGTCAATGCTCTGCTATTTCTCAGTGCTTGTACATTAGTACAAATGTGCGAAGCACATCCGGTATCTAATACCCACGACGAAGAAATAGAGAGGTTGACTTCTATAACATTTATACCTGAAGTAGAAATCTTATTTCTCTTCTTGTTAAGATCTTCCAGGTGTCCTGTGAAGTTCCTCTTTCAGTGCCCTGCTTGTCCTTGATATAGTTGACGAAGATGTGCAACCATATCGTAAGCACCCATCAACTCGTGTTGCTTCTGAAGCTCAGAGTTCATGGTCACGAGCATTAGACAGGACACATCTAATGCGTCATCTTGATGCTTCTTGTAAGCATCCCGGTCAGCTCGCGTGGTAGTGGCAGGAGGAGCCTCCGGAATGGGCTGCTCCAGAACGTACAGTTTACGTTCCTGAGTGAGAACTATTCTCAAGTTCCTGTACCAGTCCAGGAAATTTGCTCCGTTGAGCTTGTCCTTCTTAAGGACAGAACGCAGGGAGAAAGAGTTCGTATTCGACGTCATGGTTATCTACAACAGAAAAATTTACATAAATAAATATCATATTCTTTTAAAATCATTTAATTAGGCCTTTAATTAAATGATGCTCCCACTGAATTCAATAATTCTTGTGGGACAAGATCCACATCATACTAACCCTTGAGTTAGCTTTGGCTAATACGCCCAAGGCTTAGTATGATCGGTAGGTAACGATTACCAATTACATCTCTATGCAACTCTTGTTTATAAAATCAATATCCGCATTTATATTAAAACTCGAGTTAGCTTTGGCTAATACGCCCGAGAGTTAATATAGATATGATTTTGACCTATCATTCCAACTATTGGAAGAATGCCTATAGTTGACTCGATCCAACCGAGTAACTAGGAATACTCAATCTAATTGAGTTTGTATTCACCCATGCGTTGATAGGCGGGACCAAGATTGTCCCTCCATACCCTACCAAGACAATATGTATTGCTCTGTTTGGCAGATTCAACAATACATGTGATCAAGGTAGTGAGAGGTATCACGGCACGGTTAGGCATTTAGAGTTGGTTCGATCAAGATCTAATCTAATCGAAAAGGATGCATCTTGTGCACGACTTAGATCTAATCTAATCGCAAGGGTGCATCATGTGCACGACTTAGATCTAATCTAATCGAAAGGCACTAATTAATTAATTACTTATTAAACATGCATCATATACATAAGCAATTAACTAATTAATATATTTGTGATTTAGTCATGGCCCTACTACGATCTTCTCAAGCCAATGAGAAGATCGAATGGTCAACCTAGGGTCAACAGCTTCTCCAAGCTTCTCCCATTGACCACCTTGTGTTGCTCGTGCCCGCCTCGGAACTCCGTCTCGTGTGGACCCTCCACCGCTCCAATTTGTACATTACAATTTGAAACTCGAGTTACATTCGAGTCTAAATCTAATTTACAACAAGAATATAAGAGAAAGGCACGACGCGCAGGTCGCGGAAAAATAAAACATGCAAACACATAGCGGCACGCAGGCCGTATTATGAATTACAACACAATCCAATCATATTGGGTTTTGGGCCATGACTATCACAAAATTAATATATAATTCAAAATTATATATTTTCATAATTTTGTATAATTTTTTTAAAATAATTTTTACAATTTTTACGAGTAAAATTTCCCGGCGGTCCCGTTTAGCGGTTTCGAGCGCAATCGCGGAACGGATCCCCTTGCGGGGCCAGGGGCAGCGCCCCTACCCGCGATCTAACCATCGCGAGGGTTCGTTTGCGATCCAACAGCGCCTAAACCCGCTGTCCCAAAATAATTTGGGCCGAGACATTGCCGTTTCGGAAAAATCTTCCCGGCAGGTTCGTTTTTAGCGATTTTGGGTGCAATCGCGAAGCAAATCCCCTTGCGGGGTTAGGGGCAGTACCCCTACCAACGATCTAACCATCGTGAGTTGCTCCTTTGCAATCTAATGGCACCCAAGCCCGCTGTCCCAAACGGATTTGGGGCAAAACGAAGCCGTTTCGGGAAAATCTTTCCGGTAGCCGAAGCCTAAGTGCCGAGACATTTGTGCTTCGCTTCTACGGAAAAATTACCCATAAAAACTATAAAATCATAATTTTACAGAAAATTACAGAAACTTTAGTTTTCATAAAACCAAAAATCAAACTCGTACAAGCCTTGCACGTGGCTCTGATACCACTGTTGTGTTTTTCGGGCCGCGAAAACCGCTTTTCGCGTCGCGGAAACCCCGAATCACCCAAAGCCGTAGGATCCGTGCAAAGAAAAATTTTGAAAACATGAGTACGAGTTATAAACAATGATCTACAGTAGATCTACAAAGGAAAAATACTTTATACCTTTGATGCGTGCCCTCGCAAATCCCGCTCGTCCAACTGTACGCCGGATCTCGAGAGTGTCAACGTAGACACTCCTCTAATGATATCCACACGAACAAGGAGTGTCTCTCACACTCAAAGGATGGAGAAGAGAGCCCCAAGTGTGCTAGCACTTTCTAGAGCTCTCGAATGGGATTGGAAAGGAAGAAAAGAAGAAGATACAAAAGAAATCTTATACACTCACTAGTAGTATCCTTCCTTTGTGACCTTCACTCTTCCTTTGCTCTTGGAATTCACTCAACCATCTTCTCCACACCATGGAAGTCATGGCAACAGCAAGAGAAGAGAAGGAAGAAGTAAGGAAGAAGATAATCAAATTACCACACATCAATCCACACTAAATCAAAACCATTTACTCTTTAGTGTGGCCGGCCACACACATAACTCCCTCATTTAATGTGGCTGGCCACATTAAATGGAATGGGAAGTGTTGAAACCTCCATGAGGTGGCATGTGATGTGGCAAGGATGAGTCATCCTTATGATGTGGCAACACATCAAGTCAAACTTGATGTTTCAACTTCTACTTGGTCAAGTCAAACTTGACCAATTGTCTTCCTTGTTGAATTAAATCCAACCTTTGATTCAAGTCAATTTCAATTTAATGAATCTCAATTCATTAATATAAATTGACTCAATGAATCAAATTTAAATTAGACTCATTCAACAATTGAATCTAATTGAGTCTAACTCAATAAGTCTAATTTGAATCCAATCTTTGGTGCATCATATGAACCTAATCCAATTGGTTCATCATATGAACCTAATCTCCATCCACTTGTTCTTTGTGTGTGACCCAATAGGTTCTTATAACGTTGGCAATGTTTCTAAACTCCTTTAGAAACATAAGCAATGAGAGGCATCTAGCAATACATCATTGCTACCCAAGTTACAAGAAATGTCGAGATCCAACATCACCTTGTGACTACTAATTGTGACTCCTCACAATATATGACAAGTGTCCTTCTATCCTAGACATCTAGATTGATCAATGTGAGGCATAGACCGTGTCATCCTCTGACCAATCTAAATCTTGAACTCCAAGTAGACTCACTCAATCAAATGAGCTCAATGTCTCATATTGACTCATTTGGGTATGGCCATACACTTCGTGGTCTTACTCTATCAAGAATATCGATGTCACTCCCATCATATAGGAGGGATAGATCCCATCTACATCACTCACATCCCTCTGCATAATTCGTTATATACCCAGTAATCGCCTTTATAGTCCACCCAGTTACGGGTGACGTTTGACGAAACCAAAGTACATAACTCCTTATGTAGGGATCCATGGTGACTTCAGGTCTAAGGACTAATAGTCATACTAATAGCCACATGAGAAAGTATATGACACTCATATAACGATCCATGATACTTTCTCATGGCGGGTCATTCAGTATACATTCTCTAATGCATACCCATGTGTCAGCTTGATATCTCTATATCCATGACTTGTGAGATCAAGTCATCGAGCTGACCTACATGCTAGTCTTATTGTATTAATATTGTCCCTGAATGTTAATACTCGACTAGGAATGAATTAGAGTAGTGTTCCCTATATCATCTCACTATCGATTCAACCAATCGATTGATATAGGTAAGAACCTTCTACTCAAGGACGTTACTATACTTATTTTATCTGGCACTAATACAAATAAGCATAATAACCAAACAAATGCCTTTATTAATATACAAGAATATGATACAATGAGTCCATACAATCATCAAATGATTGGCTCTAGGGCTCTAACTAATAATTTATATGACCTAAGTGATAGTGCCAGAGGTAGGTTTGGTTCATGTCATTTGACTTGAACCTCTTGGTATTTATGTTATAGATAGGGCTCTCAAGGTCTAGAATATAGAGTCCATTTATCAGAGGTGCACTACAATAGAACATATCGTTTAAATAGACGGAACAACATTTGTTATTTATTGTAAACGAGAAACCTTTCTTGTCTAAACAAGAAACTGATATAATGTTCTTAGTTAATGCAGGCACATAACAACAATCGACTAACTCTAGTACAAGCCCAGAGGGCAGAGATAGAAAGTAAGTCCCTACAGCAACAGCAGCAACCCGTGCTCCATTGCCTACTCGTAGATCCACCTCGCCCTTTGTCAATGCCCTACTATTTCTCAGCGCCTGCACATCAGTACAAATTTGAGAAGCACATCCAGTATCTAATACCCATGATGTAGAAATAGATAGATTGACTTCTATAACATATGTACCTGAAGTGGAAGTCTCACTTCACTTCTTCTTAAGATCCTCCAAGTATACCTTGCAGTTCCTCTTCCAGTGCCCGGTCTGACCGCAGTGGAAGCAGGTAGCATCCTTGGCGACCCCTCCTTTAGGCTTCAGTGCCTTGCCTTTGCCCTTAGCTTGGGACTTTCCCTTGCCTTTGGGCTTGCCCTTGCCCTTATGTTTCTGAACCATCAGAACCGTGTTGGGCTTAGCCTTCTTAAGGTTCAGCTCAACAGTTCGCAACATACTAAGCAGTTCTGGCAGTGGCTTGTCAATCTCGTTCATATTGTAGTTTAGAACAAATTGACTATAGCTATCCGGCAAGGATTGCAAGATCAGGTCAGTGGCCAGCTCTTGACCAAGTGGGAACCCCAACCTTTGTAGGTTCTCTATGTACCCAATCATTTTGAGTACATATGGGCCTACAGGAGCCCCGTCTGACATCTTGCACTGAAACAGTGCCCTTGAGATCTCAAATCTCTCATGCCTCGCTTGACCTTGATACAGTTGACGAAGATGTTCAAACATATCATAAGCGCCCATTAACTCGTGTTGCTTCTGAAGCTCAGAGTTCATGGTCACGAGCATAAGACAAGACACATCTAATGCATCATCTTGATGCTTCTTAAAAGCATCTCGGTCAGCTCGCGGGGCAGTGGCAGGAGGAGCCTCCGGAATGGGCTGCTCCAGAATGTACAGTTTACGTTCTTGGGTGAGAACTATTCTCAGGTTCCTGTACCAGTCCAAGAAGTTTGCTCCGTTGAGCTTGTCCTTCTCGAGGACAGATCGCAGGGAGAAGGTGTTCGTATTCGACATCATGGTAATCTACAACAGAAATAAATGCAGAAATAAGTATCATATTCTTAATCATTTAATTAGGCCTTTAACTAAATGATGCTCCCACTGAATTCTATAATTCATGTGGGACAAGATCCACATCATACTAACCCTTGAGTTAGCTTTGGCTAATACGCCCAAGACTTAGTATGATTGATAGGTAACGATTACCAATTACATCTCTATGCAACTCTTGTTTATAGGATCAAAATCCGCATTTATATTAAAACTCGAGTTAGCTTTGGCTAATACGCCCAAGAGTTAATATAAACGTGATTTTGACCTATCTACCAACCATTGGATAATGTCTATAATTAAACTCGATCCAATTGAGTTCACTAGTTACTCAATCTAATTGAGTTGTACTCACCCATGCGTTGATAGGTGGGACCAAAATTGTCCCTCCGTACCCTACCAAGATAGTATGTGTTGCTCTGCTTTGGCAGATTCAACAACAACATGCGATCAAGGTAGTGGTAGGTATCACGGCATGATAGGCATTACGAGTTGACGCGATTTAGATCTAATCTAAATGATGATGCGTATCATATACTCGATAGATCTAATCTAATCGAAGGGTGCATCATGTGCACGACTTAGATCTAATATAATCGTTAGGCACTAATTAATTACTTAATTAACTAGCATGCATCACATACACACAAAAGCAATTAATTAATAATTTTGTGATTATGTCATGGCCCTACTACGATCTTCTCAAGCCAATGAGAAGATCAGATGGCAAACCTAAAGTCAACAGCTTCTCAAGCTCCTTCCGTTGACCACCTCGTGTTGCTCGCGCCCTCCTCGTAACTCCGTCTCGAGTGGACCTTCCACCGCCTCAAAATTTACATTACATTTTGAAACTCGAGTTACATTCGAGTCTAAATCTAATTTACAACAAGAATGAAAGAGAAAGGCACGACGCGCAGGTCGTAAAAAAATATATATATAACACGCACATCACATCACGGCACGCAGGCCGTATTATGAATTACAACACGAATTATCCAATCGAATTGGGTATTTGGGTCATGACTATCACAAAAATAATATATAATTCAAAATTATATATTTTTATAATTTTCTATAATTTTTACAATTTTTACGAGTACAATTTCCCGGCGGTTCCGTTTAGCGATTTTCGGACGCAATCGCGGAACGAATCCCCTTGCGGGGCCAGGGGCAGCGCCCCTACCCACGATCTAACCATCACGAGTGTTCCATTGCGATCTAACAGCACCTTAGACCGCTGTCCCAAAAAGTTTTTGGGCAAAACTTGGCCGTTTTGGAAAAATCTTCCCGGTAGCGGAAGCCTACAAGCGGCGAAACACTTGTGCTTCGCTTCTACGAGAAAATTACCCATAAAAACTATAAAAACCTAAATTTACAGAATATTACAGAACTGAAAAGTTTTCATAAAACATAAAATAAACTCGTATTCGTCTTCGCACATGGCTCTGATACCACTGTTGGGTTTTTCGGACCGCGAAAACCGCGTTTTCGCGTCGCGGAAACCCCGAAAGCCCCAAAGCCAATGGATCCGTGCAAAGAAAAATTTCAAAAACTATGAATACGAGTTTCTACCGAGATCTACTCCTATATCTACATGAAAAAGGGTTATACCTTTGAAGCGAAGCCCTTCGCGTTCCCGCTCGTCCAAACGGTGCCGGATCTCAAGAGTATCAAAATATATACTCCTCTAGAAGTATCCACACGAACTAATTAGGTGGAGAAAGACCTAAACGAAGGTGTGCTAGCACCTTGATAGGTCACGGCAAGAGAGGAGAAGAGGGAGAGGGAGAGCTTGAGAGGAAGAAGATGGATTGAATGAGAGTTCGATGAAAATTCATTCCCATTAACCCTCTTGTGTGGCCGGCCACTTGAGTAATTCCCACTCATTTAATGTGGCCGGCCACATTAATGGGAAAGGAGGCTTGTAACCTCCATAAGGTGGCACACCATGATGATGTGGAGCATCATCATTGGTCCACATCTTGCCATCTCACTTATAATGTGGTAATTAGTCAAGTCAAACTTGACTCTTCCTCTTCCTCTCAAGTCAAGTCAAACTTGACCAAATCTCTTCCATGGTTGATCTAATCTAACCATTTGATTCAAGCCAACCTAATATAATGAATCTAATTCATTAAATTAAGTTGATTTAATGAGTCATAATCTAAATTAGACTCATTGAATACATGAATCAACTTGAGTCCAACTCAATTAGCCCAATTTGGATTACTCTTAATCCAATTTGATTCATCAAATGAATCTAATCCTATTGGTTCATCATATGAACCTAATCTCCATCTAATTGTCCTTAGTGTGTGACCCTATAGGTTCTTGTAACGTTGGCAATGCCCCTAAACCCATTTACGAGCATAAGTAATGAGCGGTATCTAGCAACACATCATTACTACCCAATGTTACAAGAATGTTGAGATCCAACATCACCTTGTGACTACTAATTGTGACTCCTCACAATATATGACAAATGTCCTTCTATCCTAGACATCTAGATTGATCAATGTGAGGCATAGACTGTGTCATCCTCTGATCAATCTAAATCTTGAACTCCAAGTAGACTCACTAAATCAAATAAGCTCAATATCTTATATTGACTCATTTGGGCATGGCCATGCACTTCGTGGTCTCACTCTATCAAGAATATCGATGTCTCTCCCGTCATATAGGAGGGATAGATCGCATCTACATCACTCACATCCCTTCGCATAATTTGTTACATACCCAGTAATCGCCTTTATAGTCCACCCAATTACGGGTGACGTTTGACGAAACCAAAGTACATAACTCCTTATGTAGGGAACCATGGTGACTTCAGGTCTAAGGACTAGTAGTCATACTAATAGCCACATGAGAAAGTATATGACACTCATATAACGATCCATGATACTTTCTCATGGCGGGTTATTCAGTATACATTCTCTAATGCATACCCATGTGTCAACTTGATATCTCTATATCCATGACTTGTGAGATCAAGTCATCGAGTTGACCTACATGCTAGTCTTATTGCATTAACATTGTCCTTGAATGTTAATACTCGACTAGGAATGATTAAGAGTAGTGTTCCCTATATCATCTCACTATCGGTTCAGCTAACCGATGGATATAGGTAAGAACCTTCTACTCAAGGACGTTATTATACTTAGTTTATTTGGCACCAATACAAGTAAGTATAATAACCAAAAACCAAATGCCTTTATTTATATAGAATACGATGCAACAAGTCCAAAATACAATCATCAAATGATTGGCTCTAGGGCTCTAGCTAACATTAAGAAGTGTCCTAATTTAAATTATAACTTTTTTTATAGGTGAATGACCATAGAATAAAGGTCTTTGCATTCGTAAAGAGATTCACAGAAATTAACCTATAATTCTGGTGTTTACGTCCAAGGATTTATAGACAATAATAACACTGAGCTTGATTACTATGGTTGACTTGACAAAATCATAGAGATTAAATATCTTGCATTACTTATAAAGGGTTGTGTTGTTCAAATGTTCATGGTATGATCTAACTCCAAGAATAGGTAATAGAATATATCCAAATTATAATTTAGTTGAGGTTAATGCAAACGAAAGATTCAACAAGTTTGAACCTTTCATTTTATGGATACAAGTGGGCCAAGTTTTCTATCTTGAATACCCTACAAAGAGAAGAGGATATAGTGAATGGTTGTCTATTTATCAAATCAAGCCTTGCTTGACCATAAAGATGTCGAACACAATCATTGCTCAAAATCATGATGCGTTTCAGAATGATGAAGTGGAGAGACATTTAGTTGATTTACAACTCCAATCTACTTCTCAATTACTTGTAGATGTTAATGTTACTTATGAAAGATATATGATGGAGAAATGTCCAATAGTGAGGATGAAGTTGAACTAAGCTCATCTAGCAATGAGGTTATAGAAATTGTTAATGTTGATTAGGTAGATATTAATGAAGATTAAATACTAATATTATTGTTCATCAAATAAGTTATGCTTCCATATTATTTTGTATCTATATTATTATGTTTTTAAACCTTATTATGATGGGTTGTAATGTTATTTTACATATATCATTATGGGAAAGCAGCAGGTTGTAGCACCCCATGGCTACAAGGTTCTTAGAGTTGTCGAAAACTCGTAAGTATTTTTTCTTATTAATAATTTAAGTTCATATATGGCTTTATTTAAAATATATTACTCATACATTAATATTATTTCGTGTAGGTTCACTTCTCATAGCTAATGAGTTGCCACCTATATCATGGGAAAATTCAAGGAACGAGTTACACTTCTGGTACTACATGGAGACATATAGACCAGGAGATGAAGCTATTTTATTATAATAAATTTGTGGTAAATAAATTTAATATATTTGGTATTCTAATATAGTTATCCTTTAAACTAAATGTTTAACTTATAATAAAAAAGATATACATGAGAGGATGAGCAAGAAAAAAATTTAAAGCTACATGGAATACTTACTGTGCCAAACTTTACAGATATCATATGTACTATATGAGAAAGAAGAGCACTAGACTTGCATATGTTTATGAGGCAATATGAAGTGCATGGATGGCCATCTAGGCTGCAAAAAGGTGGCAAACAAATGCTGAAAAGGTAAAAGCAAATAGAAATATAGAGTCAGGTGGCTCGAGCACCGGAACCACTCGGCATATGACAAAATCCAAATCCATTGTTGAGCATGCCATGGATATGGTGAGTATAATTTATAGTTATACTTTGTAACAATTTTGTATTTATTACTAAACTTGTATAATTTTATCCCAAATTATTTTGTATGTAGGAACGTGAGCTTGTCTGTCAGCCCACATGTATGAAGGTCTTTCTCAAGATCCACAAGAAGAAGGATAGGACATTTGTTGATTCTCGATCTCAGACTCTACATGTAAATTATTAACTTTATTATATTTGTTCGTTTCTATCTTGATTAGTATTTAGCAATACTAATCAAATTGGATATTATATTTTTTTCACATAGGAACAAATGACAATAGAGTGGTTCAGTCATCTCAACCACCAACGGAGGGGAGAGAGCCACAGTCTCTATCTACTGATGCTCTAAATGAGATTTATTATGATGTTGTCAGTGGAAGGAAAAAAAATCCACCCTCTACGACCTTGGCTCCCAGGCCAAACTTGCATTTGATTATTTGAGGAATCCAGTGGGCCATGTTAGTTCCACTTCTTCTAGTGAGGTACAATCTTTAAGAGGTGAAAATCAAGAACTACGTACTCAATTGAAATGAATGGATCAGAGGATGGTCGATAGGGATCAATAGAGGGCTGCTAAAGAGTAGAGGAGGACCGAACGTGATGCGAGTAATGAAGCTCTTATAACCCAAATGCGAGCGATCGTGGTTAATTTCACCCTGACATCACATGATTTTGAGTTAAAATAGAGTCAAGATTCATCAAACAATGGTGATCCTGTCCGAACCAGGAGTCAACGGACACTGGGCACGTGGCGCTCCCTACTGAATCCTCGAATGCTCCGGCGAACCTGCAGCAAAAATCGAGCCAGGAGGGGTGTCCCGGCGACGGCCCTCCGACGCTCAAGTCAAGCGAGGAATAACAAAAAGGTGGCCTCAAGATGAAGACTTTTTTCATACCTCCGGTGAAGAAATGGAGGCCATATATAGACCTCTCGAAGAAGCCTGGGCGCGCCAATCAAAGCAACCACCTGCCTTTGACCATGCCCAGGCATGGGTCTGTCAGAAGGGCCATGCCCAGATATGGATATGGCAGGAAGACGTCCATGAGGCCATACTGCTACTGTATCAACCTTTCCATGATGTGACGGCAAGATCCTCCATTGTGCGATCTTGTGTACGGCCTAATCATCAGACATGCTTCTGCTGATATCCCATATCCCGAGCCGAGAGCATAGGCCGCTCGGCCATCTTTGTACCCTCGCCCTTATCTTGGCCGCTCGGCCCTTTGGTCGCAGCCGAGCGGACTCCCGCTCGGCCCTTCGATCCTCCTGCCTTGGCGTCGGAAACTCAAGCCCCTGGATGGGTTGTCTCTAGATCCGCTCGGACTTACTCAACTGCTCGGCGCGGCCATTAACCGCTTAGTCAGCCCTTCATCGGTCCTCAAGCTGAGACCCTTCAGGAAGTGGGTCCCCCATTCTTACCGCCGGATCACTTGCCTTCCCTTCAAGTCTAGTCGAAGGAGGCAGTGAGTCCGACTGACTGGACTATGTGTCCGAGCTGGCGGTCGCCACCTTACCATTGCTTATAATATCCCTTGAGCCGTTCGGCCCTTATGCCAAACTTAGCCGCTCGGCTCTTCGTTTTGGTTGTCTTGTTCTCAACGTGGATGCTTGCTTGTCTAAATCTTCTCGGAAATTGTGCAATCTTTTTCATTAAGGCGAAGCGTGCGCGGTATGGGCGCATTAATTGCGCTTGGTGACAGGGCGCCACGTGTCGACCATTGTGTGGCGGCGGCGTTACTTACGATGGGACGCCCCCGTTTGAAATGGACGGCCCGATGGCGTCCTCGTTTCTCGTGACCTAGATCAGACGGCGGAGGCCGACCGACCTCAGCCGTATAAAGCCTCCGTCCCCTTTTTTGGCCGGCCACTTGCTTGCGCTTTGTCTTTCTGTTTCGTTCTGTTGCTGCGGTCTCCGGCGATCCAGTGTCTGTTTTTAGGCGGCGATCATCTCATCGGTGATTCTTTCCGCCCGTTTCCTTCCCAGTGAGTCTTCTTCCTTTACTTCTAGGTTTTCTCTGCTCATTTCGCCCCTTTCGTTCCCCTTCCTTCGATTTCTTGCTATTCTTTCGCCTCTCCGAGATGGCAAGCTCCTCCGAACCCGCTGTTGGTGTCCATGGCCCTTGGTACCTGACCATGGAGAGTCGATTTGATGAGGAGGGTGCTCGGCGCCTTGTTCGGACGTATGGGATTCCTGATAACCATGAAATAGTTGTAGCCGACCCGACTGACCGGCCCCATGACCCCCCGATCGGCACCATTTGTTTTTTTCTAGACCAATTCCAGGGCGGCCTTAGATTTCCTATCCATCCCTTTATTTTAGAGGTTTGTAACTATTTTCGCATCCCGCTCGGCCAACTTGTGCCGAATTCCTTTAGGCTGCTGAGCGGGGTGGTCGTCCTCTTCAAGCTTCACAGTATCCCTCTTGACCCCAAAATATTCCACTTCTTCTTCTATCCCAAACAATCCGAGCCGGGCACTTTTATTTTCCAAAGTAGAATAGGCTTTAAATTTTTTGATAATATGCTGACCTCCAACAAACACTGGAAGGAGTTTTTCTTCTATATCCGACCGCTGTGCCGACCCATCCGGAGCTCGGCAAGTTCAGAAGCAATCCAGCCTATCTTCATGCGGCGAACTGGTTGTCCGGTCAGCGATACAAGATCGACCAGTTGCTGCTCAAGGGGGTGTTGTATATTTTCGGATTGTCTCCCGTTCGGGCAAATCTCCCCTTCCGCATGAGTAAGGATTCTTTACTCTCTACGCCTTTTTTATCTAACTGATTTTAATTTCTTTCTCTACAGCTGAAGTCATGTGGCGCTCCAAGGCTACTGATCATCTGAAGTTGAAGGCCGTGGAGATTGAGGCCGCCACAAAGAAGGAACTCGCCGAGCGGGGTCTTATCCCTAGCCGCCCGGCGGATGTAGGAGAGGGGGGGACACAGTCCGCCCCGGAAACAGAAGCTGCCCCATCCGCTTCAACGGAGGTTGAGGCGGATCCTGTTTCCTCAGCCCCCGCCGAGCTGGGCGTCCCCCAGGTTGGAGATCCACCATTGGAGGTTCGGCGGAAACGTCGAAGAGACTCCAGCCTTCCGCCGACCCAAGAGGGGGAAACACAGGCTCCGATCGGCGTAACTTCGCCTGCTCGCACGCCATCACAGATCGGGACCCCTGTGGCTTCGCCTACCGCACAGCCCTCCGGCTCTCCTCCCCGGACTCGTCGCCGCTTACGTCGGTTGGGCGAAACTTCCACTATAGGGGAGTCCTCGCATCAGGCGGCCGCGACTGAAGAAGCGCCGTCCGGTCATCCAACCATCAAGACTACCCTCCGATTCCCATCGGAGGAATATTTACTGTCCGCCGATCGGCCATCGAGCCCCGTTCACGAAATAACCTTGACGGGTCCGCTCGCCAAGCTTTTTGAGGACGCGCAGATTCAAGTGGCCCTCATGACGCCCAAGCAGCTCGGCGACAACAACATGCAGCAGGCCACTCAGGTAAATTCATCTTTCTTCCTGTGCCATGCTACTGTTTGGTTCCTGATTTCATTATTTCCTTTACAGCGCTGGGCTGAGCAAATCGCCACTAGCCATCGGCTAGCTGAGCTGGAGGATCTCCTGGAAAAACTTCAAGTGTCGGGGGGTCCCACGGCCGAGCGGGAGAAACAAGCCCTCGAGGCCGAACAGAAGAAGGCCGCCGACCTAGCTACAGAGGTGGCTCGACTTGAAGGCCTGGTGAAGATACGCGACGCAGACGTGAAGCGCGCCAGCAGTCGGAAGAAGTGGGCGATCGCGGATCTGGATAAGATGAAGGTTGAAGTCCGGGCCCTAGATCAGCAATCCAAGGATCTGAACGCCCAGCTGAACGCCGAGCGGGAGGACCGTTCGGCAGAACGCACAAAAGCCGAGGTGGACTTGAAGGCAGTCCAAGATACCTTAACCGCTTCCCGAGCGGCACTCAAAAAATATAAAGAGGGAGAGCCGAGTCGCCTAGCAGCAGCGCGCCAGGAATACCTCCGCTCGGAGCGCTTTGGCGAAAAGTTCGGTGGCAACGTCTCCTCAACCTTCATCGAGGCGGTCAAGATCACCACGGCATACTTTAAGAAGGGGGGGCACCTTCCTGCTGACCTGAGCATTCCCCCTCCTGAACTGGCGGCCATGATTGACGACATCCCGGACGCCTTTTTTAATTTTGAGGATCCGGAGTGATGCGAGTTATTTCAAGTACTTTCTGTATTTCATCTGCTCGGCGGATGTAAAATTTTTGTACGTGCCGTTCGGCATAATTTTTCTTCTAATGAAATGATGCCCCTTTGCTTGTATTTGTTTGCCCTTCATTATCTCCTTCTAGTGTGTTGCTGCTTATTCGTAGAATCAGTTGGGCTCCTCATGTTTCCTACCAAACGACTGATCAGGTTAATCGGTAGACTCGTTTTCCTCGAAATCGTTTAATGCTTGGCTACACTGCTTGCATCCAGTGAATGCGAAGTGTTGGCAAGCCGATGGCCGATCGGACCTAATTAATTTAGTACTTGCGAACGCTCGTTATCGTCGACCTTTCGCTTGGACATTTATAGACGCCGGCTCGTCTCTCGATTTTTAACGACGGTGCTCGTCGGCGCGGATGTTTATAGCCGATCAGCTTTCCGCTCGGATATTTATAGCCGATCGGCGCGGCTCTCGATCTTTAACGACGGTGCTCGTCGGCGCGGATATTTATAGCCGATCGGCGCGGCTCTCGATCTTTAACGACGGTGCTCGTCGGCGCGGCTCTCGATCTTTAACGACGGTGCTCGTCGGCGCGGATATTTATAGCCGATCGGCGCGGCTCTCGATCTTTAACGACGGTGCTCGTCGGCGCGGCTATTTATAGCCGATCGGCGCGGCTCTCGATCTTTAACGACGGTGCTCGTCGGCGCGGCTATTTATAGCCGATCGGCGCGGCTCTCGATCTTTACGGGGCTCGTCGGCGCGGCTATTTATAGCCGATCGGCGCGACTCTCGATCTTTAACGGTGCTCGTCGGCGCGGCTATTTATAGCCGATCGGCGCGGCTCTCGATCTTTACGGTGCTCGTCGACGCGGATATTTATAGCCGATCGGCGCGGCTCTCGATCTTTAACGACGGTGCTCGTCGGTATTCCGCTCGGCGTGTTTATAGACGCCGGCCCGTCACTCGGTGTTTAGCGACGGTGCTCGTCGGCGCGGCGTGACTCTCGATCTTTAACGAAGGTGCTCGTTGGCGCGGCTATTTATAGCCGATCGGCGCGGCTCTCGATCTTTAACGACGGTGCTCGTCGGCGCGGCTATTTATAGCCGATCGGCGCGGCTCTCGATCTTTAACGACGGTGCTCGTCGGCACGGCTATTTATAGCCGATCGACGCGGCTCTCGATCTTTAACGACGGTGCTCGTCACCGCGGCTATTTATAGCAGATCGGCGCGGCTTTCGATCTTTAACGACGGTGCTCGTCGGCGCGGCTATTTATAGCCGATCGGCGCGGCTCTACGGTTTAACGTCTGGGCTAGACGGCCTTCAAGGCTAACTCCTTACCAGGTCAAGCGACCTTGGCCTTCATAACTTATCCCCGACCGACACGGGTCATTTGCTTACGAATCTAAATGCATACGTCGTTCAGCGGAGAATGCTCCATGTGTTTTCTTCTTTTTGCTCCCTAGCTTGGAGAACGTACTCCTGGCCGACCGACTCAGGGTCTGCTTCGTCGAGCATTTTGGCTAGGATAATATACCTCCGTCCGAATGGTACGGGGCCTTCAATTTCCCAGCGCTTGGCTCGACCCATTTACCTCCGGCCGAGCGGCTCGGGGCCTTCGTTTCTTTGTTGGCGGTGCCTTATTTGTTCTTTTGATTTTTCGTTTCTGCATTTCAACTATTCAGTCGAAAAAAGTACACAAGATGATTTACATAGGCACACCTTTCACCCTGCCCGGTAAGGCTGGAGGTGGTTCGCGCTCCACGGCCTATCTAGCTGCTGACCTTCCTCATCCTCCAAATAATAAGCACCCGAGCGGAGCTTTTCGATGATTTTGAAGGGACCTGCCCATGGAGCTTCAAGCTTGCCGACGTCGCCGACCGGCTTGACTTTCTTCCAGACAAGGTCGCCGACCTGGAATGATCGGGGAATGACGCGCCGGTTATAGTTTTGCTTCATTCGTTGACGGTACGCCATCAACCGAACGGATGCCTTGGCCCGCTCCTCGTCAATCAAATCCAGCTCCACATTCCTCCGATCGGCGTTGCCTTCATCATACAATTGGACCCGGACGGACTCAACGCCGACTTCTATCGGAATGACTGCCTCGCCGCCGTATACCAAATGGAACGGTGTGACTCCTGTCCCTTCTTTTGGCGTCGTTCGGATGGCCCACAAGACGCTCGGCACTTCATCCGGCCAACTTCCTCCCAAATGGTCGAGCCGAGCGCGCAGAATATGGAGAATTTCCCGGTTGGCTACTTCAGCTTAACCGTTGCTCTGAGGATAGGCCACGGATGTGAAATGTTGCTCAATGCCGTAGCTCTTGCACCAATCCTCTAACATCTTCCCTGTGAACTACCGCCCGTTGTCCGACACTAGTCGGCGAGGGATGCCGAACCGACAAATGATGTGTTGCCAGATGAATTTTTTAACCATTTGTTCAGTGATCTTTGCTAGCGGCTCGGCCTCCACCCACTTGGAGAAATAGTCTACCGCCACTAGTAAGAATTTCCTCTGCCCGGCCGCCATCGGAAATGGACCGACAATATCCATTCCCCATTGGTCGAACGGGCATGAAACGCTTGACGCCTTCATTTCTTCGGCCGGTCGGTGGGAGAAGTTGTGATACTTCTGGCATGAAAGGCAGGTAGATACTGTCCGAGCGGCATCTGTTTGTAAAGTTGGCCAAAAGTATCCGGCCAAGAGGATCTTCTTGGCCAACGAGCGCCCGCCCGGATGACCCCCGCATGATCCTTGATGTACTTCCTGGAGGATGTAAGCTGAGTCCTCCGAGCTTACACATTTCAGCAACGGGCGCGAGAAAGCTTTCTTGTAAAGCTGATCTCCGATGAGTGTAAACCGACCGGCTCTTCTTCTGAGGAGCCGGGCTGCATATTCCTCGGAGGGTGTGGTGCCCGAACGGAGAAATTCTATAATAGGTGTCCTCCAGTCGCTTGGAAACGTGAGGCCTTGCATCCGATCGACGTGCGCCACCAGCAGTACTTTTTCAATTGGTTGCTGAATGGCAGCTGGTGTTATTGAACTCGCGAGTTTGGCTAACTCGTCTGCTGCCTGGTTCTCCGTTCGGGGGATCTTCTGTATAAGAACCTCTCGGAAAGTAGCTTTGAGTTTTTCAAAGGCCTCAACGTAGAGTTTAAGCCGAACACTATTGATTTCAAAGGTGCCAGAAAGTTGTTGAGCGGCCAACTGTGAATCCGAATAGAGAGTCACCCGACCGGCACCCACATGCCGGGCTGCCTGCAATCCGGCTATGAGGGCCTCATATTCTGCTTCGTTGTTGGTAGCTTTGTAATCCAGCCGGACGGATAGGTGCATCTTCTCTTCTTGAGGTGAGAGCAGCAATATTCCAATCCCACTTCCGAGCCGAGTGGAGGACCCATCCACATATATTCTCCACATAGCTTCCGGCTCTGGCCTTTGCACTTCGGTCACAAAATCAGCCAAGGATTGGGCTTTGATCGCCGAGCGGGGCTGATATTGGATGTCAAATTCACTTAATTCTGTCGTCCACTTGATGAGCCGTCCGGACGCTTCTGGATTCAACAGTACTCTTCCGAGTGGACTGTTCGTCCGGACAATGATGGTGTGAGCCAAGAAATACGGTCGAAGGCGCCGAGCGGCTAGAACCAAAGCAAAGGCCAACTTCTCGAGCCCGGTGTAACGAGATTCAGCATCCTTTAAAATGTGGCTTAGAAAATACACCGGCTGCTCTTCGCCGCTTGCCCTCACAAGTGCTGAGCCTACAGCATGCTCAGTCGATGACAAATAAATATAAAGTGACTCACCCCCGATCGGCTTGGCTAACACTGGCAGAGAATTAAGATATGTCTTCAATTCTTCGAACGCTCGGTCACATTCTTCATCCCACTGGAACTTAGTAGCCTTGCGCAGGATCTTGAAGAATGGAAGGCTCCGGTCGGCGGTTTTGGAGATGAATCTGGACAAAGCAGTTATCCGACCGGTCAACCTCTGCACTTCTCTTGTATTTCTTGGGGGCGGCATGTCTTGCAGAGCTTTCACCTTGCTGGGATTTGCTTCGATTCCCCGCTCGGTCACTATGTACCCTAAGAAACGCCATCCTTTTGCTCCGAACAGGCACTTCTGGGGATTTAGCTTGACTCCATATTTGCGCAGTGTTCGGAAGGTTTCTTCCATATCCTGGAAAAGATCGGCCGCTCGTACGGATTTGATAAGAATGTCGTCCACATAGACTTCCAGATTCCGCCCGATCTGCTCCTTGAACACTTTGTTCATCAAGCGCTGATAAGTGGCCCCGGCATTCTTCAATCCGAACGGCATCACATTATAGCAATATGTGCCATCGGCCGTTACGAAGCTTACTTTTTCTTGATCTTCCCGGGCGAGCGGCACTTGATGATATCCTTGATAGGCGTCAAGCATGCAAATTAATTCGCAGCCGGCCGTAGAGTCCACCAGCTGATCTATCCGTGGCAGAGGATAGAAGTCCTTGGGGCATGCTTTGTTTAAGTCCCGAAAGTCGATGCAGACTCTCCACTTGCCGCCCGGCTTGGAGACTAATACTACGTTAGCCAACCAGCTCGGGAACTGCACTTCTCGTATGTGGCCGGCCTCCAGAAGTTTCTCTACTTCCGCCCGGATGATGGCATTCTGCTCGGCACTGGAATCTCTTTTCCTCTGCTTCACTGGCCGAGCGTCCGGTCGGACATGCAATTCATGCTGCGCCAGGCTCGACGAAATTCCGGGCAACTCATGTGTTGACCAGACGAAGACATCATGATTTCGTTGGAGGCATTGGATCAGTTCCTCCTTCTGCTCCTCCTCCAGATCAGAGGCGATAAAAGTCGTGGCCTCCGATCGGGCCGGATGGATCTGAACCTCCTCCTTCTCATCATAAATTAAAGCAGGAGGTTTCTCGGTGATGGCGTTTACCTCGATCCGAGGCGTTTTCCGAGCAGAATTAGCTTCTGCTCTGACCATTTCGATGTAGCATCGTCGAGCTGCTAGCTGATCTCCTCTTGCTTCTCCCACTTTGTCCTCCACGGGGAACTTGATCTTTTGATGGAAGGTTGAGACGACCGCTCGGAATTCGCTGAGCGCCGGTCGTCCCAAAATGACGTTGTAGGATGAGGGAGAGTCGACCACCACGAAATTTATGGTCCTAGTCCTCCTGAGCGGCTCCTCTCCCAGCGAAGTGGCCAGCCGGATCAGTCCGACCGGCTGAACTTCGTTACCCGTAAACCCATAGAGCGGGGTTGTCATGGGTAGCAGCTCGGCTCGATCAATTTGCAGCTGATTAAACGCCTTCTTGAATATGATGGTGACCGAGCTCCCTGTGTCAACGAATATGCGGTGGATAGTGTAATTTGCTATTACCGCTTTAATGAGTAGAGCATCGTCGTGGGGTACTTCAACTCCTTCTAAGTCCCCGGGTCCGAAGGTGATTTCCGGTCCACTTGCCCGCTCCTGGCTGCAACCGACCGCGTGGATCTGGAGCTGCCGGATGCCCGCCTTTCTGGCTCGGTTGGAGTCTCCTCCGGTCCGCCCACCAGCAATAACGTTGATCTCGCCTCGAGAAGTGTTGCTCCTATTTTCCTCTTCCCGAGCGGACGGCCGGGACCGCTCTCTAGACGCTCGGCGATTCTCCTGTCTTGGAGATCGGTGCCGATCGGGCGTCTGCTGATGTCGCCTCTCGGTGTGAATCCGGTCGGCTTCATGGGTCCTTTGTCTTCGGTGGACGGAAGGAGACCGTCGTTCAGCCTTCCTGGGCACGGGATTAGCCACGAAGGGAAGACTTCGACAATCTCTCGTGTTATGCGTATCCGTCTGGTGGAAGGAGCAGAACATAGGGGTCCACCTCTTCTTTGGCTTGGGCCGAGCAGCAGCCACTTCTTGTAAGTGCGACCGGGCTTGGGGGGATCAGATTGTTTCGGCCCTCGGTCCTCTAGGTGGCTGCTGAGCGGCGTGCTGTTTCTGCTCGGCCTGAATAGGCGTCCTCTCGGTTGGAGTTTCCTTTTTCCGGGCGGCTTGCGCTTCTTCTACGTTGATGTATTCATTGGCTCGGTGTAGCATGTGATCATAATCTCGGGGCGGCTTTCGGATGAGCGACCGGAAGAAGTCCCCATCCACTAGGCCTTGTGTGAAGGCATTCATCATGGTCTCTGATGTGGCCGTTGGAATATCCATTGCCACCTTGTTGAACCGCTGGATGTAAGTTCGAAGTGATTCTCTCGGCTCCTGCTTGATGGCGAACAAGCTGACACTTGTCTTCTGATAACGCCGACTGCTGGCGAAGTGGTGGAGGAAGGCCGTTCGGAAATCTTTGAAACTTGTGATGGATCCGTCCGGCAGCCTCCGAAACCACCGTTGAGCCGATCCCGAGAGAGTCGTAAGGAAGACGCGACACTTTACTCCATCTGTATATTGATGGAGTGTAGCTGTGTTATCAAACTTACCCAGATGATCATCCGGGTCCGTTGTTCCGTTGTACTCGCCGATCGTCGAAGGCACGTAGTGCTTGGGTAGAGGGTCTCGTAGAATAACCTCCGAGAATTGGCGATTGATCCGCTCGGGAGATGAGTCCGCCCGGGGAGCTTTCCCTTTTCTGTCATCCCGCCTTGGCATTTCATCTGAAGAACAGCCTCTATCTCTTCGAGTTGGTGCGGCTTCAGGGGTGCGAAATAAGGCCCGAGGGAATGCGACGGTGGTTTGAGGTGCTTCCGCTCGGCCACCCGACGCAGATGTTGCTTGTTGCTCCGGCCGCTCGGCCGTTGCTTTCTGTTTTTGCTCCACCAGTTTGGCGGCCCTCATCTCGACCAGAGCTTCGAGTTCTTCCGTCGAAAGCGTCACCGTGTGTTGTCGTCCAGCCTCATCCATTGTTTCAAGTCGGATGCAGGAGCGTTCCCACAGACGGCGCCAATTTGATCCTGTCCGAACCAGGAGTCAACGGACACTGGGCACGTGGCGCTCCCTGCTGAATCCTCGAATGCTCCGGCGAACCTGCAGCAAAAACCGAGCCAGGAGGGGTGTCCCGGCGACGGCCCTCCGACGCTCAAGTCAAGCGAGGAATAACAAAAAGGTGGCCTCAAGATGAAGACTTTTTTCATACCTCCGGTGAAGAAATGGAGGCCTTGTATAGACCTCTCGAAGAAGCCTGGGCGCGCCAATCAAAGCAACCACCTGCCTTTGACCATGCCCAGGCATGGGTTTGTCAGAAGGGCCATGCCCAGATATGGATATGGCAGGAAGACGTCCATGAGGCCATACTGCTACTGTATCAACCTTTCCATGATGTGACGGCAAGATCCTCCATTGTGCGATCTTGTGTACGGCCTAATCATCAGACATGCTTCTGCTGATATCCCATATCCCGAGCCGAGAGCATAGGCCGCTCGGCCATCTTTGTACCCTCGCCCTTATCTTGGCCGCTCGGCCCTTTGGCCGCAGCCGAGCGGACTCCCGCTCGGCCCTTCGATCCTCCTGCCTTGGTGTCGGAAACTCAAGCCCCTGGATGGGTTGTCTCTAGATCCGCTCGGACTTACTCAACTGCTCGGCGCGGCCATTAACCGCTTAGTCAGCCCTTCATCGATCCTCAAGCTGAGACCCTTCAGGAAGTGGGTCCCCCATTCTTACCGCCGGATCAAATGGTGATTAGCTTTTTCTGAGGTTTGTTCAACTACAATTTAGTTTTTTATTTATCATACATAGACCATGATAATATATTTATTTTATTTTAATATTATAATATGCTCATTTCTAAATATTTCATTACTATATATTTCAGGAGTCATGTTCAACCCTATTTACATATTGGCTCTTCATATCACCACATGCTCATTTATATTCAAGTATCATTTTATTACATATAAAATTCATTATACATATATGCAAAATGTTTATTTATACATCTACATGATCATTTGGTATTTAATTTTCTACGAGATTTTCTTTATTATCTTATATTCTTATATTATTTGGAATACTTTCTATTACGGTATGTATTCTATAAACGTGGATTTAAATATAGATATTTACATATATATTCTGCAGAATTATTTAGTTTTGTTTGTTTTAGATGATTATGATTGTTTCTATTTTTATGAATGTTAATTTATTTGTGCTTATATGGATTGTACGAAGAAGAGAGGAATGAATTCTTAAGATGTATGGAATATGTTTTTATGTGTGAATTTTATAAGTGTGATTGCTATATGATGTACGTGTGTGGATTATATTTGATTTATTTGTATGTGTGGATTGTATGTATAATGTCATCATCTGTGATGATTTTTATATATTTGGAAATTGTAAATAGGGTAGAGCGCATACATACATTGAATCTATGATTTTTTTCTCGACGGAAAACTTATTCTGTCAGTGATTATCAAAATATAATCATCGACGGAAACGATATTTTCTGTTAGTATTTCAATATAACACCGAAGGAAACGCTTACTTCCGTCAGTGTTTGCCAATGGAAATTCAGTTTCCATCGGTAAACACAGACGGAAACTTTATTTCCGTTAGCAAAACCATAAGCTGGCAAGATTTAAGCGTTTGTTGTTTTTCGACGAAAAACGTGTTTCCGTCGATAGAAAATCATTTACTAGAAGAGTATTTTTGGCATCTTTACCTAGATAAATAAAATTTTATTGTTAAAATATTAACGATGGAAATCAATATTCCGTCGGAAAATCTGTTTTCGACAAATTCTCTCCTGACAACTATTTTCCAATCAATTTGTTAGTATGTGCATATACTTACGAATTACCGACGGATAATTTCATCGATAATTTTGATTTTTTTAATGATAATTCATTTTCTTTTTAGCGGTGTAAACTCTAAGAAAAGTGGAAAATAAATTAATTTAAATATAATTAAAGTATTGGTCTCTAGACCTTTTTTTTTATGAATTGTCCATTTAAAATTATCTTTAATTTTTGTCTATTATAATGATTTATTTCCTACTGTCAATTACTTTTTTTTTATAGATAAATATGTTTGAAACCAGCCAAAAACAAATCCATAAGTGTGTCATGTTTGAATAGATGATTTCGAAGGCCTCTAATGCAGATTGATTCAGGTCTGTCTAATCACGATGGTAAAAACAAAATGAATATGTTCGTCCTAATGTCCCGTCAATATGTCACAAGAGAAGCTTTGTCATTTATATTCAAATAATTTTGGATGAACTGATGTGCCATATATTTCCATCTTATTTGTTTTTATGCCGTATTTTGAAAAAAATATATAATAATTTAATAGAGATTATAATAATTTTTTTATTTTTTTTATCTAAAAAAAATCTAATTAGTAAATAATAATAAATTTTCTAAATATTGAAGTTATTTTAATATTTAATATTCTTCAATTTTTTTTAAAAAAATTATAATTATTAACTAGTCATCACCCATACATATCGTATGTGTAATATAATATATGAATACGTATAAATTAATACCTTAGACTAAAAATTGAATTTGATAAGAGTACGTCCGATCTATACAATAATACAACGTAAGATTAACCCTCAAGAATCCCAACTGTAATGTAAAATATTGTAATGACTCTTATTCATAAATAAATAATTAAATTTTTTATACAAATATTAAATTGATAAGAATATATATTAAATTTGATCTTAATCAAAAGGTTAAATAAAGGTACGTTATATTCGCCTCTCAAATTTTTTATAGAAGGGTTTTCTCGTTGTATTGTCAATTTTAAGATGTGTGATTAAAAAAAATAATGATAATATGGAAAAGAAAATAAGATATTAACGTAATTTTATTTTAGATATTATCAAAATTAGCTATTAAAGGAACAAATTCTTAATTAAATATTAAAATAGTAAGATTATTATGATAATTTATTTCCTTTTAAAAATCTCCTCTAATATTAATTGTTACATAATTTAGACAATAAACATAAAAAAAATTAAATAAAAAACAACAATCTCAACAAGTTGTAATCATAGCAATAAAAAATTATTGAATTTATTACGAGCTGACTTTTTAAGATTTTTTTCCCAACAATAAATTAATACCTAGATCTATAAATTGGACTTATAAGAATATGTCCAACCTATACAATAAGGCTTATACAGTAGTACAACGTAAGAATAATCCTTGAAAATGCCAACAGTAAAAATTGTAATTGACTCTTATTCATAAATAATTAATTTAATTTTTTATATAAATATTAATATATAATAAATTTGATCTTAATCAAAAGGTTAAAAAAGGAATGTTTTCTTACTTGCCTCTCAAACATTTATAGAAGATTTTTCTGTACCAATTTTAAGATGTGTGATTAAAAAGAATAATGATAATATGGAAAAGAAAATAAGATATTAATGGAATTTTATTTTAGATATTATTAAAATTAGTTATTAAAGGAATAAATTCTTAATTAAATATTATGATAGTAAGATTATTATGATAATTTATTTCCTTTTAAAAATTTCCTCTAATATTAATTGGTTACATAATTTAGACAATAAACATAAAAAAAATTAAATAAAAAACAACAATCTCAACAAGTAGTAATCATAGCAATCAAAAATTATTGAATTTATTACGAACTGACTTTTTAAGATTTTTTCCCCAACAATAAAAGGACGCCCAACTGTTAGTCCTTTCATGTCTTTGTAGCGTCAATGGCCTCCGCCGCCGTCTTCCGCCGATGTCTCCAACTCATCCTCCTCGCCGCTGCAGCCGCCTGTTCGCTTGCCGACAGCAACTTCGTCAACAAAACCTGTGGATTCGCCTATAGCCAAGACTTCTGCTTCTCCATGCTCATGTCCGATCGCCGGAGCATCAACGCCTCCACCGTGCCCGAGCTCGCCTACATTGCGCTCGACATTGGCGCCACCGCCGACATTCCCTCCACCGTTCGAGTGTTACAACAAATCGCTGACAAGAAACCCGGCCCGGATCTGGAGGAGGCGCTGAATCAGTGCATAATGGACTACAACAGCGCCGGCGAGGAACTCGCTGACGCGCGCGACGCCGTCGGCTCCAAGAATTACAACGACGCCGATTCTTCCATCAACTCTGCCTCCGCTACGCCTGATAGCTGCCAAAAGATGTTCGTGGAGGTGCAGATTCCGGCGCCTGTGGCCCAGAAAGGGGAGTGGCTGGGGCAGAGGATCGACGTCTGCTCCGACCTTGTGATGGCGCTGATATGGTAACCACAATAAAAAAACAGTAAGAATTTCGGCATTTGTCTGTTGAAATGATTATTGAATTTGATAGAAAAATAAGAGTAAATTTAATTACTCATAAAGAGAAAATAAAAAATTTCAGAACCGAATGTGTGTTTGTTGACTGTAAAAATAAAAATTTCAGAACCGAATGTGTGTTTGTTGACTGTAAAAATCTGCCGCTGGCTAGATCTGATGAAACTTTCTCTCGTACGTGATCGGATCTAGTAAATCAACATGCTCAAAAGGTGTTGAGACAATGACGAATCCAAGAATTTAAATATAGAAGGACGATCATGATAAAAAAAGGATGATATCATTCATCTCCACAGATAGAATCTCATAATACTAGGAGTTTTACCGTCGGCAAGGAGGGGCGACCGCCGATGCCGCCCCCTCCACTGGATCCGCCCCTGCGTTGAGAGTCATCGGGCGAGGTCCATTAGATGCTTAAGTTATCATATGATCACGGAAGATAGAAAAGAAAACTAAGCTTAGAATTTCATATCAATCTCTCTATACCACTATTCGCTCGGCTATTTACGGAGTTGAATGAAGTTGATTGATAAGTAAAAGAAAGTAACTCCTAAGAAATCTTTTTCACAATAAATTAGAAATTATATTAATTCAAAAATAATTGATTATATAATTTAGACTTCGACAAAATTTAATAATAAATATGAAAAAAAAATCCATTAATCTTAAAGAGTTATAATTATGAGTAAAGTAGAGAAAAATTTCTAATAACAATCATAACTTTGTATAATCATAAAAAATTTTGTTTTCATTTTCTGCATATAAAGTTTATTTGCTTCAATACCTTTATACAAATATTGTTACCTAATTACCAAAAATAAGTATAATTATTCTTAAAATCAACACTTTATATTAAAATCGAATATATTTTCTATCAAAATTGTCCCTCATATTTTTTTTAGGTATAAAAAAATTTAACATTTTATACTAGAATCAAATTCAGCATTTTATAAGTATATTTTCTATTAAATTAAGCATATTTTTTTTCTGTTTAATATAATTTTTCCTAAATTCAATACCATTTAAAGAAAATCTAGTATATTTTCATCCAATTTGTCCTGTTTAATATAATTTCATCCAATTGAGTATCATTTAAAGAAAATTGAGTATATTTTCTATAAAAATTAACTCTCATATTTTTAGGTACAAATATTCTAGAATCGAGTATAATTCCTATTAAATTCAGAACTTTAAATTAGAATCGAGTATATTTTATATTAAATTAAACTTTTTTCTTAATATAATTACTCTTAAATTTAGCATCATTTACCATTTAAAAAAAATTTAGTATATTTTTAATCTAATTGAGTATCATTTAAAGAAAATCTAGTATATTTTTTTATCCAATTGAGATAAAAAAAGAATTGATCGAAAATATATTAGATTTTAATTTAATATAGATTTTAATTTAATGTACTAAATTTAAGAGAAATTATACTAATTTTTAAATTTTTTTATATTTAAAAATATTATAAATAATTAAATAAATGTGTTTGATTAGAAAATAAAAATAAAGAGACTGCATATAAAATTTTATTTACCGCAGGCAAATTTTCCCTTATAATTAGTTTCCGTATTACAATGTCAGATTTATTTCCATTTTATTTGTTTTAATTATTTTCGTTTTCTTAATTAGCCTCTCCTTCCTCGATTGCTACAGCAGCATCCCACACATCTGCAAATAGTGCCACTTCTACCGGATCAAAGAATATAATTAACACTTTGGCAATAAAAAAAGTTGAAGAATATCAAAAAATAAAACAGATTTAATAATTAAAAAATTTATTTATTTAATAATTATTATTTTCTATTTTGATAATAAATAATAAATTAACTAATATATTTTTCATATATTTATTTTTCTATTTGTAATTGAGTTAAGTATATGAAAGGAGTCTAAATTTCTATAGTTTAATCATTTTTTAATTAATTAAATTTTTATTTTTTGTCTATCTGTAAAAAGTTTATTCCTCTAGATGATGATCGTGTTTGTTTGTTCGCTGTGCTACGTCAATTGTATCAGAACTGAGATTTAAATTCGGTTTATACCTTCTTCGATCTAATTAAATTCTACTTTTCTTTCGGTGGTACAACTCCTTTTCAAAGTATGTGGACTTTGGTATGCAAATTTTTTAACAAAGAGGCTCAATTAATTCGGTACCATTGTTATGATCACTTGAAAATTACTGATTATTTGAATTTAATAGTTTAATTAATTTTGTGTATTATTTATTTAACTCATATTATTTATTTTCTTATACTTTATAATCATTTTTGTCTCATTACCTTGATATTTTTGTCACTATTTCATGTCATTTTAATTTCCTATTCGTCTTATCATCACTTTGCCTCTATTTTCAATTATCTTGTTTGTCTGATTTCCAATTTGTCTTGTCATTTTAAACATCCCTATATATATATATATATATATATATATATATATATATATATATATATACTTAAACTACACAGTCATCCTAAAGGGAAATAATAAAAAAGAGTTCATCTCATTAGGGACACTGAGTTCCTGCCACAAGTTATTAAATTTATTTACAAATAAAAAACGGTTGATCATACAAAAATATAAACTAAAAAGCATTTTTTGGTTGTGCCACCAACGTCTTAAGCCTACTCACTAGTCGATGCTTCTTGTCTCACATATCTCATCTCTTGAAATAAATTAAATGGTGAGTCCACAGACCCAGCATGTTCAAAATCACATTATGTAATAGTTAACGTCTATAATCTGGTGTACTAAGGGAAACACATGCTAGGCAAATTAAGACTTGACTACTTGCATATCATAAACATGAACATAAACCTAGGCGCCGACATAGGCATGAGAGCATAAACATAACCATAAGCATTTAAATAAATTTAAGCATGAGAATAAACCTAATCATAAGCAAGAATATAAGCATAGACATAGACATACTTACATAACATAAACATATATACTAAGGATCAACATAAACATATATACTAAGGATCAACATAAATATATGCAACCATAAACATAACCATATATGAACCTGAATGAAAAACTGAGCGTAACATAATCATGAACCTATCATGACCATAACTTGAACATAAGCATAATTATAAACGTGCTGCCACGTAAGTAGACTGACATGTCATGAACAACATAGGGTTGGTGATCTCCTAAGGTAGGGTCATCGATCACACTTTACCTCGTAATATTTGGTGAGCTCCCGGGCCAGGCTCACCGGTCACACTCAACCACATACGATTATAGGATTGTCTTGCATCACAAATATTCTCCTTTGGGTGAGTGGTTCATTTTGGGGGCATTCTTTCTTCATATGTCCAATATCCCCATATTTATAGCACCGACTTGATCCCTTCATGCAGGCTCTCGAGTGTTTGTGTTGGCATGTCGGGCATATCGGAAACTCATTAGGCTTTGGGACAACTTGCTTCTGCGATCTCTCCCCTTGGCCCTTCTGTGGCCTAGTTGCTTCCCTCTTGTTTTGCTATTGAGGCTGCTGATAAGTCGTCAGGCACAATCTCTTGCTTTGTCTATAGGCTTCTGTAAGAAACTAGGGTGCTAAACATACGAAAGAACAATGGAAAATTTTAACGCCCGCCCTTCCTCTTGCCCTGGCACGGCAAGGGCGGCGCTACGCGAACATACATACATGCATATGAAATCATTGCAGTGGAAGAAAAATTTCTATTTTAATTTTAAAACTTAATCATATAAACAAGACATGTGAACATGCTAGCATTCAGGCATATAAAATTTGACTTTTACTATCTATTACTTGAAACATGATACATGCTCGTTTAACTAGATCATAAAGCTTACTTAATAAGGGGAAAACTAAACATGTATATTGTTCTCTAGAATTTATGATAACTAACAATTCTCTAATTAAAGAAGTACTTAACATTTCAAGGTTTCATGGAACAAAAGAGAGTATAAGTTTACATTAAGCATTCAACCATCCAAACAAGTTCAAGTTAATATCAAGTGGCAACCATCAAAAAGTATCAAATAGGAAAAATAAGTTAACATGCAGAACTTAGAATATGCGTAAGTCCTGAAATGCAAAACAGATCTCTTCCACCATGCCACTGCCACACACATCTTTGCCCTTTCTGCTGCTCCCTTTAGTTTAGCCATGCTTTACCCTTTTCTGCAGTATAAGGAAAATAAAACTATAAGCACATAGGCTTAGTAAGATCCTTTCCTACACACAAAAGTCATAAATCATGAATTAAACATGGAGTAGTGATATATTCATTTAACCACATCTAGATTTCACCTTTCATGTTAGCATGAGGTATTGTCATATTCATTAAAGCAAAATCATAACATAGTATAAGAGAGCATAAGCATAAAGCAGTAGCATGTTCTTCTATGTATCATAGACATATCTCAAGAGAGCATCTTCCTAAACCATAATAATCACATAACATGAAATCACATATATATGCAAGATGTTCTTTTGAAAACATATATTATATAAATACTTAAACATAAATCTCAACATGAGGGCCCGACATTGTACCACATACATGAATTGCGCGCATCCTAAATAAATCCAAGGTAGCTAATCTGGAACCTACTAGGAACTAGGCCCGTGCTTTGACCTAGGGGCAACTTAGGAGCCCATCCCATGGACCATTCTTAGGGTCCGGTACAAGCCATACAAAAGTAAAATAGCATATCATGTTTCTTGTCATATCATGAAGACTGCTCTTAATCCCAACTTATAGGGAAGCATCTCTTAGGTCTTATGTTACTTGTCATATCATGAAGAGTGCTCTTAATCCCAACTTATAGGGAAGCAACCCTTAGGCATTTTCACATACATAAGCCTTGCATAAGCATAACATGGTAACATAAAGTCCACATATCACATAACATATCATAAAGAGTCATTATCATGCATAATTGGGGTTTTGATCTTTCTACAAACTCTAATTCCATGTCTTGGCCGAAACCTATAAGCATGATTCTAGGGTTCTTATAAGCAACTTTAAGCATGAAACATTAAATTAATATCACATGATACATGACATAACAAGTGAGACTCTTAGCAAGCATACATGAAATTTCCAACCCTAATTCCAAGTCTTGGCCGAAACCTATAGAGCATGAATCTAGGTTTTCTTTTAAGCAACTTCAAGCATGAACTCTTAAACTAATGGCATATGATACATAGCATGACATAGAAGAAAACCTAAGCAAGTCTAGTTGGAGTTCAACTTCCCTAAGCCTTTTCATTTTCTTCTTGGCCGAAACTTACAAGGCTTGTTCCTAGGGTTTTAAGAAACATAAATCATGAATAACATCTTAATAGCATCACATAACTTATTAGGTATCATGAGAAAAAGCATAAACAAATCTAATTGGAGTTTAACTTTCCTAGGCCTTTTCATTTTCTTCTTGGCCGAAACTTCAAAGCATGATTTTTTGATTTTGAAGCAACATAACTCATGAATAACATCTTAATAACATCACCTAACTTATTAGGCATCATAAGAAAATACATAAGCAAACCTAAATGGAGTTTAAACTTTCCTAAGCCCTTTATCTCTTCTTGGCCGAAACTACTAGGCATGATTTCTAGGTTTTTTTTAAGCAACATAAATCATGAATAACATCTTAATAACATCACCTAACTTATTAGGCATCATAAGAAAATACATAAGTAAATCTAAATGGAGTTTAAACTTTCCTAGGCCCCTTATATCTTCTTGGCTGAAACTTCAAAGCATGATTTCTAGGTTTTTAAGCAACATAAATCATGAATAACATCTTAATAACATCACCTAACTTATTAGGCATCATAAGAAAATACATAAGCATACCTAAATGGAATTTAAACTTTCCTAAGCCCTTTATCTCTTCTTGGCCAAAACTACTAGGCATGATTTCTAGGTTTTTAAGCAACATAAATCATGAATAACATCTTAATAACTTCACCTAACTTATTAGGCATCATAAGAAAATACATAAGCAAACCTAAATGGAGTTTAAACTTTCCTAGGCCCCTCATCTCTTCTTGGACAAAACTTCAAAGCATGATTTCTAGGTTTTTAAGAAACATAAATCATGAATAACATCTTAATAACATCACCTAACTTATTAGGCATCATAAGAAAATGCATAAGCAAACCTAAATGGAGTTTAAACTTTCCTAGGCCCCTTATCTCTTCTTGGACGAAACTTCAATGCATGATTTCTAGATTTTTAAGCAACATAAATCATGAATAACATCTTAATAACATTACCTAACTTATTTGGCATCATAAGAAGATACATAAGCAAACCTAAATGGAGTTTAAACTTTCCTAAGCCCTTTATCTCTTCTTGGCCGAAACTATTAGGCATGATTTCTAGATTCTTAAGCAACATCAAACATGGAAAACACTCATAAACTACTTGTACTGCAGGTGAGGAAGATAGTTACATCCTCTCTCTTAGTTTACTAAGAAAATACCTTTGGTGGAGAAGAAGAAGAAGACCCTTTTCGCTTCTAGAATTCCCTTTCCCTTATTTTTTCTTATAATAAGAAGTATGTTTCAAGAACTTCCCTTTGTGAAGTTTTCTTAGGAAGAAAAACCCTTAGCTTGAATTCGGCAATGGGAGAGAGGAACTTGGGGTTTCGGTGGAGGAAGAAGAAGAAGAAGAAAGGAGAAACCAAATTCCCTTGCCCTTTTCTTCCTTCTTATTCTACATGAAAAGGAAGAAGAAAGAATGAACTTTTCTTTCTCTTACCCTTTTTATTTCTATTTATTTCTAAAAAGGAAGAAGTAAAATGAATTTTTCCACTCTAAGTGGTGGGAGAAAGAAAAGATAAACTTTTCTTCTAAGTGAAAGGTGTCCCTTCACCCTCCCTACCATTAACTACAACTTCCCTTTCCTTCCCAACAATACTTCCTCTTGGGCTATTGGTTATTCCATTCTACTTAAAGCTTTGTCACTTACTAAAAGGTTCAAGGTTCGAACGAACCTTGGCCATGCTTCTTTTTGGTTCTATTTTTTTTTTAGAAGGAACCCACATAAAACTCATTCTAATCATGCAAAAACTACATAAAATTTACTAGAGACTTTATGGGTGTTACAAAAACTTCTAGTTCCTTTCTAGAAGATCCATGCGAAGGTAAATACAAATACATATACTAAGTTTCATGATAGGCATACCTTTGATGTGTGCACTCGAACTCCCGACAGCTTGGATCTCAACATGATCACGTGTCCGTGCCTCTAGCGGTATCCACACCAACAGGCGTCTCATCCGTCTCACGATCTCAAGAAGTGGAGAAGAAAACTACCTAAGGTTGTGCTAGCAACCAATCAAGGTAATTTAGGTGGAGAAAGGAAGAGAGGAAGAAGACAATGAACATCTTACAATCAATGGCCAAAATTTCTTCATTTGTATTCCCATGGAATACCAAAAGTCCATTTGGCTCTTGATCTCCCTTTTGCCTCTTGATCTTCTTCATGAATTGACAAGGTCATCTTTCATGAAGAGTTTTTTGGTCAAGTCAAAATTGACCTTTCCTCTTCCCTTTTTTGGTCAAGTCAAAATTGATCTTTCCTATTCTTTGGTGAATTCAAGTGTTAGGTTATTCGGGCCGCAAAAACCGTTTTTTGTGTTGCAGAAATCCTGAATCCCATGCCACCGGATCTGTGCGAAGTTATAAAATTTCGTAAAAACTTTGAATACGAGTTTCTAGCCTAGATATAAACTAGATCTACAAAGGAGAAGAGCTTTACCCTTGATGCGATGCCCTTCGCTAATCTCGCTCGTCCAAGGTTCGCCGGATCTCGAGAGTATCAAAGTATATGCTCCTCTATGTGTATCCACACAAGCAAGAGATGGAGAAACCAAACAAAAGGTGTGCTAGCACCTTTGAAAGGTTCGGCCAAGGTGGAGGAGAGGGAGAGAAGAGACAAGGAAGAAGATGGAGGTTACACACACAAAATGAAACTCCCACAATCACTAAAGTGGCCAGCCACTTCCAAGAAAGGCTTTTAAACCTCCATGGGATATCAAGAGTCACAACTCTTGATCTCCCTCATAAGGTGACACACACATGTGCTAGTCTTGATGAAGTGGCACATCATAATTGGCCCACTTAATGCCAACTCACAAATGAGGTGGCAAATGGTCAAGTCAAACTTGACCCTTCATCTTCCTCTCAAGTCAAGTCAAACTTGACTTAAATTCTCCCATTGGTTGATCAAATCTAACCATTGATTCAAGCCAATTTAATATAATGAATCTTTATTTATTGATTAAATTGATTCAATGAAACATAATCTAAATTAGATCCATTGAACACATGAATCAAATCGAGTCCAACTCAATTAGTTTAATTTGGATTACTCTTAATCCAATTTGGTTTATCATATGAACCTAACCCTCTTGGTTCATCAAATGAACCTAATCTCCATCTAATTACCCTTTGTGTGTGACCCTATAGATTCTTATAACATTGGCAATGCTCCTAAATCCATTTAGAAGCATAAGTAATGAGCGGTATCTAGCAACACATCATTACTACCCAAGTTATAAGAATGTTGAGATCCAACATCACCTTGTGACTACTAATTGTGACTCTTCACAATATATGACAAGTGTTCTTCTATCCTAGACATCTAGATTGATCAATGTGAGGAATTGACCGTGTCATCTTCTAATCAATCTAAATCTTGAATCCCAAGTAGACTCACTCAATCAAATGAGATCAACATCTTATATTGACTTATTTGGGCATGACCATGCACTTAGTGGTCTCACTCTATCAAGAATAATGATGGCACTCCCTTCATATGGGAGGGATAGATCCCATCTACATCACTCACATCCCTCCGCATAATTTGTTACATATCCAGTAATCGCCTTTATGGTCCACCCAGTTACGGGTGACATTTGACGAAGCCAAAGTATGTAACTCCTTATGTAGGGAACCATGGTGACTTCAGGTCCAAGGACTAATAGTCATACTAATAGCCACATGAGAAAGTATATGACACTCATATAACGATCCATGATACTTTCTCATGGCGGGTCATTCAGTATACATTCTCTAATGCATACCCATGTGTCAACTTGATATCTCCATATCCATGACTTGTGAGATCAAGTCATCGAGTTGACCTACATGCTAGTCTCATCACATTAACATTGTCCTTGAATGCTAATACTTGACTAGGAATGATTAAGAGTAGTGTTCCCAATATCATCTCACTATCGATTCAACTAACCGATTGATATAGGTAAGAACCTTCTACTCAAGGATGCTATTATACTTAGTTATTTGGCACCAATACAAGTAAGCTTAATAACCATAAACAAATGCCTTTATATATATAAGAATATGATACAACGAGTCCATACAACAATCATCAAATGATTGGCTCTAGGGCTCTAACTAACAATCTCCTACTAGCACTAGTGTCAATCAATATAGGCTCTAAGGCCCAATGACTTAGTGTGACCATCATGCTTTCTCTTTGCCAAAGCCTTGGTCAAGGGATCTGTGATGTTAGCCTTAGTGGGTACTCTGCAAATCTTCACATCTCCTCTATCGATAATCTCTCAAATGAGATGGAAGTGCCGTAGTATGTATTTGGTCCGCTAGCGTGAGCGAGGTTCCTTAGCCTGTGCTATTGCTCCATTGTTGTCACAATAGAGCTCTATGGGATCAGCTATGCTAGGAGCCACTCCAAGCTCAGTAATGAACTTGCAGATCCAAACTGCCTCCTTTACTGCTTCTGATGCAGCAATATACTCAGCCTCTATTGTAGAATCAGCTACTGTGTCCTGCTTCGAACTCTTCCAGCTCACAGCACCACCATTTATGCAAAACACGAACCTTGACTGCGATCGATAATCATCCTGATCAGTTTGGAAGCTACCATCACTGTAACCCTTTACAACTAGCTCGTTATCGCCTCCGTATATCAAGAAATATTCTTTAGTCCTTCTCAAGTACTTAAGAATATTCTTGACTGCTATCCAGTGACTTTCACCTGGATCTGACTGGTATCTGCTCGTCATGCTCAAAGCATACGAGACATCAGGATGAGTACATAGCATGGCGTACATGATAGATCCTATGGCTGAAGCATAAGGGATCTGATCCATGCGGTCTCTCTCCTCTCTAGAAGAGGGACTTTGAGTCTTTGAAAGACTCATACTATGTGACATCGACAAAAATCCCTTCTTGGAGTTCTACATGGCAAACCGAAGTAATACCTTGTCAATGTATGTACTCTGACTTAGGCCAAGCAATCTCTTAGATCTATCTCTATAGATCTGTATGCCTAGAATGCGGGATGCTTCACCTAAGTCCTTCATTGAGAAACAAGTCCTTAGCAAAGTCTTGACAGACTGCAGCAAAGGGATGTCTTTCCCAATGAGTAGTATGTCATCCACATATAATATAAGGAAGACAACTGTGCTCCCTACAACCTTCTTGTAGACACAAGGTTCATCTTCATTCTTGATGAAACCAAACTATTTGATTGCATCATCGAATCGAAGATTCCAACTCCGAGAAGCTTGCTTTAGTCCATAAATGGACCTATGCAGCTTGCATACTCTGCCAGTATGCTGTGGATCTACAAAACCCTCAGGTTGTGTCATGTACACATCCTCGAGTAGGCTTCCATTTAGAAACGTGGTTTTGACATCCATCTGCCAGATCTCATAATCGTGGTACGCTGTAATAGCAAGCATGATCTGAATAGACTTAAACATCGCTACTGGAGAAAAGGTTTCATCATAGTCAATACCATGAATTTGCTTGAAACCTTTAGCTATCAAGCGACCCTTATAAATAAGTCCATCCATGTCAGTCTTTCTCTTAAAGACCCACTTACACCCAATGGGTTTGATCCCTTCAGGTGGATCAACCAAAGTCCATACTTGGTTAGTGTACATGGATTCCATCTCGGATCTCATGACCTCTAGCCATTTCTCGAAATTTGGTCTCATCACAGCTTCCTGATAGAAGGTAGGCTCATCCTCAATGAGCACAACGTCATCATGGTCAGACAAGAGAAATGAGTATCTCTCAGGCTGACGACGTACCCTATCAGATCTGCGAAGAGGTAGGTCTACTTGAACTGGTTGTGGTTCCTCAACTCCTTGTGGAACAACATCATCCACAACACTTTGTGGTTCCAGTTCAACTTCCATCGAGGTTTTAGTGCTATTGTCCACATCTTGAACTTCTTCAAGATCGAACGTACTCCCACTAGTCTTTCTAGAAACAAAGTCCCTTTCTAGAAATACCTTAGTCTTAGCCACAACTATCTTGTGTTGACTGGGAATGTAGAAGTAATATCCCTTTGTTTCCTTGGGATATCCAATAAAATAGCACTTATCAGATTTGGGTCCCAATTTTGATCGAGACTTGATGTCGAACGTAAGCCTCACAACCCCAATCCTCATAAAAGACACCTGGGCATCTCTCCCAGTCCATATCCTATATGGTGTCTTTATTACAGCCTTAGATGGAACTTGGTTGAGAATGAAGGCTGCTGTGTCTAGAGCATAGCCCCAAAGATACATGGGAAGATCTGTGTGACTCATCATAGACCGTACCATATCTAATACGGTACGATTCCTCCTTTCGGATACACCATTCCACTGTGGTGTTCCAAGAGGAGTGAGTTGAGATAGAATCCCACACTCAGCTTGATAGTCACGAAACTCATGGCTAAGGTATTCACCACCTCGATCTGATCGAAGTATCTTAATACTCTTGCCAAGTTGGTTTTGTACTTCATTCTTGAATTCTTTAAACTTTTCAAAGGATTCTGACTTATGTGTCATCATATACACATAACCATATCTACTGAAATCATCAGTAAATACTACAACAAAAATATTAAAAGACAACGGTTAAAAATCGTTGTCGTAGGCCCTTTAAAACCGTTGTAATTGGCAGTGTTGTTAAAAGTGGGGGGCTACGACAACGGTTTTAAACCGTTGTCTTTGAATGAAAAGACAAAAGTTTTGCAACGATTTTAAACCGTTGTCTTTTCATTCAAAGACAACGGTTTAAAACCATTGTTATTTAGAGCTTTTTTCTGTTTTTGGGGCTACGACAACGGTTTTTAACCGTTGTCTTTGAGGGTGATACACAACAATTACGATTTTAAACTGTTGTCTTTTAAATTATTATCTTTTAATACCAATATATCATATTTCAATTTAAATATATAATAAAGAATCATAATCAAGAAAGAATATTTCCCATATCAATATCATTCAAAATGTTAGTTATACAAGAATTACAATCACAAAAGAAGAAACATATCTCATGTTCAAATAAAATATATCCCAATACAAATAAACAAATAAACTCTATTTACAACTAATGAACAATAGCCAAAATACTAGAAACTTTTAATGGTGGTTCATGCAATGTAGGATTGCACTTAATTATTATCAACCCAAGTCCCATCACAATCTTCAACTTGTAGGATTTCATTGGACTCTTCTTTCTCACTTGCTTATTTTTTTCATACCAACCTTTTCCAATATGAAGTTGGTGCCGAAGATTTGATAAGGTGCTTGGATGAGAATGAGAAGGGAGACGAGGAGGCAAGCCAAGCCAACCTTGAGGGAAAAGGTCACCCTATCAGTGTCCTCTTTGGCAAACTCCCCACACTTCCATCATCAATTTCCTCATTGGTATCGTGGCTTTGCCATTATGATCCTTGGTAGACTTCTTCACGCTTTCTGATTGTGGTGTTGCGTTTGGCAGCAAGCAAATGTCGACAATAGTTTAGAAAATAATCCATTGAGACTGGACAGTATGACTCTTTCAAGTCTGACAGTTTCCTTATAGAACTGTTTCTTCCTAATGGCATTAGCTAGCAGTGACCTATCAATAAAAACAAACATAAAATTACAAACAAAGCAGAACAAACACATAAGTTCAGAAACACGATTGATAAACCTACAATTTAGAATGTAGAATGTAGTCAGAATAACAATTCATCAGAAAAAAGGTTAAATCAATTGTATGATGAATGAAAGAAAAAAAAAATACAATGTGCACACACATATGGGAAAATGTCATGTTAGTATGTAATAAAATATAAGTTATCCAACAAGGAAACAAAGAAGATTTACTACACCTTTGCATCTGAAAGGATCTTTCTTGTGACATGAGAATCAGCTATAAGATGAGAATATGTAATTTCAAAATATAGTCCACACTGTAAATGAAAAAATATGAGAGTTATCAGAATTGAATCTGGCCAAAACTTTGAATCATTTCAAGCTCAGATAAGTAATGTTGATGCACTTACAACACCTGAATAGCAAGCTTAATAGATGGAATCTTCAAACAAAAATGTAGCTTTTGGGAGAAGTCCAATGCGATTATATCAACCTATTATTGAGTAATCAGGTAAAAAGGTAACCAACAACAACTTCACTGCATTATTTATTAGATTCCAATGTAAAAGGTATATATAAAAAGTCACAAATACACAACAAATTATGAATTGGATTAAAAGAAGAGGAAAAAAGGCTTTGTCAAGTTAAGAAAAAAAAGGTATTTATTTAGATCTAAAGTTGCAGCAAATAATTCTTCTATTGTTGATCATAAATAACGCTCTAACTTATGTGCATGATGTTCCTTGAATTATGCACAAAGATATCCAACATAGTTGTATCCTTTATAGATAAAGTGATTGCTTGTCCTCTAATGTACATTATGTGGATTCATTCATAATGGACGTTCCAATGGTGACAACTAAATTTCTCATCGAAAACAACTTTTGTAGCTTATTCCTAACAGGGAAAGGAATAATTTTTTTCTTCTAAAAAACAATGTGACATTATCAATAAGATACTACTTTACATGCAAGGACAACTTTTGTAGTTCATTCCTATGAGGCAAAGGATTTTTTTTCCTTCTAAAAGACAATATGATATTATCTATAAGATGCAACTTATAGAGGAAATTTGAAAAAAAAAATCCAATTATGTCGCCAATTATGTCAAGTTATGTAGCAAAAGAGGATCCTTAGTTTGCACAAAGGTTAGTCTCGTCTCTATTTTAGACTTTTGCAAAAGGGGGCTCTACCAAGTGGCAAGAAAACATTCTTAGCAATAATTGATTCTTTCTAGCTAGTAATCGTGTAGAACGCTTCGATCAATCTGCACGATCAGAAATCCTAAGTTGTTCAGATTAAACTAAGGAATGGATTTCTGAATCTAACTTGATTGCTTACTTTGCTGTTAGCTAATGCAAGATTGGCAAAGAATGAATACTTGGTTTTCTGAAATATGAAAGATTTGAATAGGAAAAGAGAAAAGGTATTTACCAAATCACACACTTGGTATTTGATATTGACAAAATCAAGTTCCTTGTAGAGTCAACTTCCTTCGTCCTTCAAAATCTGAATGCTAGTTGATTTGCAACTCTACATGTTGACCACCCTGTCATTTTTCATCATACAAGTTGATTTATAAAGTCACACTCTAAGCTTATAAAAACTTATAGGAAAAATTTCTTACTAATCATCCAAGGTCGAAAGGAACTTAAATATTTATTGTCTGTTTTGAAATTATATATGCTGCAAACTGATTTGCAAATTAGTAATAATCAAATTGCAAATTCAAAACTCTGAATTTATGCAAAATAAAGGTGAAAGATCCCTTACATTTGGATCCTTTGTGCAAACTAAGGATCCTCTTTGGTAGATCAACATTTGGATCAGGTTTCGATAAGTAGCCAATTATGTCGAAGATCTTGGCTGAATTATCTTCTCTAAATGAAGAGGATGGTGGGTTTAGTGTCTCAAAGCAAATAACAGTATCAAAATAATCTTCCAGATCCAGCTTCTTAAGCACTTGAGCAGCATGAGCTTGATCACCATTAGTGAATATCTATTCATTCAGGTCGATTCATGAGCTTGTTAGTAAAGTGAAATAAAAAATAAAGTTGAATCAGAGAATTTCAACATCCATGCCCCAGAAACTCACAACTTTTCGAACTGGAAGGCTCAGCAAGAGTTGACTTATAACAGGATCTGGCTTTAATGTTTCATATGGTAATCTTCCATGGACAAAGCTATTAAACCACAAGAAATTAGTAAACTCTTTGCTTCACTAAAACCATAGAATGAAACATGTGAAGCAAAGATAAAAAAAAACAATGATAGAGTCAAACCTATGGAAATCATCATAATCGAAATTATAGCCAATGACCTGAAAAACAAGTAGAAAGCTTCTCTTTACTGTAAGCGCACCTTTGTCGAACATGAATATAACAATTACCTTTAAACTAGCCATTGTTGTTCTATAGTGCTTATACAGAACAGTACACAACTCTAGTAAATTGCTTCTTCAACCTCTAATTTTTCAAGCATATATTCTAAAAAATGATAAAATATATGTCTCAATTCTTAGGGAAAAGTTGATATAGAAACAAAATAGAGACCATACCTAAAATATTTTTGCGGCACTCGGCGGCAATTTCGGAACTCAACAGATAGAGGGTGTCATCAAGATCTGAAAAAAAAATCAAAGGCAAGCAATGGTGAATTAAGAAAGGATTCGTATGCTATAACTTCAAACCTATCACCAGATAGCCAAATGCCAAAATGTACCAAATAAAAGGCAATCATATCTGATATTAGCTTTTGTGCACATCTCCTTTGATTCCATATCTATAGCTCACAGCTTCAAAATCATAAACCTAAGGTTAGGAAAAAGCAAAGCATGACGAATAAAGGTTTGATTTGGACCAATCTCTCCCAAAAGATCAAGGTTTGTTCGGGAGAGGAGACGAGGGTCCGGTTGGAAAATTCTTGTGAGGGGAAGACAAGGTCGTCCTCCTTGGATTCTAGGGGCTCACCGAGGATGACGGCGTTAAGGTGTGAGATCCGACCAACATCTGAGGGGTGCAGGGACATTGATTCCATGTGCCAAAGGGGTTGGAGAATGCGATGCCCACCTTCAAAGACGTTGTCACCGCCGCCGCCGCCTCACCGGTCGTCATCACACACTGATCATGACACCCTCTAGAAGAGGAAGAAGACCGGCGAGGAGGGAAGAGGTTTTGGCGAAGAGGGACCAAACACAAGTAAGGAGAGGAGTCGCCGGTGAGATCTGAGATGCCCTAAGCCCTTCACGTCCTCTTCCAGGATGAAGAAGAGGAGACAACAAAAGAAGCGCAGATTCATTCCACCTTCCTCTTTCAGGATGAAGAAGAGCTCGTCGAGGAAGTTGGGTGGATTCTGGTGGTAGCGAGGTGGCGGTAGAGGGGGGGGGGGGAATGCTTAGGGATCGAGAAGAGATCAAGAAAGAAAAACACGAAGTAGGTGAAGAGATCGTAGGTTGGATGGAAATGCTTAGAGATCGAGAAGGTAAAGGGGTGGAATGCGGCGGCAAAAAATTTCGGAGAGAGGGAAAGAAAAAAACACAGCGGCAAAAAATTGCGAAGGGGAAAAAGCGGCGAAAGAAGAAAAACAACGCTATTCAACAACACTTAATAGACAACGATTTTCAAAAACCGTTGTCGTAATCCCAAAAAGAGCGCACATAGACAATAGTTTTCAAAAACTGTTGTCGTAGCCTTTAAAAACCGTTGTCGTAGCCCAAAAAAAACATAAATAGACAACGATTTTTAAAAACCGTTGTCATAGGTAAAAAAAATTGTTAAAAGACAACGATTTTTGTTAAAACCGTTGTTAAAAGGCAAAAAGACAACGATTTGGTATAAAATCGTTGTCTTTTGAGTGTTGTTGAATGAGGATTTTCTTGTAGTAAATGTAATGAAGTACCTATAACCACCCCTAGCAGCGATATTGAAAGGTCCACATACATCACTATGTATAAGTCCTAGCAAGTCAGTCGCTCTCTCGCTGTGTCCACTAAAGGGAGTCTTGGTCATCTTGCCCAGTAGGTATGACTCGCATGTCTCATATAATTCAAAATCAAATGAGTCCAGCAAACCATCTTTATGGAGCTGGGATAAGCGTTTATCATTTATATGACCTAAGCGATAGTGCCAGATATAGGTTTGGTTCATGTCATTTGACTTGAACCTCTTGGTACTTATGTTATAGATAGGGTTCTCAAGGTCTAGAATATAGAGTCCGTTCATCAGAGGTGCACTACAATAGAACATATCATTTAAATAAACTGAACAACATTTGTTCTTTATTATAAATGAAAAACCTTTCTTGTCCAAACAAGAAACTGAAATTATGTTCTTAGTTAAAGCAGACACATAACAACATTCATCTAATTCTAATACAAGCCCAGAAGGAAGAGATAGATGATAAGTTCCTACAGCAACATCAGCAACTCATGCTCCATTGCCTACTGGTAGGTCCACCTCGCCCTTGGTCAATGCCTTGCTATTTCTCAGCGTCGACACATTAGTACAAATGTGAGAAGCACATCCGATATCTAATACCCATGATGAAGAAATAGATAGATTGACTTCTATAACATAGATACTTGAAGTGGAAGTCTCACTTCTCTTCTTCTTAAGATCTTCCAGGTAAACTTTGCAGTTCCTCTTCCAGTGCCCGGTCTGACCGCAGTGGAAGTAGGTAGCATCCTTGGCAACCCCTCCTTTGGGTTTCAGTGCCTTGCCTTTGCCCTTGGCTTAGGACTTTCCCTTGCCTTTGGGCTTGCCCTTGCACTTGTGTTTCTGAACCATCAGAATAGAGTTGGGCTTAACCTTCTTAAGGTTGAGCTCAGCAGTTCTTAACATGCTAAGCAGCTCGGGCAGTGGCTTGTCAATTTCGTTCATGTTGTAGTTCATGACAAACTGACTATAGCTCTCTGGCAAGGACTGCAAGATCAAGTCAGTGCCCAGCTCTTGGCCAAGGGGAAATCCCAACCTCTGTAGGTTTTCTATGTACCCAATCATCTTGAGTACATATGGGCCTACGAGAGTCCCATCTTGCATCTTGCATTGAAACAGTGCCTTAGAGATCTCGAATCTCTTGTGCCTCGCTTGTCCTTGATATAGTTGACACAGATGTTCAACCATATCATAAGCACCCATCAACTCATGTTACTTCTGAAGCTCAAAGTTCATGGTCACGAGCATTAGACAGGACACATCTAATGCGTCATCTTGATGCTTCTTGTAAGCATCTCGATCAGCTTGCGTGGCAGTGGTAGGAGGTGCCTCGGGAATGGGCTGCTCCAGAACGTACAGTTTTCGTTCCTGTGTGAGAATGATTCTCAGGTTCCTGTACCAGTCCAGGAAGTTAGCTTCATTGAGCTTGTCCTTATCGAGGACAGAATGCAGGGAGAAGGAGTTCGTGTTTGATGACATGGTAATCTACAACAAAAAAATACAGAAAATAAATATTATATTCCAATTAATCATCTAATTAGGCCTTTAATTAAATGATGCTCCCACTGAATTTTATAATTCATGTGGGACAAGATCCACATCATACTATGCCTTGAGTTAGCTTTGGCTAAATCGTCCAAGACTTAGTATGATCGGTAGGTAACTAATTACTAATTACATCTCTATGCAACTCTTGTATATAGGATCAAGATCCGCATTTATATTAAAACTCGAGTTAGCTTAGGCTAATATGCCCAAGAGTTAATATAAACGTGATTTTGTCCCATCTTCCAACTATTGGATAAATGCTTATAGTTAAACTTGATTTAACTAGTTGTACTCAATCTAATTGAGTTTTTACTCACCCATGTGTTGATAAGCGGGACCAAGATTGTCCCTCCGTACCCTACCAAGATAATATGTGTTGCTCTGCTTTGGCAGATTCAACAACAACATGTGATCGAGGTAGTGATAGGTATCACAGAATGGTAGGCATTTCGAGTTGACGCGATTGAGATCTAATCTAATCGACGATGTGTATCATATACTCGATTTAGATCTAATCTAATCGTGGAGGTGCATCATGTGCGCAACTTAGATCTAATCTAATCGTTAAGGCACTAATTAATTACTAATCTAGCATGCATCACATATACACACACAAGCAATTAATTAATTTTGTGATTAGTCATGGCCCTACTACGATCTTCTCAAGCCAATGAGAAGATCGGATGGTCAACCTAAGGTCAACAGCTTCTCAAGCTCCTTCCTTTGACCACCTTGTGTTGCTCGCACCCTCCTCGTAACTTCGTTTCGAGTGAACCTTCCACCTCCTCATCTTGTACATTACAAAAGGTGAAACTCGAGTTACATTCAAGTCTAAACTATTTACAACAGGAATAAATAAATAGAAAGGCACGACGCACAGGTCGGGTATCAAATATACAACACCAACAATCACATGACGGCACGCAGACCGTATTATGAATTACAACACAATTTCCAATCAAATTGGGGTCTTTTGGGCCATGGCCATCACAAAATGATACACAATTCTAAATTATGTAATTTCCATAAATTTCTATAATTTTTGTTGTTGGTTAGTCCTAAGAAAATCGTACCGGTTCCACTGTACAAATTTTTTTTGTACAAGTGTCGAACCTTTCCTTAAATAACCTATTGTGTTCTTTAGAAGTTAAATTAGGAATCACAGACAGAACTTAACATCATTGATTCCAAATTTAAATTATCTGTTCTTAATGGTTTAGATTTGAATCGCAAGCGAAACTTAACACTATTGATTGAAATCTACCTAAGTTATTAATTCCATAAATATTAGTTTTCAAAATTGGCTTCCAGGACTGCATGGCGAGTCACATGGCCTTCTTGGATATGGGAGCAACCACCACCGCCTAGGCAAAGCCTTTTAAGGAAAGCTAATATTTATTTCCTTAAATAACTCTAGGTTAACCAAAAAGAACAATCGAATCACAAATTTGAAAAAGAAGAAAACACAAACACGAAAAAAAAACTATTTCAAAAAACTCTAGAATCATATGCCTCTTGTGTTTGGTATTTCCATAAATAACTATACAAAGAAAACAAGTATGATGCGGAAAACAATTACTAGTTATACCTTTCTTTGTAAGCAAAAATAACCTCTTGATCTTCTACCGTATTCCTCTTATAACCTCGGACGTTGTGTGGGCAACGATCTTCCGAGACGAGGACCACCAAGAACCTTCTTCTTCCTTCTAGGTTTCGGCCGCCAAAAACTCCTCCAAAGATGAAGAGGTTCGGCCACCACCAAGCTCCAAGGGATGCTAGAAATATCGCCTCCTTTTCTCTTCTTCTTCTCCAAGCAAGATCCGACCACCACAAGGACTCCAAGGAAGAGATCTGGTTCGGCCACAAAGTGGAGAGAAGAGAAAAGAGAAAAGAGAAAGAGATGTTGGCCGGCCACACCAAGGAAGAGAGGGAGAGAAAAAGAAATAGAGTCGTTAACCATGAAGGCACCTCTACCCTCTCTTTTATAATCCTTGGTCTTGACAAATAAGGAAATTTAAATAAAAACGTCCTTAATTCCTTTGCCATGAAAAAGAAAATTTTAATTAATTAAAATTAAATTCCCTTTTCCAATTACAATGGCCGGCCACATTAAAATCTCCAAGCAAATAAAATTTTAAACACAAATTAAAACTTCCTTATTTGCTTCCGGAAATTTATAAAAATTTCTCCAATAATTTTTCCCTTCATGGTGGATTATAAAAAGGAAATTTTATAAATTAAAATCTTTCTTTTAAACATGTGGATAATTTTTCAAAGGAAAGTTATCTCTAAAAATTAAAATCTCCTTTCAATAAACAAATAAGGAAAGACATCAAATCCTTTCTTAATCTTTTGTAGAAACTTATAAAAGAGATATTTAATTTTTAAACTCTCTTTTAAATCATGAACATGGTTTTAAAAAGGAAAGTTTTCTCAAAATTAAAATCTACCTTTCAATCTACAAATAAGGAAAGATTTCAAATCTTTTCTTAATCTTTTGTAGAAAGCTATAAAAGGAAAGATTTAAATTTCAAACTCTCTTTTAAAACATGATATCCACATAAGAAATAATTTTAATAAAAATCCCTTTTTAATATGATGTGGCCGGCCACCTAAGCTTGGGCTCCAAGCAATTGGCTGACCATCTTAAGGCTTGGCCGACCCTAAGCTTGAGCTTCAAGCATGGCTTGGCCGGCCCCTTTAGGTTGGGTAAGAAGGTGGGTATGTGGTGGGTATAAATTTCTATATACAAGAGGCTACGATAGGGACCGAGAGGAGGAATTGGTTTTGGTCTCCCGATGAAATTAAGCTTCCCGTGTTCGCTCTGAACACACAACTTAATTCCATCAGTAATAATTCATTCCACTAAAGAACTATACTACCGCACCAATTCCAAATTACATTTTTGGGCTCCTTCTTATTATGAGTGTGTTAGTCTCCCTGTGTTTAAGATGTCGAATGCCCACTAATTAAGTGAGTTACTGACAACTCATTTAATTAATATCTTAGTCCAAGAGTAGTACCACTCAACCTTATCGTCATGTAGGACTAAGTTCACCTGCAGGGTTTAACATGACAATCCTTATGAGCTCCTCTTGGGGACATTATCAACCTAAATCACTAGGACACAGTTTCCTTCTATAATCAACAACACACACTATAAGTGATATCATTTCCCAACTTATCGTGCTTATTGATTTATCGAACTAAATCTCATCCATTGATAAATTAAAGAAATAAATATCAAATATATGTGCTTATTATTATATTAGGATTAAGAGCACACACTTCCATAATGACTGAGGTCTTTGTTCCTTTATAAAGTCAGTATAAAAGAAACGACCTTTAAATGATCCTGCTCAATACACTCTAAGTGTACTAGTGTAATTATATAGTTAAGATAAACTAATACCTAATTACACTACGACCTTCCAATGGTTTGTTCCTTTCCATCTTGGTCGTGAGCTACTGTTTTTAATTTATAAAGAACCAATAACACGATCTTCTGTGTGTGACACCACACACTATGTTATCTACAATATAAATTAATTGAACATCTACATTTGGTGTAGACTCTTGACCAATGTGATTCTTATATATGTTTATACAAAAGCTATGCTTTTAGTATACACTCCAACAATCTCCCACTTATACTAAAAGACTATGCTGCCATAAATGCTACCATACATCTGATTCCCATACATTCAACATGCCCATCAAAAGCTCTTGCCTTAAGGGCCTTAGTGAAAGGATCTATAGGTCATCATTTGATGCAATATAGGCGGCAACAACTTCTCCTTGTTTATACGATTTCTCATATTGGGTGGTACTTGCGCTCTTTTGTGTTTACTTGCCTTATATACTCATGGTTTCTTCGAGTTTGCTACTGCACCACCATTATTACAATAAATTGTAATAATCTTTGGACAAACCAGAAATCATATCTATGTCCATCTTGAGGTTACTGAGTCATTCAGCTTCTATGACTGCCTCAGAGGCTGCCACTTACTCAGCTTCTATGGTTGAGTCCGAAAAAGCACTTTTTCTTATCATTCTTCCATAGTTATGACTTTACCTCCTAAAGTAAACACAAAACCCTGAGGTCGACTTACTATTATCCCTATCTGATTGGAGGTCAAAATCCGTGCAACCTACAGGGACCAAATTATCTGCCTTGTAAGCTAGCATATAATCTCTAGTGCCTCTAAGGTACTTCAATATATGTTTTACAGTAGACCAATGCCCTTGTCTAAGGTTACTTTGATGTCTGTTAACCATGCCCACGGTAAAACAGATATCCAGTCTCGTACACAACATTGCATACATTAGGCTTCCCACAGCCGAAGCATAATGAACTGCCTTCATGTCCTTTATCTCCTTTGATGTCTTCGAAGACATCTCTTTAGATAAAGTTACTCCATGCCTAAAAAGTAAGAAACCTTTCTTGGAGTTCTGCATGCTAAATGAGCAAGGATTGTATGAAGCTCGGGATAAGCACAACATTCTTTTCTTGCGATCCCTTATGTCTTTGATCCCAAGAATGTGTGCACATTCCCCTAAGTTCTTCATATCGAATTGTTTGGACAACCATACCCTTACTTCTAACAACACTTTGATATTGTTTCCAACTACCAAAAATGTTATCTACGTATAGTACAAGAAATACCACCACGTTTCCATCACACTTCTTGTATACACAAGACTCATTCGATTATTAAATAAATCCATAGGTCTGGATTACTTTATTAAATCGAATGTTCCAAGACCTTGAAGCTTTACTTCAGTCCATAGACTGATTGAGCTTACATACTAGATGCTCTTTGCCCTTTGCAATGAACCTCTCTGGTTACTTTATATGGATGCATTCTTCAAAACTTCCATAAAGGAAAGCTGTCTTGTCATCCACTTGCCAAATCTCATAATAGATAAAAGAATCTGGATAGACTTAAGCATGGCTACCGGTAAAAAGTTTCCTTTTTCCAACAAGCCTTGCTTTGAAAGTTTCTACCTTCCTGTCTATCCCTCTTTTCCTATTGTAGACTTATTTTCACTTAATGGCTTTTACACCATTTGGTGATTCTACAAGCTCCCAGACTTTATTAGAATACATATATTCTAATTCTGTATTCATTGCTTTTTGCAAAGATGCTGCATTTTTATCTTGGAGTGCTTCGTCATATGTCTGGGGATCAGGTTCATATTTACTCGGGATCAAGTCCGAAGATTCTCCCAAAAACATGAATCTCTCAAGTTGCCTCACAACCCTTCCACTACGACGAGGCACTGTTTGTGTATCAATTGTGATACGTGTTGCAGTTTATTGTGATATTTCATCTTGTACAGTTGGTACTAGATTAGACATATCCTTTATTATTTTCTTAAGAATAAATTTACTTATGGGCTTATGGTTCATAGTATAGTCCTTTTCTAAAATCGGGCATTGGTGCCAACAATGACCTTCCGATTTTAAGGACTACAAACCTTTTTTCGTTTTTCTAGGATAACTCACAAACAAGTGAACTCATGTCCAACTTTTCAGTGTATCTCACGTGCTAGACCACCCAAATCCGAAAATACTTCAGACTAGGCTTACGCCCATTCTGCAATTCTGTGGGAGTAGAGAGTTCTGACTTAGAAGGTACTATGTTCACTTCCATTTTCAGTGTATATCTTTAAAATGAATTTGGTAATTTTCTAAATAACTCATCATCATTCTAATTATTCCATAAGAACCTTATACCTTCTTTCTACTACACCATTCTGTTGGGATGTACCAAGTGCAGTTAGCTGGGATTGAATCCCTACTTCTGATAAGTGACTCCTAAATTCTCCTAAGAGGTATTTGCTACTACGATCTCACCGTAGTATCTCGATATTTTTACTTTGACAATTCTCCGTATCAGCCTCGTACTCTTTGAACTAATCAAAGCACTTAGACTTGCGGTGTATCAAGTAAATCTATCTGTGTCTCGAATAGTTGTCTATAAAATAGACAAACTATTCGAAACTACCTCTTGTCTAGATAGTCATAGGACCACACAAATCAGAATGAACCAATTCCATTATATCTTTGGCTCCATATCCCTTAGACTTAAAAGCTTCTCGGTTATTTTTCCTTCCAAGTAAGACTCTCAGTTTGGAAAGATTTCCACTACCAATGAACCCAAGAGTTCATTGATTACCAATGAATCCTACTCAAGTTAATATAACCTAGCCTTAGATGCCAAAGATATAATTGGTTCATTTTCGAAGGTTGCTTTCTCTTAAAGTTAGAAGATGTGTTATTTATTACACCGTGGGAGTTATTGGATTTATAAATTGTCAACCAATGTACCAGAACAAATAATTTTCCTATTTTTCTTGATAACAAGTTTGTTATCAAAATAGACAGAATATCTATTCTTTGATGGTTTAGAAACCGAAATCGAATTCTTTCTAAACTTGGTATATATAGACAATTTCTCAAAATTCAATTTTATTCCTATCATAGGATTAACATCTCCCACTGCAACAGCTGCTACTTTTACAGCAGTGCCCATGTGGACGGTGATTTATATAGTTGTCAGATTTCCTGGAACCCCTGCAATGAATTGCAGACATAATCAGTGGTTCCTGTATCTACACACTAGGTACTGGTAGATAACACCACTAAATATGTTTCAACAACTAATAAAATACACCGTTATTGTTCTCAGTTTTGTGAGGACAGTCTACCTTAATGTCCAAGTTTTCCAATTATTACAGTTAGGACTACTAAGTCTATTCTATAGTATAACAGTTAGGGGATTGACTAACATTTGTAAACCTAAGAATCACAATTATTTGGTCAAGACCAACATTTCAAAATCCCCGTGAATTTTGTATGCCACGTTAGTGTGGACATATACAAATTCTAAAAAGAGATTTTATCCATTAATTTTATTATCTTGTCAACCTATGACAAATAAAATTAATAGTTGATCTGTCTTTGATCAAATATTTGGTCAAGACTCTAAATTTAAAATAATATTGATTCCTCTAACAATACTATTTAAATTTACCAACACCTCAAAACACCGTAAATTTTGCATGCCACATTAGTATGGACGTATACAAAATCATCATTTGTAAGAGGAGGGTTTTACCCATTAACTATCTTGTAAACCTAACTTTATGACAAATAAAATTATCTCAAACACCGTTAATTTTGTATGCCACGTTAGTGTGGACGTATACAAAATTAATCATTTGTAAGAAGGATTTTAACCCATTAATTTTATTATCTTGTCACCCTAGTTTTATGACAAATTAATAGTTGGTTTCCTTTTGGTCACACAAGTGATAGCAGTGACTCCGTTGAGAAGGATACTATTAAATGTGTCTAAGTGTATACCATTACTTGATACTAAGTCCATTAAATAGAATTGTGCCCCTTCAGTTGGAGAAGATCACACACATCCTAAATAACTTCCTATAACCATCCATTAAGGAAGTTTGATCTAGTGATCCACAAACAAACTCATCCGTTGTGGAGGGAGGCACTCAGAGCCAACACGTAAGCTTGTTGCATCACTTACAAACCAGTAATGGAGACCATGGGATTAATATACTAATCCCTCTCCCACTTAGTTATTTAAGGTGAGGAATTTTAACCTATGCTAGCATATAACACATGCATACACACACATCACAGTAAATAAAAGAAATAAACATGGAAATTAATTTTCCAACTATTATGGCATTTTCATCACTGTCCTTCGTGTGCTCCAACCCTAGCTGCTGCCATCTTTAGCCACCGTCATCGTGTCGAGTTGTCGCATCTATCTTGCGTCTTATTCCGCTGCGCCTCTAGTCCTCCGATAGCACCACGCGTCGCAAGGATACGATCCGTGATAAATATAGAATTTTACATACATCGATCCTATATTCCATAAAGGAATGCACATATATTCTAGATCGAACAAAAAATGTAAAATCCTAATAACTAATACAACTCCTGCTGTATTTAATTTTACAATCATGCACACACAATTAAATGCCCTTGACATGTCCAAGGGTCCAATCACACACAATAAAAATATGCCATAATAGTTGGAGCCTGCAACCACAAAGTTAACACATTCTACTATTATCCTGCCTAAATTATGTATGACATGTGCATAACCTATTTGAAAACCAAACACACAGAGGCAAACCCTAGCTCTGATACCAATTGTTGGTTAGTCCTAAGAAAATCGTACCGGTTCCACTGTACAAAATTTTTTTGTACAAGTGTCGAACCTTTCCTTAAATAACCTATTGTGTTCTTTAGAAGTTAAATTAGGAATCACAGACGGAACTTAACATTATTGATTCCAAATTTAACTTATCTGTTCTTAATAGTTTAGATTTAAATCGCAAGCGGAACTTAACACTATTGATTCAAATCTACCTAAGTTATTAATTCCATAAATATTAATTTCCAAAATTGGCTTCTAGGACTGCATGGCAAGGCACATGACCTTCTTGGATATGGGAGCAACAACCACCGCCTAGGCAAAGACTTTTAAGGAAAGCTAATATTTATTTCCTTAAATAACTCTAGGTTAACCAAAATGAATAATCGAATCACAAATTCGAAAAAGAAGAAAACACAAACTCGAAAAAAAAAACTATTTCGAAAAACTCCAGAATCATATGCCTCTTGTGTTTGGTATTTCCATAAATAACTATACAAAGAAAACTAGTATGATGCGGAAAATAATTACTAGTTATACCTTTCTTTGTAAGCAAAAATAACCTCTTGATCTTCTACCGTATTCCTCTTCTAACCTCGGACGTTGTGTGGGCAATGATCTTCCGATACGAGAACCACCAAGCACCTTCTTCTTCCTTCTAGGTTTCGGCCACCAAAAACTCCTCCAAAGATGAAGAGGTTCGGCCACCACCAAGCTCCAAGGGATGCTAGAAATATCACCTCCTTTTCTCTTCTTCTTCTCCAAGCAAGATCCGGCCACCACAAGGACTCCAAGGAAGAGATGTGGTTCGGCCACAAAGTGGAGAGAAGAGAAAAGAGAAAGAGATGTTGGCCGGCTACACCAAGGAAGAGAGGGAGAGAAAACGAAATAGAGTCGTTAACCATGAAGGCACCTCTACCCTCTCTTTTATAATCCTTGGTCTTGGCAAATAAGGAAATTTAAATAAAAACTTCCATAATTATTTTGCCATGAAAAAGAAAATTTTAATTAATTAAAATTAAATTCCCTTTTCCAATTACAATGGCCAGCCACATTAAAATCTCCAAGCAAATAAAATTTTAAACACAAATTAAAACTTCCTTATTTGCTTCCGGAAATTTATAAAAATTTCTCCAATAATTTTTCCCTTCATGGTGGATTATAAAAAGGAAATTTTATAAATTAAAATCTTTCTTTTAAACATGAGGATAATTTTTCAAAAGGAAAGTTATCTCTAAAAATTAAAATCTCCTTTCAATCTACAAATAAGGAAAGACATCAAATCCTTTCTTAATCTTTTGTAGAAACTTATAAAAGAGATATTTAATTTTTAAACTCTCTTTTAAATCATGAACATGGTTTAAAAAAGGAAAGTTTTCTCAAAATTAAAATCTACCTTTCAATCTACAAATAAGGAAATATTTCAAATCTTTTCTTAATCTTTTGTAGAAAGCTATAAAAGGAAAGATTTAAATTTCAAACTCTCTTTTAAAACATAATATCCACATAAGAAATAATTTTAATAAAAATTCCTTTTTAATATGATGTGGCCGGCCACCTAAGCTTGGGCTCCAAGCAATTGGCCGGCCACCTTAAGGCTCAACCTTTAGGCTTGGCCGACCCCTATAGGTTGGGTAAGAAGGTGGGTATAAATCTCTATATACAAGAGGCTACGATAGGGACCGAGAGGAGGAATTGGTTTTGGTCTCCCGATGAAATTAAGCTTCCCGTGTTCGCCCCGAACACACAACTTAATTCCATCAATAATAATTCATTCCACTAAAGAACTATTATTGAACTACCGCACCAATCCCAAATTACATTTTTGGGCTCCTTCTTATTATGAGTGTGTTAGTCTCCTTGTGTTTAAGATTTCGAATGTCCACTAATTAAGTGAGTTACTGACAACTCATTTAATTAATATCTTAGTCCAAGAGTAGTACCACTCAATCTTATCATCATGTCGGACTAAGTCTACCTGCAGGGTTTAACATGACAATCCTTATGAGCTCCTCTTGGGGACATTATCAACCTAGATCACTGGCACACAGTTTCCTTCTATAATCAACAACACACACTATAAGTGATATCATTTCCCAACTTATCGGGCTTATTGATTTATCGAACTAAATCTCACCCATTGATAAATTAAAGAAATAAATATCAAATATATGTGCTTATTATTATATTAGGATTAAGAGCACACACTTCCATAATAACTGAGGTCTTTGTTCCTTTATAAAGTCAGTATAAAAGAAACGACCTCTAAATGGTCCTGCTCAATACACTCTAAGTGTACTAGTGTAATTATATAGTTAAGATAAACTAATACCTAATTACACTACGACCTTCCAATGGTTTGTTCCTTTCCATCTTGGTCGTGAGCTACTATTTTTAATTTATAAAGAATCGATAACACGATCTTCTGTGTGTGACACCACACACTATGTTATCTACAATATAAATTAATTGAATATCTACATTTGGTGTAGACACTTGACCAATGTGATTCTTATAAATGTTTATACAAAAGCTAGGCTTTTAGTATACACTCCAACATTTGTCTAATATTTTTATGATTTTATGAGTAAAAAATTTCCGGCGGTCCAGTTTAGCGATTTTCGGGTGCAATCGCGGAACGAAGCCCATTGCTGGGTTAGGGGCAGCACCCCTACCCGCGATATAACCATCACAAGTGTTCCTAAGCGATCCTACAATGCCTTAGCCCGCTGTCCCAAAATGATTTTGGGGCGAAACCTTACCGTTTCAGAAAAATTTTCTCTGTAGTCGAAGCCTACAAGTGTCTAAACTCTTGTGCTTCACTTCTACGAGAAAAATACCCATAAAATCTTTAAAAATAGTAAATTTATAGAATATTACAGAATTGATATTTTTCATAAAAATACAAACAAAAACTCGTACACGCTTCGCACGTGGCTCTGATACCACTGTTGGGTTATTCGGGCCGCAAAAACTGCTTTTTTGCATTGCGGAAACCCCGAATCTCATGCCACCGGATCCGTGCGAAGTTATAAAATTTTGTAAAAACTTCAAGTATGAGTTTCTAGCCTAGATCTAAACTAGATCTACAAAGGAGAAGAGCTTTACCCTTGATGTGATGCCCTTCGCTAATCCCGCTCGTCCAAGGTTCGCCGGATCTCGAGAGTATCAAAGTAGATACTCCTCTATGTGTATCCACACAAGAAAGAGATGGAGAAACCAAAAAAAAGGTGTGCTAGCACCTTTGAAAGGTTCGGCCAAGGTGGAGGAGAGGGAGAGAAGAGACAAGGAAGAAGATGGAGGTTACACACACAAAATGAAACTCCCACAATCACTAAAGTGGCCGACCACTTCCAAGAAAGGCTTTTAAACGTCCATGGGATATCAAGAGTCACAACTCTTGATCTCCCTCATGAGGTGGCACACACATGTGCTAGCCTTGATGAAGTGGCACATCATAATTGGCCCACTTAATGCCAACTCACAAATGAGGTGGCAAATGGTCAAGTCAAACTTGACCCTTCATCTTCCTCTCAAGTCAAGTCAAACTTGACTTAAATTCTCCCATTGGTTGATCAAATCTAACCATTGATTCAAGCCAATTTAATATAATGAATCTCTATTCATTGATTAAATTGATTCAATGAAACATAATCTAAATTAGATCCATTGAACACATGAATCAAATCGAGTCCAACTCAATTAGTTTAATTTGGATTACTCTTAATCCAATTTGGTTCATCATATGAACCTAACCGTCTTGGTTCATCAAATGAACCTAATCTCCATCTAATTGTCCTTTGTGTGTGACCCTATAGGTTCTTATAACATTGGCAATGCTCCTAAACCCATTTAGAAGCATAAGTAATGAGTGGTATCTAGCAACAAATCATTACTACCCAAGTTATAAGAATGTTGAGATCCAACATCACCTTGTGACTACTAATTGTGACTCTTCACAATATATGACAAGTGTCCTTCTATCCTTGATATCTAGATTGATCAACGTGAGGCATAGACCATGTCATCCTCTAATCAATCTAAATCTTGAATCCCAAGTAGACTCACTCAATCAAATGAGCTCAACATCTCATATTGACTCATTTGGGCATGGCCATGCACTTAGTGGTCTCACTCTATCAAGAATATCGATGTCACTCCCGTCATATAGGAGGGATAGATCCCATCTACATCACTCACATCCCTCCACATAATTTGTTACATACCCAGTAATCGCCTTTATACTCCACCCAGTTACGGGTGACGTTTGACGAAGCCAAAGTATGTAACTCCTTATGTAGGGAACCATGGTGACTTCAGGTCCAAGGACTAATAGTCATACTAATAGCCATATGAGAAAGTATATGACACTCATATAATGATCCATGATACTTTCTCATGGCGGGTCATTCAATATACATTCTACAATGCATACCCATGTGTCAACTTGATATCTCCATATCCATGACTTGTGAGATCAAGTCATCGAGTTAACCTACATGCTAGTCTCATCGCATTAACATTTTCCTTGAATGCTAATACTTGACTAGGAATGATTAAGAGTAGTGTTCCCTATATCATCTCACTATCGATTCAACTAACCGATTGATATAGGTAAGAACCTTCTACTCAAGGATGCTATTATACTTAGTTATTTGGTATCAATATAAGTAAGCATAATAACCATAAACAAATGCCTTTATATATATAAGAATATGATACAACGAGTCCATACAACAATCATCAAATGATTGGCTCTAGGGCTCTAACTAACATCAAGTTCACCCAATGTGTCTAACTCATTGATTCTCATGAAATTTTGAATTCAATGAAACACCATTTCATTAATTCGAATTAACTCCATGAGTCTAGTTTGAATTAGACTTAATCCAATAATTAGATCCAATCGGGTCTAACACAATAAGTCCAATTCAGATTAGACTTAATCTAATGATTCATCATATGAGCCCATCTCTGAATCTACTTGTTCTTTGTGTGTGACCCAATAGGTTCTCGTAACATTGACAATGTATCCAAATCAACATTTAGATACATAAGCAATGAGTTGCATCTGGCAAGACATCAATGCTACCCAAGTGATGAGAATGTCGAGATTCGACCTAACCTCTCTATGACTATTATCTTGTATGACTTGGTCCTTCTATCTTTGATATCTAGATTGATCAATGAGGCATAGATTGTGTCATCCTCTTATCAATCTTTGTGTTTCTTACACGCACCAACCAAAGAGTCAGATTCTTTATATCCCCCTTACTAATAGATCGAGTTGAACTAGAATATTATATCTCAGCAAAGCGGTTTATTTGTTCATAGTGATTATTTTCACTCCTCTTTTTGATTTTGCATTGGGATTTGATTGGGACCTATGAAGGGGGAGCCGGCCAACTCAATTTATTCCACTTGCGTATGCCTTGGTTGAAGATTCTGGTGCCACCGACTAAGTGTTAGAGAAGGAGGTCTAAGACGAAGAGAAGGTGTGGAGTGCCCCAAAGAGTTTAGGGTCGTGCTCCTTTAGTTCTCTTTCGGGTAGGGTCTTCCTGACTATATTAATAGCATGAATAATAGCATCCGGTGCGGCTAAGAGGGAAAAGATGAAGAAAATATTAGCACGAACTATGGTGCTTCATTCAATTGTTGTCAACAAAGATCAAGATGTGCATGCGCCTAGCCCATTGAAAGGTTCCGAGTGGGAGAGAAAGAAAGCATCTCTTCAATCAAGGAGGGGGCCTGAAAGAGTATAGCATTGTCTATACCGAACTCTAGAACAAAAAGAGGAGTCTCAAACTATGTGGTAGCTACAGGAAGACGAAATGAGGAATTCCCCAAGAGTATAGGTACCTTCCTAGGTCTCCCTGGCTTCTTCATTCAACTTAAGTTAGAACTCCTGGAATGATCTTAGCAATGAGGGCTGGGATGGAAGGGTGGGAAGAGGCAGGCTAGACACTTGAACCTGAAAGAGAGTATTGAACCCTTGTTGTGGGCATCTTCTTAAAGCTTCAAGCTGAAGCTTGAATCGGGATCTCTTCTATCTATATTGGAATAAGAGAGGTCAAGCAATATCCATAGGTATAGAGAGAGGAAGGGCTCATTGAGGAGGAGTGATTTGTTAGAGTGTATACTAAAAGCCTAAATTTTTGTAAACATTTATTTTGAAATAAAGAATCACATTGGTCAAATGTCTACATTTATACTAAGTGTAGTTGTTCAATTAATTTATATTGTAGATAACATGGTGTGTGGTGTGACACACAGAAGATCATGTTATCAATTCCTTATAAATTATAAACAGTAGCTCACGACTAAGATGGAAAGGAATAAACCATTGGAATAGTCGTAGTGTAATTTGGTATTAGTTTATCTTAACTATAAAATTACATGAGTACACTCTGAGTGTATTGAGCAGGACCATTTAAGGTAAGTTTTTTTATACTAACTGAATAAAATAACAAGACCTTGTTATTGTGGAAGTGTGTACTCTTAATCCTGATATAATTGTTAGAGTGTATACTAAAAGCCTAGCTTTTTGTATAAATATTTATTTAGAAATAAGAATCACATTGGTCAAATATCTACATTTATATGCTAAGTGTAGTTGTTCAATTAATTTATATTGTAGATAACATGGTGTATAGTGTCACACATAGAAGATCATGTTATCAATTCCTTATAAATTATAAACAGTAGCTCACAACTAAGATGGAAAGGAGCAAACTATTGGAATAGTCGTAGTGTAATTTGGTATTAGTTTATCTTAACTATAAAATTACACTAGTAGACTCTGAGTATATTGAGTAGGACCATTTAAGGTAAGTTCTTTTTATACTGACTACATAAAAGAATAAGACCTTTGTTATTATGGAAGTGTGTGCTCTTAATCCTGATATAATAACAAACACATATATCTAGTATTTATTTCATGACTTATCAAAGGGTGCGATTTAGTTCGATAAATCAATAGGCCCGATAAGTTGGGAAATGATATTATTTATAGTGTGTGTTGTTAATTATAGAAGAAAACTGTGTCCTAGTAATCTAGGTTGATGATATCCCCAAGAGGAGCTCATAAGGATTGTCATGTAAACCCTGTAGGTGGACTTAGTCCGACATAACGATAAAGTTGAGTGGTACTACTCTTGGAGCTAGATATCAATTAAGTGAATTGTCAATAACTCATTTAATTAGTGGCCATTCTATATCTTAAACACAGGGAGACTAACACGCTCATGATAAGAAGAAGCCTATATAGTAATATGGGATTAGTGCGATAGTTCAATAATAACTCTTTAGTAGTATGTGTTATTATTGATGAACTCGAGTTGTGTATTCAGGGCGAACACGGGAAGCTCAAGTTCATTGGGAGTATTGGTTAGTCCTAGGAAAACATACCGGTTCTACTGTACAAATTTTTTTTTATACAAGTGTCGAACCTTTCCTTAAATAACCTATTGTGTTCTTTAAAAATTAAATTAGAAATCGCAGACGGAACTTAACATCATTGATTCCAAATTTAACTTATCTGTTCTTAATGGTTTAGATTTGAATCGCAAGCAGAACTTAAAACTATTGATTCAAATCCACCTATGTTATTAATTTCATTAAATATTAATTTCCAAAATTGGCTTCCAGGACTGCATGGCGAGGCACATGGCCTTCTTGGATATGGGAGCAACCACCACCGCCTAGACAAAGCCTTTTAAGGAAAGCGAATATTTAATTTCCTTAAATAACTCTAGGTTAACCAAAAAGAACAATCGAATCACAAATTCGAAAAACAAAACAAAAGAAACACATCTTCGAAACAAATCCAAAAATCTAGAATCTAATGCCTCTTGTGTTTGGAATTCATACAAAAGAAATACAACTAGTATGATGCGGAAATTAATTACTAATTATACCTTCCTTTGTATGCAATGACCTCTTGATCTTTACCATATTCCTCTTCTTATCTTGGACGTTGTGTGGGCAATGATCTACCGAGATGAGAATCCACCTAAGCCATCTTCTTCTCCAAGCATGATTCGGCCACCACAAATATTCCATGAATAGATGTGGTTCGGCCACCACCACCAAGCTCCAAGGGATGCTTCCTTTCTCTCCTTCTTCTCCATGCTAAAATTCGGCCATCTTCAAGCTCCATGATATTACAAGGTCCGGCCAATGAAGAAGAAAGAAAAAGGAAGAAGGAAAAATAATAGGGCCGACCACCATCAAGGAAGAAAAGAGAGGAAGAAAAATAATAGAGTCGTTAGCCATGAAGGCACCTCTACCCCCTCTTTTATAATCTTTGGTCTTGACAAATAAGGAAATTTAAATAATAACTTCCTTAATTCTTTTTCCATGAAAATAAAAAATTTAATTAATTAAAATCAAATTTCTTTTCTCAATTTCAATGGTCGGCCACTTTCTCCCCAAAACAAGGAAAGTTTTAATTAAAATAAGAATTAAAACTTCCTAATTTGTTTCCAGAAATTTATAAAAAATTTCAATAATTTTAATCCCTTCATGATTGGTTAGTAAAAAGGATATTTTATAAATTAAAATCATTCTTTTAAACATGTGGATAATTTCCAAAAAGGAAAGTTATCTTTAAAAAATTAAAATCTCCTTTCAATCTACAAAGATATCAAATATTTTATTAATCTCTTATAGAAATTTATAAAAGAGATATTTAATTTTTAAACTCTCTTTTAAATCATGAACATGGTTAAAAAAGGAAAGTTTTCTTAAAATTAAAATCTCCTTTTAATCTACAAATAAGGAAAGATTTTAAATCTTTTCTTAATCTTTTGTAGAAAGCTATAAAAGGAAAGATTTAAATTTTAAACTCTCTTTTAAAACCATGATATCCACATAAGAAATAATTTTAATAAAAATTCCTTTTAATTTTCTAGTGGCCGACCACCTAAGCTTGGGACCCAAGCTTTGGCCGGCCACCAACTTGGCTCATCCACTTGGTCTTGGCCGGCCCTAGCTTGGGTTCCAAGCTAGCTTGGCCGACCCCATTAGGATGGGTAAGAAGGTGGGTATGTGGTGGGTATAAATCTCTATATACAAGAGGCTACGATAGGGACCGAGAGGAGTAATTGATTTTGGTCTCCCGATGAAATTAAGTTTCCTGTGTTCGCCCCGAACACGCAACTTAACTTCATCAATAATAATTCATACCACTAAAGAATTAATATTGAACTACCGCACTAATCCCAAATTACATTTTTGGACTCCTTCTTATTATGAGTGTGTTAGTCTCCCTGTGTTTAAGGTGTCAAATGACCACTAATTAAGTGAGTTACTGTCAACTCACTTAATTAATATCTTAGTTCAAGAGTAGTACCACTCAACCTTATCGTCATGTCAGACTAAGTCCACCTGCAGGGTTTAACATGACAATCCTTATGAGCTCCTCTTGGGGTCATTCTCAACCTAGATTACTAGGACACAATTTCCTTCTATAATCAACAACACACACTATAAGTAATATCATTTCTCAACTTATCGGGCTTATTGATTTATCAAACTAAATCTCACCCATTGATAAATTAAAGAAATAAATATCAAATATATGTGTTTGTTATTATATTAGGATTAAGAGCACACACTTCCATAGTAACTGAGGTATTTATTCCTTTATAATGTCAGTATAAAAGAAACGACCTCAAATGGTCCTACTCAATACACTCTAAGTGTACTAGTGTAATTATATAGTTAAGATAAACTAATACCTAATTAACTACGACCTTCTAATGGTTTGTTCCTTTCCATCTTGGTCGTGACCTACTGTTTATAATTTATAAGGTACTGATAACATGATCCTCTGTGTGTGACTCCACATACCATGTTATCTACAATATAAATTAATTTAATAACTACATTTATCATAAATGTAGACATTTGACCAATGTGATTCTTATTTCTAGATAAATGTTTATACCAAAAGCTAGGCTTTTAGTATACATCCTAATAATCTCCCACTTATACTAAAAGACTAAGCTACCATTTCTGCTGCCATACATCTGAATCCCATCCCTTCAACATGCCCATCAAAACCTCTTGCCTTAAGGGCCTTAGTGAAAGGATCTTCTAGGTTATCACTTGATGCAATCTAAGCGGCAACAACTTCTCCTCGTTATACTATTTCTCGTATTGGGTAGTACTTGCACTCTATTGTGTTTATTTGCCTTATGGACTTATGGTTTCTTCGAGTTTGCTATTGCACAAAATTATTTTGGGCAAACCAGAGATCATATCTAAGTCTATCATGAAGTATCTGAGCCATACAGCTTCTATGGCTACCTCAGAGGCTGCCATATACTCAGCTTCTATGGTGGAGTCCTAAAAAACACCTATGCTTATCACTCTTCTGTCGTTATGACTTCACCTCCTAAAGTAAACACAAAACCCTAAGGTCGACTTACTATTGTCCCTATCCGATTGAATGTCAAAATCCATGCAACCCATAGGGAACAAATTATCTGCCTTGTAAGCTAGCATATAATCTCTAGTACCTCTTAGGTACTTCAATATATGCTTTACCGCAGACCAATGTCCCTGTTCAGGATTACTTTGATATCTGTTAACCATGCCCACGGTAAAATAGATATCTGGTCTCGTGTATAGCATACATTAGGCTTCCGACAACCGAAGCATAAGGAACTGCCTTCATTTCTTCTATCTCCTTTGATGTCTTTGGAGACATCCTTTTAGATAAAGCTACTCCATGCTGAAAAGGTAAGAAACCTTTCTTGGAGTTTTGCATGCTTAAAACGAGCAAGGATTATTTCGATATATGAAGCTTGAGATAAATAAAATATTGTTTTCTTGCGATCCCTTATTACTTTGATCCCAAGAATATATACATTCTCCCAAGTCCTTCATATCGAATTGTTTGGACAACCATACCCTTACTTCTGACAACACTTTGATATTGTTTCCAACTACCAAAAATGTTATCTACATATAGTACAAGAAATACCACCACGCTTCCATCACACTTTTTGTATACACAAAACTCATTCGGTTATAAAATAAATCCATAGTGTTGGACCCCGTGGTAGTTTTGATGTGATCAACCAAGTTAGTTAGGTCCTGCTGTGTTTGATACCTGTGTCTGAGTGTGCAGGAGCTTTGGAACACAGGAAGTTGAGCGGAAGACGTAGCTAGCGAGAAGGACGGCACAAGAAGGGAGCCGACGGGCTCGGTGCGTCCGAAGGACGAGAAAGCTGCGGAAGAGTACTCCGGTGGGCGTGAAGAGCGTGCGCGGCGTTCGAGGGACGTTAAGCCGGGACGGAAGGCTGCTCGAGGAGAAGGCCGGGAATTGGGTTCGGGTGAGCCCTATTCCGGTTGTTCGCAATCACCCAAAAGAACGGAGCTTCGGAAGCCAAAGCGAAGAAGAAAAGGAGTAAAAGCAGGTGGGAGGTACTGTAGCAGGAAGTTACTGTAGCAGAAGTTACTGTAGCTTGAAGGTGCCTTAAACAGGCTAGAAGGCGCCCTTGAAGGCTCCTTCAAGCCTGTTGAAGGCGGCTTCAATAGGTCAGTTTTGACCGTTTGCGTGCGGATAAAGTTTTATCCGCTGACCGAGTTGGAGGGGCCTTGAACCTTGTTGGAGGCGCCTTGGACCCTCGGGATAGACTTTCCAAGAGCTATAAAAAGGCCCCTGGAGCTAGGAATTCATCATTGATTCAAGCATTCAATTCCTAACAACTTGTGAGTTCATTAAGTATGTAAAAAGGCTTCTCCACCTACAGTGAAGGAGACTCTGCTAGTGCTATCTTCGATTGTCCTGGATTAACAACCTCCTTGGTTGTAACCAGGTTAAACCTCGTTCTCCCGTTTTATTTCTGTCTTTAATTTTATATAGTTGCTAGTTATTTTTATTGCTACACTTATTTCTGAGTTGAAATCCGAGGAGGGTATTTTTATTTTTTGTTTTCAGCAATTCACCCCCCTCTTGCCAGTCTCCGTTGCACCAACAAGTGGTATCAGAGCCTGATCGCCTCAGAAGGACTAACCACCAACTGAAGCACTACGATCAAGACGATGGCCGGAGCGAACATCCATCCCTCGAAGTTCGACGGAGACTTTGCCACATGGAAGTGCAAAATGGAGGTATTTTTTAAAACGGATTTTGATATTCTTATTACAATGAAATATGGTTTTTCAGCGCCGAAAGACAAAGAAGAAAACACATGAAGCAAGAAGGAGCAAGCCGACTTCGTCGCCAACGGAAAGGAAGAGTTCCACCTGCTCAGTGTGCTGCCACCATAAGAAGTAAATCGGATCGGAAGCTACGACTCAGTGAAAGATCTCTGGGAAAAATTCCTGGAGCTACACGAAGGTACTTCCGAAGCGAAGCGCGACATCCTCCGGAACCAGTTAACGAACCTCCGGATGAACCAAGGCGAGAAGGTAGCGCAACTCCAAGCGAGAATCAAGGAGCTGATAACACAACTAACGAACCTTGGAGAAGAGGTAACCAACCGGGATTCCATCTGATACGCGCTCAATGCCTTCCCGAGAACTCCAGAGTGGGCCTCCTTAGTAGATGCGTATTACATCTCTAAGGACCTCAAGGTAAGTACTTTAGAACAATTATTTTCCAATTTTGAACTTCACGAATCTCGAGTTTCAGAACCCAACGGAGCAGAGAAGACAAGTCAGAACATTGCCTTAAAGGCAAAGTTGAACAGTTCTGACTCCGAAGCCTTAGTCGACGAATCCGAAGCGACACTACTGGTAAGACACTTCTATAAGTTTTTTAGTACTAACAAATTTAAATCGCAGAGGCATCATCGAAAGAAGAGGACGGTTCGCTGTTACAACTGCAACGAAGAGGGGCACATCAAAGATGACTGCCCAAAGCTAAAGAGAAAAGAGAAAGAAAGGGAAAAGCCAAAATACAAGAAGCCAGAACCCTCCAAACACAAGAACCTAAAGGCAACGTGGGATGATTCGTCATCCTCCGAATCGGAAGTCGAAGAATTCTCGGGACTAGCACTGATGGCCAACCATCAACAAGAAGAAACGTCCAGCTCAGAGATGAGCATCGACGAAGGGGGAGGAACGTCAGAAGAAAGCAGCAGTGAAGGGGGAGCGTCACCTGATCAGGTAAGTAAGGTACGCAATCTAACCCCGTCTCAGTCATTTCGATTTATTAAATCGCTATCTAAAGATTTATTCGAATTAGAAAAAGAAAATAAAGAATTAAAAAAGAAATTAGCAAAAGCATGTCCACTTGAAATGTACGATAGTATGAAATCAGAAAATGAAAATTTAAAACTAGAAATTGAAAAATTGAAAAATGACGCATGCTTAAAGAGATTTCCAAAGTCAAAAAATAGAATTTATGGTAAAGTAAATTGGTATATAAGGAAGCATTAAGGAAAACTTAGGAAAATACCAAGAAACTATGTACCCCCTAGATTTTTGAATAATCTTGTAGGAAGGAACCTCTATTGGGTTCCAAAATCTGTGCTTAATTAATTTTTCAAAAATTAAATGATTACAGTGAGAAAATTAAACATTGAAATTCTTTATGAAAGCTTTGTCTAAGGAAGTGGTTATTGCTCTAATAACCAAGAAGGCCTAGTGCCTCGCCACGACCTGGAAGCTAAAATATTGAAAGAAAATGTTTAATTAACTTACTGAAAAAGCATTAAACAAGAATTAAATAATGCTTTGAAAGTTTTTCAAATATGTGTTAAAATAAACAAAAAAAAAATATTCCTTAGAAATTTTTTCTTGAAAAATTGTTTTTTGGTTAGAAATTTTTTTTTGGAAAACTTCATTTAAAAAAATTCAATTTAACTTCGAATTTTTTTCAAATATTCATTTTACTTAGAAAATTTTGTCAAAAATTTAATTTTACTTGAAAATATTTTACCTAAGACCCCATTTTTGCTGTGATCAAAGGGGAAGAGTAAAGTACAAGTTTACGGGGAGTTAAAAAAATTTAAAATTTCTGTTATTATTTTTTATAAAAAGTGTTGCAATTTTACTAACTGCAAAAATTATGCTTAACTTGTTAGTTTAGTAATTTTTTCTTTAAAATTACTCTTTATGTCTATTTTAACCCTAACTTGTGTTGGGATCTTAGATGGCTAGAGGGGGGGGGTGAATAGCCTCTTAAAAACAAAAACAAAATTTCTACACAGAGATTTGTTAGCACAGCGGAAATAATCAAAACAAACACTTATGCAAAGAAGAAAACACACCACCACTAACACAATGATGTACGAGGTTCGGGGATAACTTGCCCCTACTCCTCGGCGTGTCCGTAAGGTGGACGATCCCTCGATCTTTCGGTAGATCAACCCCCGGACAGATTTCGGCTAAGTATTTCTCCTTCTCGGTGGAGAAACCTCCCACAAAGTCTCAAAACAGATTTAGAATGAAGCACAAGACTTAGACTTACAGAATTTTGTGGCTACAATGAATGCACAATCAACTTACAGCCACAATGAATGCAGAGAGTGAAGAAGAAGTAGATTCACAGCCAAGAGCTTCACAGAACACCCTTGCTTGAACGTTGACAGAGAGTTTGCTACAAAAGAAAGAAATCATCCCAAACCTCTCTTCTACCTCCTTCTTATTTCTCTGCTCTCTTGCTGTCTTCAGCCAGAGCCAAACCACTGCATCGAATCACGTCAACCAGTAGCGTATCACTGTCGTCGAACCAGGCGTCGCCAATCACGCTTCTTCCTCATCTGATTATCTGAGCTCACACCAATACCATCCTTGGTCTTCACTGGTGTCTCTGAGCTCGAACCAATAAGGAAGAGTCAAGCTGATTGCAGCCAGTGAGCCAACTGAACAAGCCAGTGAACGTTGACGCTTCTTTTGCACAATTTGCAGCGATAACCAGTGGAAAAACCATTTTGTTTTATTCCTTTGATAGTCATTGATTTGAATTCAAGCATCACCATGGTACCTGCAACCTGTTACTCAAAAAGCTCACAAGCAGATGTTAGATCAGACGCATCAGAAACGAATCAGAAATCAGCAGAAACTGACAGTGTGTGCAGACAGTGTGGTGGATCGGTCAGCGGACCGATCCACACCTTTGGATTGATGTCTGATCGGTCGTGAAGACCGATCAGGGTATGGCCTGATCGGTCTGCAGACCGATCAGGGCTTAATGAGTGCGGTTCCTCGCACTCCTGAGATCGTCACCTGATCGGTCTCAAGACCGATCAGGATATGACCTGATCGGTCCTACAGACCGATCAGGGTTCATATGGATCGGTCCACGGACCGATCCACTGCCTTTTTCCTTCTCGCGACATCATCTCCTGATCGGTCTACAGACCGATCAGATTACACTCAGTAGGCTACTGAGTGTTTCCTGATCGGTCGCCAGACCGATCAGCAAACATAGTTTCACCAGATCGGTCTGTGCACCGATCAGGCAATCAAAATCCCACTGGATCGGTCTGTTGACCGATCCAACGCCCATGTGATATTAGGATTGGTCTTGAGAACGAGCTACCGAGCCCTCTCCGACTTCATCCGGTCCAGAGAACGAGCTACCGAGCCCTCTCTGACCACTCCGTGCCAAGTCTCAATACTTGGACTTTTCCCATGCCAAGCTCCCTGCTTGGACTTTTCACCAGATGTCTGGTCAACCTTGACCTATCTGGATTTCCCTTGCCTGGCTTCACTCACCAGGACTTTCCCTCCCAACGGATCAACCTCGATCAGTAGTCAGTCTGAGTTTGATTTATATCTGATACAAACTTAAATCAGTGTCAACATCAAAACAACAGCCAGGTCAGACTGTATCAACAATCTCCCCCTTTTTGTTGTTTGACAACATGATTTAAGTTTAGATCAGAATTGTTCAAATTTTCATAATTTTAGGGGAATCAAGATCCTCCCCCTAAGACGGATACTACACTGTATGAGGGTCTTCAAATTTTCATTCATCTAAACTTAGTTATCTTCTCCCCCTTTGTCAAACACCGAAAAGGTGCGAATAAGGTAAGATAACTTAAAGAGCTCCCCCTTAACCCTTACTGTCTGTTTCGTAAAGCACTTAGAATGCCCTCTAAGTGTATTATAAGACAGTAATAAAGAATAAGAGACATACAAAACAAGGCATATGAAGAGTATAGTAACAACCAAGAAAAAACAGCAAATATATAAAGAAGAATGAGTAGCGTAACAGTAAGTAACATACAACCAGGTCAGACATAAGTATCTAGCAACCATCATCCAAAACATACAATCAATATGATATCATAGAACAGTGTGTCTCAGTCAGCCTCCTCATCATGAGGAGCATCAGCAATATCAGCGGGAGGAAAGGATCCCTGAGGTGGCAAGCCGCTGCTCGAAGATGGATAGCCCGGGAAATCCTGCGGAGGTGGATATCTGGCCATCCAGTCCATAATCGTCTGACGGGTCGCCAGCTGCTGACTGCGCAAATCATCGTAGCGCTGGTCAATCCGGACGCGTAGCCCATCGAACTCAGCAGCCATCATCTCCTCGTGGCGATCAAATCGGCTCTCCAACTCAGCGATCTGCCAGCGCAGATCTGGATCCGCCTCGCCATATGCAGCAGCAGCAGCAACCTGTCGTCGAGGTAACTCACCTAGTGCCCTCCCATCCTTCCACCTAACAGCCCCAGCCTGTCTTAAGATTCCAGACTTGAAAAATGCACGTTTCCCAAGTCGACAATCCTGCCTAACCATCTTTACTATCCTCCCCTTAGAGACGTCAATACCCAGGGTCTCAAGCCAGTCAGTAATTACATGCCCATAAGGCATATAGATGGTGTAACCGCTTGGCTCGCTATGGGATATGATAGAAGTATAGACACTCGACATGATATCAAAGTCAAGATGCCTACGCAACCCATAAAGCATCAGACAATGATACGGTCGAATCTCTGCCAATGGTTTAGAGGTAATAGGTAGAAGACAGTTTATGACAATTTTGAAAAGAATGTAATCAGGAGCAGAAAGGCCAAGGGCTGCAAATGTAGGAAAATCGACATCTAACTCATCTAATCCATCCGGTCTCGGATGTCCAAAGAAGTACTCATAAATCGAGTCAGATGAGACATCAAGAGAATGAGGCACGGGTTCAGGCAAAGCAGGATAGAATGAGAACACCGTCCCCGAACACATACGACAGCCTAAATAACCAAAGAAGGCAATTAAGCTGAAATCAACATTTTTCTTAGCCACTCTTGATCTATAACTACCATCAATAGTCTGATGAAGGTTGTTATAGAATTCAGAAACTAAGTCAAGGTTGATATCCCTCTCTAAATATACCAAGGAATCAAGTTTATAGTAGGCTATGGTCTCCGTAATCGCTGGACAAAACTCATTCATGTAGTTTTTATCGACTGATCTACATGGAAGCAACTTGAAGGTCCTTTCCTTAAAGGATTTTTCAAACTGTTGGTTGGGGAATCTCCCCGAACTGGACGGTTGAGGTCGAGAGGGAGCAGGAGCTTTGGATTTATCTTTGGACTTGGAAGTACCCTCACCTACTGGTTTCTTTCTAATGGGACACAATGGGAAAAAGAAGATCACAGGAGCCACCCGAAACACAAAGCCACAGATATGTGAGAAATGAAATCGAAATGCCAAAGTTCTAGAGAAATAGGAGTTACCTTGGTGCCATTGAACTCTTGGCTAGAGCTTCGGAGGGCTAGACCTGCGACTAGTGTTCCGGCGTGCAAAGAGAAGAGAAAGGGTGAGCTGGTGGGAAGAGTCGGCTAGGGTTTCGCGTGAATGAGGAAAAGAAGGGATCGGGAGGTTTTAAGGGTTTAGATGGGTGTACAGTGAAGAAATGATTGGACGGTTGTCCGATCAGAAGGTATCAGAAGCCTCCTGATCGGTCTCCAAACCGATCCAGGAACATCCTGATCGGTCCACGGACCGATCAGGAGACGATCAGTGGCTTTTGTGCCGAATTGGTCTGATCAGTCTCCGGACCGATCAGGGAACTCTCTGATCGGTCTGTAGACCGATCAAAAAGGGATCAGTAGCGGGCTCGAGCGTTCCAGGCTGACCTGATTGGTCCGTAGACCGATCAGTGTCTGATACTAGTAACTCCCGTAATTTCAGTAACTGAAAATAGTAATTTCAGTAACTCGTGTTCGATAATTCGTGGAAGTTTCTCTAGGAAAACTTCCAAGTTCAGAGCCTAGAACCTGGAGGATCTACAAGCATAACTCTTACCTAAAAGTTATGGTCTGAACTTGTTTATAGCCTTAAGGTTGCAGACATTTAGAAAACAAACAACTTAAGGCCTGAAAATTGAAAATTTTCACCTTTGTTATGTGCAGTTTCAAGTTTGTCAAAATATATTCAAAATGCTAGAATTACTTCAATAGCATGTCTTATTTTTCATTCAAAATCATGAACAGCCATATCAAACAACCCATTAATCAAAATCAGATCAAATCTAGGCAAAGGCCCAACCAAGTTTCCTTGGTTGGAATATATGAGTAAGATCTAGGAGCCAAATACACATGAATTATGTAATGGCCTTCCCCATACTCAATTTATGTCTCTTCAACCTAATTATTCAAGGGATGCATGATACATTTTGAATAATTTGGTTGATCCTAGCATCTCACCCCATTTCTAGCAAGCAAAAACATTTTGTTCAACCTTATAGTTTGTGTGAGATATTCCCAAGTTGCCCAAAATCATTCCCAATTTCTCTTGTCATTTTAATTGTCCTTATTGATCATGATGAAGTCCTAAGGACCTAATGAGCCAAACACATCCCCAACTCCCTCCTTAAATGACTACATTCATTTTCCGGAAGGGGTTTGGTGAAAATGTCGGCTAGGTTTGACTTTAACTCCACATATGTGAGCACAATGTCACCCCTAGCTACGTGATCTCTAATGAAGTGATGCCGCACTTCAATGTGCTTGGTCCTTGAATGATGGACTGGATTTTTAGTTAGGTTGATCGTGCTAATGTTGTCACATAGCACTTGTACACCCTTATAAGAAAGTCCACAATCCTCTAGGGTGTGTATCATCCACAACAATTGTGATACACTCTCTCCCATGGCAATGTATTCAGCCTCGGTCGTGGAGAGAGCAACACAATGTTGCTTCTGACTTGACCAACTAACTAATGATGAACCTAAGAATTGACAACCCCCACTAGTGCTTTTCCGATCCAATTTGCACCCAGCATAATCGGAATCGGTATAGCCTACCAAGTCAAAAGACTCTGTAAGAGGGTACCATAGACCTACTCGAATTGTGCCCTTAAGGTATCTCAATATTCTCTTAACTGCAATTAAATGAGATTCCTTGGCACAGACTTGATATCTAGCGCATATGCCCACAGAAAAAAGTATGTCAGGCCTACTAGCTGTGAGATATAGAAGACTACCAATCATGCTTCTATACTGCGTTAGATCAACTGGTTTTCCACTCTCATCATTGTCAAGGCGAGTGTTTGTCGCCATAGGAGTGGATACTTCCTTAGAGTCACTCATGTTGAATTTCTTGAGCATCTCTTGAGTGTATTTCGTCTGATGGACATAAATGCCATCTCGAGTTTGTTTGATTTCAAGCCCAAGGAAGAATGTCAATTCTCCTACTAGACTCATCTCAAACTCACTCTCCATGTGAGAAATAAATTCATTCAAATAGCCCTTGTTATTTGAGCCACAAATTATATCATCGACATATACTTGGGCTACAAAAATATTTTCACCATCTCTACGCAGAAATAGTGTTGGGTCTATTTGGCCTCTCACAAAACCCTTTTCTAGTAAATATGTTGACAACCTTTCGTACCAAGCTCGTGGTGCTTGTTTAAGCCCATAAAGTGCTTTCTTGAGCTTGTACACGTGGTTTGGAGCTTCGGTATTCATAAACCCCGGTGGTTGTTCAACATAGACTTCTTATTTAATAAAACCATTTAAGAAGGCAGATTTAACATCCATTTGATAGAGTTTGAAACCTCTATGTGCAGCAAAAGCTAGCATCAAACGAATGGACTCTAATCGTGCCACGGGAGCATAAGTCTCATCATAATCGAGACCTTCGACTTGACTGTAGCCCTTGGCTACAAGTCTTGCCTTGTTTCTTACAACTTCTCCCTTTTGATTTAACTTATTTTTGAAGACCCATTTAGTTCCAATAATGGTGGTCTTTTTCGGTCTAGGAACCAAGTCCCACACTTGGCTCCTTTCAAATTGACCTAATTCGTCTTGCATAGCTATGATCCAATCAGGATCGTGCAATGCTTCATCAACTAGTCTTGGTTCAATCTCTGAAATCAATGCGACTTCATTAGACTCATTTCTAAAGAATGACCTAGTCCTAACCCCTTGTTGGATATCTCCCACAATTTGGTCTTGGGGATGACTAGTGGATATCCTAGATTGTCTTGGTGTTGGTGGTGCCTCATGAATGGTCTCACTAGGCACAGGCAAGGACTCAATATCAGGCAAGGGATCAACCGGAGCCCTTTGTTGCCTTTGCTCATCGTCATCAGAGTCAACCTCGACTCTTTCTTCATTTTGATCATTCAAACTTAGATTTCTAAGTTCAAATTGAATTTCTCCTACATCCCTTGATTGATCATTTGAGTTGGGGATTTCTTCAAATGCTACATCTGAGGACTCTTCAATCAATTTAGTCCTATTTTTGTAGACTCGATAGGCTTTGCTGGTGAGAGAGTACCCGACCAGTATCCCTTCATCAGCCTTAGCCGTGAACTTCCCAAGATGATCCTTTGTGTTCAAGATAAACACCTTACAACCAAACACCCTAAGATGTTTAATTGTAGGGGGTCTCCCAAACCAAAGTTCATGGGGGGTCTTTCCTAAAAACCTATGTATCAATATTCGATTTTGCACATAGCACGCTGTATTTACAGCTTCAGCCCACAAGTAACTCGGTAGTGAGTACTCATTAAGCATGCTTCGTGCAGCCTCTTGCAAGACTCGGTTCTTTCTCTCCACAACCCCATTTTGTTGTGGGGTCCTTGGAGTTGAGAACTCATGTCTATACCCTTTTGCTTGACAAAATTCTAAGAACCTATGGTTTTGAAATTCACCACCATGATCACTTCTAATGGTTTTAATTGTTGTTGATTTTTCATTTTCAGTTCTTCTACAAAAAGAAATAAAAATATCTATGGTTTGATCCTTAGTTTTCAAAAAGAAAGTCCATGTGTATCTAGTAAAATCATCAATAATTACTAAACAATATCTACTACCATTCAATGAAATAACATTGTTACAATCAAACAAGTCCATATGTAATAAGTCTAAGGCAGTAGATGTACTCACAGTGCTTTTACCTTTATGAGGTGCTTTTGTTTGCTTACCCATTTGACATGCATCACATAGTTTGTTCTTTTGGTACTTGATGCTTGGTAAGCCTCGTACTAGTCCTTTGTTGGCCAACTTCCGAATGTTCTTCATGTTTACATGTGCCAACCTTCTATGCCAAAGCCAAGACTCTTCTTCTTTTGACATGAAACACTTAATCAAAGCATTAGTAGCACTTTTAAACGATACTTGATAAATATTATCAACCCTTGTGCCTACTAGTACCGTGTCAAGTGTGTCAATGTGTTTAACCAAACATTGACTTGAATGAAATTCAATTGTGTAACCCGTGTCACACAATTGACTGACACTTAGGAGATTAAAAGTCATCCCCTTGACTAGAAGGACATTCTTGATATGGAGACATTCGGATATATGAATGTCTCCAACTCCTACAACCTTAAGGCTACCATTGTTACCAAAAGACACATTACCTCTACTTTTGTTTTGAATGGTTGTAAACAGTGATTTGTTCCCGGTCATGTGCTTGGAGCATCCACTATCAACAAACCAAGTTGATAGATGCTCCCCCTCGACCAATGCCTACAAGACACGGAAGATAGAGGTTTTAGGTACCCAAATCTTGGGACCTAATGCTTCTACAACGAAAGACCTAGGAACCCATGCCTTGGTCATACCTTTCCTAGTTCCATGAGCCCTAGAAACATATAATCTACTATCTTGAGTTCTAGACATTAGAGAAATGAAACTCGACTCCTTGGGTTGATAACCTAGCCTGACCTTGTTGTAGACTGCCCTTTGGGTATTTAGAATCATGTCTAGAGTCTTAGAGCTAGTTGAGAACTTCTCAAGCATTTTCTTGAGTTTCTCAACCTCACCCTTTAAAGCCTTGTTCTCATCCTCAAGGACTTCTAGATGTAGGTCATCGACCTCATCTTCCCTAAGGGTCCTTAAGGTTTTTACTTCTTCTTTTAACAATTTATTTTCTGTTTTTGACTTTTTAAGCAATGTAGATAAATGAGTGATAGTCTTATAACACTTTTCTATATGAGAAGAGGTTACCTCTTCATCATCCGACGATGATGAAGCCGCGGTTGAGGCGTCGCTCGAATCTCCCTCACTTCCGGAGTCCGAAACCTCCCTTGCCATGAGTGCTAATTGTCGTGTGCTCTTTTCCATCTTCTCTTCTTCCTCCGATGAGCTTGATGAGGACTCATCCCAAGTGGCCTTGAGAGCCTTCTTCTTCTTGGCTCTTTCCTCCTTCTTTTTGGCTCGTTCCTCCTTCTTCTTAAGTTTTGGACACTCACTTCGATAATGTCCCTTTTTGCTGCACTCATAACATGTAACATTAGTTTTGTCAAAATTTTGTTCACTAGGTTTACCTTTTCCTTTGTATCTCCTGCTCCTTCTCATGATTCTTCTTACGAAATTCGCCATCTCACTTGATGATGATCCACTTTCATCATCGGATTCTGAGGAAGAGGTGGATGAGGAAATCTCCTTTTCTTTCTTCTTTTCCTTCTTCCTTCTTTCATCCTTGCTCTTTGGTCCTGCAAACAAAGCAATACCCTTCTCTTTTTGACCTTTGTTAGCAAGCTCATGAAGTTCCATCTCACAGAAAAATTCATCTAATTTAACAATGGAAAGATCCTTGGATACCTTGTAGGCATCTACCATAGATGACCACAAGGCATTCCTAGGAAAAACTTTTAGAGCATACCTTACTAGATCGCGATTCTCTACTCGTTCGTCCACAGAGTGTAGACCGTTGATGATCTCCTTGAATCTCCCATGAAGTTCACTTACCGTTTCACTGTCCTTCATGGTTAGATTTTGAAGCTGATTCAAGAATAGGTCCCTCTTGGCAATCCGAGAATCTCGAGTTCCCTCTTGGAGCTCGATGAGTTTGTTCCATAGGTCTCTTGCACTCGAGAACGGACCTACCTTGACGAGTTGGTCCTTGGCGATTCCACATTGCAAGGTGACCATAGCCTTGGCATCGGCTTGTGCTTTGCGGAGTTGTTCGGTAGACCACCTTGACGAATCAAGTTCCTTACCTTCTTCATCTTTTGGTGGTGTAAAACCCTCCTTGACGGAAAACCACATGGAGATATCGGTCTTGAGGTAATACTCCATGCGGCTTTTCCAGTATTGGAAATCTGCTCCCTCGAAATAGGGTGGACGGTTGGTGCTGAATCCCTCCTTCATGGCCATTGTTTAGCTCTTTGGGTTGTTAAGCCGAAATGAAGAGCACCAGGCTCTGATACCACTTGTTGGGATCTTAGATGGCTAGAGGGGGGGTGAATAGCCTCTTAAAAACAAAAACAAAATTTCTACACAGAGATTTGTTAGCACAGCAGAAATAATCAAAACAAACACTTATGCAAAGAAGAAAACACACCACCACTAACACAATGATGTACGAGGTTCGGGGATAACTTGCCCCTACTCCTCGGCGTGTCCGTAAGGTGGACGATCCCTCGATCTTTCGGTAGATCAACCCCCGGACAGATTCCAGCTAAGTATTTCTCCTTCTCGGTGGAGAAACCTCCCACAAAGTCTCAAAATAGATTTAGAATGAAGCACAAGACTTAGACTTACAGAATTTTATGGCTACAATGAATGCACAATCAACTTACAGCCACAATGAATGCAGAGAGTGAAGAAGAAGTAGATTCACAGCCAAGAGCTTCACAGAACACCCTTGCTTGAACGTCGACAGAGAGTTTGCTACAAAAGAAAGAAATCATCCCAAACCTCTCTTCTACCTCCTTCTTATTTCTCTGCTCTCTTGCTGTCTTCAGCCAGAGCCAAACCACTGCATCGAATCACGTCAACCAGTAGCGTATCACTGTCGTCGAACCAGGCGTCGCCAATCACGCTTCTTCCTCATCTGATTATCTGAGCTCACACCAATACCATCCTTGGTCTTCACTGGTGTCTCTGAGCTCGAACCAATAAGGAAGAGTCAAGCTGATTGCAGCCAGTGAGCCAACTGAACAAGCCAGTGAACGTTGACGCTTCTTTTGCACAATTTGCAGCGATAACCAGTGGAAAAACCATTTTGTTTTATTCCTTTGATAGTCATTGATTTGAATTCAAGCATCACCATGGTACCTGCAACCTGTTACTCAAAAAGCTCACAAGAAGATGTTAGATCAGACGCATCAGAAACGAATCAGAAATCAGCAGAAACTGACAGTGTGTGCAGACAGTGTGGTGGATCGGTCAACAGACCGATCCACACCTTTGGATTGATGTCTGATCGGTCGTGAAGACCGATCAGGGTATGGCCTGATCGGTCTGCAGATCGATCAGGGCTTAATGAGTGCGGTTCCTCGCACTCCTGAGATCGTCACCTGATCGGTCTCAAGACCGATCAGGATATGACCTGATCGGTCCTACAGACCATTCAGGGTTCATATGGATCGGTCCACGGACCGATCCATTGCCTTTTTCCTTCTCGCGACATCATCTCCTGATTGGTCTACAGACCGATCAGATTACACTCAGTAGGCTACTGAGTGTTTCCTGATCGGTCTACAGACCGATCAGATTACACTCAGTGTGCTACTGAGTGTTTCCTGATCGGTCGCTAGACCGATCAGCAAACATAGTTTCACCAGATCGGTCTGTGCACCGATCAGGCAACCAAAATCCCACTGGATCGGTCTGTTGACCGATCCAACGCCCATGTGATCTTAGGATTGGTCTTGAGAACGAGCTACCGAGCTCTCTCTGACCTAGTCCGGAGAACGAGCTACCGAGCCCTCTCTGACCACTCCGTGCCAAGTCTCCATACTTGGACTTTTCCCATGCCAAGCTCCCTGCTTGGACTTTTCACCAGATGTCTGGTCAACCTTGACCTATCTGGATTTCCCTTGCCTGGCTTCACTCACCAGGACTTTCCCTCCCAACGGATCAACCTCGATCAGTAGTCAGTCTGAGTTTGATTTATATCTGATACAAACTTAAATCAGTGTCAACATCAAAACAACAGCCAGGTCAGACTGTATCAACAACTTGAACTTGGGTTGATGCACATCAAAAAGGGGGAGATTGTTGGACCCCGTGGTAGTTTTGATGTGATCAACCAAGTTAGTTAGGTCCTGCTATGTTTGATCCCTGTGTCTGAGTGTGCAGGAGCTTTGGAACATAGGAAGTCGAGCGGAAGACGCAGCTAGCGAGAAGGACGGCACAGGAAGGGAGCCGACGGGCTCGGTGCGTCCGAAGGACGAGAAAGCTGCGGAAGAGTACTCCGGTGGGCGTGAAGAGCGTGTGCGGCGTTCGAGGGACGTTAAGCCGGGACGGAAGGCTGCTCGAGTAGAAGGCCGGGAATTGGGTTCGGGTGAGCCCTATTCCGGTTGGTCGCAATCACCCAAAAGAACGGAGCTTCGGAAGCCAAAGCGAAGAAGAAAAGGAGTAAAAGCAGGCGGGAGGTACTGTAGCAGGAAGTTACTGTAGCAGAAGTTACTGTAGCTTGAAGGCGCCTTAAACAGGCTAGAAGGCGCCCTTGAAGGCTCCTTCAAGCCTGTTGAAGGCGCCTTCAACAGGTCAGTTTTGACCGTTTGCGTGCGGATAAAGTTTTATCCGCTGACCGAGCTGGAGGCGCCTTGAAACTTGTTGGAGGCGCCTTGGACCCTCGGGATAGACTTTCAAGAGCTATAAAAAGGCCCCTGGAGCTAGGAATTCATCATTGATTCAAGCTTTCAATTCCTAACAACTTGTGAGTTCATTAAGTGTGTAAAAAGGCTTCTCCGCCTACAGTGAAGGAGATTCTGCTAGTGCTATCTTCGATTGTCCTGGATTAACAACCTCCTTGGTTGTAACCAGGTTAAACCTCATTCTCCCGTTTTATTTCTGTCTTTAATTTTATATAGTTGCTAGTTATTTTTATTGCTGCACTTATTTCTGAGTTGAAATCCGAGGAGGGTATTTTTATTTTTTGTTTTCAGCAATTCACCCCCCTCTTGCCGGTCTCCGCTGCACCAACAAGTGGTATCAGAGCCTGATCGCCTCAGAAGGACTAACCACCAACTGAAGCACTACGATCAAGACGATGGCCGGAGCGAACATCCATCCCTCGAAGTTCGACGGAGACTTTGCCACATGGAAGCGCAAAATGGAGGTATTTTTTAAAATGGATTTTGATATTCTTATTACAATGAAATATGGTTTTTCAGCGCCGAAAGACAAAGAAGAAAACACATGGAGCAAGAAGGAGCAAGCCGACTTCGTCGCCAACTGAAAGGCAGAGTTCCACCTGCTCAGTGTGCTGCCACCATAAGAAGTAAATCGGATCGGAAGCTACGACTCAGTGAAAGATCTCTGGGAAAAATTCTTGGAGCTACACGAAGGTACTTCCGAAGCGAAGCTAGCGAAGCGCGACATCCTCCGGAACCAGTTAACGAACCTCCGGATGAACCAAGGCGAGAAGGTAGCGCAACTCCAAGCGAGAATCAAGGAGCTGATAACACAACTAACGAACCTTGGAGAAGAGGTAACCAACCGGGATTCCATCCGATACGTGCTCAATGCCTTCCCGAGAACTCCAGAGTGGGCCTCCTTAGTAGATGCGTATTACATATCTAAGGACCTCAAGGTAAGTACTTTAGAACAATTATTTTCCACTTTTGAACTTCACGAATCTCGAGTTTCAGAACCCAACGGAGCAGAGAAGACAAGTCAGAACATTGCCTTAAAGGCAAAGTTGAACAGTTCTGACTCCGAAGCCTCAGTCGACGAATCCGAAGCGACACTACTGGTAAGACACTTCTATAAGTTTTTTAGTACTAACAAATTTAAATCGCAAAGGCATCATCGAAAGAAGAGGACGGTTCGCTGTTACAACTGCAACGAAGAGGGGCACATCAAAGATGACTGCCCAAAGCTAAAGAGAAAGGAGAAAGAAAGGGAAAAGCCAAAATACAAGAAGCCAGAACCCTCCAAACACAAGAACCTAAAGGCAACGTGGGATGATTCGTCATCCTCCGAATCGGAAGTCGAAGAATTCTCGGGACTAGCACTGATGGCCAACCATCAACAAGAAGAAACGTCCAGCTCAGAGATGAGCATCGACGAAGGGGGAGGAACGTCAGAAGAAAGCAGCAGTGAAGGGGGAGCGTCACCTGATCAGGTAAGTAAGGTACGCAATCTAACCCCGTCTCAGTCATTTCGATTTATTAAATCGCTTTCTAAAGATTTATTCGAATTAGAAAAAGAAAATAAAGAATTAAAAAAGAAATTAGCAAAAGCATGTCCACTTGAAATGTACGATAGTATGAAATTAGAAAATGAAAATTTAAAACTAGAAATTGAAAAATTGAAAAATGACGCATGCTTAAAGAGATTTCCAAAGTCAAAAAATAGAATTTATGGTAAAGTAAATTGGTATATAAGGAAGCATTAAGGAAAACTTAGGAAAATACCAAGAAACTATGTACCCCCTAGATTTTTGAATAATCTTGTAGGAAGGAACCTCTATTGGGTTCCAAAATCTGTGCTTAATTAATTTTTCAAAAATTAAATGATTACAGTGAGAAAATTAAACATTGAAATTCTTTATGGAAGCTTTTTCTAAGGAAGTGGTTGTTGCTCTAATAACCAAGAAGGCCTAGTGCCTCGCCACGACCTGGAAGCTAAAATATTGAAAGAAAATGTTTAATTAACTTTCTGAAAAAGCATTAAACAAGAATTAAATAATGCTTTGAAAGTTTTTCAAATATGTGTTAAAATAAACAAAAAAAAAATTCCTTAGAAATTTTTTCTTGAAAAATTGTTTTTTGGTTAGAAGTTTTTTTTTGGAAAACTTCATTTAAAAAAATTCAATTTAACTTCGAATTTTTTTCAAATATTCATTTTACTTAGAAAATTTTGTGAAAAATTTAATTTTACTTGAAAATATTTTACCTAAGACCCCATTTTTGCTGTGATCAAAGGGGAAGAGTAAAGTACAAGTTTAGGGGGAGTTAGAAAAATTTAAAATTTCTGTTATTATTTTTTATAAAAAGTGTTGCAATTTTACTAACTGCAAAAATTATGCTTAACTTGTTAGTTTAGTAATTTTTTCTTTAAAATTACTCTTTATGTCTATTTTAACCCTAACTTGAACTTGGGTTGATGCACATCAAAAAGGGGGAGATTGTTGGACCCCGTGGTAGTTTTGATGTGATCAACCAAGTTAGTTAGGTCCTGCTGTGTTTGATCCTTGTGTCTGAGTGTGCAGGAGCTTAGGAACACAGGAAGTCGAGCGGAAGACGCAGCTAGCGAGAAGGACGGCACGGGAAGGGAGCCGACAGGCTCGGTGCGTCCGAAGGACGAGAAAGCTGCGGAAGAGTACTCCGGTGGGCGTGAAGAGCGTGCACGACGTTCGAGGGACGTTAAGCTGGGACGGAAGGCTACTCGAGTAGAAGGCCGGGAATTGGGTTCGGGTGAGCCCTATTCCGGTTGGTCGCAATCACCCAAAAGAACGGAGCTTCGGAAGCCAAAGCGAAGAAGAAAAGGAGTCAAAAGAGGCTGGAAGTTACTGTAGCAGGAAGTTACTGTAGCAGGAAGTTACTGTAGCTTGAAGACGCCTTAAACAAGCTAGAAGGTGCCCTTGAAGGCGCCTTCAACATGTCAGTTTTGACCGTTTGCGTGCGGATAAAGTTTTATCCGCTGACCGAGCTGGAGGCGCCTTGAACCTTGTTGGAGGCGCCTTGGACCCTCGAGATAGACTTTCCAGGAGCTATAAAAAGGCCCCTGGAGCTAGGAATTCATCATTGATTCAAGCTTTCAATTCCTAGCAACTTGTGAGTTCATTAAGTGTGTAAAAAGACTTCTCCGCCTACAGTGAAGGAGACTCTGCTAGTGCTATCTTCGATTGTCCTGGATTAACAACCTCCTTGGTTGTAACCAGGTTAAACCTCGGTCTCCCATTTTATTTCTGTCTTTAATTTTATATAGTTGCTAGTTATTTTAATTGCTGCACTTATTTCTGAGTTGAAATCCGAGGAGGGCATTTTTATTTTTTGCTTTCAGCAATTCACCCCCCTCTTGCCGGTCTCCGCTGCACCAACACATAGGTCTGGATTACTTTATTAAATTGGATGTACCAAGACCTTGAAGCTTACTTCAGTCCATAGACTGATTGAGCTTATACACAAGATGCTCTTTGCTCTTTGAAATGAACCCTTCTGGTTGCTTTATATGGATGTTTTCTTCAAGACTTTCATTAAGAAAAGCCGTCTTGACATCCACTTGCTAAATCTCATAGATAAAAGAATCCGGATAGACTTAAGCATGACTACCGATAAAAAAGTTTCCTTTTCTAACAAGCCTTTCTTTGAAGTTTCTACCTTCTTGTCTATCCCTATTTTCCTATTGTAGATTTATTTTCACCCAATGGCTTTTACACCATTTGATGGTTATATAAGCTCCCACACGTTATTAGAATATATATATATTCTAATTCTGTATTCATAAAGATGTTGTATCTTTATCTTGGCGTGCTTCGTCATATGTCCGGGGATCAGGTTCATGTCCACCAGGGATTAAGTCCAAAGACTCTCCCAAAACATGAATTTTTTTAGGTTGCCTAACAATCCTCCCACTATGACGAGACACTTTCTGCAATTGTGTATCATTTGTGATACGTGTTGCAGTTTCTTGTGATATTTCATCTTGTACAGTTGGTACTAGATTAGACGTGTCCTTTAATTTCCTTAAGAACAATTTTTACTCATGGGTTTGTGGTTTATAATCCTTTTCTAAAATCAGGCATTGGTGCCATCAATGACCTTCCGATTTTAAGGGCTATAAACCTCTTTTCGTTTCTCTAGGATAACTCACAAACAAGTGAACTCATGTCCAACTTATCAGTGTCTCTCATGTGCTAGACCACCCAAATTCGAATATGCTTCAGACAAGGCTTACGCCATACTGTAATTCTATGCGAGTAGAGAGTTTTGACTTAGAAGGTACTTTGTTCACTTCCGTTTCCAGTGTATATCCTTAAAACGAATTTGGTAATTTTCTGAATAACTCATCATCGATCTAATTTTTCCATAAGAGCCTTATACTTTCTTACTACTACACCATTCTGTTAGGGTGTACAAGGTGCAGTTAGTTGGGATTAAATCTCAACGTCTGATAAGTGACTCCTAAACTCTCCTAAGAGGTACTACGATATGACCGTAGTGTCTTGATACTTTTACTTTGACGTTACTCCACATCAGCCTAGTACTCTTTGAACTAATCAAAGCACTTAGACTTGTAGCACGTAAATGTATCCTTATCTCGAATAGTCGTCTATAAAAGAGATGAAATATTCGAAACTACCTCTTGTCTGTATAATCATAGGACCACACAAATCAGAATGAACCAATTCCAACACATCCTCGGCTCTATACCCCTTAGACTTTAAAATTTTCTTGGTTATTTTTCCTTCCAAGTAAGACCCGCAGGATTGGAAAGATTTCCACTATCAATGAACCTAAGAGTTCCTTGGTTTTTATCCTTTGAATCCTACTCAAGTTAATATAACCTAGCCTTAGACTGCCAAGGATGTGATTGGTTCATTTCAGAAGGTTCCTTTCTCTTATTAAAGTTTAGAAGATGTGTTACTAATTTCCATTTATTGCATTGTGAGAGTTATTGGATTTATAAATTGTCAACCAACGTACCAGAACAGATATCTTTCCTATTTTCTTGATAACAAGTTTGTTATCAAAATAGATAGAATATCTATTCTTCGATAGTTTAGAAACCAAAATCAAATTCTTTCTAAACTTGGTACGTAAAGATAATTTCTTAAAATCCATATTTTATTCCTATCAAAGGATAAGCATCTCCCACTACAACAGCTACCACTTTTGCAGCAGTGCCTATGTAGACGGTGACCTCCCCTTCATATAGTTATCGGGTTCCCTGGAACCTCTGCAATGAATTGTAGACATGATCAGTGGCTCCCGTATCTACACACCAGGTATCTGTAGATAACACCACTAATCATGTATTAACTAATGAATAAAATACACCTATTTTGTTCTTAGTTTTAAGAGGACAGTCTACCTAAATGTCCAAGTCCTATTTCCAATCATTACAATTGGGACTACTAAGTCTATTCTATAGTATAACAACTAGGGGATTGACAAATATTTTAAATCCTAAGAATCATAAAAATATTTGGTCAAGGCCAACACCTTAAAATCCCCATGAATTTTGTATGCCACGATAGTGTGGACGTATACAAAATCAAAGAGGAGATTTTATTCATTAATTTTATTATCTCGTCATACTAACTTTATGACAAATAAAATTAATAGTTGGTCTATTAAATATTTGGTCAAAAACTTTGAATTTGAAATAATATTGATTCCTCAAAATAATATCATTTAAATTCATCAACACCTCAAACACCGTGCATTTTGCATGCCACGATAGTGTGGACGTATGCAAATTCAAACATTTGTAAGAGAAGGGTTTTACCCATTAATTATCTTGTCAATAAGTCTTTATGACAAATAAAATTACCTCATACACCATGAATTTTGTATGCCACGATAGTGTGGACGTATACAAAACCAAACATTTGTAAGAGGAGTTTTTCCCATTAATTTTATTTCCTTGTCAAACTGACAAATAAAATTACCTCATACACCGTGAATTTTGTATGCCACGATAGTGTGGACGTATACAAAATCTCAACATTTGTAAGAGGGGGTTTTTATTTTATTATCATGTCATCTTATCTTTATGACAAATTAATAGTTGGTTTTCTTCGGTCACACAAATAATAGCAGTGACTCCGATGGGGAGGATACTATTAGACATGTCTAAGTGTATACCATTACTTGACACTAAGTCCATTAATAAGATTGTGCCCCTTCCGATGGGGAAGATCACACGCTCTTAATTAATTTCCTATAGTCATCCTAAATGGAAGTTTGATCTAGTGATCCGCAAACAAACTCATCCGATATGGAGGAAGGCACTCAGAGCCAACGCGCAAGTTTGTTTGCATCACTTACAAACCAGTAATGGAGACCGTGGAATTTATTAAAATAAATCCCTCTCCCACTTAGTTATTTAAAGTGAGGAATTTTAAACTATCGTAGCATTCATCACATGCATACACACATATCACAGTAAATAAAAGCAATAAATATGGAAATTTATTTTCCAACTATTATGGCCTTTTTCCATCACTGTATTCCATGTGCTCCAACCCTAGCTGCTGCCATCTTTAGCCACCGCCATTGGGTCGAGTCATCGCATCCATCTTGCTTCTTTTCCGCTGCACCTCTGGTATTCCAAAAGTACCACGCCTCGCAAGAATCCGATCCGCGACAAAAATAGAATTTTACATATATCGATCCTATATTCCATGAGGGAATGTACATATAATCTAGATCGAAAATAAAATTCTTAAAATCTAGGGCTAATACAGCTCCTGCTGTATTAGTTACATATAATCACGCACACACAAAATAATGCCCTTGACATGTCCAAGGGTCCAATCACACACAACATCTATAAGCCATAATAGTTGGAGCCTGCAACCACAAAGTTAGCATATCTTACTATTATCCTGCCTAAATTATGTATGACATGTGCATAACCTAATTTGAAAACCAAACACACAGATGCAAACCCTAGCAATGATACCAATTATTGGTTAGTCCTAGGAAAACGTACCGATTCCACAGTACAAAATTTTTTTGTACAAGTGTCGAACCTTTCCTTAAATAACCTATTGTGTTCTTTAGAAATTAAATCAAGAATCACAGACGGAACTTAACATCATTGATTCCAAATTTAACTTATCTGTTCTTAATGGTTTAGATTTGAATCGCAAGCAGAACTTAACACTATTAATTGAAATCCATCTATGTTATTAATTTCATTAAATATTAATTTCCAAAATTGGCTTCTAGGACTGCATGGTGAGGCACATGACCTTCTTGGATATGGGAGCAACCACCACCGCCTAGACAAAGCCTTTTAAGGAAAGCTAATATTTAATTTCCTTAAATAACTCTAGGTTAACCAAAAAGAACAATCTAATCACAAATTTGAAAAACAAAACAAAAGAAACACATCTTTGAAACAAATCCGAAAATCTAGAATCTAATGCCTCTTGTGTTTGGAATTCATACAAAAGAAATACAACTAGTATGATGCAGAAATTAATTACTAATTATACCTTCCTTTGTATGCAACGACCTCTTGATCTTTTACCGTATTCCTTTTCTTATCCCGGATGTTGTGTGGGCAACGAGAATCCACCTAAGCCACCTTCTTCTCCAAGCATGATTCGGCCACCACAAATATTCCATGAATAGATAAGGTTCGACCACCACCACCAAGCTCCAAGGGATGCGTCCTTTCTCTCCTTCTTCTCTATGCTAAAATCTGGCCATCTTCAAGCTCCATGAGATTACAAGGTTCGGCCAATGAAGAAGAAAGAAAAGGAAGAAGGAAAAATAATAGGGCCGACCACCATCAAGGAAGAAAAGAGAGGAAGAAAAATAATAGAGTCGTTAGCCATGAAGGCACCTCTACCCCCTCTTTTATAATCCTTGGTCTTGACAAATAAGGAAATTTAAATAATAACTTCCTTAATTCTTTTGCCATGAAAATAAAAAATTTAATTAATTAAAATCAAATTTCTTTTCTCAATTTCAATGGCCGACCACTTTCTCCCCAAAAGAAGGAAAGTTTTAATTAAAACAAGAATTAAAACTTCCTAATTTGTTTCCAGAAATTTATAAAAAATTTCAATAATTTTAATCCCTTCATGATTGGTTAGTAAAAAGGAAATTTTATAAATTAAAATTATTCTTTTAAACATGTGGATAATTTCCAAAAAGGAAAGTTATCTTTAAAAAATTAAAATCTCCTTTCAATCTACAAAGATATCAAATCTTTTCTTAATCTCTTGTAGAAATTTATAAAAGAGATATTTAATTTTTAAACTCTCTTTTAAATCATGAACATGGTTAAAAAGGAAAGTTTTTTTAAAATTAAAATCACCTTTTATTCTACAAATAAGGAAAGATATTAAATCTTTTCTTAATCTTTTGTAGAAAGCTATAAAAGGAAAGATTTAAATTTTAAACTCTCTTTTAAAACCATGATATCCACATAAGAAATAATTTTAATAAAAATTCCTTTTAATTTTCTAGTGGCCGGCCACCTAAGCTTGTGACCCAAGCTTTGGCCGACCACCAACTTGGCTCATCCACTTGGTCTTGGCCGGCCCTAGCTTGGGTTCCAAGCTAGCTTGGCTGGCCCCATTAGGATGGGTAAGAAGGTGGGTATAAATCTCTATATACAAGAGGCTACGATAGGGACCGAGAGGAGGAATTGGTTTTGGTCTCCCGATGAAATTAAGCTTCCCGTATTCTCCCCGAACACACAACTTAACTTCATCAATAATAATTAATACCACTAAAGAATTATTATTGAACTACCGCACCAATCCCAATTTACATTTTTGGGCTCTTTCTTATTATGAGTGTGTTAGTCTCCCTGTGTTTAAGATGTCAAATGACAACTAATTAAATAAGTTACTGACAACTCACTTAATTAATATTTTAGTCCAAGAGTAGTACCACTCAACCTTATCGTCATGTCGGACTAAGTCCACCTGCAGGGTTTAACATGACAATCCTTATGAGCTCCTCTTGGGGTCATTCTCAACCTAGATTACTAGGACACAGTTTACTTCTATAATCAACAACATACACTATAAGTAATATCATTTCTCAACTTATCAGGCTTATTGATTTATCGAACTAAATCTCACTCATTGATAAATTAAAGAAATAAATATCAAATATATGTGCTTGCTATTATATTAGGATTATGAGCACACACTTCCATAATAACTGAGGTATTTGTTCCTTTATAAAGTCAGTATAAAAGAAACGACCTCTAATAGTCCTACTTAATACACTCTAAGTGTACTAGTGTAATTATATTGTTAAGATAAACTAATACCTAATTACACTACGACCTTCCAATGGTTTGTTCCTTTCCATCTTAGTCGTGAGCTACTGTTTATAATTTATAAGGTATTGATAACATGATCCTCTGTGTGTGACTCCACACACCATATTATCTACAATATAAATTAATTGAACAACTATATTTATCATAAATGTAGACATTTGACCAATGTGATTTTTATTTCTAGATAAATGTTTATACCAAAAGCTAGGCTTTTAGTATACATCCTAACAAGGAGACCAAAACCAATTCCTCCTCCCGGTCCCTGTCGTAGCCTCTTATTTATTAAGTATTATACCCACTCATACCCACCTTCCTACCCACCTTAAGGTGGCCGGCCAAGCCTAGCTTGGAGCCCAAGCTAGGGTCGGCCAAACCAAGGTGAGTTGGCTCCATTGGGTGGCTGACCCTACTTGAACCCAAGGCCGACCAAAATAAAATAAAAGGGATTTTATTTTTTAAAAAATTTCTTATGTGGAAGCCATGGTTTTAAAAGATAGTTTAAAATTTAAATCTTTCATTTTATAGCTTTCTACAAAAGATTAAGAGAAAGATTTGATATCTTTCCTTATTTGTAGTTAAAATGAAGATTTTAATTTTTTATAAAACTTTCCTTTTTTGTAACAATCTTCATGATTTAAAAGAGAGTTTTAAAATTAAATCTTTCCTATTATAGTTTCTACAAAAGATTAAGAAAAGATTTGATATGTTTCCTTATTTGTAGATTGAGAGGAAGATTTTAATTTTAGAGAAACCTTTCCTTTTTGGAAATCATTCACATGTTTTAATAGAGAGATTTTAATTTATAAAAGTTTCCTTTTAAGACCAACCATGAAGGGAATTTTCAAAAGAGAAAATTTTATTTAAAAATTTCTGGAAACAAATTAGGAAGTTTAATTTTGTGTTTCAAGCTTTCCTTGTTTGGAGGGATTAAGGTGGCCGACCATTAGAGGTTTAATAAGGAGATTTTAATTAAATTTTCCTTCTTAAACAATGGCAAGGAATATAAGGAAGTTTTTATTTATAAAACTTTCCTTATTTACTAAGACCAAGGAATATAAAAGAGAAGGTAGAGGTGCCTCACCTCATAACATATCTTCTATTATTCCTTTCTCTTTTCTTCCTTGGTGTGGCCTACCCTATTCCTCTTCTCCTTTCTTCTTCTTGTGGCCAAGCCACATAATCTCTTGGAGCTCTTATGGTGGCCGGATTTTGCTTGGAGAAGGAGAGAAAGGAGGCTTTGTTTCTAGCATCCCTTGGAGCTTGGTGGTGGTGGCCGAACCTCATCCTTTCTTGGAGTTATTGAGGTGGTTGAATCTTGCTTGGAGAGGAAGGTAGCTTGGGTGGATTCTCGTCTCGGTAGATGGTCTGCCCACACGACGTCCGAGATAAGAAAAGGAATACGACAGAAGATCATGAGGTCTATAAGCTATAAAAGGTATAACTAGTTATTAGTTTCTGCATCATAACTAGTTCATCCTTTTAATTAGAATTTGAAATACCAAACACAAGAGGCTAATGAATCTAGGTAATCGAATTTATGTTTTCGATTTTGTGTTTCTTTTGTTTTTTTTTCGAATTTATGATTCGATTGTTCTTTTTGGTTAAACCTAGGGTTACTATAAGGAAATTAAATATTAAATTTCTTTAAAAGGATTTGACTAGGCAGTGGTGGATGATCCCATACCCAAGAAGGTCTAGTACCTCGCCATGTAGTCTTGGAAGCCAATTTTAGAAATTAATATTTAATTGAATTTGTAACATGGGTGGATTTGGATCAATAATGTTAAGCATCGTTTGCAATCCAAGTCTAAACCACTAAGAACATATAAGTTAAATTTGGAATCAATGATGTTAAGTTCCGTTTGCGATTCCTAATTTAATTTCTAAAGAACACAATAGATTGTTAGTAAAGGTTCAGGACTTGTACAAAATTTTTGTACAGGGAACCGGCATGATATTCCGCATAGCAACCAACAATTGGTATTGCCTCTGTGTGTTTGGTTTTCAGTTTAATTATGCACATGTCATACATAATTTAGGCAGGATAAAAGTAGGATATGCTAACTCTGTGGTTGTAGGCTCCAACTATTATGACTTATAGATATTGTGTGTGATTGGACCCTTGGACATGTCAAGGGTATTTTTGTGTGTGCATGATTGTATGTATTAAATACAGTAGGAGCTGTATTAGTTTTAGGATTTTACATTTTTGTTCCGATCTAGATTACATATACATTCCTTTGTGTAATATAGGATCGATATATGTAAAATTCTATTTTTATCGCGGATCGTATCCTTGCGAGGCGTGGTACTATTTGCATACCAGAGGCACAATGGAAAAAGAAGCAAGATAGATGCAGCGACTAGACCCAATTGCGGTGGCTAAAGATGGCAGCAGCTAGGGTTGGCAGCACATGTAGGACAGTGATGGAAAAGGCCATAATAGTTGGAAAATTAATTTCCATATTTATTTCTTTTATTTACTGTGATGTGTGTGTGCATGTGATGTATGCTTGCATAGTTTAAAATTTCTCACCTTAAATAACTAAGTGGGAGAGGGATTAGTATATAAATTCTACGGTCTCCATTACTGGTTTGTAAGTAATGCAACAAACTTGCGTGTTGGCTCTAAGTGCCTCCCTCCCCATTGGATGAGTTTGTTTGCAGATCACTAGATCAAACTTCCTTTATGGATGGTTATAGGAAATTATTTAGGAGCGTGTGATCTTCTCCATCTGAAAGGGCATAATCCTATTTAATGGACTAAGTATCAAGTAATGGTATACACTTAGGAACATTTAATAGTATCATCCCCATCGGAGTCACTGTTATTATTTGTGCGACCAAAGGAAAAACCAACTATTAATTTTATTTTGTCATAAAGTTAGGTTGACAAGAATAAAATTAATGGGTAAAACCTCCTCTTACAAATGTTTGATTTTGTATACGTCCACACTATCGTGGCATGCAAATTTCACGGTGTTTGAGGTGTTGGTAAATTTAAATAATATTGTCTGAGGAATCAATATTATTCTAAATTTAGAGTCTTGACCAAAGTTTATTTTGTGATTCTTAGGATGACTTTCAACCCACTGGCCATTATACTAAAAGAGAACAAACTTACTGGTCCCAACTACATAGATAGGAAAAGAAACCTGGACATTGTCCTAACTACTGAAGGCTATAAGTTTGTACTATTAGAGGTCTGTTCTAATGTGCCTAATAGCGATTCTAGTGAAGAGGAGATTGAGTATCATAGGAAATGGGTCAAGGCAGATGAGATGGCGCGGAGTTACATTTGGCTTTTATATCAAATGTGCTGCAACATCAGCATCAGACCATGCCTATTGGCCAAGACATGATGTACAATCTCAAAGAACTCTTCAGACATTAGAATCGGGCTAACAAGCAAGAATGTATGATCTCTAGGTACTGGACTAAAAGCAGGAATGAAGAAGCCGAAAGGCAAGTTCTTCATTTACAAGCAGTCTGGACATTTGTAGGCAGACTGTCCTCGTAGGAAGATAACAATATAGATATATCTTATTCTCTGGTAGTTGGAGCATGATTAGTGGTTTTATCTGTAGGACCGTTAGATTCGATAGAAGGGGGGGTTGAATATCGATTCGAAAAGTCGAGTAAAAATACGCAGCGGAAAAGTAAATGAACACAGTTGTTTTTACTTCGTTCGGAGCCTGTGACGACTCCTACTCGAAGGCCCGTGGTCCTTGACCACTTTCGTTGGGCAATCACTAACAATTCAAATATAATTACAAAATGAATATAGGGAATGCTAGTGAAACAAAGTAATACCGACAAGGAAATTAACTAAAAACCGAAGGAGCACTTTGTCGGAGCTTTGTTGGCGTCGCAGTAGAGCAGCAGGACCAGCAGTAGAAGAGTTCTCAGATTGATGATTGATTGTTTGAAGCTCTTGCCTGGGGCTTCTTTTATATGTTGCTCCGGGCGCCTGGATTCCTTCCGGGCGCCTGGAATGTGACGTAGCTGCTCAAACCGAGATGCTCCACGTGGCGACGACTTGGCTGGATATAATTTGCTTTCCGGGCGCCCGGACCACCTTGTTCCAAAAAACTCCCTTTTCCTGCAAAACAAAGTTAGTCCGAGGCAATATATATCCTGCAAGATAGATTGTTAGCACATTTTATAATAGTATGAATTAGCACAAATAGTATGACTTAGATTCCGTCTTTCCGAGATCGGAATCTAGTCACGATCTCGACTTAGACATCCGAAATGGATCTAAGCTGGATCGACGCCTAATGTTCCCTTCCCGGGAACGCATCCTCGCAGTCACTCCCCTCCAGTGACTTACCTCACTTACCTGCCAGACGTCCGATCAGCCCGTCGACCCGTCTGGACTTCTCGCCAGCTATCCGGTCAGCCCGTCGACCTAGCTGGACTTCTTGCCAAGCGTCTGGTCAGCCCGTCGACCCGCTTGGACTTCTCGCCAACTATCCGATCAGCCCGTCGACCTAGCTGGACTTCATGCCAGATATCCGGTCAGCCCGTCGACCTGTCTGGACTTCTCCTACACACTCGATCAAAGTGTCAGACAACAACAAAACTAACTTAACCTATTTGTCATTCATCAAAACCTGGGTTAAATCGTTAGTGCTAACCGCACCAACAATCTCCCCCTTTTTGATGGAATGACAACCTGGTTAAGATAGTGAAAGAACGCAAAAAACAGGTACATCGGTTTTAAAGTTAGTTTTAGTGTTTTCAATTTGGTTTATCTAACTTAACCACCTAACCCTCCCCCTTTGGCATTCATAAAAAAAACAAGGGTAAACAATCATAGTGTAGAGTTACTGTAAAAAAATAATCACAGCTAATCTTGAAAAATATCTGAGTTTGGTTCAAAATTCAAATATAAAAGTACAATTTTTAAATCCAAGTAAAAAAAATCAGGTTGACTTGGGGGAGACATGTTGAATTTTGAAAAGTATAAATTTAAAGTTAATCAAGTTTTAACTTTTCAAGCGTGTAAAATTTTTAAATCAGGTTTTCAACTTTTCAAAAGGTAAATTTTCTTTTCAGGTTTAAGTAACATGTACTTTTCAAAAGGTAAATTTTCAACCTCAATTTTTCAAAACAAAACAAAAATTAAACAAGTAAGATTAAACTTTCCAAAATAAATTTTTAAGGCTAATTTGATAAAAGCTAAATTTGGAAAGTTTAATTTTCAATAGTCAACTTTTTAAATCAGGTTTGAAAATTAGGTGGGATTAAACTTCCAAGTTTTTCAAACACTTAGTTAAATTTAACTTTTTGTAAACTAATGTTTAAACATAAGTTAGTTTTAAAAAGCATTTTTCAAACACATAAAATTTTAATTAATTTCTCCCCCTGAACTTGATACTTAAATTTAAACAGTTGTCTAACCAATTAGGTACTAACTAACTATCAGAAGATAGTAGCTTTCACTTGGTTAGTCAGATTAAGGTGATTATAAACAGTCAGTGTTTGACTTGACTGATGATCTTAATCTGATTAATATTTGAGTTGTATTTAACGTCCAGACTTATGCTGATGCACTGAAATAAGCATCTTAAGTCCAGACAGTTAGCCTATGCATCTCACCCCTTTCTATGTTTGTCAAACACAAGCAAGGTAAACCTAAGGTATTGGTGAGATGCTCAAAAACTAGTCCTATGGGTACATGCTTTCTAAGGATTCAAAACTAGTCTAAGGCCAAAACTGTTTTTGAAAATCTAAAAATGGAAAGTTTTGAAAACACATAAATTTAACTTATAATTTGAAAGAATTGTTTTTGAAATTTTTTGAAAAATCCTATTCTAATAAGCACATCCCTAATTTTCGACGTAAGTTGCTAAATTCACTTTCAGGGAGTGGTTTTGTGAAAATGTCTGCTAAATTTGATTTGGACTCAATGTATTTGAGTTCAATATCACCTTTAGTATCATGATCCCTGATAAAGTGGTGCCTAATTTCAATATGTTTGGTTCTTGAATGATGCACAGGGTTCTTGGTTAAGTTAATTGAACTTATATTGTCAATTAATACTTTTACATTTGTGATATTTAAGTTGAAATCTTTTAGAGTATGCATCATCCATAATAATTGTGCAACACATTCGCCTATAGCTATGTATTCTGACTCATTTGTAGATAGAGCAACACAATATTGCTTTCTACTAAACCAGCTAACAAGTGATGAACCTAGTAATTGGCATCCACCACTTGTGCTTTTGCGGTCTAATTTACATCCAGCATAATCTGAGTCAGAATACCCTATTAGTTCAAAATTATTTGTGCTAGGATACCAGATTCCTACATTTGTTGTTCCTTTAAGATATCTAAAAATTCTTTTAACTTGTGTCAAATGGGATTCCTTAGCACAAGTTTGGTATCTAGCACACATACTAACTGCAAATAAAATATCAGGTCGGCTTGCAGTTAAGTACAGTAGGCTACCTATTGCACTCCTATAATGTTTTAAATCAATTGGTTTTCCATTTGAGTCACTGTCTAAGATTGTGTTTACTGCCATAGGTGTTTTTATTTCTTTTGTATTTTCCATTCCGAATTTTTTAAGTAAGTCTTTAGTGTATTTATGTTGATAAATATAATTTCCTTCATTTGTTTGTTTGATTTGTAATCCTAAGAAATAAGTTAATTTTCCTACTAAGCTCATTTCAAATTCTTCTAAAAATTCTGAATTTGTTGAACCAAATATTATATCATCTACGTATATTTGTGCAATAAATATGTCTGTATTTAAAGATTTAACAAACAAGGTTGGGTCAATTTGACCTTGGTTGAATCCTTTAGATGTTAAGTACGATGTTAGCCTTTCATACCATGCCCTGAGTGCTTGTTTAAGTCCATATAAATCTTTCTTTAACTTAAAAACATAATCAGGGTGTTCTAGACTTTCAAACCCAGGAGGCTGACCTACATAAACTTCTTCTTTAATTAGTCCATTAAGAAAGGTAAACTTAACATCCATTTGGTATAGTTTAAATCCCTTGTGGGCTGCATAACTTAGTAACATTCTAATGGATTCTAATCTGGCTACTGGGCATAGGTTTCATCATAGTCAAGTCCTTCAACCTGACTAAACCCTTTGGCACCTAGCCTAGCTTTATTTCTAGTAATTTCCCCAGTTTCACTTAATTTGTTTCTGAATACCCATTTTGTTTCTATTATTTTCTTATTCTTATGTAATGACCACCCTTCGTACTACTACTACTCTCTAAGGATGACCGTTACTTAACTACTAACTCTACTTAACCGGTATGATTAAAAATCACATGGAAACCCTACCGAAAAATTTCGACAGAATCTCCCCTGTACCGGTGACCTTAAACTGACATACATAACATAATATACACAGCCACAGGCGGCTGGAACACATATCAAACACACAAAAGGAATAACATCACCACGCAGTTTAATGAAATCAAATCATGCAAGTAATGAATAGCGGAAACAAAATAAAAACATACAATTAACTAACAGCGAAAGACTAAATGACTCATCTAATACATTCTGAATAAATGACAATCTTAATAAATTCTTAAACTAAGTCCCAAGGCTTCCATAGTCCTGGCATCACACACCATCCGCGCCACCTTGTCGCCTTCCTTGCTAAATCTTTTCTTTTCCTTTATCTGCAGTAAGAGGAAGTGCAATCTATAAGCAAAATTTGCTTAGTAAGCGCTATCTAACTCACAAAATCACGAATGTGCATGTATACGAAAAGAACTAGAAACTATATGCTCTAAAAAGAAATAAAGTATAAACATAACTGCTCATGTCAAACTAATAGCGAAGAAAAGCTAAGGAATCTACTCATGTAATCCTAATAGCTAATCATGCTACTCATCTAATAGGTAAACATGAAAACTACTCATCCACTAGATAAACATGGTAGAATAAAGAACTAAACTTACTGATTTTTAGAACCATATGAAACTTATTTCATTTGTTCTAACTTAATCTTTAATACTTTATGTTTATGTAAAACTCGTTTTACTTGTTCAAAAACTTATACTTATAATACTTCAAAATAATAATCAACTTCTTCTTGGGCCCAGGCTTAGTACCATCTTATACGCGTTCCCTAATAGGTTGGGGTAGCGAGCCACCAATCCTAAAAGAGCAGACCTCGGTCTACCAGGGCCAAGACCTCGGAATTGGACATCTGGATTTGTTTAACGACAACCTCGGAAGTCGGGTACTAGCCTCTTCTTAAAAGTAAAATACTTATAATCTTAATTACTTATTCTTTAAATGCCTTGGCATTTTAATAGACACCTTGTGTGCCAAAATCCCTAAAGTCTTGACTTTGGGATCTACTTAAGGCCTCGGTCTTTTCTTTCTTTTCTTTATCTTTCTTATACTTTTCTTATAAAAGAATGCTTCTTACAAAACTGAAATGTTTAACCAAATTCTAACAGTGAAATACTTAAACAAAATCTGCATACAAGTTTAAACATAAATCTGCATATTAAGCTTAACTAAAATCTACATACTAACTCAATCGAAATTCTGCATACAAGCTTAATCAAAATCTGCATAGTAAGCTTATCTAAGATCTGCATACTATGCTACTAAAATTCTGCTTACTAAACTTATCCAAAAATTCTGCTGGCTAAAGAATTAATAACCAAAAGACTAATAACATGGTTAACTCACAAACCATCTCTACTAATAAGTTCCACGGACAGAAAACAAAGCTGCAAATCCAATTATACTACTAATGATCTACTAAATCTGTCCACAACTAAATTTATCCATACCCATTGCAATCACAAACCGAAACCAGCCATCCTTCTGCTTATCTTTATAAACGCAAATACTCAAAACTAATTAATCATGTACTATAATACTTATATTTATTCTTTCTACAGTATTATCTCATAGGACAATTAATCTCATTACGTACTTATCTCCTTTAATCATTTCACATCTAATCAGTTTTCTCTCTTTACTACATATTATGCGATATTGTCCAAACGAATCCTCTTTTAATTTTTAATCTCTAACATCATCTTATAAACTTTATCACAACCTAAAACATTTCAAGTTTACTAAAACTCGAGTATACTTCATATATTAATAATCTATCTATCAAATTCTTGATCCAGATTTCCAAACTAATTGAAAGAATCCGAACAAAAGCACAAAGCACCTACAATCTGTCCCAAAGCATTCGGGAAAAAGGAAAGGAACAATCGGAGCTATCCTACTGCAGGTGAGTAGCGACTTACCTTAGGCTTTTCTTGGACTTACAGCCGAGGAAGACCTTTAGGGTTTTGGAGAAACCGCAAGACTCGACAATTTCTTCTTGTCACCGTGCTCTCCTTGACGGGGTGCTTGCGACGGTGGAAAAACCCATTGGAAAGACCCCTTGGTCGGCCGCCGGAGAGAAGACCTAGCCTCGGCTTCGTCTTCGCCCGAGAAGGAATCGCCGTCGCTCGCGATCGGGAGAGGAAAGCAGAGGGGAAAGGGTTTTTCGGTTTGGGAATTTACCACCTCAACTTATCCTTCTTTATAATCTCCATATTCTGTTAACTTGTTAAATATTTTTCCTACCTTCTCTAAACATAACCGACGGCTGGATCACCTGGTTAGTCGGGTTTTGACCAATTCTAAGGTCACGGCTTCGATTCCTCAGCCGCGCACTTTTCGTTTCGATTTATTTTCTGTTACCAACTATTCTTTAAATACCATTTGTTCTATATATATTTAACAAAACTTGCTTAGCTCAGTTGGTTGGCTGACTTTGGTTTGGGTCTAGTTCGGTCCAACATCTTGGGTTCAAAACCCGATCTTAACACTTTTTATTTTATTTTATTATTTTTTTTAAACTTCTTCCTCTTGGTAAAAATACCAAAAGAACTCCAAAAATTACGTAAAAAATACTCTAAAAATTCCTAAAAATCTCTAGAATATTTTAAAGGTATTTCTAAATATTTTTGAATTATTTTTGGGGCTCAAAATGAGGAAATTTGGGTCGTTACATCTTAGGTGGTGGTACTAGGTCCCAAACTTCATTACGCTCAAATTGGGCTATTTCCTCTTGCATGGCTATAATCTAGTCTGGGTCTAGTAAGGATTCATCCACAGTTTTGGGTTCAATTTTTGAAATTAAAGAAATTTGACTTAGGTTTCTAAAAGATGATCTGGTTTGAACTCTCAAGTCTGGGTCACCAATTATTTGATCAGTTGGGTGATTTGGGTTAACCCTTATTGTTCTAGTGGGTTGACTCTCTTGATGTTGTTCCTCTTCTTCATGACTTAGAGTCTAGTTGGTTTCTGGAACAAATTCAGGTGGTTGTGTAAGTTCCAAGTCTTGTTTAGTTTCTTCAAATTTTACATTAGTAGTTTCTTCAATTTTTAAGGTAACCTTATTGTAAATTCTATAGCCTCTACTATTTAGGGAATATCCTACAAAGATTCCATTTTCCATTTTAGAGGAGAATTTTCCTAAGTGTTCTCTTGTATTTAAGATAAAAACTGGGCACCCAAATACTTTAAAATATTTTATATTTGGTTGTTTATTATAAAACATTTTGAAGAATGTTTTGTTATGGGTTTTATTTATTAAAACATTTCGAAGAATGTTTTGTTATGGGTTTTATTTATTGTTGTTCTGTTCTGTACATAGCAGGCTGTACTAACGGCTTCTGCCCAAAAGTATTTAGGTAGGTTATACTCATTTAACATTGTTCTAGAAGCTTCAAGTAAGGTTCTATTTTTTTTTTCTACAATCCCATTTTGTTGGGGGGTTTTAGGGCATGAGAACTCATGATGGTAACCGTTTTCAAGACAAAAACTGTTAAAGTTGTGATTTTTAAATTCTCCCCCGTTGTCACTCCTAATTCTTTTAATTTTAATATCTTTTTCGTTTTCAATTTGTTTGCAAAAATTTGTAAAAATTTCAAAAGTTTCATCTTTATGTTTTAAGAATTTTACCCAAGTAAACCTAGAATAATCATCTATAATTACTAAACAATATAAGTTTCCATTTATAGATTTGACTCCATGGGAGTCAAAAAGGTCTAAATGTAGAAGTTCTAATATTGAGTTAGTTTGTGGCTGATTTGTTTGTTTGTGAGTGGATTTAGTTTGTTTGCCTTGTTGACAGGCATTACATATGGTTGAATCTAAGTTAGGTAATTTTGGTAAGTCTCTCACAAGTCCATTTAGTTTACTTATATTTCTGAAGTTGGTGTGAGACATCCGCCTATGCCATAACCAAGTTTCTTCTTTTTGTGTTAAATAACACTTAATGGAAGAAATGGTTAAGTTGATGGCATAGATGTTGTCTTTTCTAAAACCTTTTAGGCTTATGGTAGGATTATCTAGATGTTTGATTAAACACTCTGTGGATAGAAATTTAACCTTATACCTAGTATCACACAATTGACTTATACTCAGAAGATTATATTTAAAATTTTCAACAAGTAAAACATTTGTAATTATAAAGTCTAATTTTAATTCAATATTACCTATACCAATTACCTTGAGTTTGCCGTTGTTTCCAAAGGCAACTGTTCCTAAGCTTTTGTAAGTGAGTTGAGTGAACTTGGTGTGATCTCCAATCATATGTTTGGAGCAACCACTGTCCAAAATCCACTTGGTTTCCTACAGTAAGTAGGATTTAAAGTTAGTCTTTTTGAGCAGGCATTATTTAAGTTAAGTTTTAAAGATTTGAAATTAATTTTTAAGTTTAAAATTAAAATTTTGAAATTAATTTTTAAGTTTAAAATTAAAATTTTGAAATTAATTTTTAAGTTTAAAATTAAAGTTTTGAAATTAATTTTTAAGTTTAAAATTAAAGTTTTGAAATTAATTTTTAAGTTTAAAATTAAAATTTTGAAATTAATTTTTTAAGTTTAAAATTTTGAAATTAATTTTTTAAGTTTGAAATTTTAAAATTAATTTTTAAGTTTAAAAAATTAAAATTTTGAAATTCATTTTTAAGTTTAAAATTGAAATTAATTTTTAAGTTTAAAAAATTAAAATTTTGAAATTCATTTTTAAGTTTAAAATTAAAATTTTGAAATTAATTTTTAAGTTTAAAAAATTAAAATTTTGAAATTCATTTTTAAGTTTAAAATTGAAATTTTGAAATTAATTTTTAAGTTTAAAATTAAAATTTTGAAATTAAAAATTAAAATTTTGAAATTAATTTTTAAGTTTAAAAAATTAAAATTTTGAAATTCATTTTTAAGTTTAAAATTGAAAATTTGAAATTAATTTTAAAAGTTTAAAATTAAAATTTTTAAGCCTTATTCATCTCACCCGATCTATATTATCAATCAGGGAATCCTATGATTTTGTGAGATGAAATTGGTTTGGTTACAGAGTTTGGTTTAACTAGCATTAGATTCAAGTTTAGTTTTGGTCTCTACAAACAGGCATTCTTCGGATAAACTTCTAAGCTTAGTGAGTCACATGGACGTCATTAGAAGTAACCAACCTTTCGAGGTTTTCTGAATAGTCCTATCCACGGAGCTTAGTACTCAACCTTGGTCTAACTGATTAGGATCCATTTAAGGGTAGCTTCGGTCAGTTCCACTTGGCCAAATGCACCAGATCGAAACCATATCTTTGTAGACATGCGATGCCCAAGTTTTCCTAACGTACTATCATCCAAAAACTTCACCAGTATCATGATTCAAGTTAAACTTGGTCTCTAATCCTAATTACCCTGCCGGGTTAGTTTGTTTTAGATTACCCTGTCGGGTAAGTTAGTTTTGGAGGTGCCAGCTATTCTGGAGCCTCCCCCTGAATTATTGACCTTTTAATTTAAATTTTCTTTTTAGGTTTGTGTCTGTTTCTTTTATAGTTATGGTTAACTTGGTGATAATTTTGTTGATTTTTAAAGTGTTTAGATTTTGAATTTGATTTAGGTTTGTATTTTGGATTTTGGTTTGGTTTATTCGATTTTTTATAATGTATTTTTTATTTAGGTATATCATATTGATTAAGTCCTATTTGCGTGGTTAAGCACGCTTTCGGAACCCAAGCTAGATTGGTTGATTTGTGTTGGGTTATTAATGATTTGAAGGTTTTATTTGAATTCGACTTATATCCTAGTCCGGTTTTATTATAGCATGCTTTTTTATTATTTAGGATTAAGTCTAGATTTTTTGATCTTGTTGTGAATTTTTCTAACATTTCTTTTAAATTGTTAATCTCATTTTTTAGTGATAAATTCTCCTCCTCAAGTGTTAGATCTTGAGTTGGATTTGAATTTTTGATTTGTTCCTTGAGGTTTTGATTTTCCTCAAGAAGTGATTTGTTTTCATTTTCTATTTTAGTTAATTTACTATTTAAACAAGAAATAATTCTAAAAAAAATTTTGTTTAAATTAAAATATACCTCATTCGGGCCTTCGGAAACGAGTACGGACTCGTGGCTTGTTTCGGGTTCAGAGCCGTCTTCATCTTCCGACTCGTCTTCGCGGGCCATCAGTGCGAGGTGGCTCTGATGTTTCTGCTCTTCTTCCTCCGATTTGTCTGAGGAGTCGTCCCACGTTGCTTTGAGTGCCTTCTTTTTGGTTGGCTTTGGTTTGTCGAACTTCAGTTTTGGGCATTCGTTCTTGTAGTGTCCCTTTTTATTGCAGCCGTAGCAAGTCACGTTCTTTTGTTCTGAGGGAGAACTGATCTTTTGAAGGTCCTTTTTGCTGAAGCTCCTTTTTCTCCTGGTGAATATTTTTCTTACCAAGTTCACCAGGTGTTCTTCGTCTTCAGAATCTTGGTCGGAATCTTCTTCAAATTCAGGCTTGCTTTTCTTTTCTTTGGTGGAACCTGCAAATAAAGCTATACCTTTCTCGGCTCCAGCATTAGTTTGTTCATGTAATTCTAATTCACAGAAAAGCTCATCTAACTTTAACTTAGAAAGATTTTTAGAAATTTTGTAGGCATCCACTATTGATGCCCACAAACTATTACGTGGAAAAGCATTTAATGCGTACCTTATTAAGTCTCTATTTTCCATCTGGTGGCCTATCGCATGAAGCCCGTTGAGGATGTCCTTGATTCTCGCGTGGAGCTGATTCGCCGTTTCACCTTCCTGCATTTTTATATTAAAAATTTTATTTAAGAGCAAGTCTCGTTTGGTTACCTTGGCGTCGCTCGTTCCCTCGTGCAGCTCGATCAATTTGTCCCACAGCTCTTTAGCGTTTTTGTGTTGACCGACTCTGTTTAGTTCTTCTCTTGTTAATCCGCACTGTAGAGTGTTGATTGCTTTATTTTCTGTTGACGCCTTCTTCTTCAAATCAGCTATCCAGTCTTCAGGATCCAGTATATTCCCGGAAGTGTCTGCTGGAATTTTGTAGGATCTCGTAACGCTCATCCACTGGTCGAAGTCTGTTTTGGGGTAGACCTCCATGCGCTTCTTCCAGTATGGAAAATCATCCCCGTTGAAGAGTGGAGGTCGTACTGTACTGAAGCCTTCTTGTTGGGACATCCTGTACACAGGTAAATAACCGAAAAAATATCCCAAGACTTGGTCTTGGATTAGTAGTGTGGGAAGAGAAAATAGAAGAAAAATCTAGATTGGTGTTGCACCAATTTAGATTTAATTGCAACAAAAATTATTAAAAAAAATGATAAACCAGTTTGGAGTTTAAGTGTAAAACTGAAGACCGGAAAAAAAGAAAAAAAATTTCACCCCCATTCTGATTGGTGGTTGCACCAAATCAGAGCGGTACCTGCTCTGATACCACTTGTAGGACCGTTAGATTCGATAGAGGGGGGGGTTGAATATCGATTCGAAAAGTCGAGTAAAAATACGCAGCGGAAAAGTAAATGAACACAGTTGTTTTTACTTCGTTCGGAGTCTGTGACGACTCCTACTCGAAGGCCCGTGGTCCTTGACCACTTTCGTTGGGCAATCACTAACAATTCGAATATAATTACAAAATGAATACAGGGAATGCTAGTGAAACAAAGTAATACCGACAAGGAAATTAACTAAAAACCGAAGGAGCACTTTGTCGGAGCTTTGTTGGCGTCGCAGTAGAGCAGCAGGACCAGCAGTAGAAGAGTTCTTAGATTGATGATTGATTGTTTGAAGCTCCTGCCTGAGGCTTCTTTTATATGTTGCTCCGGGCGCCTGGATTCCTTCCGGGCGCCTGGAATGTGACGTAGCTGCTCAAATCGAGATGCTCCACGTGGCGACGACTTGGCTGGATATAATTTGCTTTCCGGGCGCCTGGATTCCTTCCGAGCGCCCGGACCTTCAGGCGCCCGGATCCCCTCCGGGCGCTCGGACCACCTTGTTCTAGAAAACTCCCTTTTCCTGCAAAACAAAGTTAGTCCGAGGCAATATATATCCTGCAAGATAGATTGTTAGCACATTTTATAATAGTATGAATTAGCACAAATAGTATGACTTAAATTCCGTCTTTCCGAGACCGGAATCTAGTCACGATCTCGACTTAGACATTCGAAATGGATCTAAGCCAGATCGACGCCTAATGTTCCCTTCCCGGGAACGCGTCCTCGCAGTCACTCCCCTCCAGTGACTTACCTCACTTACCTGCCAGACGTCTGGTCAGCCCGTCGACCCGTCTGGACTTCTCGCCAGCTATCCAGTCAGCCCGTCGACCTAGCTGGACTTCTTGCCAAGCGTCTGGTCAGCCCTTCGACCCGCTTGGACTTCTCGCCAGCTATCCGGTCAGCCCATCGACCTAGCTGGACTTCGTGCCAGACATCCGGTCAGCCCGTCGACTTGTCTTGACTTCTCCTGCACACTCGATCAAAGTGTCAGACAACAACAAAAGTAACTTAACCTATTTGTCATTCATCAAAACCTGGGTTAAATCGTTTGTGCTAACCGCACCAACATTATCTACCGGTACCTAGTGTGTAGATATGATAACCACTGATCATGTCTGCAAATCATTGCAGGGGTTCCAGGAAACCCGACAACTACACGAAGGAGAAATCACTGTTTACATGGAAAATGTTACAGAAGTAGCAGCTATTGCAGTGGGAGATGTTTATTACGTACCAAGTTTTAGAAAGAACTTGATTTCAGTTTCTAAACAATATAAGGATGGATATTCTATCTATTTATGATAGCAAAGGTGTTATCAAGATAAATAGGGAAGTTATCTATTCTAGTACGTTGGTTGGCAATTTATAATCCAATAACTCCCACGATGCAACAAATGGAAATTAATAACACATCCTCTAACTCTATTAAGAGAAAGAAACCTTCAGAAATGAACCAACATATCTTTGGCATATAAGGCTAGGTTATATTAACTTGAGTAGGATTTAAAGGATAATAGCCGATGAACTTTTGGGTTCATTGGTAGTGAAAAACTTTCCAACCTACGAGTCTTACTTTGAAGGAAAAATAACCAAGAAGCTTTTTAAGTCGAAGGGGTATGGAGCCAAAGATGTGTTGGAACTAGTTCATTCTGATTTATGTGGTCCTATGTCTGTCCAGGTAAGAGGTGGTTTCGAATATTTTGTCAATTTTATAGATGACTATTCGAGATATGAGAACATTTACTTGATGCGCCACAAGTCTAAGTGCTTTGATAAGTTCAAAGAGTACAAGACTGATGTGGAAAAACATCAAGGTAAAAGTATCAAGACTCTACGGTGAGATCGTAGTGGTGAGTACCTCTTAGGAGAGTTTAGGAGTCACTTATCAGAAGCCGGGATTCAATCCCAACTGACTGCACCTGATACACCCCAACATAATGGTGTGGCAGAACAAAGGTATATGACTTATGGAAATAGTTAGATAAATGATGAGTTATTCAGAATTACCAAATTCATTTTGGAGATATGCTCTGAAACAGCAGTGTACATTCTGAATATGACACCTTCTAAGTCAGTACCCTCTACTCTCATAGAATTATGGAATGGGCATAAGCCTAGTCTAAGTCATATTCGGATATGGGGTAGTCCAGCACATGTGCTGAAGGGAGATACTGACAAGTTGGAATCATGTACAGAAGTTTGTCTGTTTGTAGGATATCCTAAGGGAATGAAAGGTGGTTTGTTTTATAATTCTAAAAATCAGAAGATCATTATTAGCACCAATGCTCGATTTTTAGAGGAAGATTATGTAATAAACTATAAACCCATGAGTAAAATTGTTCTAAAAGAAATGCGAGAGGACACGCCTACTTTAATACCAACAGTACAAGATGAAATATCACAAGAAACTGCAACACGTATCACAAATGATACACAACCACAGACAGTGCCTCATCATAGTGGGAGGGTTGTAAGGCAACCTGAGAGATTCATGTTTTTGGGAGAGTCCTCGGACTTGGTCCCAGGTAAACATGAACCTGATCCCCGAACATATGACAAGACACTCCAAGATATAGATGCAGAATCTTGGCAAAGAGCAATGAATTTAGAAATAGAATTTATGTATTCTAATAAAGTCTGGGAGCTTGTAGAACCACCAAATGGTGTAAAAGCCATTGAGTTTAAATAGGTCTACAATAGAAAAAGAAGGACAGACGGGAAGGTGGAAACTTTCAAAGCAAGGCTTGTTGAAAAGGGTATCAATTATAAGAAAACCTTTTTACCGGTAGTCATGCTTAAGTCTATCTGAATTCTTTATCTTTCGCTACTCATATGGATTATGAGATTTGGCAAGTGGATGTCAAGACAGCTTTCCTTAATGGAAGTCTTGAAGAAAACATCCATATAAAGCAACCAGAGGGGTTCATTGCAAAAGGTAAAGAGCATCTAATATGTAAGCACAATCGGTTTATTTATGGACTGAAGCAAAGCTTCAAGGTCTTGGAACATCCGGTTGTAATCCAGTCTTATGGATTTATTCAATGTCCGGATAAATCTTGTGTATACAAGAAGGGTGATGGAAACGTGGTGGTATTTCTTGTACTATATGTAGATGACATTTTTGATAGTTGAAAACAATATCAAAGTATTGTCGGAAGTAAGGGTATGGTTGTCCAAGAAATTCGATATGAAGGACTTAGGAGAATGCACACATATTCTTGGGATCAAAGTAAAGAAAAGGATGCTGTGCTTGTCCCAAGATTCATATATCGATACAATCCTTGCTCGTTTTAGCATGCAAGACACCAGGAAAGGTTTTCTACTTTTTAGGCATGGAGTAGTTTTATCTAAAGAGATGTCTCCAAAGACATCAAAGTAGATAGAAGACATGAAGGTAGTTCCTTATGCTTCGGTTGTCGGAAGCCTAATGTATGCTATGTTATGTACAAGACCGGATATCTATTTTGCCATGGGCATGGTTAGCAGATATCAAAGTAACCCAACATAGGGACACTGGACTACCGTAATGTTAGTTAGAGCTCTAGAGCCAATCATATGATGATTGTTGTATGGACTCGATGTATCATATTCCTATATACTTATAAAGACATTTCTTTATGGTTATTATACTTGTATTGGTGCCAAATAACTAAGTATAATAGCGTCCTTAGTAGAAGGTTCTTATCTATATCAATAGATTGGTTGAATTGATAGTGAGATGATATAGAGAACACTATTCTTAATCATTCCTAGTCAAGTATTAACATTCAGGGACAATGTTAATGCGATGAGACTAGCATGTAGGTTAACTCGATGACTTGATCTCACAAGTCATGGATATAGAGATATCAAGTTGACATATGAGTATGTATTGGAGAATGTATACTGAATGACCCGCCATGCGAAAGTATCATGGATCGTTATATGAGTGTCATATACTTTCTCATGTGACTATTAGTATGACTATCAGTCCTTGGACATGAAGTCACCATGGTTCCCTACATAAGGAGTTGCATACTTTGGCTTCGTCAAACGTCACCCGTAACTGGGTGGACTATAAAGGCGATTACTGGGTATGTAACAAATTATGCGGAGGGGTGTGAGTGATGTATATGAGATCTATCCCTCCTATATGACGGGAGTGACATTATGATTCTTGATAGAGTGAGACCACTAAGTGCATGGCCATGCCCAAATGAGTCAATATGAGATATTGAGCTCATTTGTTTAGAGTGAGTCTACTTGGAGTTCAAGATATAGATTAATTAGAGGATGACACGGTCTATGCCTCAATTGATCAATCTGGATGTCAAGGATAGAAGGACATTGTCACATATTGTGAGAGTCACAATTAGTAGTCACAAAGGTGATGTTGGATCTCAACATTCTTGTAACTTGGGTAGTAATGATGTGTTGCTAGATACCGCTCATTACTCATGCTTCTAATAGATTTAGGAGCATTGCCAACGTTACAAGAACCTATAGGGTCACTCACAATGGGCAATTAGATGGAGATTAGGTTCATATGATGAACCAAGAGGATTAGGTTCATGTGATGAACCAAATTAGATTAAGAGTAATCCAAATTAAACTAATTGAGTTGGACTCAATTCGATTCATGTGTCAAATGAGTCTAATTTAGACTTGGATTCATTGAGTCAATTTAATTCAATGAATAGAGATTCATTAAATTAAATTGACTTAAATCAAATGTTAGATTTAATCAACCATGGGAGATAAAAGGTAAAGTTTGACTTGACTTGAGAGGGAAGATGAAGGGTCAAGTTTGACTTGACAAAATGCCACATCATTTGTGACTTGGCATGGGGCTGGCCAATGAAGATGTTCCACATCATCAAGGCTACATCAAGTGTGTGCCACCTCATGAGGAAGAACAAGAGCCATGACTCTTGGTATTCCATGAGTGGCCGACAACTTAAAAGGGGAAAAAGTGCAAGTGTGTGCTAACTTTAATTCTCTCTTCTTCTTCCTCTCTACTCCTCTCTCCCTCTCCTCCATTGTCGTGACCATCCAAGAGTGCTAGCACACTCTAAGTGGTTTTTCTCGATCTCTTGTCAGTGTGGATATGTGTAGAGTAGTGTACGCTTGACACTCTACGAGATCTGGCTACCGTTTGGATGAGCGGGATAAGCGAAGGGTATCGCTACAAAGGTATAACTTCTATCATGTAGATCTAGTGTAAATCTAGGAGAAAACTATGTATATGTAAATTTTTATCTTCGCACGGATCCATGGCAAGAACTTCGAGGTTTTCGGCAATGCAAAAGGTGGTTTTTGCGGCTCGAAAGTTCCAACAGTGGTATCATAGCCAGGTGCGAAGCATATACTAGTTTTATTTGCAATTTTATCTAAAATTTACAAATATGTAAATTTCTATAGATTTACTAAATTTTAACATTTTTATGAGTATTTTTCTCTTGGGAGCGAAACAACAAGTGTATAGTCACTTGGAGGTTTTCAACCACTAAGAAAACTTTTTCGCAACGAGTTGGTCTCGGCCAAATCAGCGATCTAAGTGATTTTAGGTGCTGTAAGGTCTATGTAACACCCACAAAAATTAATTTTTGTGAGTAGGGGTGCTGTCCCTAACCCCGCAAGGGGAATTGTTACTTGACCTCGGCTGAAAAATCAACAAGCGAGATCGCTACGAAATTACGGCTCATAAAGGATTGTTAGAATGGTAGTAAATTTATGTAAATTTATATAAAATTCATATTTTGAATATGTGTGTGATGTGTTCATGGTTATGGCCCAAAAGACCCAATATGATTGGAAATTATGTATTGTAATTCATAATACGGCCTGTGAGCCGTTATTTGGTTGTGAGTGTTGTATTTTGTTACACGACCTGTGTGTCGTGCCCTCCTTCTTTTAATATTCTCGTTGTAAAAGAATTTTAGACTCGAATGTAACTCGAGTTTCACTTTTGTAATGTACAATTGAAGATGGAATTACAAGAAGGAAGCCGACGACACAAGGTGAACAAAGGAAGACCTTAAAGAAAGTGCTATCCCTAGGTTGATCATTCGATCTTCTCATTGGCTTGAGAGGATCGTAGAAGGGCCATAACCATGTCACGTTATCTTTGTATATTGATATATTCTTTGTGTGTATGTGATGCATGCTAATGTAGGGTAATTAGTGCCTTAATGCGTATATGATACGAACTCATGATTAGATTAGATCTTAATCAAGTCAACTCAATATGCCTACCAAGTTTTGATACCCATCACTACCTCGATCATTTGTTGTTGTTGAATCTTCCAAAGCAGAGCAACACATATTATCTTGGTAGGGTGCGGAGGGACAATCTTGGTCCTGTCTATCAAAGCTTGGGTGAGTACAAACTCAATTAGATTGAGCATAACTAGTTAACTCAATTGGATCGGGTATAACTATAGGCATTTTCCAATGGTTGGAAGATAGGATAAAAAATCACATTTATACTAAATCTTGGGCGATTTAGCCAAATCTAACTGAAGTTTTAATATAAATGAGGATCTTGATCCTATATACAAGAGTTGCATAGAGATGTAATTGATAATTGGTTATCTACCGATCATACTAAGTCTTGGGTGATTTAGCCAAAGCTAACTCAAGACGTAGTATGATATGGATCTTGTCCCACGAGAATTATAGCTAGTTGGTATGAATCTAGTAGTGTGGTTTGACCACATCCATGACTTGATTCTATAAAATTCCTATAATTCAGTGGGAGCATCATTTAGTTAAAGGTCTAATTAAATGATAAATGAAATATGATATTTACTTTCTGCATTATTTCTGTTGTAGATTGCCATGTCAACAAACATAAACACTTTCTCCCAGCATTCTGTGCTTGACAAGGACAAGCTCAATGGAGCTAATTTCCTGGACTGGTATAGGAATATGAGAATTGTTCTCATATAAGAAAGAAAACTGTACGTCCTAGAGCAACCCATTCTGGAGGCACCTCCTGCCACTGCCACGCGAGCCGACCGAGATGCTTATAAGAAGCATCAAGATGATGCATTAGATGTGTCATGCCTCATGCTCGCGACCATGAACTCTGAGCTTCAGAAGCAACACGAGTTGATGTCTGCTTATGATATGGTTGAACATTTTCGTCAACTATATCAAGGACAAGCGAGACACGAGAGATTCGAGATCTCCAAGGCACTATTTCAGTGCAAGATGCAAGATGGGACTCCTGTAGGTCCATATGTGCTCAAGATGATTGGGTACATAGAAAACCTATAGAGGTTGGGATTCCCCCTTGGCCAAGAACTAGCCACAGACTTGATCTTGCAATCCTTGCCAGAGAACTACAATCAATTTATCATGACTTACAACATGAACGAAATTGACAAGTCACTGCCTGAGCTGCTAAGCATGTTAAGAACTGCTGAGCTCAACCTTAAGAAGGTAAAGCCCAACTCCATTTTGATGGTGCAAAAGCATAAAGGCAAGGGCAAGCCTAAAGGTAAGGGAAAGTCCCAAGCCAAGGGCGAAGGCAAGATAATGAAACCTAATGGAGGGGTAGCCAAGGATGCTACTGTTAGAGTGTATACTGAAAGCCTAAGCTTTTGTAAACATTTATTTTGAATAAAGAATCACATTTGGTCAAATTGTCTACATTTAGTTGTAGTTGTTCAATTAATTTATATTGTAGATAACATAGTATGTGGTGCCACATACAGAAGATGATGTTATCAGTACCTTATAAATTATAAACAATAGCTCACGACCAAAATGGAAAGGAACAAACCATTGGAAGGTCGTAGTGTAATTAGGAATTAGTTTATCTTGACTATATAATTACACTAGTACACTTAGAGTGTATTGAGTAGGATCATTAGAGGTCATTTCTTTTATACTGACTTTATAAAGGAACAAATACCTCAGTTATTATGGAAGTGTGTGCTCTTAATCCTAATATAATAACAAGCACATATATTTGATATTTATTTCTTTAATTTATCAATGGGTGAGATTTAGTTCGATAAATCAATAAGCCCGATAAGTTGGGAAATGATATCACTTATAGTGTGTGTTGTTGATTATAGAAGGAAACTGTGTCCTAGTAATCTAGGTTGATAATGTCCCCAAGATGAGCTCATAAAGATTGTCATGTTAAACCCTGCAGGTGGACTTAGTCCGACATGACGATAAGGTTGAGTGGTACTATTCTTGGATTAAGATATTAATTAAATGAGTTGTCAGTAACTCACTTAATTAGTGGACATTCGACGTCTTAAACACAGGGAGACTAACACACTCATAATAAGAAGGAGCCCAAAAATATAATTTGGGATTAGTGCGGTAGTTCAATAATAGTTCTCTAGTGGAATGAATTATTATTGATAAAATTAAGTTGTGTGTTCGGGGCGAACACAGGATGCTTAATTTTATCGGGAGACCAAAACCAATTCCTCCTCTCGGTCCCTATCGTAGCCTCTTATTTATAGAGTACTATACCCACCTATACCCACCTTCATACCCATGATAAGGGGGCCGACCAAGCTAGCTTGTGGATCAAGCTAGGGCCGACCAAGCCTTGATTCATGGGTGGCCGGCCCTAGCTTGAACCCAAGATTAGGTGGCCGGGCCCCATTAAATTTAAAAGAATTTTAATTTTAAATTTATCTTATGTGAAAGCAATAATTTATTGGAGAGATTAAAAATTAAAATATCTCTTTTAAAAGGATCTACAAAAGATTAAAGAAAGAGATTAGATCTCTTTCCTTATTTGTAGATTGGAAAGATATTTTATTTTTCTTCTTTATAAATTATTCACATGTAGAAAAATTAAAATTATAGAAATTTCTTTTTATCAACCATGAAGGGATTTTAAAGGGAAATTTTATTTTTTAAAATTTTCGAAGACAAATAAGGAATTTTAATTGTTGATTGAAATTGCTTTGTTTGGTCTTGTTGATGTGGCCGGCCAAGACATGAAGTTTTAAGAAATTTTGTTTAATTTTTCTTAATTAATTCATGTCAAAGAAAGTTAAGGAAATTTTATTGTAATTAAATTTCCTTATTTACCAAAGCTAAGGAATATAAAAGAGGGGGTTGGGGTGCCTTCATGAGACAACAACTTCTATTATTCTCTCCCTCTTTTCCTTGGTGTTGTGGTCGGCCATCATCTCTCCCTCTCTTCCTCTTTGTGGTGGCCGAAACTCTTCCTTTCTTGGAGCTTTTGTGGTGGCCAGATACTACTTGGAGAAGAAGAAGAAGAAGGAGAGAAAGCTTGTATCCCTTGGAGCTTAGTTGGTGGAAAAAGTTCTTCATCCTTGGATTTTGGTGCTTGGCCGAAACTTGAAGGAAGAAGAAGAAGGTGCTAGGTGGTCCTCATCTTGGAAGATCGTTGCCCACACAACGTCCGAGGTTAGAAGAGGAATACGGTAGAAGATCTAGAGGTCTTTCTAAAAGGTATAACTAGTATTTTTCCTTTCCGCATCATACTAGTTATTTTTGGAAATAATACCAAATACAAGAGACATGCAATTCTAGTATTTCGAATTTGTTTTCGATGTTGTGTTCTTTGTTTTTTTTCCTTGTGATTTGATTGTTCTTTTCGGTTAACCTAAAGTTATTTTAGGAAATTAAATATTAGCTTTCCTTAAAAGGTTTTGTCTAGTCGGTGGTGGTTGCTCCCATATCCAAGAAGGCCATGTGCCTCGCCACGTCAGTACTGGAAGCCAATTTTGGAAATTAATATTTAATGGAATTAATAACCTAGGTGATTTGGATCGAACGTGTTAAGTTCCGCAGGAGATCCAAGTCAAAACCTAAAAGAACAAATAGATTAAACTTTGGATCAAACGTGTTAAGTTCCGCAGGTGATCCAAGTTTAATTTAAAAGAACACATGGTAGCTAGGAAAAGGTTCAGACCTTTGTACAAAATTTTTGTACAGTGGAACCATTAGGTTTTCCGAGTAGCAACCAACAGCTACCTGCTTCCACTGCGGTCAGACCGGGCACTGGAAGAGGAACTGCAAAGGATACCTGGAAGATCTTAAGAAGAAGAGAAGTGAGACTTTTACTTCAGGTATATATGTTATAGAAGTCAATCTATCTATTTCTGCATCATGGGTATTAGATACCGGATGTGCTTCTTACATTTGTACTAATGTGCAGGCGTTGAGAAATAGCAAGGCATTGACGAAGGGCGAGGTGGACCTACGAGTAGGCAATGGAGCACGGGTTGCTGCTGTTGCTATAGGAACTTATTTTCTATCTCTGCCCTCTAGGCTTGTACTGGAATTAGATGAATGTTGTTATGTGCCTGCTCTCACAAAGAACATCATTTCAGTTTCTTGTTTAGACAGAAAGACTTTTTATTTATAATAAAGAACAAATGTTGTTCCGTTTACTTAAACAATATGTTCTATTGTAGTGCACCTCTGATGAACGGACTCTACATTCTAGACTTAGAGAACCCCATCTATAACATAAGTACCAAAAGGTTCAAGTCAAATGATATGAATCGAAACTATCTCTAGCATTGTCGCTTAGGTCATATAAATGAGAATCGCTTATCCCAACTCCATAAAGATGGCTTGCTGGACTCATTTGATTTCAAATCATACGAGACATGTGAGTCATGCCTACTGGACAAGATGACCAAGACTCCCTTTAGTGGACACAGTGAAAGAGCGACTGACTTGTTAGGACTTATACATAGTAATGTATGTGGCCCTTTCAATGTCGCTGCCAGAAGTGGTTATAGGTACTTCATCACATTTATTGATGATTTCAGTAGATATGGTTATGTGTATCTGATGACACATAAGTCACAATCCTTTGAAAAGTTCAAAGAATTCAAGAATGAAGTACAAAACCAGCTAGACAAGAGTATTAAGATACTTCGATCAGATCGAGATGGTGAATACCTTAGCCATGAGTTTCGTGACTATCTAGTTGAGTGTGGGATTCTATCCCAACTCACTCCTCCTGGAACACCACAGTGGAATGGTGTATCCAAAAGGAGGAATCGTACCCTATTAGATATGGTATGGTCTATGATGAGTCACACAGATCTTCCTATATCTTTTTCGGGATATGCTCTAGACACAGCCGCCTTCACACTTAACCGTGTTCCATCCAAAGCTGTGATAAAGACACCATATAAGATATTGACTGGGAAATATGCCCAGATATCTTTTATGAGGATTTGGGGTTGTGAGGCTTACGTTCGACGTCAAGTCTCGGACAAACTAGGACCCAAATCCGATAAGTGCTATTTTATTGGATATCCCAAGGAAACGAAGGGATATTACTTCTACATTCCCAATCAGCACAAAGTGTTTGTGGCTAAGACTGGGGTATTTCTAGAAAAGGACTTTGTTTCTAGAAAAACTAGTGGGAGTACGTTCGATCTTGAAGAAGTTCAAGATATGGACCATAGCACTGAAGCCTTGATGGAAGTTGAACTGGAACCACAAAATGTTGTGGATGATGAGATTGTTCCACAAGGTGTTGAGGAACAACAACCAGTTCAAGTAGATCTACCTCTTCGCAGGTCTGATAGGGTACGTCGTCAGCATGAGAGATACTCATTTCTCTTGTCTGACCATGATGACATTATGCTCGTTGAGAATGAGCCTACCTCCTATCAGGAGGCTGTGATGAAACCAGATTCTAAGAAATTGCTAGAGGCCATGAGATCCGAGATGGAATCCATGTACACCAACCAAGTATGGACTTTGGTTGATCCACCTGAAGGCGTCAAACCCATTGGGTGTAAGTGGGTCTTTAGGAGAAAGACTGACATGGATGGACTTACACAACCTGAGGGTTTTGTAGATCCATTGAATTCTGGCAGAGTATGCAAGCTGCATAAGTCCATTTATGGACTAAAGCAAGCTTCTCGGAGCTGGAATCTTCGATTCGATGATGCAATCAAATAGTTTGGTTTCATCAAGAATGAAGATGAGCCCTGTGTCTACAAGAAGGTTGTTGGGGACACAGTTGTCTTCCTTGTATTGTATGTGGATGACATACTACTCATTGAAAATGACATCCCTTTGCTGCAGTCTGTAAAGACTTGGCTGGGGATTATTTCTCAATGAAGGACTTAGGTGAAGTAGCCTGTATTCTAGGCATAAAGATCTATAGAGATAGATCTAAGAGATTGCTTGGCCTAAGTCAAAGTACATATATTGACACGGTATTACTACGATTTGCCATGCAGAATTCAAAGAAAGGATTTCTGCCGATGTCACATGGTGTGAGTCTTTCGAAGACTCAAAGTCCCTCTTCTAGAGAGGAGAGGGACTGCATGGATAAGATCCCTTATGCTTCAGCCATAGGATCTATCATGTACGCCATGTTATGTACTCGTCCTGATGTTTCGTATGCTTTGAGCATGACGAGCAGATACCAGTCAGATCCAGGTGAGCGTCACTGGATAGTGATCAAGAATATTCTTAAGTATTTGAGAAGGACTAAAGAATATTTCTTGATATTTGGAGGCAATGGTGAGCTAGCTGTAAAGGGTTACAGTGATGCCAGCTTCCAAACTGACCAGGATGATTATAGATCGCAATCTAGGTTCGTGTTTTGCTTGAATGGTGGTGCTGTGAGCTGGAAGAGTTCGAAGCAGGACACAGTTGCTGATTCTACAACAGAGGTCGAGTATATTGCTACATCAGAAGCAGCAAAGGAGGCAGTTTGGATCCACAAGTTCATTACTGAGCTTGGGGTGGTTCCTAGCATAGCCGATCCTATAGAGCTCTATTGTGACAATAATGGAGCAATTGCGTAGGCTAAGGAACCTCGCTCACACCAGCGGACCAATCACATACTACGATGCTTCCATCTCGTTTGAGAGATCATCGATAGAGGAGATGTGAAGATTTGCAGAGTGCCCACAGAGGCTAACGTCGCTGATCCCTTGACCAATGCTTTGGCACAGAGAAAGCATGATGGTCACCCTAGGTCATTGGGCCTTAGAGCCTACACTGATTGGCACTAGTGCTAGTGGGAGATTGTTAATTAGAGCCCTAGAGCCAATCATATGATGATTGTTGTATGGACTCGATGTATCATATTCCTATATACTTATAAAAGCATTTCTTTATGGTTATTATACTTACTTGTATTGGTGCCAAATAACTAAGTATAATAGCGTCCTTGAGTAGAAGGTTCTTATCTATATCAATCAATTGGTTGAATTGATAGTGAGATGATATAGAGAACACTTCTCTTAATCATTTCTAGTCAAGTATTAACATTCAGGGACAATGTTAATGCGATGAGACTAGCATGTAGGTCAACTCAATGACTTGATCTCACAAGTCATGGATATAGAGATATCAAGTTGACACATGGGTATGTATTGGAGAATGTATACTGAATGACCCGCCATGAGAAAGTATCATGGATCGTTATATGAGTGTCATATATTTTCTCATGTGACTATTAGTATGACTATAAGTCCTTGGACCTGAAGTCACCATGGTTCCCTACATAAGGAGTTGCATACTTTGGATTCGTCAAACGTCACCCGTAACTGGGTAGACTATAAAGGCGATTACTGGGTATGTAACAAATTATGCGGAGGGATGTGAGTGATGTAGATGGGATCTATCCCTCCTATATGATGGGAGTGACATCATGATTTTTGATAGAGTGAGACCACTAAGTGCATGGCCATGCCCAAATGAGTCAATATGAGATATTGAGCTCATTTGTTTAGAGTGAGTCTACTTGGAGTTCAAGATATAGATTGATTAGAGAATGACACAGACTATGCCTCAATTGATCAATCTAGATGCCATGGATAGAAGGACATTGTCATATGTTGTGAGAGTCACAATTAGTAGTCACAAAGGTGATGTTGGATCTCAACATTCTTGTAACTTGGGTAGTAATAATGTGTTGCTAGATACCGCTCATTACTTATGCTTCTAATGGGTTTAGGAGCATTGCCAACATTACAAGAACCTATAGGGTCACACACAAAGGGCAATTAGATGAAGATTAGGTTCATATGATGAACCAAGAGGATTAGGTTCATTTGATGAACCAAATTGGATTAAGAGTTATCCAAATTAAACTAATTGAGTTGGACTCAATTCGATTCATGTGTTAAATGAGTCTAATTTAGACTTGGATTCATTGAGTCAATTTAATTCAATGAATAGAGATTCATTAAATTAAATTGACTTGAATCAAATGTTAGATTTGATCAATCATGGGAGATAAGAGGTCAAGTTTGACTTGACTTGAGAGGGAAGATGAAGGGTCATCTTTTACTTGACCAAATGCCACATCATTTGTGACTTGGCATGCGGCCGGCCAATGATGATGTTCCACATCATCAAGGCTACATCAAGTGTGTGCCACCTCATGAGGAAGACCAAGAGCCATGACTCTTGGTATTCCATGAGTGGTTGACCACTTAAAAGGGAAATAAGTGCAAGTGTGTGCTAACTTTAATTCTCTCTTCTTCTTCCTCTCTACTCCTCTCTCCCTCTCCTCCATTGCCGTGACCATCCAAGAGTGCTAGCACACTCTAAGTGGTTTTTCTACATCTCTTGTCTGTGTGGATACATGTAGAGGAGTGTACGCTTTACACTCTCTGAGATCCGTCTAGCGTTTGGACGAGCGGGATAAGCGAAGGGCATTGCTACAAAGGTATAACCTCTATCATGTAGATCTAATGTAGATCTAGGAGAAAACTATGTATATGTAAATTTTTATCTTCGCGTGGATCCGTGGTTAGAACTTCGAGGTTTTCCGCAACGCAAAAAGTGGTTTTTGCGGCTCTAAAGTTCCAACACGTATAGCATATATTAAAGTACCTTAGAGGCACTAGAGGTTATATGCTAGTTTACAAGGCAGATGATTTACTCCCTATGGGATACACGGATTTTGACTTCCAATCAGATAGGGACAATAGTAAGTCGACCTCTGGGTTTTTTGTTTACTTTAAGGAGGTGAAGCCATAACAATGATGGAGTGTTAAGCATAGATGCTTTCTAGACTCCACCATGGAAGCCGAGTATGTGGCTGCCTCTGAGGCAGCCATACAAGTTGTATGGCTTAGAAACTTCATAATGGACTTAGATGTGATTCATGGTTTGACCAAAATTATTACAGTGCATTGTGATAATAAGTGGTGCAGTAGAAAACTCGAAGGAACCACAAGCCCATAAAGCAAGTAAACACATAGAGCGCAAGTACCACCCAATACGAGACATCGTATAATGAGGAGAAGTTGTTGCCACCTAGATTGCATCAGATGATAACCTAGGAGATCCTTTCACTAAGGCCCTTAAGGCAAGAACTTTTGTGGGCATATTGAAGGGTTAGGAATCAGATGTATGGCAGGGAATATGGCAGCATAGTCTTTTAGTATAAGTGGGAGATTGTTAGAGTGTATACTAAAAGCCTAGCTTTTTGTATAAACATTTATTTAGAAATAAGAATCACATTGGTCAAATATCTATATTTATATGCTAAATGTAGTTATTCAATTAATTTATATTGTAGATAATATGGTGTGTGGTGTCACACACAAAAGATCATGTTATCAATTCCTTATAAATTATAAACAGTAGCTCACGACTAAGATGGAAAGGAGCAAACCATTGGAATAGTCGTAGTATAATTTGGTATTAGTTTATCTTAACTATAAAATTACACTAGTACACTCTGAGTGTAATGAGTAGGACCATTTAAGGTAAGTTCTTTTTAAACTGACTATATAAAAGAACAAAATCTTTGTTATTATGGAAGTATGTGCTCTTAATCCTGATATAATAACAAGCACATATATCTAGTATTTATTTCTTTGACTTATCAAAGGGTGCGATTTAGTTCGATAAATCAATAGGCCTGATAAGTTGGGAAATGATATTATTTATAGTGTGTGTTGTTGATTATATAAGGAAATTGTATCCTAGTAATCTAGGTTGATGATGTCCCCAAGAGGAGCTCATAAGGATTGTCATGTAAACCCTATAGGTGGACTTAGTCCGACTAGATGATAAAGTTGAGTGTACTACTCTTGGAGCTAGATATCAATTAAGTGAGTTGTAAGTAACTCATTTAATTAGTGGGCATTCTATATCTTAAACACAGGGAGACTAACACACTCATGATAAGATGGAGCCCAAAATGTAATTTAGGATTGGTGCGATAGTTCAATAATAACTCTTTTGTGGTATGAGTTATTATTGATGAACTCAAGTTGTGTGTTCGGGGCGAACATGCAAAGCTCAAGTTCATCGGGAGACCAAAACCAATTTCTCCTCCCGATCCCTGTCGTTGTCTCTTATTTATAAAGTATTATACCCACTCATACCCACCTTAAGGTGGCCGGCCAAGCCTAGCTTGGAGCCCAAGCTAGGGCCGACCAAACCAAGGTGAGTTGGCTCCATTGGGTGGCCGACCCTTGCTTGAACCCAAGCTTAGGTGGCCGGCCAAAACAAAATAAAAGGGATTTTATTTTTTAAAAATTTTCTTATGTGGAAGTCATGGTTTTAAATGAGAGTTTAAAATTCTAATATTTCCTTTTATAGCTTTCTACAAAAGATTAAGAGAAATTTTTGATATCTTTTCTTATTTATAGTTAAAAGGAAGATTTTAATTTTTGATAAAATTTTCTTTTTTTGTAACCATAAAATTTTGATACTTATTTAACTGCGTGGGTGTTTGATAAATGTTCCAGCCGCCTGTGGCTGATGTATACTATGCTTGTATCTTGGTTTATGGTCACCGGTACAAGAGAGACTCTGCCGAAATTTTTCGGTAGGGTTTCCATGGGATTTTTTTTAATCATACCGGTTAAGTAGAGTTAGTAGTTAAGTAACGGTCATCCTTAGAGTGTTGTAGTAGTAAGAAGGGTGGTCGTTACAAGTTGGTATCAGAGCAGTTCTCATTCTCCAGCATCACACATCATCACCATCCTTGCCGTCTTCAAGTAAGAAAGTATTTAAGTTTTTTCTTTTATGCTTTCTTTATTATTTGAAGTATAGAGTAATTGCTTATATGTGCTTTAGTAAGATAGAAGTTTTGTTTCTCTTGTATTCATATACATAAGTATGTTTAGAAAGGATAGAGAAGATATCAAGCCTTCCAAGGACCACTAATGGGTATGATGCAATATGAATAATAGAGGACCGAGAAGTTAAGAGACTAAAGAACAAAGAGTACCATTAGTGAAAGTCATTTAGAACTAGAAGCACGAGGAAGTTACTTAGGAGCGTAAGGACAGTATAAGACAGAGATATCCAGAATTATTCTAAGTTCGAGGACAAACTTTTTATAAGGTAGGGAGAATTGTAACATCCCAAATTTCCCTATTTTGAGTTCTAAATATCCTTAAAAATATTTAGAAATGCTTTTAAAATATTCTAGAGATTTTTAGAAATTTTTAGAGTATTTTTATGTAATTTTTGGAGTTCGTTTGATATTTTTATCAAGAGGAAGAAGTTTAAAAAAAAAAAGAAAAAGAAAGTGTTGAAGCGGGGTTTTGAACCCAAGACCTTAAAAATATTTCCCTATTTTGAGTTCTAAATATCCTTAAAAATATTTAGAAATGCTTTTAAAATATTCTAGAGATTTTTAGAAATTTTTAGAGTATTTTTATGTAATTTTTGGAGTTCGTTTGATATTTTTATCAAGAGGAAGAAGTTTAAAAAAAAAAGAAAAAGAAAGTGTTGAAGCGGGGTTTTGAACCCAAGACCTTGGACTTAGCCCGAGTGTTAACCGAACCCAACCAGCCAACTGGTCTATGACCTATTTGTGAACATATATGGGATGAAATATATATAAGCAATATTTAGGAACGTTTAAATAAATTGAAAATAAAAGTGCGTGGCTAAGGAATCAAAGCTGCGACCTGGGATTTGGTTAAAGTCGGGCTGACCAAGTGTGCTAGCGATCATTTGTTATTAAAGAAGGAGAAAAATTCTATTTAAGCAGTAGTTAGGGAACAGAGAATAAATAGGAAATAAAATGGTTGCAGCCGAGACTTGAACCCACGAGTCGGGTCTTAAGCAGAACGCAGCCCACCAACAGACCAGCCGAACTTTTCTTAACTAAACCTATATCGAAATATATTTAAGTAGTACTAGTTAACAGAAACCTTAGGGTATTAAAAGGAAGAACTTAGGGATTAATCATGAAACCTAAATTCTTTTCTCCCCTTTCTCTCGGCGACGGCGTTTTCTCTCGGGCGAAAAACGCAGCCGAGCTTTAGGGCGTCTCCGGTGGTCGGCCAACGACTCATCCAAAGGCTTCTTTATCTCCTTGTGATCCTTTCATCGAGGAGGAGCCGTGAGCACAAGGAGGGACTGAAAGCTCGAGTTCTCCGAAGCCCTAGTTGCCTCCTTTCGGCTGTGAGTCCAAGAACACGAAGGTAAGTCGCTGCTCACCTGCAGTAGGATAGTTCCGGATTTCTATCTCCTTTGTTTTCGAGTTTTTTCTGTGATGATTGTCGGTTTAGGGTTTTTACCGTGAGTTGCTTGTTTCAGATTTGATCAGGATGTATAGTTAGGCATGTGGTTTATTTTCTGAAGCATGAAGTAGGGAGCAAGGAATTTATATTGCTACCGTGAGTTGCTATGCAGTTCAGAATTTGCTGTTCTAAGCAATGAGCATGAAGAAAAATTAGAGTTTTTGGTTTCCAGTAGAAAATTGTTATAGTAGAAATTCCTTCATTAATTTCCTTGAGATAGCATGAGTATATAGGAAGGATTTGGTATAGATATTGGAGAACTTGCTTGAAATCAATTTGTTGTCATTGGTTTATGTAGATTTATACTGTGAATAATCTGTTTTGAAGGAAGTTAGTGTAGGTTCTGTTGCGGCTTTGTTTTGGTATAGCGGTTTTGATTTCTATAGAACAGATTTGAGAAGTTTTGAATCTGAATTATGTTCCTTGCATGGCTTCCACTGAATTGTTGGTTTGGGTTAGTTTCAATAGTTAGGAATGGTTCGAAGTTTTGATTTCTCCTTAGTGTTCTGTTGTAGCATTAGGGTTTTGGAATTCATGTAGTGAATATAAATAGCCTTGTATTTGGAAGCATTGTAGATTGAGCAGATTTATTCAAGTGAGCATTTATATTCATTCAAGTAGAAGTAGGCATGAACAGATTCATTCAAGTGTGTATTAATATATTCATTCAGTTCCTTTGCTATTTGGATTTAGTAAATAACACGAACATGTGCAGATTTAGATTTCTAGTTCCTTTGCTATTAGAATAACATGAGAAGATTTCTAGTTTCTTATGTTATTAGATGTGCATGAGTATCCTTCCTTCTAAAACAATCAGTTTCTAGTATCTTTAGAGCTTAATATGCAGAATTCCATTAGCATAGTAGGTAGATTTTCGGTTTGAGCATTTTAAAGTTAGAATTCACTTAAACATTTCAGTTTCTTTTAAAGGAAGTATTCTTTTAGAAGTATTAACAAGTATAAGAAGATAAAGAAAAGAAAGAAAAGGCCAAGGCCTTAAGTAGATCCCAAAGTCAAGACTTTAGGGATTTTGGCACACAAGGTGCTAAAGAAAATGCCGAGGCATTATATAGAAGTATTAAAAGATAACAAGTATTTTACTTTTATCAGTGGCACTGTGCTGGACTCTCTGTCCTTGGGCTGGGCTCCCATAGTCGTCCCTAAGTTTAGATAACCTAGTAGTAACGGCTCGGCCGACGGTCGACGGTCAACGGTCGATGACCATAGGGTCGCCAAATGGGCCGCCGAATGGGTCGGGTCGTTACAAAAGTAAAAGCACAGTTGCCGGGCCCAAGAAGAAGTTGATTATTATTTTGAAATATTATAAGTATAAGTTTTTGAACAAGTAAAACAAGTTTTACATAAGTATAAAGTATTAAAGAATAAGTCTTTAAGTAAGTGAAATAAGATTCAGAAGGTGTTTAGAATTCAGTAAGTTTAGTCCTTTATGCTAGCATGATTGTATAGATTTACTTTACATGTTTAGCCTTTCAGTATGTTTCTTTCACTAGTAGATGAGCATGAGTAGATTTCCTTTTGAGCATTCAGTTTTAGATTTCAGTATATCCTCATGCATATCGAGATTTTGTGAGTTAGATAGCGCTTACTAAGCAAATTTTGCTTATAGACTACACTTCCTCTTACTGCAGATACAGGAAAGAAAAAGATATAGAAAGGAAGGCGACAAGGAGGTGTTCGAAGGATGTGTGATGCCAGGACTATGGAAGCCTTGGGACTAGGAAATACCACGATTATGAGATCTGGCAGATGGATGTCAAAACGTTGTTTCTGAATGGAAAGTTTCTCGAGGATGTGTACATGACACAACCTGAGGGTTTTGTAGATCCATAGCTGTTGGGTTTTTTGGGCCGCAAAAATCGCTTTTTCACGTCGCGGAAATCCCGAAACTCCCTAGCGAACGGATCCGTGCGAACAGTATAGAACAAAAATTTACATGTACGAATTTACTAACTAGATCTACACTTAGATCTACATGTTTATAAGGTTACCCTTGTTGCGTGCCTTTTGCGAATCCCGCTCGTCCAAGGTGCGCCGGATCTCGAGTGTGTTCAAACGTACACACCTCTAGTAGTGTCCACACGAACAAGAAGTGTTCTTTAACACTCAAGGATGGAGAAGAGAACACCACAAGTGTGCTAGCACTTCTTGATGCTCTCGGATGGGATTGGAAGATGAAGAAAGGAAAAGAAGAGAACACACTCCTCTAAATGTCTATGTGACTTTCACTAACCTTTCTTCTTGGATTAGATTCACTCACCTTTCTTCTTCCTTGCTTGAAACCCATGGCAAAGTAGCAAAGGAGGAGGAAGAACCCAAGGAAGAAGATACCACAATTAACACACATCAATGCAACAAAAACAAAAACTCTCCACACATTAGTGTGGCCGGCCACATCTTGTAACCCCCTCATTTAATGTGGCCGGCCACATTAAGTGAATGGGATGTGTAACCTCCATGAGGTGGCACACCATAATGAGGTGGAGATGATGTGGCAAGATTAGTCATGTCATGTAGGATGAGTCAACCTTCATGATGTGGCAATACATCAAGTCAAACTTGATGTTTCAACTTCCATTTGGTCAAGTCAAAATTGACCAATTTTCTTCCTTGTTGAGTTAAATCCAACCTTTGATTCAAGTCAATTTTTAATTTAATGAATCACAATTCATTAATATAAATTGACTCAATGAATCAAATTTAAATTAGACTTATTCAACAATTGAATCTAATTGAGTCTAACTCAATAAGTCTAATTTGAATTAATCCGAATCCAATCTTTGGTGTATCATATGAACCTAATCCAATTGGTTCATCATATGAACCTAATCTCCATCCACTTGTTCTTTGTGTGTGACCCAATAGGTTCTTGTAACGTTGGCAATGTTTCTAAACTCCTTTAGAAACATAAGCAATGAGCGACATCTAGCAATACATCATTGTTACCCAAGTTACAAGAATGTTGAGATCCAACATCACCTTGTGACTACTAATTGTGACTCCTCATAATATATGACAAGTGTCCTTCTATCCTAGACATCTAAATTGATCAATGTGAGGCATAGACCGTGTCATCCTCTGATCAATCTAAATCTTGAACTCTAAGTAGACTCACTAAAACAAATGAGCTCAATATCTTATATTGACTCATTTGGGCATGGCCATGCATTTCGTGGTCTCACTCTATCAAGAATACCGATGTCTCTCCCGTCATATAGGAGGGATAGATTCCATCTACATCACTCACATCCCTCTGCATAATTCGTTACATACCCAGTAATCGCCTTTATAGTCCACCCAGTTACGGGTGACGTTTGACGAAACTAAAGTACATAACTCCTTATGTAGGGATCCATGGTGACTTCAGGTCCAAGGACTAGTAGTCATACTAATAGCCACAAGAGAAAGTATATGACACTCATATAATGATCCATGATACTTTCTTATGGTAGGTCATTCAGTATGCATTCTCTAATGCATACCCATGTGTCAACTTGATATCTCTATATCCATTACCTGTGAGATCAAGTCATCGAGTTGACCTACATGCTAGTCTTATTGCATTAACATTGTCCCTGAATGTTAATACTCGACTAGGAATGATTAAGAGTAGTGTTCTCTATATCATCTCACTATCGGTTCAGCTAACCGATTGATATAGGTAAGAACCTTCTACTCAAGGACGTTATTATACTTAGTTTATTTGGCACCAATACAAGTAAGTATAATAACCAAAAACCATATGCCTTTATTTATATAGAATATGATACAACAAGTCCATAATATAATCATCAAATGATTGGCTCTAGGGCTCTAGCTAACAATCTCTCACTAGCACTAGTGCCAATCAGTGTAGGCTCTAAGCCCCAATGACCTAGTGTGACCATCATGCTTCCTCTGTGGTAAAGCCTTGGTCAAGGGATCTGCGATGTTAGCCTCTGTGGGTACTCTGCAAATCTTCACATCTCCTCTCTCGATAATCTTTCGAATGAGATGGAAGCGTCATAGTATGTGTTTGATCCGCTGGTGTGAGCGAGGTTCCTTCGCCTGTGCTATAGCTCCATTGTTGTCACAATAGAGCTCAATGGGGTCAGCGATACTGGGAACCACCCCAAGTTCAGTGATGAACTTGCAGATCCAAACTGCCTCCTTTGCTGCCTCTGATGCAGCAATGTACTCGGCCTCTGTCTTAGAATCAGCTACTGTGTCCTGCTTCGAACTTTTCCAACTCACAACACCACCATTAATGCAAAATACGAACCCTGACTGGGATCGATAATCATCCTAGTCAGTTTGGAAGCTAGCATCACTGTAACCCTTTACAGCTAGCTCATCATTGCCTCCATATATCAAGAAATATGCTTTAGTCATTCTTAAGTACTTAAGAATATTCTTGACCGCTATCTAGAGACTTTCACCTAGATCTGACTGGTATCTGCTCGTTATGCTCAAAGCATACAAGACATCAGGTCGAGTACATAGTATGGCATACATGATACATCCTATGGCTGAGGCATAAGGGATCTGATCCATGCGGTCTCTCTCCTCTCTAGAGGAGGGACCTTGAGTCTTCGAAAGACTCACGCCATGTGACATCGGCAGAAATCCCTTCTTGGAGTTCTGCATGGCAAATCGAAGGAGTACCTTGTCAATATATGTACTCTGACTTAGGCCAAGCAATCTCTTAGATCTATCTCTATAGATCTGTATCCCTAGAATGCGGGATGCTTCACCTAAGTCCTTCATTGAGAAACATGTCCCTAGCCAAGTCTTGATAGACTGTAGCAAAGGGATGTCTTTCCCAATGAGCAGTATGTCATCCACATACAATATGAGGAAGACAACTATGTCCCCTACAACCTTCTTGTTGGCACAATGCTCATCTTCATTCTTGATGAAACCAAACTGTTTGATTGTATCATCGAATCGAAGATTCCAGCTCCGAGAAGCTTGCTTTAGTTCATAAATGGACCTATGCAGCTTGCATACTCTGCTAGTATGCTTTGGATCTACAAAACCCTCAAGTTGTGTCATGTACACATCCTTGAGTAGGTTTCCATTCAGAAACGCGGTTTTGACATCCATCTGCCAGATCTCGTAATCGTGGTAAGCTGCAATAGCAAGCATGATCCGAATGGACTTAAACATCGCTACTGGTGAAAAGGTTTCATCATAGTCAATATCATGAATCTACTTGAAACCTTTAGCTACCAAGTGACCCTTATAGATAAGTCCATCAATGTCAGTCTTTCTCTTAAAGACCCACTTACACCCTATGGGTTTTACCCCATCAGGTGGATCAACCAAAGTCCATACTTGGTTGGTGTACATGGATTCCATTTCGGATCTCATGGCTTCTAGCCATTTCTCATAATCTGGTCTCATCACAGCTTCCTGATAGGTGGTAGGCTCATCCTCTATGAGCACAACATCATCATGGTCAGACAAGAGAAATGAGTATCTCTCAGGATGACGACGTACCCTATCAGACCTGCGAAGAGGTATGTCTACTTAAACTAGTTGTTGTTCCTCAACTCTTTATGGAACAACATCATCCACAACACTTTGTGGTTCCAGTTCAACTTTCATCGAGGCTTCAGCGCTAGGATCCTCATCTTGAACTTCTTCAAGATCGAATGTACTCTCACTAGTCTTTCTAGAAATAAAGTCCCTTTCTAGAAAGACTCCAGTCTTTGCCACGACTATCTTGTGCTAACTGGGAATGTAGAAGTAATATCCCATAGTTTACTTGGGATATCTTATAAAGTAGCACTTGTCAGATTTGGGTCCTAATTTATCTGAGACTTGACGTCTAACGTAGGCCTCACATCCCCAAATCCTCATGAAAGACACTTGGGCATCTCTCCCAGTCCATATCCTATATGGTGTCTTTATCACGGCCTTGAATGGAACTCGGTTGAGTATAAAAGCTGCCGTGTCTAGAGCATAGCCTCAATGGAATATTGGAAGATCTGTGTGACTCATCATAGACCGTACCATATCTAATAAGGTACGATTCCTCCTTTCGGAAATACCATTCCACTGTGGTGTTCCAGGAGGAGTGAGTTGGGATAGAATCTGACACTCAACTAGATAGTCACGAAACTCATGGCTAAGGTATTCTCCACCTCGATCTGATTGAAGTATCTTAATACTCTTGCCAAGCTGGTTCTGTACTTCATTCTTGAATTCTTTGAACTTTTCAAAGGATTCAGATTTATGTGTCATCAAGTACACATAACCATATCTACTGAAGGCATCAGTAAATGTGATGAAGTACCTATAACCGCCTCTAGCAGCGACATTGAAAGGGCCACATACATCACTATGTATAAGTCCTAACAAATCAGTCGCTCTTTCGCTGTGCCCACTAAAAGGAGTCTTGGTCATCTTGCCTAGTAGGCATGACTCTCACGTCTCATAAGATTCAAAATCAAATGAGTCCAGCAAACCATCCTTATGGAGCTGGGATAAGCGCTTGTCATTTATATGACCTAAGCGACAGTGCCAGAGATAGGTTTGGTTCAGGTCATTTGACTTGAACCTCTTGGTATTTATGTTATAGATAGGGCTTTCAAGGTCTAGAATATAGAGTCTTTTTATCAGAGGTGCACTATAATAGAACATATCGTTTAAATAGACGGAACAACATTTGTTCTTTATTGTAAACGAGAACCCTTTCTTGTCCAAACAAGAAACTAATATAATGTTCTTAGTTAATGCAGGCGCATAACAACAATCATCTAATTCTTGTACAAGCCCAGAGGGCAGAGATAGATGATAAGTTCCTACAGCAAAAGCAGCAACCCGTGCTCCATTGCCTATTCCTAGGTCTATCTAATTCGTCAATGTTGTAGTTCTTTAGTGTCGAGTCGAAATTGTTAGAATGTATACTAAAAGCCTAACTTTTTGTATAAACATTTATTTTGAAATAAGAATCACATTGGGTCAAATATCTTCATTTTTGTTAAATATAGTTGTTCATTTAATTTATATTATAGATAACATGGTGTGTGGTGTCACACAGAAGATCATGTTATCAGTTCCTTATAAATTATAAATAGTAGCTCACGACCAAAATGGATAGGGACAAACCATTGGAACGATCGTAGTGTGATTTAGTATTAGTTTATCTTGACTATAAAATTATATTAATACACTCTGAGTGTATTGAGCAGGACCATTTGAGGTTATTCTTTTTATACTGATTGCATAAAAGAACAGGACTTCTTTTATTATGGAAGTGTGTACTGTTAGCAATTCGAGCCGCAAAAACCATTTTTTGCGTTGCGGAAACCCCGAAGCTAGCCACGGATCTGTGCAAAGATATATTTAAAATTAAATCATGTACATGTTTCTACCCTAGATCTACCTTATATCTACATGAGAAGAGAGTTACCCTTGTAGCGAAGCCCTTCACTTATCCCGCTCGTCCAAGAGTTGCCGGATCTCGTAGGGTGTCAAGTGTACACCCCTCTATATGTATCCACACGAACAAAAGGTGGAGGAAAAACCACATAGAGTGTACTAGCACTCTTGTTGGTCACGACAATGGAGGATGAGAGGGAGAGTAGAGAAGAGAGGAGGAAGAAGATGACCTCTTGAATGAGTACACAAAATGTAACTCACTTCACTAATGTGGCCGGCCACATTTAGAGGCTCTTATACCTCCATGTAATACCAAGAGTCATGACTCTTGGTCTACCTCATGAGGTGGCACTCAATGATGTAGCCATGATGATGTGGAACATCATCATTGGCCTGCCCCCATGCTATGTCACAATGAAGTGGCATTTGGTCAAGTCAAACTTGATCCTTCATCTTCCCTCTCAAGTCAAGTCAAACTTGACCTCTTATCTCCCATGGTTGATCAAATCTAACCATTTGATTCAAATCAATTTAATTTAATGAATCTCTATCCATCGAATTAAATTGACTCAATGAGTCATAATCTAAATTAGACTCATTCAACACATGAATCAAATTGAGTCCAACTCAATTAGTCTAATTTGGATTACACTTAATCCAATTTGATTCATCACATGAACCTAATCCTCTTAGTCCATAATATGAACCAATTCTCCATCTAATTTCCCTTTGTGTGTGACCCTATAGGTTCTTGTAACGTTGACAATGTTCCTAAACCCATTAGGAGCATAAGTAATGAGCGGTATCTAGCAACACATCATTACTACCCAAGTTACAAGAATGTTGAGATCCAACATCACCTTTGTGACTACTAATTGTGACTCTCACAACATGTGACAATGTCCTTTTATCCTTGACATCTAGATTGATCAATTGAGGCATAAACCGTGTCATCCTCTAATCAATATATATCTTGATTTCCAAGTAGACTCACTCTAATCAAATAAGCTCAATATCTCATATTGACTCATTTGGGCATGGCCATGCATTTAGTGGTCTCACTCTATCAAGAATCATGATGTCTCTCCCGTCATATAGGAGGGATAGATCCCATCTACATCACTCACATCCCTCCACATAATTTGTTACATACCCAGTAATCGCCTTTATAGTCCACCCAATTACGGGTGACGCTTGACGAAGCCAAAGTATGCAACTCCTTATGTAGGGAACCATGGTGACTTCAGGTCCAGGGACTGATAGTCATACTAATAGTCACATGAGAAAGTATATGACACTCATATAACGATCCATGATACTTTCTCATGGCGGGTCATTCTGTATACATTCTCCAATGCATACTCTTGTGTCAACTTGATATCTCTATATCCATGACTTGTGAGATCAAGTCATCGAGTTGACCTACATGCTAGTCTCATCGCATTAACTTTGTCCCTGAATGTTAATACTTGACTAGGAATGATTAAGAGTAGTGTTCTCTATATCATCTCACTATCAATTCAACTAATCGATTGATATAGATAAGAACCTTCTGCTCAAGCACGCTATTATACTTAGTTATTTGGCACCAATACAAGTAAGTATAATAACCATAAAGAAATGCCTTTATAAGTATATAGAAATATGATATATTGAGTCCATACAACAATCATCATATGATTGGCTCTAGGGCTCTAACTAACAATCTCCCACTAGCACTAGTGCCAATCAGTGTAGGCTCTAAGGCCTAATGACCTAGTGTCACCATCATCCTATCTCTGTGCCAAAGCCTTGGTCAAGGGATCAGCGACGTTAGCCTCAGTGGGTACTCTGCAAATCTTCACATCTCCTGTATCGATGATCTCTCGAATATGATGGAAGCACCATAGTATATGTTTGGTCCGCTGGTGTGAGCGAGGCTCCTTAGCCTGTGCAATTGCTCCATTGTTGTCACAATAGAGCTCTATAGGATCGGCTATGCTAGGAACCACCCCAAGCTCAGTAATGAACTTGCGGATCCAAACTGCCTCCTTTGTTGCTTCTGATGCAGCAATATACTCGGCCTCTGTTGTAGAATCAACAACTGTGTCCTGCTTCAAACTCTTCCAGCTCATAGTACCACCATTCAAGCAAAACACAAACCCAGACTGCGATCTATAATCATCCTGGTCAGTTTGGAAGCTGGCATCACTATAACCCTTTACAACTAGCTCATCATCGCCTCCAAATATCAAGAAATAGTCTTTAGTCCTTCTCAGGTACTTAAGAATATTCTTGACTGCTATCCAGTGATGCTTACCTTGATCTGACTGGTATTTTCTCGTCATGCTCAAAGTATACGAAACATCAGGACGAGTACATAGCATGGCGTACATGATAGACCCTTTAGCTGAGGCATAAGGGATCTTATCCATGCGGTCTCTCTCCTCTCTAGAAGAGGGACTTTAAGTTTTTGAAAGACTCACACCATGTGACATCAGCAGAAATCTTTTCTTGGAATTCTGCAAGGCAAACCATAGTAATACCGTGTCAATATATGTACTTTGACTTAGTCCAAGCAATTTCTTAGATCTATCTCTATAGATATTTATGTCTAAAATACTGGCTGCTTCACCTAAGTCCTTCATTGAGAAATAATTCCCTAGCCAGGTCTTGACAGACTGAAGCAAAGGGATGTCCTTCCCAATGAGTAGTATGTCATCCACATACAATATGAGGAAGACAACTATATCCCCTACAACATTCTTGTAGACACAAGGCTCATTTTCATTCTTGATGAAATCAAACTGTTTGATTGCATCATCGAATCGAAGATTCCAGCTCCGAGAAGCTTGCTTTAGTCCATAAATGGACCTATGCAGCTTGCATGCTCTACTAGTATGCTGTGGATCTACAAAATCCTCAGGTTGTGTCATATACACATCCTCGAGAAGGTTTCCATTCATAAATGCGGTTTTGACATCCATCTGCCAGATCTCATAATCATTGTATGCTGCAATAGCAAGCATGATCCGAATGGACTTAAACATCCCTCCTGGAGAAAAGGTTTCATCATAGTCAATACCATGAATTTACTTGAAACGTTTAGCTACCAAGCGACCTTTATAGGTAATAAGTCCATCCATGTCAGTCTTTCTTCTAAAGACCCACTTACACCCAATGGGTTTGACGCCTTCAGGTGGATCAACCAAAGTCTATACTTGGTAGGTGTACATGAATTCCATCTCGGATCTCATGTCCTCTAGCCATTTCTCATAATCTGGTCTCATCACAACTTCCTGATAGGAGGTAGGTTCATTCTCAACGAGCATAACATCATCATAGTCAGATAAGAGAAATGAGTATCTCTCAGGCTGACGACGTATCTTGTCAGATCTGTGAAGAGTTAGGTCTACTTGAACTAGTTGTTGTTCCTCAACTCCTTGTGGAACAATCTCTTCATCCACAACATTTTGTGGTTCTAGTTCAACTTCCATCAAGGCTTCAGTGCTATGCTCCATATCTTGAACTTCTTCAAAATCAAACGTACTCCCACTAGTTTTTTAGAAACAAAGTCCCTTTCTAGAAATACCCAGTCTTAGCCACAAACACTTTGTGTTGACTGGGAATGTAGAAGTAATATCCCTTCGTTTCCTTGGGATATCCTATAAAATAGAACTTATCAGATTTGGGTCCCAATTTATCCTAGACTTGACATCAAACGTAAGACTCACAATCCCAAATCCTCATAAAAGACATCTAGGCATCTCTCCCAGTCCATATCCTATATGGTGTCTTTATCACCGCCTTGGATAGAACATGGTTAAGTGTGAAGGCTGCTGTGTCAAGAGCATATCCCCAAAATGACATAGGAAGATCTATGTGACTCATCATAGACCGTACCATATCTAATAGGGTAAGATTCCTCCTTTCGGATACACCATTCCACTGTGGTGTTCTAGGAGGAGTGAGTTGGCATAGAATCCCACACTCAGCTAGATAGTCACGAAACTCATGGCTAAGGTATTCACCACCTCGATTTGATCGAAGTATCTTAATACTCTTGCCTAGCTGGTTTTGTACTTTATTCTTGAATTCTTTAAACTTTTCAAAGGATTGTGACTTATGTTTTGGGTTCTTCGGGCCACAAAAACCGCTTTTCGCGTCGCGGAAACCCCGAAACCCCCAGCCACGGATCCGTGCGAAGTAAAAACTTTTGAAAAATTACGAGTACGAGTTTCTAAACCTCGATCTATAGTAGTTCTACAAAGGGAAACAAAGAATATACCCTTGATACGCGCCCTACACGAATCCCGCTCGTCCAATGGTGCCGGATCTCAAGGTTGTCAAAGTAGACAACCCTCTAGAAGTATCCACACGAACACAAGAAGGAGATCACCAAACTAAAGTGTGCTAGCACCTTAGTTAGGTTCGGCAAGATGAGGAAAGGGAGAGAAGAAAATGGTGCAAGGAAGAAGATGAAGGAATGAATGAGAAAAATTCACAAAATGAAACTTATTCCTCCCATTGATGTGGTCGGCCACATTAAGAAGATGTGTAACCTCCATGGAATGCCAAGAGTCACAACTCTTGGTAACTCCCATGAGGTGGCATCCCACTTAAGAAAGAATGATGATGTGGAGTATCATCAATGGCCCACTCAATGCCAACTCACCAATGAGGTGGCATAAAGTCAAGTCAAACTTGACTCTTCATCTTCCTCTAAAGTCAAGTCAAACTTGACTTAATCTCTCTCATGGTTGATCTAATCCAACCATTTAATTCAAGCCAATTTAATATAATGAATTTAATTCATTTAATTAAATTGATTCAATGAGTCATAATCTAAATTAGACTCATTGAACACATGAATCAACTTGAGTCCAACTCAATTAGCCCAATTAGGATTACTCTTAATCCAATTTGATTCATCAAATGAATGTAATCCTCTTGGTTCATCATATGAACCTAATCTCCATCTAATTGTCCTTAGTGTGTGACCCAATAGGTTCTTGTAACGTTGGCAATGCCCCTAAATCCATTTAGGGGCATAAATAATGAGCGGTATCTAGCAACACATCATTACTACCCAATGTTACAAGAATGTTGAGATCCAACATCACCTTGTGACTACTAATTGTGACTCCTCACAATATATGACAAGTGTCCTTCTATCCTAGACATCTAGATTGATCAATGTGAGACATAGACCGTGTCATCCTCTAATCAATCTAAATCTTGAACTCCAAGTAGACTCACTAAATCAAATGAGCTCAATATCTCATATTGACTCATTTGGGCATGGCCATGCACTTCGTGGTCTCACTCTATCAAGAATATCGATGTCGCTCCCGTCATATAGGAGGGATAGATCCCATCTACATCACTCACATCCCTTTGCATAATTCGTTACATACCCAGTAATCGCCTTTATAGTACACCCAGTTACGGGTGACGTTTGACGAAACCAAAGTAAATAACTCCTTATGTAGGGAACTATGGTGACTTTAGGTCTAAGGACTAGTAGTCATACTAATAGCCACATGAGAAAGTATATGACACTCATATAACGATCCATGATACTTTCTCATGGTGGGTCATTCAGTATATATTCTCCAATGCATACCCATGTGTCAACTTGATATCTCTATATCCATGACTTGTGAGATCAAGTCATCGAGTTGACCTACATGCTATTCTTATTTCATTAACATTGTCCCTGAATGTTAATACTAGACTAGGAATGATTAAGAGTAGTGTTCCCTATATCATCTCACTATCTGTTCAACTAACCGATTGATATAGGTGAGAACCTTCTACTCAAGGACGCTTTTATACTTAGTTTATTTGGCACCAATACAAGTAAGTATAATAACCAAAACAATAAATGCCTAACCAATACAAGTAAGTATCTGCTCGTCATGCTCAAAGCATACGAGACATCAGGTCGAGTACATAGCATGGCGTACATGATAGATCCTATGGCTGAGGCATAAGGGATCTGATCCATGCAGTCTCTCTCCTCTCTAGAAGAGGGACCTTGAGTCTTCAAAAGACTCACGCCATGTGACATCGGCAGAAATCCCTTCTTGGAGTTCTGCATGGCAAACCGAAGGAGTACCTAGTCAATATATGTACTCTGACTTAGGCCAAGCAATCTCTTATATCTATCTCTATAGATCTGCATCCCTAGAATGCGGGATGCTTCACCTAAGTCCTTCATTGAGAAACATGTCCCTAGCCAAGTCTTGTCAGACTGAAGCAAAGGGATGTCCTTCCCAATGAGTAGTATGTCATCCACATACAATATGAGGAAGACAACTATATCCCCTACAACCTTCTTGTAGACACAAAGCTTATCTTTTTTCTTGATGAAACCAAACTGTTTGAATGCATTATCGAATCGAAGATTCCAGCTCTGAGAAGCTTGCTTTAGTCCATAAATGGACCTATGCAGCTTGCATACTCTGCTAGTATGCTGTGGATCTACAAAACCCTCAGGTTGTGTCATGTACACATCCTCGAGTAGGTTTCCATTCAGAAACGTGGTTTTGACATCCATCTGTCATATCTCATAGTCATGGTATGCTGCAATAGCAAGCATGATCCGAATGGACTTAAACATCGCTACTGGAGAAAAGGTTTCATTATAGTCAAAACCATGAAGCTGCTTGAAACCTTTAGCTACCAAGCGACCCTTATAGATAAGTCAATCCATGTCAGTCTTTCTCTTAAAGACCCACTTACACCCTATGGGTATTACCCCTTCAGGTGGATCAACCAAAGTCCATACTTGGTTGGTGTACATGGATTCCATCTCGGATCTCATGGCCTCTAGCCATTTCTAGGAATTTGGTCTCATCACAGCTTCCTGATAGGTGGTAGGCTCATCCTCTTTGAGCACAACGTCATCATGGTCAGACAAGAGAAATGAGTATCTCTCAGGCTGATGACGTACCTTATCAGACCTGCGAAGAGGTATGTCTACTTGAACTGGTTGTTGTTCCTCAACTCTTTGTGGAACAACATCATCCACAACACTTTGTGGTTCCAGTTCAACTTCCATCGAGGCTTCAGTGCCATGGTCCGCATCTTGAACTTCTTCAAGATCGAACGTACTCCCACTAGTCTTTCTAGAAACAAAGTCTCTTTCTAGAAAGACCTCAGTCTTTGCCACAACTACCTTGTGCTGACTGGGATGTAGAAGTAATAACCCTTAGTTTCCTTGGGATATCCAATAAAGTAGCACTTGTCGAATTTGGGTCCTAACTTGTCTGAGACTTGACGTCTAACGTAAGCCTCACAACCCCAAATCCTCATGAAAGATACCTGGGCATCTCTCCCAGTCCATATCCTATATGGTGTTTTTATCACGGCCTTGGATGGAACTCGGTTGAGTATAAAAGTTGTCGTGTCTAGAGCATAGCCCCAAAAGTATGTCGGAAGATCTGTGTGACTCATCATAGATCGTACCATATCTAATAGAGTACGATTCCTCCTTTCGGATACACTATTCCACTGTGGTGTTCCAAGAGAAGTGAGTTGGGATAAAATCCCACACTCAACTAGATAGTCTCGAAACTCATAGCTAATGTATTCTCCACCTCGATCTGATCAAAGTATCTTGATACTCTTGCCAAGCTGGTTCTATACTTCATTCTTGAATTCTTTAAACTTTTCAAAGGATTCTGACTTATGTGTCATCAAGTACACATAACCATATCTACTGAAGTCATCAATAAATGTGATGAAGTACCTATAATCGCCTCTAGCAGCGACATTAAAAGGTCCACATAGATCACTATGTATAAGACTTAACAAGTCAGTCGCTCTCTCACTGTACCCACTAATGGGAGTCTTGGTTATCTTGCCTAGTAGGCATGACTCGCACGTCCTAAAAGATTCAAAATCAAATAAGTCCAGCAAACCATCCTTATGGAGCTGGGATAAGTGCTTATCATTTATATGACCTAAGCGACAGTGCCAGAGATAGGTTTGGTTCACGTCATTTGACTTGAAGCTCTTGGTATTTATGTTATAGATAGGGCTTTCAAGGTCTAGAATGTAGAGTCTGTTCATCATAGGTGCACTACAATAGAACATATCTTTTAAATAAATAGAACAACATTTGTCCTTAATTATAAAAGAGAAACCTTTCTTGTCCAAACAAGAAACAGAAATTATGTTCTTAGTTAATGCAGGCACATAACAACAATCATCCAACTCTAATACAAGCCCAGAGGGCAGAGATAGAAAATAAGTCCCTACAGCAATAGAAGCAACCCGTGCTCCATTGCCTACGCGTAGGTCCACCTCGCCCTTCGCCAATGCCCTGCTATTTCTCAGCGCCTGCACATCAGTACAAATGTAAGATGCACATCCGGTATCTAATACTCATGATGAAAAAATAGATAGATTGACTTCTATAACATATATACCTGAAGTGGAATTCTCACTTCGCTTCTTCTTAAGATCTTCCAGGTACACCTTGCAGTTCCTCTTCCAGTGCCCGGTCTGACCGCAGTGGAAGCAGGTAGCATCCTTGGCGACCCCTCCTTTAGGCTTCAGTGCCTTACCTTTGCCCTTGGCTTGGGACTTTCCTTTGCCTTTGGGCTTGCCCTTGCCCTTGTGTTTCTAAACCATCAGAACAGAGTTGGGCTTTGCCTTCTTAAGGTTCAGCTCAGTAGTTCTCAACATGCTAAGCTGCTCGGGCAGTGGCTTGTCAATTTCATTCATATTGTAGTTTAGAACGAACTGACTATAGCTATCCGACATGGATTGCAAGATTAGGTCAGTGGCCAGCTCTTGGCCAAGCGGGAATCCCAACCTCTATAGGTTTTCTATGTACCCAATCATTTTGAGTACATATGGGCCTACGGGAGCCCCATCTGATATCTTGCACTGAAACAGTGCCCTTGCGATCTAAAATCTCTCATGCCTCGCTTGTCCTTGATACAGTTGACGAAGATGTTCAACCATATCGTAAGCGCCCATTAACTCGTGTTGCTTCTGAAGCTCAGAGTTCATGGTCGCGAGCATTAGACAGGACACATCTAATGCGTCATCTTGATGCTTCTTATAAGCATCTTTATCTGCTCGCGTGGCATTGGCAGGAGGAGCCTCCGGAATGGGCTGCTCCAGAACGTACAGTTTACGTTCCTGGGTGAGAACTATTCTCAAGTTCCTATACCAGTCCAGGAAATTTACTCCGTTGAGCTAGTCCTTCTCAAGGACTGAACGCAGGGAGAAGGAGTTTGTATTCGACGTCATGGTTATCTACAACAGAAAAATACAGAAAATAAATATCATATTCTTTTAAATCATTTAATTAGGCCTTTAACTAAATGATGCTCCCGCTAAATTCCATAATTTATGTGGGACAAGATCCACATCATACTAACCCTTGAGTTAGCTTTGGCTAATACGCCCAAGATTTAGTATGATCGGTAGGTAACGATTTACCAATTACATCTCTATGCAACTCTTGTTTATAGGATCATTATCCGCAGTTATATTAAAACTTGAGTTAGCTTTGGCTAATACGCCCAAGAATTAATATAAATGTGATTTATGTCCTATCTTTCAAACCGTTGGAAGAATGCCTATAGTTGTACTCGATCCAACCGAGTTAACTAGGAATACTCAATCTAATTGAGTTTGTATTCGCCCATGCGTTGATAAGCGGGACCAAGATTGTCCCTCCGTACCCTACCAAGATAATATGTGTTGCTCTGCTTTGGCAGATCCAACAACACATGTGATCGAGGTAGTGATAGGTATCACGGCACGGTAGGCATTATAGTTGACGTGATTTAGATCTAATCTAAACGATGATGCGTATCATATACTCGATAGATCTAATCTAATCAAAGGGTGCATCATGTGCATGACTTAGATCTAATCTAATCGTTAGGCACTAATTAATTACTTAATCATGCATCACATATACACAAGCAATTAATTAAATTAATTCATGATTAGTCATGGCCCTACTACGATCTTCTCAAGCCAATGAGAAGATTGGATGGTCAACCTAGGGTCAACATCTTCTCAAGCTCCTCCCTTTGACCACCTTGTGTTGCTCGCGCCCTCTGTTGGTTGCTACTCGGAAAACCTAGAGGTTCCACTGTACAAAAATTTTATACAAAGGTCTGAACCTTTTCCTAGCTACCATGTGTTCTTTTAAATTAAATTTTGGATCGCCTGCGGAACTTAACACGTTTGATCCAAAACTTAATCTATTTGTTCTTTTAGGTTTTGACTTGGATCTCCTGCGGAACTTAACACGTTCGACCCAAGTCACCTTAAGTTATTAATTCCATTAAATATTAATTTCCATAATTGGTTCCCAGTACTGACGTGGCGAGGCACATGGCCTTCTTGGATATGGGAGCAACCACCACCGACTAGACAAAACTTTTTATAGAAAGCTAATATTTAATTTCCTAAAATAACTTTAGGTTAACCGAAAAGAACAATCAAATCACAAGGGAAAGAAAAACAAAAGAACACTATATCGAAAACAAATTCGAAACTCTAGAATCGTATGCCTCTTGTATTTAGTATTATTTCCAAAAATAACTAGTATGATGCGGAAACAAAAATTACTAGTTATACCTTTTAGAAAGACCTCTTGATCTTCTACCGTATTCCTCTTCTAATCTCGGACGTTGTGTGGGCAACGATCTTCCGAGATGAGAACCACCAAGCACCTTCTTCTTCCTTACAAGTTTCGGCCATCAAAACTTCTCCTAGGATGAAGAGGTTCGGCCACCACCACCATGCTCCAAGGGATGCTAGAAAAGATGCTTCTTTTCTCTCCTTCTTCTCCTACTTAGATCCGGCCACCAAAGATATCTCCACCATGAGAAGGTTTCGGCCACACAAAGGAGAGGAGAGGAAAGAAAGGGCCGGCCACACCCAAGGAGAAAAGAGAGGAAAAATAGAATAGAGTCGTTCACCTTGAAGCCTCCTCTACCCCTTCTTTTATAATCATTGGTCTTGGCAAATAAGGAAAATTTAATAAAAACTTCCTTAATTCTTTTGCCATTGAAAAGGAAAATTTATTTAATTAAAATAATTTTCTCTTTTCAAATTATAATGGACCTCTTCTCCCCAAAACAAGGAGAGTTTTAATTAAAACAAAAATTAAAACTTCCTAATTTGTTTCTAGAAATTTATAAAAATTTCTCCAATAATTTTAATCCCTTCATGATTGGTTAATAAAAAGAAATTTTATAAATTAAAATCTTTCTTTTAAACATGTGGATAATTTCCAAAAAGGAAAGTTATCTCTAAAAATTAAAATCTCCTTTCAATCTACAAATAAGGAAAGATATTAAATCTTTTCTTAATCTTTTGTAGAAACTAATAAAAGAGAATTTTTAATTTTCAAAATTTCTTTTAAATCATGAATATAATTAAAAAGAAAGTTTTTACCAAAATTAAAATCAACCTTTTAATCTACAAATAAGGAAAGAGATTTTAACTCTTCTCTTAATCTTTTGTAGAATCTTATAAAAGGAAGGATTTAAATTTTTAAACTCTCTTTTAAATTATATTATCCACATAAGAAAAATTTAAAAATTAAAATTCCTTTTTATTTTAATAGGGACGACCACATGAATTCACCCATGAACATACCCATGGCCGGCCTTAGCTTGGTCGGCCCCTATAGGATGGGTAAGAAGGTGGGTATAGGTGGGTATAGTACTCTATAATTAAGAGGCTACGATAGGGACCGAGAGGAGGAATTGGTTTTGGTCTCCCGATAAAATTAAGCATCCCGTGCTCGCCCCGAACACACAACTTAATTTTATCAATAATAATTCATTCCACTAGAGAACTATTATTGAACTACCGCACCAATCCCAAATTACATTTTGGGCTCCTTCTTATCATGAGTGTGTTAGTCTCCCTGTGTTTAAGATAACAAATGTCCACTAATTAAGTAAGTTACTGACAACTCACTTAATTAATATCTAGCTCCAAGAGTAGTACCACTCAACTTCATCGTCATGTCGGACTAAGTCCACCTGCAGGGTTTAACATGACAATCCTTATGAGCTTCTCTTGGGGACATTCTCAACCTAGATCACTAGGACACAGTTTCCTTCTATAATCAACAACACACACTATAAGTGATATCATTTCCCAACTTATCGGACTTATTGATTCATCGAACTAAATCTCACCCATTGATAAATTAAAGAAATAAATATCAAATATATGTGCTTGTTATTATATTAGGATTAAGAGCACACACTTCCATAATAACTGAGGTCTTTGTTTCTTTATAAAGTCAGTATAAAAGAAACGACCTCTAATGGTCCTACTCAATACACTCTAAGTGTACTAGTGTAATTATATAGTTAAGATAAATTAATACCTAATTACACTACGACCTTCCAATGGTTTGTTCCTTTCCATTATGGTCGTGAGCTACTATTTATAATTTATAAGGTACTGATAACGTGATCCTCTGTGTGTGACACCACACACCATGTTATCTACAATATAAATTAATTGAACAACTACATTTATCATAAATGTAAACATTTGACCAATGTTATTCTTATTTCTAGATAAATGTTTATACCAAAAGGCTGGCTTTTAGTATACACTCTAACAATCTCCCACTTATACTAAAAGACTAAGCTGTCGTATCTGCTGCCATACATCTGATTCCCATGCCTTTCAAAAAGCTCTTGCCTTAAGGACCTTAGGTTATCATCTGATGTAATCTAGGCGGCAACAACTTCTCCTCGTTTATACGATTTCTCGTATTGGGTGGTACTTGCGCTCTATTGTGTTTTCTTACTTTATAGACTTATGGTTTCTTCAAGTTTTCTACTGCACCAATGTTATTACAATAAATTGTAATAATCTTTGGACAAACCAGAAATCATATCTAAGTCTATCTTGAGGTTATTGAGTTATTCAGCTTTAATGGCTATCTCATAGGCTTGCCATATACTCAGCTTCTATGGTGGAGTCCAGAAAAACACCTATGCTTATCACTCTTCCATAGTTATGACTTTACCTCCTAAAGTAAACACAAAACCCCGAGGTTGACTTATTATTGTCCCTATCCGATTGGAAGTCAAAATCCATGCAACCCACAGGGACTAAATTAACTGCCTTGTAAGCTAGCATATAATCTCTGGTTCCTCTAAGGTACTTTAATATATGCTTTACTGCAGTCCAATGTCCTTGTCTAGGGTTACTTTGATATCTACTAACTATGCCCTTGACAAAACAGATTTCTGATCTCGTGCATAGCATACATTAGGTTGTCTAACTGCCGAAGCATAAAGAACTGCCTACATGTCCTCAATCTCCTTTGATGTCATCGGAGACATCTCTTTAGATAAAGACACTCCATGCTTAAAAGGTAAGAAACTTTTCTAGGAGTTTTGCATGCTTAAAACCAGCAAGGATTTTTCTGATGTATCAAGCTTAGGATAAGTATATTTTTCTTGCGATCCTTTGATCTCAAAAATATATACATTCTCCCAAGTCCTTTATATCGAATTATTTGGACTACCATACCCTTACTTCTGACAACATTTTGATATTGTTTCCAACTACCAAAATTGTTATCTACGTATAGTACAAGAAATACCACCACGTTTCCATCACACCTTTTGTATACACAAGACTTATCCGTTTACTCAATAAATTCATAGGTCTGGATTACTTTGATAAACTGGATGTTCCAAGACCTTGAAGCTTTGCATCAGTCCATAGACTGATTGAGCTTACACACAAGATACTCTTAGCCCTTTGCAATGAACCATTCTGGTTGCTTTATATGGATGCTTTCTTCAAGACTTCCATTAAGGAATGTTGTCTTGACATCCACTTACCAAATAGATAAAAGTATCCGGATAGACTTAAGCATGGCTACCAGTGAAAAAGTTTCCTTTTTCATCTAGCCTTGCTTTGAAAGTTTCTACCTTCCTGTCTATCCCTCTTTTCCTATTATAGACCTTTTTATACCCAAAGGCTTTTACACCATTTGGTGGTTCTACAAGCTTCCAGATTTTATTAGAATACATATATTCTAATTCTGTTATTCATTACTCTTTGCCAAGATATTGCATCTTTATCTTGGAGTGCTTCGTCATATGTCTGGAGATCAGGTTCATGTCCTCCAGGGATCGAGTCCAAAAACTCTCCCAAAACATGAATCTTTTTAGGTTGCCTAACAACCCTCCCACTACGACAAGGCACTTTCTGCAATTGTGTATCATTTGTGATACGTGTTGCAGTTTCCTTGTGGTATCTCATCTTGTACAATTGGTACTAGATTAGACATGTCTTTTATTATTTCCTTAAGAACAAATTTTCTTATGGGCACGTGGTTTATTACATAGTCCTTTTCTAAAAATCGGTCATTGATGCTAACAATGACCTTCTGATTTTTAAGACTATAAACCTACTTTCATTTCTCTAGGATAACCCACAAACAAGTGAATTCCTGTCCAACTTATCATTGTCTCTCTTCAGCATATGTGTTGGACTACCCGAATCCGAATATGCTTCAAAATAGGCTTACGCCTATTCAGCAATTCTATATGAGTAGAGAGTTCTGACTTTGGAAGGTACTATATTCACTTCCGTTTCCAGAGTATATCCTAAAAATGATTTTGGTAATATTCTAAATAACTCATCAATCTACTTATTTCCATAAGAGTCCTATACCTTCCTTTTTCTACACCATTCTGCTAGGTGTAGTTAGTTGGAATTGAATCCCTACTTCTGATAAGTGACTCCTAAATTCTCCCAAGAGGTACTTGCCACTATGTTCTAACCATAGTGACTTTTACTTTAACATTTCTCCGCATCAGCCTTGTACTATTTGAACTAATCAAAGTACTTAGTCTTGCGGTACATTAAGTAAATTTATTTGTATCTTGAATAGTTGTCTATAAAATAGACGAAATATTCAATACTATCTCTTGTCTGGATAGTCATAGGATCACACAAATCAGAATGAACCAATTTCAATATATCTTTGACTCCATACCCCTTAAACTTAAAAGCTTCTTGGTTATTTTTTCTTCCAAGTAAGACTCACAGGTTGGAAAGATTTCCACTACCAATGAACCCAAAAGTTCATCAGCTACCAATGAATCCTACTCAAGTTAATATAACCTAGCCTTAGATGCCAAAGATATTAATGGTTCATTTCCGAAGGTTGCTTTCTCTTAAAATTAGAAGATGTGTTACTAATTTCCATTTGTTGCATCGTGAGAGTTATTGGATTTATAAATTGCCAACCAACGTACCAGAACAGATAACTTCCCTCTTTTTCTTAATAACAACTTTGTTATTAAAAGAGGCAGAATATCAAGTTCTTTGAATAGTTTAGAAACTGAAAACTAGTTCTTTCTAAACTTGGTGCGTAAAGACAATTACTCAAAAATCCATGTTTTATTCTTATCAAAAGATAAACATCTCCCACTGCAACAGCTACCATTTTTACAGTAGTGCCCATGTGGACGGTGTTTTAATTTTCATTTAGTTGCCGGATTTCCTGGAACCCTGCAATGAATTGCGGACATGATTGATGGCATCTGTATCTACACTCCAGGTTCTGGTAGATAACACCACTAAACATGTTTCAACTAATGAATTAAATACACCTATATTGTTCTTAGTTCTAAGAAGACAGTCTACCTTAATGTCCAAGTCCTATTTCCAATCATTACAATTTGGACTACTAAGTCTTTTCTATAGTATAACAACTAGGGGATTGACAAACATTTTAAATCCTAAGAATCACAAAAATATTTGGTCAAGATCAATTCTTTAAAATCCCCATGAATTTTGTATGCCACGATAGTGTGGACGTATACAAAATCAAAGAGAAGATTTTATCCATTAATTTTATTATCTCGTCAACTTTACTTTATGACGAATAAAATTAATAGTTGATCTGTCTTTGATCAAATATTTGGTCAAAACTTTTTGAATTTAAAATAAAATATTGATTCCTCAAACAATATTATTTAAATTCACCAACACCTCAAACACCGTGAATTTTGCATGCCACGTTAGTGTGGACGTATACAAATTCAACATTTGTAAAAAGAGGGTTTTACCCATTAACTATCTTGTCAACGTATCTTTATGACAAATAAAATTATCTCAAACACCGTTAATTTTGTATGCCACGTTAGTGTGGATGTATACAAAATCAATCATTTGTAAGAGGGGTTTTAACCCTTTAATTTTATTATCTTGTCAACCTAGTTTTATGACAAATTAATAGTTGGTTTCATTTGGTCACACATATAATAGCAGTGACTCCGATGGGGAGGATACTATTAGATGTGTCTAAGTGTATACCATTACTTGACACTAAGTCCATTAATAAGATTATTCCCCTTCCGTTGGGGAAGATCACACGCTCTTAATTAACTTCCTATAGTCATCCAAAAATGGAAGTCTGTTCTAGTGATCCACAAACAAGCTCATCCGTTATGGAGGAAGGCACTCAGAGCCAACGCGCAAGCTTGTTTGCATTACTTACAAACTAGTAATGGAGACCATGGGATTTATTTAAAAATCCCTCTCCCACTTAGTTATTTATAAACGAGGAATTTTAACTATGCTAGCCTAGTAGTCAAGTATACTAACATGCACACACAGCACAATATAAAAGCAATATATAGAAAATCTAATTTTCAACTATTATGGCTTTTATCTCTAGTTGTCCTCCGTGTGTTGTCATCCCAAGCTGCTGCCATATTTGGCCACCGCCACCGGGTCTAGCTGTCGCATCCATCTTGCTCCTAGTTCCGCTGCGCCTCTGGTCCTTAGAAGGTTCCACGCTTTGCAAGATTCGATCCGCGACATAAATAGAATTTTACATTTTGATCCTATATTCCATAAAAGGAATGTACATGTATCTAGATCAAAAATAAAATCCTAATAAAACTAAATACAGCTCCTGCTGTATTTTAATACAATCATGTACACACAGATAAATGCCCTTGACATGTCCAAGGGTCCAATCACACACATAATAACTAAAAGCCATAATAGTTGGATCCTGCATCCACAAAGTTAGCACATCCTACTATTAACCTGCCTAAATTATGTATGACATGTGCATAATTAAACTAATACCAAATACACAGAGGTAAAACCCTAGCTCATAATTGTTGGTTGCTACTCGGAAAACCTAGAGGTTCCACTGTACAAAAATTTTATACAAAGGTCTGAACCTTTTCCTAGCTACCATGTGTTCTTTTAAATTAAATTTTGGATCGCCTGCGGAACTTAACACGTTTGATCCAAAACTTAATCTATTTGTTCTTTTAGGTTTTGACTTGGATCTCCTGCGGAACACGTTCGACCCAAGTCACCTTAAGTTATTAATTCCATTAAATATTAATTTCCATAATTGGTTCCCAAGACTGACGTGGCGAGGCACATGACCTTCTTGGATATGGGAGCAACCACCACCGACTAGACAAAACCTTTTAGAAAGCTAATATTTAATTTCCTAAAATAACTTTAGGTTAACCGAAAAGAACAATCAAATCACAAGGGAAAGAAAAACAAAAGAACACTATATCGAAAACAAATTCGAAACTCTAGAATCGTATGCCTCTTGTATTTAGTATTATTTCCAAAAATAACTAGTATGATGGGGAAACAAAAATTACTAGTTATACCTTTTAGAAAGACCTCTTGATCTTCTACCGTATTCCTCTTCTAACCTCGGACGTTGTGTGGGCAACGATCTTCCGAGATGAGAACCACCAAGCACCTTCTTCTTCCTTACAAGTTTCGGCCATCAAAACTTCTCCTAGGATGAAGAGGTTCGGCCACCACCACCATGCTCCAAGGGATGCTAGAAAAGAGGCTTCTTTTCTCTCCTTCTTCTCCTACTTAGATCCGGCCACCAAAGATATCTCCACCATGAGAAGGTTTCGGCCACACAAAGGAGAGGAGAGGAAAGAAAGGGCCGGCCACACCCAAGGAGAAAAGAGAGGAAAAATAGAATAGAGTCGTTCACCTTGAAGCCTCCTCTACCCCTTCTTTTATAATCATTGGTCTTGGCAAATAAGGAAAATTTAATAAAAACTTCCTTAATTCTTTTGCCATTGAAAAGGAAAATTTATTTAATTAAAATAATTTTCTCTTTTCAAATTATAATGGCCGGCCACTCTTCTCCCCAAAACAAGGAGAGTTTTAATTAAAACAAAATTTAAACTTCCTAATTTGTTTCTAGAAATTTATAAAAATTTCTCCAATAATTTTAATCCCTTCATGATTGGTTAATAAAAAGAAATTTTATAAATTAAAATCTTTCTTTTAAACATGTGGATAATTTCCAAAAAGGAAAGTTATCTCTAAAAATTAAAATCTCCTTTCAATCTACAAATAAGGAAAGATATTAAATCTTTTCTTAATCTTTGTAGAAACTAATAAAAGAGAATTTTTAATTTTCAAACTTTCTTTTAAATCATGAATATAATTAAATGGAAAGTTTTTACCAAAATTAAAATCAACCTTTAATCTACAAATAAGGAAAGAGATTTTAACTCTTCTCTTAATCTTTGTAGAATCTTATAAAAGGAAGGATTTAAATTTTTAAACTCTCTTTTAAATTATATTATCCACATAAGAAAAATTTAAAAATTAAAATTCCTTTTTATTTTAATAGGGACGACCACATGAATTCACCCATGAACATACCCATGGCCAGCCCTAGCTTGGTCGGCCCCTATAGGATGGGTAAGAAGGTGGGTATAGGTGGGTATAGTACTCTATAATTAAGAGGCTACGATAGGGACCGAGAGGAGGAATTGGTTTTGGTCTCCGATAAAATTAAGCATCGTTCGCCCCGAACACACAACTTAATTTTATCAATAATAATTCATTCCACTAGAGAACTATTATTGAACTACCGCACCAATCCCAAATTACATTTTGGGCTCCTTCTTATCATGAGTGTGTTAGTCTCCCTGTGTTTAAGATAACAAATGTCCACTAATTAAGTAAGTTACTGACAACTCACTTAATTAATATCTAGCTCCGAGAGTAGTACCACTCAACTTCATCGTCATGTCGGACTAAGTCCACCTGCAGGGTTTAACATGACAATCCTTATGAGCTCCTCTTGGGGACATTCTCAACCTAGATCACTAGGACACAGTTTCCTTCTATAATCAACAACACACACTATAAGTGATATCATTTCCCAACTTATCGGGCTTATTGATTCATCGAACTAAATCTCACCCATTGATAAATTAAAGAAATAAATATCAAATATATGTGCTTGTTATTATATTAGGATTAAGAGCACACACTTCCATAATAACTGAGGTCTTTGTTTCTTTATAAAGTCAGTATAAAAGAAATGACCTCTAATGGTCCTACTCAATACACTCTAAGTGTACTAGTGTAATTATATAGTTAAGATAAATTAATACCTAATTACACTACGACCTTCCAATGGTTTGTTCCTTTCCATTATGGTCGTGAGCTACTATTTATAATTTATAAGGTACTGATAACGTGATCCTCTGTGTGTGACACCACACACCATGTTATCTACAATATAAATTAATTGAACAACTACATTTATCATAAATGTAAACATTTGACCAATGTTATTCTTATTTCTAGATAAATGTTTATACCAAAAGCTAGGCTTTTAGTATACACTCTAACACCCTCCTCGTAACTCCGTCTCGAGTGGACCTTCCACCGCTCCAATTTTGTACATTATAATTTTTGAAACTCGAGTTACATTCGAGTCTAAACTAATTGACAACAAGAATATAAAATAGAGAAATGCACGACGCGCAGGTCGCGAATAAAAATACAACACACACATCACATCATGGCACGCAGGCCGTATTATGAATTACAACACATTTATTCCAATCCAATTGGGTCTTTTGGGCCATGACTATCACAAATTATAAATAATTCTAAATTATGTATTTTCTATATTTTTATGCAATTTTAATACCAATTTTTACGAGTAAAAATTCCCGGCGGTCCCGTTTAGCGGTTTTCGGGTGCAATCGCGGAACGAATCCCCTTGCGGGACCAGGGCAGCGCCCCTACCCGCGATCTAACCATCGCGAGGGTTCCTTAGCAATCCTACAGCGCCTTAGCCCGCTGTCCCAAAAAATTTTGGGGTGAAACCTTATCGTTTCGGAAAAATCTTCTCGGTAGTCGAAGCCTACAAGTGTCGAAACACTTGTGCTTCGCTTCTACGAGAAAATTACTCATAAAAATCCATAAAAACTTAAATTTACAGAAAATCACAGAAGCTATATTTTTCATAAAAATCAAAAATAAACTCGTACAAGTCTTCGCACGTGGCTCTGATACCACTATTGGGTTCTTCGGGCCGAGAAAACCGCTTTTCGCGTCGCGGAAACCCTGAAACCCCCAGCCACAGATCCGTGCGAAGTAAAATCTTTCAAAAACTTACGAGTACGGGTTTCTAAACCTCCATCTACAGTAGATCTACAAAGGGAAACAAAGAATATACCCTTGATGCGCGCCCTATGCGAATCCCGCTCGTCCAATGGTGCCGGATCTCAAGGTTGTCAAAGTAGACAACCCTCTAGAAGTATCCACACGAACACAAGAAGGAGATCACCAAACTAAAGTGTTCTAGCACCTTAGTTAGGTTTGGCAAGATGAGGAGAGGAAGAGAAGAAAATGGAGCAAGGAAGAAGATGAAGGAATGAATGAGAATAATTCACAAAATGAAACTTATTCCTCCCAATGATGTGGCCGGCCACATTAAGAGGATGTGTAACCTCCATGTAATGCCAAGAGTCACAACTCTTGGTAACTCCCATGAGGTGGCATCCGACTTAAGCAAGCATGATGATGTGGAGCATCATCATTGGCCCACTCAATGCCAACTCACCAATGAGGTGGCATAAAGTCAAGTCAAACTTGACTCTTCATCTTCCTCTAAAGTCAAGTCAAACTTGACTTAATCTCTCTCATGGTTGATCTAATCCAACCATTTAATTCAAGCCAATTTAATATAATGAATCTAATTCATTTAATTAAATTGATTCAATGAGTCATAATCTAAATTAGACTCATTGAACACATGAATCAACTTGAGTCCAACTCAATTAGCCCAATTAGGATTACTCTTAATCCAATTTGATTCATCAAATGAATGTAATCCTCTTGGTTCATCATATGAACCTAATCTCCATCTAATTATCCTTAGTGTGTGACCCTATAGGTTCTTGTAACGCTGGCAATGCCCCTAAATCCATTTAGGGGCATAAGTAATGAGCGGTATCTAGCAACACATCATTACTATCCAATGTTACAAGAATGTTGAGATCCAACATCACCTTGTGACTACTAATTGTGACTCCTCACAATATATGACAAGTGTCTTTCTATCCTAGACATCTAGATTGATCAATATGAGGCATAGATCATGTCATCCTCTGACCAATCTAAATCTTGAACTCCAAGTAGACTCACTAATTCAAATGAGCTCAATATCTCATATTGACTCGTTTGGGCATGGCCATGCACTTCGTGGTCTCACTCTATCAAGAATATCGATGTCGCTCCCGTCATATAGGAGGGATAGATCTCATCTACATCACTCACATCCCTTTGCATAATTCGTTACATACCCAGTAATCGCCTTTATAGTCCACCCAGTTACGGGTGACGTTTGATGAAACCAAAGTACATAACTCCTTATGTAGGGATCCATGGTGACTTCAGGTCTAAGGACTAGTAGTCATACTAATAGCCACATGAGAAAGTATATGACACTCATATAACGATCCATGATACTTTCTCATGGCGGGTCATTCAGTATACATTCTCCAATGCATACCCATGTGTCAACTTGATATCTCTATATCCATGACTTGTGAGATCAAGTCATCGAGTTGACCTACATGCTAGTCTTATTGCATTAACATTATCCTTGAATGTTAATACTCGACTAGGAATGATTAAGAGTAGTGTTCCCTATATTATCTCACTATCAGTTCAACTAACCGATTGATATAGGTAAGAACCTTCTACTCAAGGACGTTATTATACTTATTTTATTTGGCACTAATAAAAGTAAGCATAATAACCAAAAATCAAATGCCTTTTTTTATATAAGAATATGATACAATAAGTTCATAATACAATCATCAAATGATTGGCTCTAGGGCTCTAACTAACATTATGTATCATCAAATATATATAACTATATCTACTGAAGTCATCAGTAATTGTAATGATGTACCTATAACCACCTCTGGCAGCGACATTGAAAAGGCCACATACATCACTATGTATAAGTCCTAATAAGTCAGCCGCTCTTTCGCTGTGTCCACTAAAGGGAGTCTTTGTCATCTTGCCTAGTAGGCATGACTCGCATGTCTCATATGATTCAAAATCAAATGAGTCCAGCAAACCATCTTTATGGAGCTGGGATAAGCGATTCACATTTATATGACCTAAGTGTCAATGTTAGAGATAGGTTTGGTTCATATCATTTTACTTGAACCTTTTGATATTTATGTTATAGATGGGGTTCTCTAAATCTAGAATATAGAGTTCGTTCATCATAGGTGCACTACAGTAGAACATATCTTTTAAATAAACAAAACAACATTTGTTCTTTATTACAAAAGAAAAGCCTTTCTTTTCTAAACAAGAGACTGAAATAATGTTCTTTGTAAGAGTAAGCACATAACAACATTCATCTAATTCTAGTACAAGCCCAGAGGGAAGAGATAGATAGTAAGTTCCTACAATAATTGCAGCAACCCGTGTTCCATTGCCTACTCGTAGGTCCACCTCGCCCTTCATCAATGCCCTGCTATTTCTCAACGCCTGCACATTAGTACAAATGTGAGAAGCACATCCGATATCTAATACCCACCACTACAAGAAAAAAGCTAATAGACAACGCTTTTAAAGCGTTGTCTTTCTGCCTGAAAAAGTGTTGTTAAAGGCACTGTTGTTAAAAGTCTGCTCAACGACAACACTTTTAAAGCGTTGTTGTTTGTAGCGAATACAACGCTTTTGCAACGCTTTAAAAGCGTTGTAGGTTTATGCAAAGACAACGTGTTTGCAACGCTTTTAAAGTGTTATTTTTGGTAGAAAAGACAACGCTTTTGCAACGCTTTAAAAGCGTTGTTGTTTTTTACAAAAATAATACTTTTTGCAACGCTTTAAAAGCATTGTCGTTTTAAAGAAAAAAATAAAAAAAATATTTAAAAATCATTATTTTTATATTTACGGAACCATTATTTTTTTTTACCATGTCTAGATTCGAATTTTACATATAATCAACTCAGCTAATGATTTCAAACTCATACCAAAATAATAGAATTCTGACATTGAAGTAATATTAGTATTTAATTACATGAGAAGCTAGTAAATATCAAAATTAACACTAATTCTATTTCAAAGTAGATCTGAAGAAGTAGCTTGAGAACGGGACAAAATAGTACAATAATTACTACCACAATACTGAAGAAGTAGCTTGTCTTTCTCAATCTATTATAGGAATAAGCAATTGGATTTTATCTAGGATCTTTGTGAGCTTTGAATAGATTGAACAGTTAGCCTGAAATATAAACAAAAAATTACAGTCAATAGTTTGAACCAAAAAATTACTTCTACTAGCTATTTTCTATAAATGAACCAAAACTCATTACTCAGAAATGAAATGCTTGCGGAAAGAAAGAAAGCTTGCAGAAATGCAACGTTTCTTCAAACTACAGAAAGAAAGCTTGCAGAAATGAAACACTTTCTTCTCTGCAAACGCTTTCTTGCAAAAAGCACTGTTGTTGCAGAAATGCAACGTTTCTTCAAACTGCAGAAATAAAGCTTGTAGAAAGAAAGCTTGGCTTACAGAAAGACAACGTTTCTTCAAACTGTATTCTAAAATGCATGCAGTTTCTAAATTGCATTCTTCAAACTATGCAGTTTCTAATATGCAGAGAAAGCTTGCAATTTCTCCATTTTAAATGCATACAGTATTTCTCCATTCTAAAATGCATACAGTATTTGCAAAAAGAAAGCTAAAATGAAACGTTTAGAATATGAGTTTAACCAATAGTGGAAAATTGTCAACTTCCTAAAGAAAGCTTGTAGAATTTTAAATAAGATTGATAAGAAGTCACTAATAAGCAGCAGTGAAAATTAATAAGCTGGAGAAACTATTGCTCACAAATCAAATATATTTTACTAGGAAGTCAAAAGGATACGACTAACTGGAGCATTTTAAATAAGCTCTTGTGCAGATGCATTTCATAATTTTCAACTACTATATATGATGACAGTTTCAATAGAAAACTTATACAAGCGTGAGAAAATGGCACTCTCCAAGAAAATTCTGATTGTAAAAGAAAAAAAAAGTGTAAGACATGAACTGAACCACAACTTCTCCAATGTGCAGTAGATAGCAGGAAAATGTATAAATAAATGTATACATGAAAAACAAAACAAAAAAAATCATCCAATGTCACTTACGATAATCAGGTTGTTCGGTTGAAGAACTTGCATTCTGTTTTACAGTTCCATTCGTTTGTATCTTCAATAGGCACAAGATAATAATTCAGCAATAAATTAACAATAATACTGAAATACAACATAGCTTATTCCTAGCATTGCATACTTACTTCCTTATCTAATTGCGTCTCCATTGGGCTTGCCTTTGATACCTCATTCATAAAGGAACGTTCATTGTGAAATAGTTCTTCTGGAGAAACATCCACAAATGCTGCAGAATTTTACATAAGACAATATGTCTCATACAGATAGAAGGTATAAAACATAATATCTCTATGATAATTCTTTTATATCATGTCCAATGCCTTTAAATTTAGGACTCAAATGTTCTGTTTGCTACTCTGCTTTGAGTATCCCTAGCAGAGATTCAAACTAGTTTATTGGCTCCAACTAAACAAATTTTTGGGATTTAGTAAGGATGGTTTCTTTAACAAATTTAACACAGTATTTGGAAGCTTTGGGTTGTCTATTGTACTATAGCCAAATATGCTGTGGACACTATGCAATTTAATATGGTGTATTCACTAAATGTGATACCTTATTTAATTAGAACCACCAGCATTTCTATAACTGGACCTTCAACTATGATTTAGTTATTTGTAACCTAATCAAACGTTTCCTCAGCGTAACTCCATCATTTGAGTTTAACCCAGCTCAACCAATGGCAGGCTCAGAAAGGGTAGAAATGAAAAGAAAACATAAACTTGAGGACAAGCTGGATTAACTAAGGATAGGTTTGGGACCCCAGAATAGTTCTGGGTTAAAAGAATGGACGTTTATTAATGCGACCTATACAAGTAACAGTTCTGGCTAGCAAAAGCCATGACCTAAGTAAAAAAAATGAAGCAGCAACAGAAGTCTTTAACAATGAATTGATCTAGATTAAAGATTTATCAAATAATAAATATCACTGATATATAATTAAAGATTTAATTACACAATATATACGAAATGCAATTAAAGACACAAGACACAATATAACTGATACCTAAGTTTTTTGAATGCCTGATATTGATACCAATATTGCCATCCATGCTATATTGTTCCCAGTGCCCACACAAATGACACAAGAGAAGCAAGTAGAAAACACTGCAATTGCAAATAGAATAATTTAGAAGACAATTTGAAATTGTAATGAAATAAAAATGTTTTTCAGTGATATTTACTGGTTTGCAAGTACAATAATCACATTTCAAAAAATAATTCATTTTTCCATTAGTTATTTACTACTTTGCAGGTTCAATAATCATAGGCAATAAACTGGAGATTCAAACATTGTGCCCAAAGTTAATTCAGAAAAAAAGAAAATAGTTAACTAATAGTGAGAAACCTCTAACAATATCTCTTCTCTTTGATGAAAAAAAGTGGGAAAAACTAATAGACATTTTTTCAACAACCAAACAAGGCTATCTTCTGAATCTTCTCACTTCATTGAGCTCTACGCTAAAGCATATCACTTTTAGCGTATCACTAGTAATATTCAAATCCATTAAGAAGATTAAAATTCATTGAGGTCTACCTCTATCTGATTGAACTCTTCCAACCATAAAATATATTAGTGCCCTTTAAAGATGAACATATCATCCCAACCTATTTCATGATATAACTGCCCTATGATATGAGCATTTTCTTATTCACGATATACAAAGCACTAACAAAAGGAAGCCAAGAATGTGCAAAACCTTTCTAAGGATAGGAAGATCATCTTGTTATTTCCAAAAGAGACCTGGACAGTGTACTTTCACAAACCAATGACAACATGTTAAGCCAACTTCCAAAGAAATTCACACAATCTAGAAATAAATTTCTAATATCAAGCACTTTCTAACTGAAAATAAGATTCTTAGGATAGAGATAATCTTACAAAGGGTACAAGCTGCAAAGGGACTCACCTTTAATCTATTTGCAACCTGTCACACCATTAACATGCTTTTCAGTAAGATAAAGAAGAAATCTTCATAAAACAAAAGCAAAACTTATCCAAGAAGTATGAACAGACTCACCACTTGAAAAATGACTGACAGACCAACTCCAACTCCAATCCAAAACAGTGGTGAACCCCTACAATTTCCCAGGGGGATTAAAAGGAAATGATGAGTCATGCAAGTATCACAAACATATATGCTATAAAAGAAACAAGTTCACTCATGACTGTGAGAAAGAACTACAAGTTATTAGTTTGAAACATGAACAAATATCAAGTAGCAAATGCTTCAATTTCAGTGTCAACCAAGAGTAAACCTTCATTTTCAAACACAACGAAAATGCCTACGGGACATACATGGATGACGATGATGACAGCACAGGAATTGGGGCAATTGCACTACTTGTTGTCAATTGGCCGTTGCCTGAAGACGTAACACTAGCAAAAAACTGCGTATTGAGCTCTTTCCCTACATAAAATAAGATATAGTACGTCTGTAAACCACATCTACTCAGAGAGAAGGCAGTAATAATTTTTAAGAGAAGCAGATGCAGCGAGAACATTTACACTCACAAAGTCGAACAAAATTAACCATAAAAAGAATTCGTCAAACTATGCAGAGATAAACTAATATGAACAATTTAAAAGAAATTTCCAAATTAAGATACGAGGAACCTAACCCCTTGCAAAACCCAAAACTATTAGCTAAGATACGGCTCGTGGAAGATCTAGTAGTTTACGAAGCGAGGCAATACAAATACTAGATGAGGCACGATCGCTGCTTCCACTCGTTAGAGCGAAGGTAACAAATCCAGGACCTCCTCTGCTTCCTACCCTTCTGCTTCTTCTCGCAGGTAGAGGGGGAAAGGAAAAAAGAGTAGGCCGCCACCGGCTGATGACCTTGTGGGGATTTGGACCCGCAGCAAGAAGGGAGAATCTGGAAAGGAGTGCGAAACTATCCATTGATTAGGATACCAGAAGACAACGGGATCTACTGTGGTTACACTGCCTCAACGTCGACGGTCGATCGCCTCAACACCGGGATCTACCGCTTGACGAAGGTGTGGTCAAAGAGATTGGGCAGTGTGATGGAAGTGTGAATGAGGCGACGGAGGTGAAGAGATTAATCCCGCGGTCTTGACGGAGAGGAGTTCGGAGGGGTTCTCCAGAGAGGGGTTCGCCAGAGAGGGATTTGCCGGAGAGGAGTTGGATGGAGAAGGCCGCGTGAGATGAGGAGTTGGGAGAAGAGTTCGGGATCAAAAATGATAAGAAGATAGGAGTTGGGAGAAGGGTTCGGGTTTTCTACTCCTTACCTAGATCCAACGGTTTGTATTAATCAAGATTTAGATGAGAACTTAACAATAGACAACACTTTTTATAAAACGTTGTCGTAGACACTAAAAAAAAGTCAAATAGACAACGTTTTTTACGAAGCGTTGTCTTTGACCCGTAAAAATCACTAATAGACAACGGTTTTCAGAAAAGCGTTATCTATTAATAAGAAAATAATGAAATAGACAACGCTTTTAACTAAAAGCGTTGTTAAAAAAAATAGACAACGCTTTTTATAAAAAGCGTTGTCGTTTAAGTGTTATAGAATCCCAATTTTCTTGTAGTGCACGATGCAGAAATAGATAGATTGACTTCTATAACATATATACCTAAAGTAGAAGTCTCACTTCTCTTCTTCTTAAGATCTTCCAGATATACTTTGCAGTTCCTCTTCCAGTGCCCGGTTTGACCACAGTGGAAGCAGGTAGCATCCTTGGCAACTCCTCCTTTGGGTTTCATTATCTTGCCTTTGCCCTTGGCTTGGGACTTTCCCTTACCTTTAGGCTTGCCCTTGCCTTTATGCTTTTGCACCATCAAAATGGAGTTGGGCTTTACCTTCTTAAGGTTGAGCTCAGTAGTTCTCAACATGCTTAGCAGCTCAGACAGTGGCTTGTCAATTTCGTTCATGTTGTAATTCATGACAAGTTGACTGTAGCTCTCTGGCAAGGATTGCAAGATCAAGTCAGTGGTCAGCTCTTGGCCAAGTGGGAATCCCAACCTCTGTAGGTTCTCTATGTACCCAATCATCTTGAGCACATATACACCTACGGGAGTCCCATCTTGCAACTTGCACTGAAACAGTGTCTTGGAGATCTCGAATCTCTCGTGCCTCGCTTGTCCTTGATATAGTTGACGAAGATGTTCAACCATATCATAAGCAGACATCAACTCGTGTTGCTTCTGAAGCTCAGAGTACATGGTCGCGAGCATGAGGCATGACACATCTAATGCATCATCTTGATGCCTCTTATAAGCATCTCAGTTAGCTCGCGTGGCAGTGGCAGGAGGTACCTCAGGAATGGGCTGCTCTAGGATGTACAGTTTTCTTTCTTGTGTGAGAACAATTCTCAGATTCCTGTACCAGTACAGGAAATTAGCTCCATTGAGCTTGTCCTTGTCAAGGATAGAATGCAAGGAGAAGGTGTTCGTGTTTGTCGACATGGAAATCTACAAAAGAAATAATGCAGAAAGTAAATATCATATTCCATTTATCATTTAATTAGGTCTTTAATTAAATGATGCTCCCACTGAATTATAGAGCTTTTATAGAATCAAGTCATGGATGCGGTCAAATCATACTACTAGATTCTTACCAATTAGCTATAATTTTTATGGGACAAGATCCACATCATATTATGACTTCAGTTAGCTTTGGCTAAAATGCCCAACACTTAGTATGATCGGTAGATAACGAATTATCAATTACATCTCTATGCAACTCTTGTTTATAGGATCAAAATCCTCATTTATAAAAAACCTTGAGTTAGCTTTGGCTAAATCGCCCAAGATTTAGTATAAATGTGATTTGTATCCTATCTTCCAACCATTGGAAAATGCCTATAGTTATACCCGATCCAATTGAGTTAACTACTTATACTCAATCTAATTGAGTTTGTACTCACCCAAGCCTTGATAGGCGGGACCAAGATTGTCCCTCCGCACCCTACCAAGATAATATGCGTTGCTCTGCTTTGGCAGATTCAACAACAACAAATGATCGAGGTAGTGATGGGTATCAAAACTTGGTAGGCATTTTGAGTTGACTTAATTAAGATCTAATCTAATCGTTAATGTGTATCATATACGCATCAAGGCACTAATTACCCTACAATAGTATGCATCACATACACATAAGCAAATATATCAAGATATATATATATATATATATATATATATATATATATATTGTGATAAGGTCATGGCTTACAATGATCTTCTCAAGCCAATGAGAAGATCGGGCGGTCAACCTAGGATCAACGGCTTCTTCAAGCGCCTCCTTTGACCGCCATGTGTTGACAACACCCTCCTCGTAACTCCTTCTTGAGTGGACCTTCTTCCACCACTTCATTTTGTACATTAAAAATATGAAACTTGAGTTACATTCGAGTCTAAAATCTAATTACAACAGGAATATAAATAAAGGAGGCACGACGCGCAGGTCTCAAATCACATACAACACGCACAACACAAAAATGGCGCGTAGGCCATATTATGAATTACAACACAATTTTTGTCCAATCAAATTGGGGTTTTTGGGCTATGATCATCACAATATCATACATAATTCTAAATTGTATATTTTACATAAATTTCTATAATTTTACTACTATTTTTATGAATTTTATCAGTTATAACTTACCGGCAGTCCCGATTAGCAATTTTCGGGCGCGATCGCGGGAAAATGCCCCTTTAGGGGTTAGGGGCAGCGCCCCTACTCATGAAATGAATATCGTGAGTGTCCCATCTTGATTTAACAACACCTTAAGCTACTGTCCCAAAATAATTTGGGCGAGATCTTGCCGTTTCGGAAGATTTTTTTCTCGGTAGTTGAAGCTTACAAGTGTCCAAGCACTTGTTGCTTCACCTCTACGAGAAAATTACTCACAAAATCCATAAAAATAGTAAACTTATAGAAACTTACAGATCTGAAACATTTTCTAAAATACAAATACAAAACATGTACACGCTTCGCACGTGGCTCTGATACCACTGTTAGCAATTCGAGCTGCAAAAACCATTTTTTGCGTTGCAGAAAACCTGAAGCTAGCCATAGATCCGTGCGAAGATATATTTAAAATTAAATCATGTACATGTTTCTACCCTAGATCTACCTTAGATCTATATGAGAGGAGAGTTACCCTTGTAGCGAAGCCCTTCTCTTATCCCGCTCGTACAAGAGTTGCCGGATCTCGTAGGGTGTCAAGTGTACACCCCTCTATTTGTATCCACACGGAAAAAAGGTGGATGAAAAACCACTTAGAGTGTGCTAGCACTCTTGGTGGCCATGAAAATAGAGGATGAGAGGGAGAGTAGAGAAGAGAGGAGGAAGAAGATGACCTCTTGAATGAGTACACAAAATGTAACTCACTTCACTAATGTGGCCGGCCACATTTAGAGGCTCTTATACATCCATGTAATACCAAGAGTCATGACTCTTGGTCTACCTCATGAGGTGACACTCAATGATGTATCCATGATGATGTGGAACATCATCATTGGCTGGCCCACATGCCATGTCACAATGAAGTGGCATTTGGTCAAGTCAAACTTGACCCTTCATTTTCCTTCTCAAGTCAAGTCAAACTTGACCTCTTATATCCCATGGTTGATCAAATATAACCATTTAATTAAAATCAATTTAATTTAATGAATCTCTATCCATTGAATTAAATTGACTCAATGAGTTATAATCTAAATTAGACTCATTCAACACATGAATCAAATTGAGTCCAACTCAATTAGTCTAATTTGGATTACTCTTAATCCAATTTGGTTCATCACATGAACCTAATCCTCTTAGTCCATCATATGAACCTATTCTCCATCTAATTGCCCTTTGTGTGTGAACCTATAGGTTCTTGTAACGTTGGCAATGTTCCTAAACCCATTAGGAGCATAAGTAATGAGCGGTATCTAGCAACACATCATTACTACCCAAGTTACAAGAATGTTGAGATCCAACATCACCTTTGTGACTACTAATTGTGATTCTCACAATATGTGATAATGTCCTTCTATCCTTGACATCTAGATTGATCAATTGAGGCATAGACTGTGTTATCCTCTAATCAATCTATATCTTGAACTCCAAGTAGACTCACTCTAATCAAATGAGCTCAATATCTCATATTGACTCATTTGGGCATGGCCATGCACTTAGTGGTCTCACTCTATCAAGAATCATGATGTCTCTCCCGTCATATAGGAGGGATAGATCCCATCTACATCACTCACATCCCTCTGCATAATTTGTTACATACTGATGTGCGTAGATTATATACTCTTTTATGCATGTTTTTACGCACATTTACATACTTTGAGCATGCTTGATCTATGCATTTTTATACTTCCAGCTTTCCTTTTAGCATATTTACTCTTTTGGTTCGGAGATCTGCTTTTTGTGCATTTTTCTGTACACAGGAGTCGATTTGGTGAAGAATATACATCTTTGGGCAAGCCTTGGAGGAAACAAAGGGAGAAGTCACTAGGCCGTGTACCTCGCACGGCCCTGCACTGGTATGGAGCTCGGGCCATGTGGAGTTTGGCACCAACAGAAGAGGAAGATGACATGGCCGTGTGAACCTCACACGGCCGTGTCAAGATTTGAAGCCAACCAGAGCAGAAGCCTTACATGGCCGTGTCCAGAGACCAAGCAGGCTGTGGCCGTGTGCACCACACGCCCGTGTAGCATTTCCAGAGAGCAGAAGGGTCCTGGCCGTGCGAGTCACACGACCGTGCAGCTTTGGCAGAGAAGGAACTGGACATGGTCGTGTGAATCTCACACGGCCGTGTCACGGGGCCGTGTGGCGCCCGATTCCCTCCTCTATTTAAACCCTCCTTCATGAATTGAAAGGGGATCTCTCCCCCTTTGGGAGAAGGCAAGATTTGGTGGTTTCCTCCCTCTCTTGGGAGGATTTCTGGGCGATTCTAAGGGAGTTCTTGACGATTTTGACTCCGGAGCGAGGATTGGATCCGAAGACGAGGCTTCTCGTAGATAAGTTTTCTCTTTCCCCCTTTTCTTGGCTTCTTGGATTGCGATTTTAAGAAATGCTTGTAATCTTCATTTCTTCGGATATTCTTCCTCGATTCATGGAGTAGATCTTGTATTCTAGGATTAAGGGAGTATTTGTATGATGGATTAATGTAATCTCTTGTGGATTTGCCATTTTCTTGTTTCAATGACATTGTCTTGCTTGTATCAATTAGATTTTGGGTGAGTAATGATGATTTGTGCTTAATTCTCATTCTTGATTGATTGTTTGGATTTCTTGTGGACTTTGTAAAGATAAACTCTCACTCGATCATCCGAGGGATCCACGTGACAGGTGCAAGCCCGTGTAAGGACGTTTGAGAGATAATCTTGAAGAGGAAATAGGAATATTCAAGAGAGTAGGATGGATTTTGTGATTAGTTCCTTGTATCTTGATAGATTAATAAGTTGTGGGCTTCTATGTTGATATCCGAGGAAGGCATAGTAATAGGTGCGCTTCTGTGTAAGGACAACATAGGTTCACGTCTAATTGATCATGTTTAGATACATTTCTCAGTCCTTAGCCGGTTATCTATTGCAAGAGAGAACCGACAACTTTCTACAAGAGTTTGGCAATTGAGGGATAAGAATTGGTGAACCATTTACATTCAAGAAATCTTACAAAGAAATCGAAACTCCTAGAATCTCCCTTATCATAACCCAAAACACTAAACTCTTGTTTGTTGATCTATAATATTAGATTTGTTACCTTCACTTTGCATTTGAAACGATTGGATAGTTGTTTAGCTAATTCGCATTGAGACATTTCTAGTGCTTATTCCAGTCCCTGTGGATACGATAATCTTTTATATTACTTGCGACATTTCCATACACTTGCGGAGCGTAACAAGTTTTTGGCGCCGTTACCGGGGACTGCGCTATAACATTAGGAATTATCAATTGAGTTAGACTAAACATAACATTTGTTTTCCTTTCATATTGCATAGTTGTAACTAATCATTAGATTTCTGTTTTTATTTTCTTGTATAACTCTTACTTCTTGTTAATTCTTTTTGTACAATTTCAATTCTGTATTTTTGATTCTCTTATTTTTCTTTTTCTGTTGAATTGTCATTTGCTATCTTGTTCTTGTGTATGTGAAGATCTAACTTTGCAGGGGAATTCTTTCCTTTTGACCCTGAGATTGACAGAACTTTCCATAAAAGAAGAATCCTGCAAAGGCAAATTGAAGAACAGGAACATTTGAACATGGCGAATAGACCACTCAAGGATTATGCAGCACCTTATGCAAGAGGTTTTCGATCTAGTATTTCAAGACCACCAGTGGAAGCTAATAACTTTGAGATCAAACCCGCAATTATATCTATGGTGCAGCAGAACCAATTTGGTGGAGGACCTCATGAAGACCCCAATCAACACTTAGAGGTCTTCTATGAAATATGTGGTACCATGAAAATGAATGGAGTTCCTTCAGAAGCAGTTAGATTGTTATTATTTGGGTTTTCCTTAAGAGATAGGGCAAAGCAATAGCTGAATTCTTTGGCCCCTAATAGCATCACCACTTGGGAGCAGTGTGAGCAACAGTTTCTTGATAAATTCTATCCACCAAGCAAAACAGCTCATATGAGGAATTTAATTGCAAGCTTCAAGCAAACTGACTCAGAATCTCTTTTTGAAGCATGGGATAGATATAATAGTATGCTCAGACAATGCCCACATCATGGGTTGGAAAGATGGTTAGTGTTGCACACTTTTTACAATGGTATCAACTATCATACCAAAGTGTCCCTTGATTCAGCTGCTGGAGGGGCACTTATGAATAAAAGTTTAGATGAAGCTGAAGAAATTATTGACAGTGTAGCACAAAATCATCATCAATGGGCAAATGAAAGAAGTGGTGGCTATTCTTCTGTAAACCCAACAATTAAAGCATCAGGGAAGTTTGATGTAGATGCAGTCACTCTTTTGTCTGCAAAATTGGACGCTCTTACAAAGAAATTTGAAAATATGGGGACTAGTGCTAATATGGTCAATGCTATTAGTATATCTTGTGAAGTATGTGGGAGTTCAGAGCATTCAAATGACTCATGTCCATTGGGAGCTATCACTGCACAAATCAATCAACTGGAGCAATGTGATGCAATCGTGAGTTACAATCAAAGGAAGAATAACCCATACTCAAATACTTATAACCCTGGATGGAAGAGCCATCCCAATTTTTCTTACAGAAATAATCAAGATCAAGGACCATCTATGGGGGTAAGACCAAATTTTCAAGCTGGGCAACAAAATTTCCAACATCTATCTTCTCAAGGTTTACCAAAGTCAAATATTGAAAAGATGCTTGAAGAAATTATCTCAAGTCAGAATGAAATGAAGCAAGATATAGCAAAGCTCATTCAGAGAATGGATAATTCTGATAAGCATCAAAAGATCCAGGATAGTCAAATTGCCCAACTAGCTTCCTCATCATCCAGATCACCAGGACAACTTCCTGGAAAACCTGATGTGAATCCTATGGAGCATTGCAATAGAATTGAACTTAGGAGTGGACGGATCTTGGGAGACTCCCAAGTGACCGCTTCAAAAGGGATACAAAAAGAAGAAGAGCTCTCTCCTCTTATACCAAATCAGATTCAAGCTAATGAGGAGAGTACCAATGAGGTTGAAGAGACTCTTCCACTGAACCATCAGAGCAAAGCTGTCCCTTTTCCTCAGAGACTTACAATGCTCAAGAAAGATGAAGAATTTGGCAAGTTTTTAGAAAAAGTTAAGGAAATTTGTGTAGAGGTACCTCTTATTGATGCTATTCTTCAAATGCCTAGATTTGCCAAATTCCTGAAGGATCTCATGTCAAACAAGAGAAGAAGGGGAGAGGTTGAGACAATTGCGCTTAGTGAGGAATGTAGTGCTATTTTGGAGAAGAACACTTCCCCAAAACTAAAGGACCCAGGGAGCTTTTATATTCCTTGCAACATAGGAAAATATTTTTTTGAAAAAGCTTTTTGTGATTTGGGGGCAAGTGTTAGCCTCATTCCCTATTCAATTTGTAATAAATTAGGTCTCAAAAATATTAAACTTACTACTATGGCACTTCAACTTGCTGATCATTCCTGCAGGTACCCTTTGGGTATTATAGAAGATGTGCCAGTAGAGGTGGATGGGAATGTTATTCCCACAGATTTTGTCATGTTGGACATGGAAGAGGACCCCAGGATTCCTATCATATTAGGAAGACCTTTCCTTGCTACAGCTGGAGCTATAATTGATGTCAAAAATCATAAGCTTTCTTTGGTAATTGGTAAGGAAAGGTTGGAATATGATCTATCTAATATCTCTAACCATGTCTCGTCTCTTTTAAATGCTTGTAGCAGGACAAGCATTTATAAACTTGAGGAATGGAATTTCCATCCTCATGGAAGGCCACCAAACGAAGGAGACAATGTGGTGGAAGATGTTGGGAGAAGATCTCCCAACAAAAACGAAAAGTATATTTGTTCTCCAAGGGCGAGGAAAAGAAGTGAATGATCAAGTTTGGTCAAGCTAAAGACCTTAAACAAGCGCTTCTTGGGAGGCAACCTAAGGGTTCTTTTAGTTAGTTTTGATTTGTATTTTAATTTCTTTTAGTTTGATGCGTTCTTTTGATTTTGTTTTCAGGTTAGGTGCAAAACAGAGCCAGACCGTGTGTTATACACGGCCAGGTAAAGGTTGCAGAGAAGGGAAGTGCTTGGGCCGTGTCATCCAGACATGGCCGTGTGGGATCTCCCGAGGAGAAAAAGGTATAGGTCGTGTCCCATACACGGCCGTGTAAAGAATCCCGAGAAGAAGGATGGAGAGGCCGTGTCCCAGACACGGCCGTGCGAAGAATCCAGAGAGGGAATAGGGGGAGGCCGTGTGGATCTGCACGGCCCGTGTAGGAGAGTTATTAAAGTCCTCTTTCTACCTTACACGGCCAGATCTTGGCCATGTTCCGCACACCCCCAACTCTCCAAAACATATCTTTCTCTCCCGATCTCTTAAAAACTCCTCTCTAATCTCTCAAGATCTCTTAGATCCGATTCTCCTCCTTTCTAAGACTTGGACTTTTTGTTCTCCTAACCTAAGATCTGTGTTCTTTGAGTTCCATTTCTCCAACTCTAGATAATTCTTCCCCTATCTAAACTCATCAAGATGTCTAATATTTTGAAGAAACTTCGCAAAGGAGGTGGTGGATCCAGTGGAGACAAAGAGAAGGAACCATCAAGGGACAAAGGAAAACAACCAGTGAAGGGCAAAGGCAAAAGGACTTCACGCAACGAAGGTAATGACAATGAATTCAATATTTTCTTCAGAAATGATGATCAAGTAACTAGATTTGCAATTCTTGTCAATAGAAAGATAGTGTGTACTAGATATATGGACCCAACTGTTCTTGATATGCTTGGAATTAGGGAAGATGTAGATTTGATGATTGGGTTTTTGGATTGGAGTGATATTATGTACACCCATTTGCCTACATATCCTCATCTTGTTTTGGAATTTTTGAGTTCATTGGATGTCCATTTTACTAATGAAGATGATTATTTTGGAAAAATCTCTTTTAGACTAATGAATCAAGAATTTCTATGGGCATTTAGTGACTTTAATTCTTGTTTTGGATTAACCACCAGTAGCCCTCGTAGGTTTGATCCAAGGTTTAATTGGAATCATTTTTGGAATGCAATAACTGGGTTAGATCAACCTTATGAGCCTTCAAGAGCTAAGGCCTCCCATATGCAAAACCCCATCTTTAGGTATCTACATAGAGTCATGGGTAAAACTATTTTTGGTAGGGGAGAGAGTGATGGGGTGGTTAAAAAGATAGAGCTTTATGCTTTATGGGCTATGCTTTATAAGGTTGAATTTGATTCTGGTTTTCATTTTGTTCAAACCTTATTAAGATCTGCCAGGGCATCATCGGGATCAATTGTTTTTGGTGGTTTGATTACCCGAATAGCTTGTAATTTAAATCTTGATGTTGATGGGTTGGAAATAATTCATGGTAATGACATGATTGACATTGATGCATGTCTTTCTATGAAAATGATCGTTCGGGATGAGAATGGTTTCGCGTTTCCTAGGAGGAGTGGTTCTCCTTTACCCCTTCCTTTTCCTGAACGAACTACTATTCGTAACCCGGCTAATTGGGTAATTTCTGAGTTAGATTTTGAGGATAACCCTTCTATACCTGGAGACACTGAGCCACATCATGAGCCCTCGTCATATGGACACCCGCAGCCTTCTAGTTTTATGGAGCCCGCTAGGCATTCTTTTGCATATGGCACTGGATCTTCTAGGTTTGATTTTTCAGATTTTCGTACGTCTCTAGAATCACTTCATGAGAAGCAAGATTCCCAATGAAAAATGTTGGAGGGGCGCTTCTCTTTATCTGATGATCAGTTTAGGGAGGTACAAAATCATTTTCAGTTTACGAGGAATTTTCAAGGTCAAGTGGCTGAGTTTGTGCAGGATTATGATACTGATCAGGCTAGGATGAGAGATTTTATGCAGAGCATGATGCTTACTAGCCAACAAGTAGATGCTTTATATGAGTATCATAGATCTTTGGGTGAGATTCCAGGTTTTCCTAGTTTTCCTATTGGCCAACCACGTCGTAGACCTCCTTTCCCTCATCCACCTCCACCTCCTCCACCATATTGATTTCATCGGGACGATGAAAAGTTTAAGTCTGGGGGGGGTGTCATGTACTGTTTAGTTTGGTTTTCATTTTCAGTTTTTAGTTTTTGTTAGTTATACATGTTGGTTCTTGTTGCTTTATTTTGCTTGTTTTTGAAATAATCATGGCAAGGAAAAAATTTTTGAGAACATCAATCTTCACTTATATGCTTTCTTGGATTCAAGTGAAATGTTAGCACGATCATTGTCTTGATTCATGGTGTTCGAATGATGCTAGTAGTAAACTTTGTGTAGTTCTTTTTTCTATCTTGGGAAGCATTAATAAGCTGAGAATCTTATGGTGATGAGTTTTAGTTTTGGTTCAACCTTAAGGATTTTATCTTCACTACACTTGTGCTTGATGCTTGAATAGTTGATGTCATTGAAATAGTCATGATTCATCTTGTTTGCTTAGTACTTGGTTTCCATGGTGATTTCTCAACTTTCATTTTGGTTACTGGATGAGGCTCAAATCATTAAAGCTCATTTGGAAAAATCAAAATATCCCAACATGTGTGCTAAAAATTACATTTGTGAATAAGTTTTGCACAATGCAAACACTTATAAAAAAAAATAAAAAATAAGAGATATAAAAAACAGTTGTCATGAGTGGAATCTAGCAAGTCACCCCTTTGAGACCGAGTTAGGTTACTGGGGAAATGACTGCTTAGCTTCCCTTGAGATTGAGCACACCTTTGAGACCTTGGGTTAGTTGAGAAATATGAACCAAGTGAATGGTGAGTAAGTGCCTATTACTGGTTACTTGTCTTTCACTGGAAACACTAGGAATTCAAATTTGATGATGACTTGACTAGGACATGGATTGAAACTTGAAAAGTTTTGAGTTACTTTTACACTGTGCACAAGATTCTTATGCTTGAACCATACTTTACTTGTTTCTATGATCATGCTTGTTAATGAAACTTTTTGATAGAGTTAGGAAAGTGCACTAAGTTTTATGAATGTGTTGTAGAACATATGAATTTAGACTGCGGCATTTTCCTTGAGGACAAGCAAAGGTTTAAGTCTGGGGGTGTGATGTGCGTAGATTATATACTCTTTTATGCATGTTTTTACGCACATTTACATACTTTGAGCATGCTTGATCTATGCATTTTTATACTTCCAGCTTTCCTTTTAGCATATTTACTCTTTTGGTTCGGAGATCTGCTTTTTGTGCATTTTTCTGTACACAGGAGTTGATTTGGTGAAGAATCTACATCTTTGGGCAAGCCTTGGAGGAAACAAAGGGAGAAGTCACCAGGCCGTGTACCACACACGGCCCTGCACTGGTATGGAGCTCGGGCCGTGCGGAGTTTGGCACCAACAGAAGAGGAAGATGACATGGCCGTGTCAAGATTTGAAGCCAACCAGAGCAGAAGCCTTACATGGCCGTGTGGATCTACACGGCCGTGTGAGGTTTCCAGAAAGCAAGCAGGCTGTGGCCGTGTGCACCACACGCCCGTGTAGCATTTCCAGAGAGCAGAAGGGTCCTGGCCGTGCGAGTCACACGGCGGTGCAGCTTTGGCAGAGAAGGAACTGGACATGGCCGTGTGAATCTCACACGGGGCCGTGTGGCGCCCGATTCCCTCCTCTATTTAAACCCTCCTTCATGAATTGAAAGGGGATCTCTCCCCCTTTGGGAGAAGGCAAGATTTGGTGGTTTCCTCCCTCTCTTGGGAGGATTTCTGGGCGATTTTAAGGGAGTTCTTGACGATTTTGACTCCGGAGCGAGGATTGGATCCGAAGACGAGGCTTCTCCGTAGATAAGTTTTCTCTTTCCCCCTTTTCTTGGTTTCTTGGATTGCAAATTTAAGAAATGCTTGTAATCTTCATTTCTTCGGATATTCTTCCTTGATTCATGGAGTAGATCTTGTATTCTAGGATTAAGGGAGTATTTGTATGATGGATTGATGTAATCTCTTGTGGATTTGCCATTTTCTTGTTTCAATGACATTGTCTTGCTTGTATCAATTAGATTTTGAGTGAGTAATGATGATTTGTGCTTAATTCTCATTCTTGATTGATTGTTTGGATTTCTTGTGGACTTCGTAAAGATAAACTCTCACTCGATCATCCGAGGGATCCACGTGACAGGTGCAAGCCCGTGTAAGGACGTTTGAGAGATAATCTTGAAGAGGAAATAGGAATATTCAAGAGAATAGGATGGATTTTGTGATTAGTTCCTTGTATCTTGATAGATTAATAAGTTGTGGGCTTCTATGTTGATATCCGAGGAAGGCATAGTAATAGGTGCGCTTCTGTGTAAGGACAACGTAGGTTCATGTCTAATTGATCATGTTTAGATACATTTCTCAGTCCTTAGCCGGTTATCTATTGCAAGAGAGAACCGGCAACTTTCTACAAGAGTTTGGCAATTGAGGGATAAGAATTGGTGAACCATTTACATTCAAGAAATCTTACAAAGAAATCGAAACTCCTAGAATCTCCCTTATCATAACCCAAAACACTAAACTCTTGTTTGTTGATCTATAATATTAGATTTGTTACCTTCACTTTGCATTTGAAACGATTGGATAGTTGTTTAGCTAATTCGCATTGAGACATTTCTAGTGCTTATTCCAGTCCCTGTGGATACGATAATCTTTTATATTACTTGCGACATTTCCGTACACTTGCGGAGCGTAACACATACCCTGTAATCGTCTTTATATTCCACCCAGTTACGGGTGAAGTTTGACGAAGCCAAAGTATGCAACTCCTTATGTAGGGAACCATGGTGACTTCAGGTCCAAGGACTGATAGTCATACTAATAGTCACATGAGGAAGTATATGACACTCATATAACGATCCATGATACTTTCTCATGACGGGTCATTTAGTATACATTCTCTAATGCATACTCATGTGCCAACTTGATATCTCTATATCCATGACTTGTGAGATCAAGTCATCGAGCTAACTTACATGCTAGTCTCATCGCATTAACTTTGTCCCTGAATGTTAATACTTGACTAGAAATGATTAAGAGTAGTGTTCTTTATATCATCTCACTATCAATTCAACCAATCGATTGATATAGATAAGAACCTTCTACTCATGGACGCTATTATACTTAGTTATTTGACACCAATACAAGTAAGTATAATAACCATAAAGAAATGCCTTTATAAGTATATAGGAATATGATACATCGAGTTCATATAACAATCATCATTTGATTGGCTCTAGGGCTCTAATTAACACGTACTTTTAATCTCGATATAATGACAAACACATATATTTAGTATTTATTTCTTTAATTTATCAATGGGTGAGATTTAGTTCATTAAATCAATAAGCCCGATAAGTTGGGAAATAATATTATTTATATGGTGTGTTGTTAATTATAAAAGGAAACTGTGTCCTAATTATCTAGGTTGATGATGTCCCCTTGAGGAGCTCATAAGGATTGTTATGTAACCCTGCAGGTGGACTTAGTCCTGCATGACAATAAAGTTGAGCGGTACTACTTTTGGAGCTAGATGTTAATTAAGTGAGTGTCAGTAACTCATTTAATTAATGGGCATTCGATATCTTAAATACAGGGAGATTAACGAATTCATGATGAGAAGGAGCCCATAATATAATTTGGGAATGGTGAGGTAGTTCAATAATAACTCTTTAGTGGTATGAGTTATTATTGATGAACTTGAGTTGAGTGTTCGCGGCGAACACGGGAAGCTCGAGCTCATTGAGAGACCAAAGCCAATTCCACCTCTAGGTCTCTCTTATAGCCTCTTCTATAAAGCCTTAAATCCACCCAAAGCCCAGCTTCTTAAGCCTAAGCTAGGGTCGACCAAGCCATGCTTGGTGTCCAAGCAAGGGGTTGTTGGTTGCTACTCATAATACCGTTCTAGTTCCCCTATACAAAAATTTATACAAGCATAGAACTATCCCTGCTACCCATGTGCTCTACTGCAGTTAAATTTGGATTGCAAACGATGCTTAACATTATTAATCCAAATTATTCTTCAGAAGTTAAACTTGGATTGGAAACGATACTTAACATTTTCACTCCAAGTTTAACTGATGTGTTCTTCATAAATTAAACCATATTACAGAAGTTAATTAAATATCTATTTCAAAGATCGACTTCCAGGTTAAACATGGCAAAACACTAGGCCTTCTTGGATATGGGATCATCCACCATTTCCTAGACAAAGCCTTTTAAAGAAATCAGATATTTAACTTCTTATAGTAAACTAGGTTTAACTACAGAGACCTCAATAGAAGCACAATATCGTAACATGAAATTGAAAAATAAAATCGATAACAAAATGATAACTTAAAACTGATAGCCTCTTGTGTTGGTATTTCAGGATCCATACAAAGAAAACTAATTAATACAAAGTGAAAATAATTAATTAGTTATACCTTCCTTGTATACTAAAGACCTCTTTATCTTCTATTGTATTCCTCTCCTCCTCTGAGACGTCGTGTGGGCGACGGTCTACCAAGATGAAATCCACCAAAGCCTTTCCTTTGCTTCCAAGTTTCGGCCACCAACCAAACTCCAAGGGATGCTAGACAAGAGAGTTTCCTTCTCTTCTTCTTCTCCTTCAAGCAACCAGCCACCAAGAGAAAACCAAACTTGATGTCGCCGGCCTCCAAGAGAGAAAACAAAAAGAGAAGAGGGAAAGAAGAGGGTCGGCCACCAAGGGAATAGAAGAGAGGAGTTTCAGCCACAATAGAGAGGATGCAAGGCTTAGGTTGTTATCAATGAGGCACCCTCTCCCCCTCTTTTATTATAATCCTTGGTGAATCCAAAAAAGGAATGTTTTAAAACAAAAAATTAAAACTTTCTTTTATTCCTTTACATGGCTGGCCACCACTTATGCATCAAACAAGGAAAGATTTTAAACAAAAAATGAAAATCTCTCTTTTAAAATCCCTTTTGTGGTTAGCTATAAAAGACATGTTTTATAAAATTAAAATCTTCTCTTTTAAATCCTTTTGCGGATGTCTATAAAAGAAAATATTTAAATTAAAACTCCTTTTATATCATGGTTACAAAAAAGGAAAGTTTAAAATTAAAATCTTTCATTTAAACATTATAGATAACTACAAATAAGGAAAAATTTCAAATCTCTCTTTTAATCCTTTGTAGAAAGCTATAAAAGGAAAGATTTTAAAATTTAAAACTCTCTTTAAAACCATGTGGATAGCATCAAAAAAGGAAAGTTTTTAACAAAATAAAAACTCCCTTTTATTTCCTTTTGTAACCGATCTAAAAAAGGAAAGTTTTGTGATTAAAATCTTTCTTTTAAATCCTTTTGTGGATGGCTATAAAGGAAAGATTAAAACTTTCTTTTCTATTCCTATGTGGTCGGCCACATCTTGGACACCAAGATATGCTTGGGCCGGCCACGAGCCACCTGTTGTCTCCAAATAATGCTTGGCCGACCCCTTACATGTAAGGCTTGGTCGGCCCATTACTTGGGAAAGAAGTGGGCTTAAGGTGGATATAAGGCTTCATATAAGAGGCTACAATAGGGACCGAGAGGAGGAATTGGTTTTGGTCTCCCGATGAACTTGAGCTTCACGTGTTCGCCCCAAACACCCAACTCAAATTCACCAATTATAACTCATACCACTAAAGAATTATTATTGAACTACCGCATCAATCCCATATTACAATATGAGCTCCTACTTATTATGAGTGCGTTAATCTCCCTGTGTTTAAGATATCGAATGCCCACTAATTAAATGAGTTACTGACAACTCACTTAATTAATATCTAGCTCCAAGAGTAGTACCACTCAACTTTATTGTCATGTCGGACTAAGTTCAGCTGCAGGGTTTACATGACAATCCTTATGAGCTCCTCAAGGGGACATCATTAACCTAGATCACTAGGACACAATCTCATTCTATAATCAACAACACATCATATAAATAATATCATTTCCCAATTTATCAGACCTATTGATTTAACGAACTAAATCTCACCCATTGATAAATTAAAGAAATAAATATTAAGTATACACGCTTATTATTATATTATGATTAAGAGTACGCGCATCCATAATAACTAAGGTCTTGTCCTTTTATGTAGTCAGTATAAGAAAAACAACCTCAAATGGTCCTGCTCAATACACACATAGTGTACTAGTGTAATTTTATAGTCAAGATAAACTAATACTAAATTACACTACAACCATTCCAATGGTTTGTCCCATTCCATCTTGGTTGTGAGCAACTATTTATAATTGATAAGGAACTGATAAAATGATCTTCTGTGTGACACCACACACCATGTTATCTTCAATATAAATTAAATGAACAACTACATTTAGCATATAAATGTAGACATGTGACTAATGTGATTCTTATTTCAAAATAAATGTTTATACAAAAAGCTAGACTTTTAGTATACATTCTAGCAATCTCACAATTATACTAAAAGACTATGCTGCCATAAATGTTGGGTTTTTCGGGCCTCGAAAACCGCATTTTCGCGTCGCGGAAACCTCGAATCGCCCATGCCACTGGATCTCGTGCGAAGAAAACTTTCGAAAATACGAGTACAAGTTTTAAGCTTCAATCTACAGCAGATCTACAAAGGAAGAAAACATTTTTATACCTTTGAAGCGTGCCTTTCGCGTATCCCGCTCGTCCAAAATGCCGGATCTCTAGACCGTCAAGCGTACGGTCCTCTAGAAGTATCCACACGGACAACTTAAGTGGAGAAGACCTAAACAAAGGTGTGCTAGCACCTTGATAGGTCACGGCAAGAGAGGAGAAGAGGGAGAGGGAGAGCTTGAGAGGAAGAAGATGGAATGAATGGGATTCATTCACAAAATGAAAACATAACATCCCATTCATGTGGCCGGCCACATTAAGATGGTGAGTAACTCCCATGGACTGCCAAGAGTCACAACTCTTGGTAACTCCCATGAGGTGGCATCCCACTTAAGCAACCATGATGATGTGGAGCATCATCATTGGCCCACTCAATGCCAACTCACCAATGAAGTGGCATAAAGTCAAGTCAAACTTGACTCTTCATCTTCCTCTCAAGTCAAGTCAAACTTGACTTAATCTCTCTCATGGTTGATCTAATCCAACCACTTAATTCAAGCCAATTTAATATAATAAATCTAATTCATTTAATTAAATTGATTTAATGAGTCATAATCTAAATTAGACTCATTAAACACATGAATCAACTAGAGTCTAACTCAATTAGCCCAATTAGGATTACTCTTAATCCAATTTGATTCATCAAATAAATCTAATCCTCTTGGTTCATCATATGAACCAAATCTCCATCTAATTGTCCTTAGTGTGTGACCCTATAGGTTCTTGTAACGTTGGCAATGCCCTAAACTCATTTAGGAGCATAAGTAATGAGCGGTATCTAGCAACACATCATTACTACCAAATGTTACAAGAATGTTGAGATCCAATATCACCTTTGTAACTACTAATTGTGACTCCTCACAAAATATGACAAGTTTCCTTCTATCCTAGACATCTAGATTGATCAATGTAGGTCATAGACCGTGTCATCCTCTGACCAATCTAAATCTTGAACTCCAAGTAGACTCACTCGATCAAATGAGCTCAATATCCTATATTGACTCATTTGGACATGATCATGCACTTCGTGGTCTCACTCTATCAAGAATACCGATGTCACTCCCGTCATATAGGAGGGATAGATCCCATCTACATCACTCACATCCCTCCGCATAATTTGTTACATACCCAGTAATTGCCGTTATAGTTCACCCAGTTACGAGTAACGTTTGACGAAACTAAAGTACATAACTCCTTATGTAGGGAACCATGGTGACTTCAGGTCTAAGGACTAGTAGTCATACTAATAGTCATATGAGAAAGTATATGACACTCATAGAATGATCCATGATACTTTCTCATGGCGGGTCATTCAGTATACATTCTCTAATGTATACCCATGTATCAACTTGATATCTCTATATCCATGACTTGTGAGATCAAGTCATAGAGTTGACCTACAAGCTAGTCTTATTGCATTAACATTGTCCATGAATGTTAATACTCAACTAGGAATGATTAAGAGTAGTGTTCCCTATATCATCTCACTATCAGTTCAACTAACCGATTGATATAGGTGAGAACCGTCTACTCAAGGACATTATTATACTTAGTTTATTTGGCACCAATACAAGTAAGTATAATAACCAAAATCCAAATGCCTTTATTTATATAGAATATGATACAATAAGTCCAAAATACAATCATCAAATGATTGGCTCTAGGGCTCTAGCTAACAATCTCCCACTAGCACTAGTGCCAATCAGTGTAGGCTCTAAGCCCAAATGACCTAGTGTGACCATCATGTTTCTTTTGTGCCAAAGCCTTGGTCAATGGATCTGCGATGTTAGCCTCTGTAGGTACTTTGCAAATCTTCACATCTCCTCTCTCGATGATCTCTCGAATGAGATGGAAGCGCCGTAGTATGTGTTTGGTCCGCTGGTGTGAGCGAGGTTCCTTCACCTGTGCTATAGCTCCATTGTTGTCACAATAGAGCTCAATAGGGTCAGCAATGCTAGGAACAACCCCAAGTTCAGTGATGAACTTGCGAATCCAAACTGCCTCCTTTGCTGCCTTTGATGCAGTAATGTACTCGGCTTCTGTTGTAGAATCAGCTACTGTATCCTGCTTCAAACTCTTCCAGCTGACAGCACCACCATTAATGCAAAATACGAACCCCGACTGCGATCTATTGTCATCCTGGTCGGTCTGGAAGCTAGCATCACTGTAACCCTTTACAGCTAGCTCATCATCGCCTCCATATATCAAGAAATATTCTTTAGTCCTTCTTAAGTACTTAAGAATATTCTTGACGGCTATCCAGTGACTTTCACCTGGATCTGACTGGTATCTGCTCATCATGCTCAAAGTATACGAGACATCAGGTCGAGTACATAGCATGGCGTACATGATCGATCCTATGGCTGAGGCATAAGGGATCTGATCCATGCGGTCTCTCTCCTCTCTAGAAGAGGGACCTTGAGTCTTCAAAAGACTCACGCCATGTGACATCGGCAGAAATCCCTTCTTGGAGTTCTGCATGGCAAACCGTAGGAGTACCTTGTCAACGTATGTACTCTGACTTAGGCCAAGCAATCTCTTAGATCTATCTCTATAGTTCTGTATCACTAGAATGCGGGATGCCTCACCTAAGTCCTTCATTGAGAAGCAACTCCCTAGCCAGGTCTTGACAGACTGAAGCATAGGGATGTCCTTCCCAATGAGTAGTATGTCATCCACATACAATATGAGGAAGACAACTATATCCCCTACAACCTTCTTGTAGACACAAGGCTCATCTTCATTCTTGATGAAACCAAACTGTTTGATTGCATCATCGAATCAAAGATTCCAGCTCCGAGAAGCTTGCTTTAGTCCATAAATGGACCTATGTAGCTTGCATACTCTGCTAGTATGCTGTGGATCTACAAAACCCTCAGGTTGTGTCATGTACACATCCTCGAAGTAGGTTTCCATTCAGAAACGCGGTTTTGACATCCATCTGCCATATCTCATAGTTATGGTAGACTGCAATAGCAAGCATGATCCGAATAGACTTAAACATCGCTACTGGAGAAAGGGTTTCATCATAGTCAATACCATGAATCTGCTTGAAACCTTTAGCTACCAAGCGACCCTTATAGATAAGTCCATCCATGTCAGTCTTTCTCTTAAAGACCCACTTACACTCAATGGGTTTTACCCCTTCAGGTGGATCAACCAAAGTCCATACTTGGTTGGTGTACATGGATTCTATTTCGGATCTCATGGCCTCTAGCCATTTCTCGGAATCTGGTCTCATCACAGCTTCCTGATAGGTGGTAGGCTCATCCCCTATGAGCACAATGTCATCATGGTCAGACAAGAGAAATGAGTATCTCTCAGGCTGACGACGTACCCTATCAGACCTGCGAAGAGGTATGTCTACTTGAACTGGTTATTGTTCCTCAACTCTTTGTGGAACAACATCATCCACAACACTTTGTGGTTCCAATTCAATTTCCATCGAGGCATCAGTGCTATTGTTCACATCTTGAACTTCTTCAAGATCGAACGCGCTCCCACTAGTCTTTCTAGAAACAAAGTCCCTTTCTAGAAAGACCCCAGTCTTTGCCACAACTACCTTGTGCTTACTGGGAATGTAGAAGTAATATCCCTTAGTTTCCTTGGGATATCCAATGAAAAAGCACTTGTCAGATTTAGGTCCTAATTTGTCAGAGACTTGACGTCTAACGTAAGCCTCACAACCCCAAATCCTCATGAAAGACACCTGGGTATCTCTCCCAGTCCATATCCTATATGGTGGCTTTATCACGACCTTGGATGGAACTCGGTTTAGTATAAAAGCTGCCGTGTCTAGAGCATAGCCCCAAAGGTATGTCGGAAGATCTGTGTGACTCATCATAGATCACACCATATCTAATAGGGTACGATTCCTCCTTTCGGATACACCATTTCACTGTGGTGTTCCAGGAGGAGTGAGTTGGGATAGGATCCCACACTCTGCTAGATAGTCACGAAACTCATGGCTAAGGTATTCTCCACCTCGATCGGATGAAGTATCTTAATACTCTTGCCAAGCTAGTTCTGTACTTCATTCTTGAATTCTTTGAACTTTTCAAAGGATTCAGACTTATGTGTCATCAAGTACACATAACCATATCTACTGAAGTCATCAGTAAATGTGATGAAGTATCTATAACCGCCTCTAGCAGCAACATTGAAAGGGCCACATACATCACTATGTATGAGTTCTAACAAATCAGTTGCTCTCTTGCTGTGCCCACTAAAGGGAGTCTTGGTCATCTTGCCTCGTAGGCATGACTCACATATCTCATATGATTCAAAATCAAATGAGTCCAACAAACCATCCTTATGGAGCTGGGATAAGCGCTTGTCATTTATATGACCTAAGCGACAGTGCCAGAGGTAGGTTTGGTTCATGTCATTTGACTTGAACCTCTTGGTATTTACATTATAGATAGGGCTCTCAAGGTCTAGAATATAGAGTCCGTTTATCAGAGGTTCTTTATAGAACATATCGTTTAAATAGACGGAACAACATTTGTTCTTTATAGTAAACGAGAAACCTTTCTTGTCCAAACAAGAAACTGATATAATGTTCTTAGTTAATGCAGGCACATAACAACAATCGACTAACTCTAGTACAAGCCCAGAGGGTAGAGATAAACAGTAAGTCCCTACACCAATAGCAGCAACCCGTGCTTCATTGCCTACTCGTAGGTCCACCTCACCCTTTATCTGTAATACCCACTAAGCTTGTAAGATAAATATATGAATGTGGGATTTTTCCTTAGAAAAATAATAGGAAGTGAGTTGAAGCAAAAAGAAATAAAATGAAATAAAAAGAAGAGGAGGTCAAGGATTGAACCATGAACCTCTTATATTATATTTCATAGAATTAATTAGTAGAAACCAATTGGGATAGAGAGAAGATGTTGATAACAAAGGAGGGAAACTCATGATAAAGGTAAGAGTAAAAGCTAGCCAAAAGAAAACAAGAAAGGAGCAAGAGAAAGGCAACTTGTCTTCCTCCCTTTCTCTCCTTCTTCCTCTTTGTTGTTGCAGAAAATTTAAAGAGGTAATTAAGAGGATTCAATCCCCCTTATTTCATCATGAATGGTAAGAATAAATGAATAAATAAAATAAATAGGAAATAGGAAAAAAAGGCTAAGGGAGAAGGAAAGCAAAAATCAATTTTGCTACCTCTTCCCCCTTAACATAAAAGGGAGCAAGAAAAGAGAAGGTTATTTTTCTCTCATTTTCTCTCATTCTTCCTCTCCCTCACCGAAACCATCAGTCCCCTCTCCTCCATCTTCGGCCCCAAAGCCAAGGTTTTTCCCTTAAGAAAGCCTAAGATACAAGGAGGACTTAGCAAGGGAATCAAGGGAAAGGAACTAGAAGAAGAGGCTACTTCTTCCATCACCATACCTTAGATCCACAAGAGAAAAGGATGTAAGCTTCCCCTCACCTGTGGTACAAGGCTTTTTATGTGATTTCGGATTTTATAAGGATTAGAAAACCTAGGAAGGAATTTAAGAAAAATTCGGCCAAAGAAAGGGTTTTCAAATCTAGGAAGGTTTAAACAACTCCTTATTTCATGATATTTTTCTAAGCTATGTAGTAAGGATTTTCTTCATGTTTTTATACCTAAATGATGCTTGATCAGAGGAGTACCTAACCCTAGAATTTCGGCCAAAAATATTTTAAAGAGGTTAGGGAAAATATTGTGTAACCAAACTAATGCAAGATTCTCTCCATGAACTATTAAGGATCTTTTATTGGTTTTCTTGCTTAAAAGTTACTTGGAACCAAAATAAATCCATTTATATGTTTCGGCCAAGAAAAGGGCTTAGGGTTAGGAAGACCTTTAAATTTTAAGTAACCATGTTTGTATGATAGAATATAGAGTTTTCTTAAAGAATTGCATGTTGAACATTGCTAGAAATTCATGAACTCTTATTTTAGATTTTCGGCCATGATAAGATGGATAGTTAGAAAAGCTTAAACAAAATTCTAATATGCTCAAGAACTCTGTGATATTATGATATGAAAGTTGTTTAATGTTCTTATGTTTAAATTGAGTATAGGAAAATTAGTTACATGATATATGACATGTAGGATCACAAGGGTCCTAGCTTGTTTACGAACCAACTTTGTATATGATGTTCTTAGTAATTTTTTCCATGAAACTTACTTAGGTTTTCCATGCTTTAGGCCACTTAAAACCTAGTTTAAATAATGGTAGGTTTCGGCCATGAGGAAAAATAAAAGCAAAAGGGAAAGAAACCTAGGAAGCCTAAGACACAATTCACATGTATGTTTATTATGCTTGTCTTTATACATGCTATGAAACCTGTATGATTTCTTATGCTCTTAGGCTATTTGAAGCAAGTTTATATACTGTTGAGTTTCGGCCAAGTAGGGTTTAAAAGACCTAGAGGCCTTAGAAATGAAACCAAATGTGTTAAAAGTGCTTCTTATGAAAATAGGATAATGTGTTGATTGTGTCACATGCTTGTATAATTTTTCCATGACCTAAATGAACTATTGTATGTTTCGGCCATGAAGGAATAGATGCCCTAGAAACCCTAGAACAAGAATTAAATATGCTTATGTCACTTGACATGGAATATGATAAGTAGAAAGACAAAGTTCCCATGCTATATGTTGTTTAATGACCTAATTGAGGCTAGGGTAAGTTTCGACCATACATGTTGTATAATGTTTTGTTATGAATTTATACATGATGTTAGTTCAAGTTCACATGCTTGTATGTTTGTTTTTAGCCCTCATGAACACTTGTTAAAAGTTTGACTATGACATATGATAAGGGCTTGAAGGACTTAGGAACTAGCTCAATATGCTTACTATGTTACTTGAAAAAAATGCTATAAATATGGCTTAAGGTTTCCATGCTTTCATGACATTTGGGACCTTGTTTATATACTGATAGGGTTCGGCCACATGAGTTTAAGGACTTGGAGAACTTAGAAACCAAGTAAATCATACTTATAATGCTTCCTATGAAATTCATGTAATGATAATTTAGGTTTCACATGCTTGGAGGTTGTTTTTACCTAAATTGAGACCTAAGGGGGGTTCGGCCATGATAGGAACCCAAGGGTTTAGGAAGCTTAGAACCCAAGTTAACTATGTTACCATGTTTCTTATGATAGTATAATCACATGATACACCCTTATGCTTAACCATGTATGCTTGTGATTTATACCTTTTTATGATATGATATGTGGATAGAGATATGCATGTTTTAATGATATGTTATGTGCTTAGAATATGCATGCTTGATGATATGCTATATGCTTAGAATATGCATGTTTTTATGATATGATGTGTTTAGAAATATGCATGCTTTGATGATATGTTATGTGCTTAGAATATGCATGTTTTTATGATATGATATGTGTTTAGAAATATGCATGCTTTGATGATATGTTATGTGTCTGAACCTTTTCCTAGCTACCATGTGTTCTTTTAAATTAAATTTTGGATCGCCTGCGGAACTTAACACGTTTGATCCAAAACTTAATCTATTTGTTCTTTTAGGTTTTGACTTGGATCTCCTGCGGAACTTAACACGTTCGACCCAAGTCTCCTTAAGTTATTAATTCCATTAAATATTAATTTCCATAATTGGTTCCCAGTACTGACGTGGCGAGGCACATGGCCTTCTTGGATATGGGAGCAACCACCACCGACTAGACAAAACCTTTTATAGAAATCTAATATTTAATTTCCTAAAATAACTTTAGGTTAACCAAAGAGAATAATCAAATCACAAGGAAAAGAAAAAATAAAAGAACACAACATCGAAAAACATATTCGAAATTCTAGAACGTAAGCCTCTTGTATTTGGTATTATTTCCACAAATAACTAGCATGATGCGGAAAGAAAAATTACTAGTTATACCTTGTAGAAAAACCTCTTGATCTTCTACCGTATTCCTCTTCTAACCTCAGACGTTGTGTGGGCAACGATCTTCCGAGATGAGAAACCACCAAGCACCTTCTTCTCCTCCTAGCTAGGTTCGGCCAAAACAAGAAAGCTTCACCAAGGAAGAAGAAAAACACCAACCAAGCTCTAAGAGATGCAAGCTTCCTCACCTTCTTCTTCTTCTTCTCCAAGTTGTATCCGGCCTCCACAAGAGCTCCAAGCAATAGAAAGTTTCGGCCACCACAAAGAGGAAGAAGAGAAGAGATGATGGCCGGCCACAACACCAAGGAAAAGAGGGAGAGAAAATAATAGAGGGTGTGTCTCATGAAGGCACCCCCACCCCTTCTTTTATATTCCTTGGCCTAGGCAAATTAGGAAATTTAATTACAATAAAATTTCCTCAATTTCCTTGACATGATTTAATTGAGAAAAATAAAATAAAATTTCCCAAATAAACCTACATTGGCCGGCCACATCATTGGAGAACAAATTGGACAAGTTTCAATCAACAATTAAAACTTCCTAATTTGTTTTCTGAAAAAATAAAATTTCTCTTTAAAAATCTCTTCATGGTTGATAAAAGGAAATTTCTATAATTTTAATTTTATCATCATGTGAATAATTTTAAAGAGAAAATAAAATATCTCACCAATCTACAAATAAGGAAAGAGATCTAATCTCTTTCTTTAATCTTTTGTAGATCTTTTATAAGAGAGATATTTTAATTTAAATTCTCTTTAATAAATTATTTCTTCCACATAATAAAAATTAAAATTAAAATTCCTTTTTAATTTAATTTGGCCGGCCCCCACTAGCTTGGGTTCAAGCTAGGGCCGGCCACCCAAATTCATACCTAGGCCGACCCTAGCTTGTTCCCAAGCTAGCTTGGCCGGCCCCTATTGGGTGGGAATAGAAGGTGGGTATAGGTGGGTATAGAACTCTACAAATAAGAGGCTACGATAGGGACCGAGAGGAGGAATTGGTTTTGGTCTCCCGATAAAATTAAGCATCCCGTGTTCGCCCCGAACACACAACTTAATTTTATCAATGATAATTCATTCCACTAGAGAACTATCATTGAACTACCGCACCAATCCCAAATTACATTTTTGGGCTCCTTCTTATTATGAGTGTGTTAGTCTCCCTGTGTTTAAGATATCGAATGTCCACTAATTAAGTGAGTTACTGACAACTCATTTAATCAATATCTAAGTCCAAGAGTAGTACCACTCAACCTTATCGTCATGTCGGACTAAGTCCACCTGCAGGGTTTAACATGACAATCCTTATGAGCTCCTCTTGGGGACATTATCAACCTAGTATCTCTAGGACACAGTTTCTTTCTATAATCAACTACACACACTACAAGTGATACCATTTCCCAACTTATCGGGTTTATTGATTCATCGAACTAAATCTCACCCATTGATAGACTAAAGAAATAAATATCAAACATATGTGCTTGTTATTATATTAGGATTAAGAGCACACACTTCCATAATAACTGAGATCTTTGTTCCTTTATAAAGTCAGTATAAAAGAAACGACCTCTAATGGTCCTACTCAATACACTCTGAGTGTACTAGTGTAATTATATAGTCAAGATAAACTAATACTTAATTACACTACGACCTTCTAATGATTTGTTCCTTTCCATTTTAGTCGTGAGCTACTGTTTATAATTTATAAGGTACTGATAACATCATCTTCTGTATGTGACACCACATACTATGTTATCTACAATATAAATTATATGAACAACTACAAACAAATGTAGACAATTTGACCAAATGTGATTCTTTATTCATAATGAATGTTTACAAAGCTTAGGCTTTCAGTATACACTCCAACAACCCTTACGTCTGATAATACCTTGACATTGTTGCCAATTAACAAAATATCATCTATGTATAGTACAAGAAATACCACCACATTTTCGTTACACTTCTTATATACACAAGACTCATCCGGACATTGAATAAATCCATATGACTGGATTACTTCATTAAACCGGATGTTCCAAGATCTTGAGGCTTGCTTCAGTCCATAAATGGACCGATTGAGCTTGCACACTAGATGCTCTTTGCCTTTTTCAATGAACCCTTCTGGTTGCTTCATATGGATGTTCTCTTCAAGACTTCCATTAAGGAAAGTTGTCTTGACATCCATTTGCCAAATCTCATAATCCATATGAGCAACAATGGATAAGAGTATCCGGATAGACATAAGCATGGCTACTGGTGAAAAGGTTTCCTCATAATCGATTCCCTCTTTCTGAGTGTACCCTTTCATAACAAGCCTAGCTTTAAAGGTTTCTACCTTCCCGTCTGTCCCTCTTTTCCTTTTGTAGATCCACTTGCATCCAACGGCTTTTACACCATCAGGTGGTTCTACAAGCTCCCAGACCTTATTAGAGTACATAGACTCTATTTCAGAATTCATCGCCTTTTGCCAAGATGCTGCATCTATATCTTGGAGTGCTTCATCATATGTTCTGGGATCAGGTTCATGTTTACCCGTGATCAAGTCCGAAGACTCTCCCAAAAACATGAATCTCTCAGGTTGCCTTACAACCCTCCCACTACGACGAGGCACTGACTGTGGTTGTGTGACACGTGTTGCAGTCTCTTGTGGTACTTCATCTTGTACTGTTGGTACTAAGGTAGACGTGTCTTCTCTAAGTTCTTCTAAAACAACTTTGCTACTGGGCTTGTGATCCATTATATAGTCTTCTTCTAAAAACTGGGCATTGGTGCTAACAATGACCTTCTGGTCTTTAGGACTATAAAATAAACCACCTTTCGTTCCTTTGGGATACCCCACAAACACGCGAACTTCTGTACGAGATTCTAACTTATCATCATCTGGTTTCGGCACATGTGTTGGACTACCCCAAATCCGAATATGTCTTAGATTGGGCTTTCACCCATTCCATAATTCTGTGGGAGTAGAAGAAACTTATTTAGAAGGTACTAAGTTCAGAATGTATACTGCTGTTTCCAGAGCAAATCCCCAAAACGAATTTGGTAATTCTGAATAACTCATCATCGATCTAACCATTTCCATAAGAGTCCTATTCCTTCGTTCTACCACACCATTCTGTTGGGGTGTACCTGCTGCAGACAGTTGGGATTGAATCCCGGCCTCTGATAAGTAATTTCTAAACTTTCCTAAGAGGTATTCGCCACCACGATCAGACCGTAGTGTCTTGATACTTTTACCTAGTCATTTTTCCACATCAGCCTTGTACTCTTTGAACTTATCAAAGCACTCGGACTTGGGGCGCATTAGGTAAATGTATCCATATCTTGAATAATCATCTATAAAAGAGACAAAATATTCAAAACTACCTCTTGTCTGGACAGACATAGGACCACACAAATCAGAATGAACCAATTCTAACACTTATTTGGCTCTATACCCCTTGGCCTTGAAAGGCCTCTTGGTCATTTTACCTTCCAAGCAAGATTCACAAGTTGGAAAATTTTTCAACTCTAATGAACCCAAGAGTCCATTGGCTATAAGCCTCTGAATCCTACTTAAGTTAATATGACCAAGCCTTAGATGCCAAAGATCTGCTTGGTTCATTTCCGAAGGTTCTTTTCTCTTATTTGAATTAGAAGATGAGTTATAAATTTCCTTGTTTTGCTTTGTGGGAGAAATTGGATTTAAAGTATACAAATTGCCAACTAATGCACCAGAACAGATAATCACTTTATTTCTCTTAATAACTACATCGTTACTAAATGAAACTGAATATCCATCCAAAAACAGTTTAAAAACTGAAATTAAATTCTTTCTAAAACTGGGTACATAAAGACAATTTCTTAAAACCAAATTTCTATTTCTATTAAAAGATAAGTAGGCATCTCCCACTGCAACAGCCGCCACCTTAGTAGCATTGCCCATGTAGACGGTAATCTCTCCTTCAAATAGTCGTCTGGTTTCCTGGAACCCCTGCAAGGAATTACAGACATGGTCAGTGGCTCCCGTATCTACACACCAGGTGCTGGTAGATAACACCGCTAAACATGTTTCAATAACTAGAGCATGAGATATACCTTTGTTGTTCTGATTCCTACGAGGACAGTCCGCCTTCCAATGCCCTGACTGCTTGCAGATGAAGCACTTGCCTTTCGGCTTCTTCATTCTAGCTTTAGGTCCTGTACTCTGAGATTTATTCACTTTCTTTGCTGAACCAACTTGTTTCTTCTTCTTCTTTTCTTTCGGTTTAGAAGTAGAACCATTTTCAGTATAGTGAATATGAGAATTATGACGAAATAATCCTTCTGCTGCCTGAAGTTCTGTCAGTAGTTCCGCCAATGAATATACCCTTTTGTTCATATTGTAATTCATGTGGAATTGCTCAAAACTTCTAGGTAGTGTTTGGAGGATCATATCGATCTGGGTTTCCCCATCAATTTCTCCTCCAAGGATCTGTATTTCGTTCAGATAAGCCATCATCTTTAGGATATGATCCCTCACAGGAGTACCCTCTTGCATGGTGGCTGTCATTATCTTTCTCATGGCTTCTTGCCTAGAAGCCCGATCCTGATGACCAAAGAGTTCCTTGAGATTGTTCATAATATCATAGGCTGTTGGTAAATCTTGATGCTGATGTTGCAATACATTTGACATTGAAGCCAAAATGTAATACTGCGCCATCTCATCTGCTTTTACCCATTTCCTATGATATTCAATCCCCTCTTGGGTAGATTCCACAGTGAGTGCATCAGGACAAGGTTCAGTAAGTACAAACTTATAGCTTTCAGCAGTAAGAACAATATCTAGGTTCCTTTTCCAATCTATGTAGTTGGGACCAGTAAGTCTATTCTGTTGTAGTATGATGGATAGTGGGTTGAAAGTCATCCTAAGAATCACAAATAACTTTTGGTCAGAACTCTAAATTTAGAATAATATTGATTCCTCAAACAATATTATTTTAAATTAACCAACGCCTCAAAACACCGTGAATTTTGTATGCCACGATAGTGTGGACGTATACAAATTCAGCATTTGTAAAATGGAGGGTTTAACCCATTAATTTTTATTATCTTGTCAACCCAACTTTTTGACAAATAAAATTAATAGTTGGTATCCTTTGGTCACACGAATAATAGCAGTGACTCCGGTGGGGAGGATACTACTAAACGTGCCTAAGTGTATACCATTACTTGACACTAAGTCCATTAATAAGATTGTGCCCCTTCCGATGGGGAAGATCACACGCTCTTAATTAACTTTCTATAGTCATCCAAAATGGAAGTTTGTTTTAGTGATCCACAAACAAGCTCATCCGATATGGAGGAAGGCACTCAGAGCCAGCGCGCAAGCTTGTTTGCATCACTTACAAACCAGTAATGGAGACCGTGGAATTTATTTAAAATTCCTCTCCCACTTAGATATTTATAAATGAGGAATTTTAACTATGCTAGCCTACTAGACTTGTATACTAACATGCACACACAGCACAATATAAAAGCAATAAATGAAAAACTAATTTTCAACTATTATGGCTTTTATCTATTGTTGTCCTCCGTGTGTCGCACACCCTAGCTGTTGCCATCTTTGGCCACCGCCACCGGGTCTAGTTGTCGCATCCATCTTGCTTCATGTTCCGTTGCGCCTCTGGTCCTCAAAAGGTTCCACGCCTTGCAAGATCCGATCCGCGACATAAATAGAATTTTACATTTTTCGATCCTATATTCCTCAAAGGAATGTACATGTAAACTAGATCGAACATAAAATAAAAATTTACATCCATCGATCCTATATTCCATAAAAGGAATGTACATGTAACTAGATCAAAAATAAAATCCTAATTAAAAACTAAATACAGCTCCTGCTGTATTTTATAATACAATTATGCACGCACATATAATTTCCCTTGACATGTCCAAGGGTCCAATCACACACATAAAGAAAACTATAAGCCATAATAGTTGGATCCTGCATCCACAAAGTTAGCACATCCTACTATTAACCTGCCTAAATTATGTATGACATGTGCATAATTAAACTAATATCAAATACACAGAGGCAAAACCCTAGCTCTGATACCAATTGTTGGTTGCTACTCAAAAAACCTAGAGGTTCCACTATACAAAAATTTTGTACAAAAGTCTGAACCTTTTCCTAGCTACCATGTGTTCTTTTAAATTAAATTTTGGATCGCCTGCGGAACTTAACACGTTTGATCCAAAACATAATCTATTTGTTCTTTTAAGTTTTGACTTGGATCTCCTGCGGAACTTTACACGTTTGATCCAAATCACCTAAGTTATTAATTCCATTAAATATTAATTTCCATAATTGGTTCCCAGTATTGACGTGGCGAGGCACATGGCCTTCTTGGATATGGGAACAACCACCACCGACTAGACAAAACCTTTTAAGGAAAGCTAATATTTAATTTCCTAAAATAACTTTAGGTTAACCGAAAAGAACAATCAAATCACAAGGAAAAGAAAAAACAAAAGAACACAACATCGAAAAACATATTCGAAATACTAGAATCGTAAGCCTCTTGTATTTGGTATTTATTTCCAAAAATAACTAGTATGATGCGGAAAGGAAAAATTACTAGTTATACCTTTTAGAAAGACCTCTTGATCTTCTACCGTATTCCTTTTCTAGATTTGTCCAAAACAAGAGCTTCACCAAGGATGAAGAAAACCACCAACCAAGCTCCAAGGGATGCAAGCTTTCTCTTCTTCTTCTCCAAGTAGTATCCGGCCACCATAAGAGCTTCAAGGGAGATGAAGAATTCGGCCACCACAAAGAGGAAGAGAGAAAGAGAGGATGGCCGGCCAAAACACCAAGAAAAAGAGGGAGAGAACAATAGAAGTTGTAACCCATGAAGGCACCGTACCCCTTCTTTTATATTCCTTGGCTTTGGCAAATAAGGAAATTTATTTATAATAAAATTTCCTTAACTTTCCTTGACAACAATTAATTAATAAAAATTAAATAAAATTTATTAATCAATTAATCATGGTCGGCCACCTCACATAGACAAATTAGGAGAGTTTCAATCAACAATAAAAACTTCTTTATTTGTCTTTGGAAATTTTTTAAAAAATAAAATTTCCCTTTAAAATCCCTTCATGGTTGATAAAAAGAAATTTCTATAATTTTAATTTTTCAACATGTGAATAATTTTCAAAGAGAAAATAAAATATTTTTCCAATCTACAAATAAGGAAAGAGATCTAATCTCTTTCTTTAATCTTTTGTAGATCTTTTTAAGAGAGATATTTTAATTTTAATTCTCTTTAATAAATTATATCTTCCACATAATAAAAATTAAAATTAAAAATCTTTTTAATTTTATTATGGTCGGCCCCCTCTAGCTTGGGTTCAAGCTAGGGCCGGCCACCCATAAACCAAGCTTAGGCCGGCCCTAGCTTGATTCCCAAGTTAGCTTGGCCGGCCCCATTTAGGTGGGTATAGAAGATGGGTATAGGTGGGTATAGTACTCTACAAATAAGAGGGTACGATAGGGACCGAGAGGAGGAGTTGGTTTTGGTCTCCCGATAAAATTAAGCATCCCGTGTTCGCCCCGAACACACAACTTACTTTTATCAATAATAATTCATTCCACTAGAGAACTATTATTGAACTACCGCACCAATCCCAAATTACATTTTTGGGCTCCTTCTTATTATGAGTGTGTTAGTCCTCCTGTGTTTAAGATATCGAATGTCCACTAATTAAGTGAGTTACTGACAACTCATTTAATGAATATCTTAATCCAAGAATAGTACCACTCAACCTTATCGTCATGTCGGACTAAGTCCACCTGCAGGGTTTAACATGACAATCTTTATGAGCTCATCTTGGGGACATTATCAACCTAGATTACTAGGACACAGTTTCCTTCTATAATCAACAACACACACTCTAAGTGATATCATTTCTCAATTTATCGGGCTTATTGATTCATCGAACTAAATCTCACCCATTGATAAATTAAAGAAATAAATATCAAATATATGTGCTTGTTATTATATTAGGATTAAGAGCACACACTTCCATAATAACTGAGGTATTTGTTCCTTTATTAAGTCAATATAAAAGAAAAAACCTCAAATGGTCCTACTCAATACACTCTAAGTGTACTAGTGTAATTATATAATCAAGATAAACTAATTCCTAATTACACTATGACCTTCCAATGGTTTGTTCCTTTCCATTTTGGTCATGAGCTACTGTTTATAATTTATAAGGTATTTATAACATCATCTTTTGCATGTGACACCACATACTATGTTATCTACAATATAAATTAATTGAACAACTACAAACAAATGTAGATAATTTGACCAAATGTGATTCTTTTATTCAAAACAAATGTTTACAAAAGCTTAGGCTTTCAGTATACACTCCAACAATTTGTTGGTTGCTACTCGGAAAACCTAAAGGTTCCACTGTACAAAAATTTTGTACAAAGGTCTGAACATTTTCCTAGCTACCATGTGTTCTTTTAAATTAAATTTTGGATCGCCTGCGGAACTTAACACGTTTGATCCAAAACTTAATCTATTTGTTCTTTTAGGTTTTGACTTGGATCTCCTGTGGAACTTAACACGTTTGATCCAAATCACCTAAGTTATTAATTGTAACGCCCGAAAATTCTCAAACTTGCATTAGAATTATTCTATGATTTTTCTGGAATTTTTAGATATTTTTCTGGAATTCTCCAAATAGCGGAAGTAGCAAAAATAATTAAAAGAATAAAATAGCTTAGGCGGGAATCGAACCCGAGACCTATGGTGTAAGGGATAATGCTAGTAACCGGTGAACCCGGCAGGGCCGTGCTGAAAGGAAAGGGAGACGATTTAATTTATATTAGAGTTGGGCCGGAATTACCACTTAATATAAATAAAAGGTTTAAGTGGGGTTTGGGTTATTTCTTTTATTGGTTCGGCAAAACCCTTCCTCTCCAAAGCCTCACGCCGACACCTTCCTCTTCCTCCTCCCCTCTCGGCGCCCAAGCCCCAAGGACTCTCGGATCATCTTCCGGCGACGACTCCAACACGAAAGAGGTTCTTCTCCGCGAGAGGAACGCAAAGACGTGAGCGGATCGTCGAGAAGGTCATCTCCACCGGAATTCTAGCGAATAGAATCGTAAGGAATTACGAACAGGAGGTAAGAAACTCCTCACCTGCAGTATAATAGCTACCGTTTGATTTTCTGCACATTAGTTTAGTTATAGGCGTATGTTTTCGACACATAGGGTGTATTTAACCTTCCTCACAGGTTTAGGGATTTAGTGAGGACCTTTAGATGGGCCGGACACGTCTTTTCTTCTTCAGTTGGAGGTTTAGATGTTATTGGGTGCCTAAAGGTAGTCTCCCTAATAGAGAGGGGAGTTAAAGCACACTAGGTGTTCGATTAAATGACCAGCTTAGAAAAAAGAATGCAACTTAGGCATTTTTATGAGCACAGTTGAATGCATTAGAAGCATCTGAATTAGTAAATCAGCTTAGTCTAGTTTATATGGGACTACGGTCCAATGGGTAGGCTCCCACAGTCGCCTCTAGGTTCAGACAACCTAGCTCTAGGTTCAGATAACCTAGAAACAGCAATTTAGAATAGTTTAGCTATACTCAGTATTTTACTTTTCAGTTGGCACTGTACTGGATTAGATATCCATTGGGCTGGGCTCCCATAGTCGGTCCCTAGTTTTAGATAACCTAGTAGCTAAACTAAATTCGGGACTTGCAACCCCGAGTCTAGTTAGAGATGCGCGCATAGCACGTACAGTTGTCGGGCCCAACAGCAGCATGTTTAGTATTTTCACTTATTATATGTATATGGTTTTCAACCCCTCACAAATTAGTTCGTGAATTCAGTACAGTCCTGGCAGTAGCTCAGCATTAGCGTAGCTCAGTTCTTAGTATCAGCTTAGTTTTTCCCTATGAATATGCATGATGACTTTATGTTCAGCTTTAAATACGCCATGATTGTATGCTTATATGTCATGCCATGCTTAATTTATTCAGTATATCCAGCATATGTTTTAAACAGAATGATTTAAAATCATATTTGCATCGTTGCATGTTTTTGTGAGGTAGATGGTTTCTTACTAAGCTTTAAGCTTACAGATTCTACTTTTCCTTATACTGCAGATAAAGGTAAAGGAAAGTTGGATTAACAGAGGAAGCTGGAGGGCAATGCAAGGATGGTGTGTGTGGCGGGAACTGGAATCAAGGATCTTTAGGGGACTTAAACATTCTCGCTTAGAAATATGAACTTTTAGTATTTTGTTTCTTATGCATTTTAAGTTGTTCAATGCTAGAAATTAAAGAACCATGCACTATAACAAGTTAGATTGCTAGTCCTATGCTATTGGAATGTTTATTATGCATTAGATAGTTGTAGTGTGAGGTTTTGGCATGAACCAGTGTTGAAATCAGAGTTTCAGTGCGAAATCAGAAACCCCAATCGATCGGTGGATCGATTGGAGGGTCCCAATCGATCAGCTGATCGATCGGGCAAGTTGCTCCACGAACAGTAGGTTTCTGGATCGATCGTCCGATCGATCCAGCAATTTCTGTCGCGAACAGAAGGTTCGGGAATCGATCACTGGATCGATTGGTCAGTCTGGATCGATCAGCCGATCGATCCAGAATATCGTCCCGGGCACAGTAGCGTGCTGGATCGATCACTGGATCGATCCAACCTACGTCACGCGTACAGTAGCCGGCTGAATCGATCCCTGGATCGATCCGACGTTCCAATCGATCAACGCATCGATTGGGAGGTCTGATAACAGCCGGGAAACATATATTTCAGTTCTTTGACCATCGGGGATGTAGTATATGTTAGGTATACCTTAGATTACATCCACCGGTACATGTAGAACCAAGAATAGTTATCAATTAGCAACTGAAATTTAAATTAGATCAGTTTTCCGCATAGTTAGCACAGCATAACTGTGACGATCAGCCTTACAGCCTAGTAGTAGAAGGCGGGTCGTTACAGAGTGGTATCAAAGCAGGGTTCCATACTTCCTACACACACATCAGCATTGTACCTACCGCTTCCAAGTAAGAATACCTCTACTCTCTTTATTGTTCTTGCTTTCTAGTTACAGTTCATGTTTTTATGCCTACTGCCTGTAAGTATGTGATAGTCTTTAAACATGATATCATTAATTATAGAACTGTGATAGTGTTAGTTATACACATGTCCTCTATGTCTTTAGAAATGGCACGAGGACGCCCAGCTAGAAGGGCACTAGCTACTGAGCCCCAGCAAGAGGCAGGCAGTTCAGTGCCTCCTCCAGACCTTACAGCATTAGTGGCTCAGTTACAGCAGCAGCTAGCTGAACAGCAACAGGAAATAGCCACCTTAAAGGCTAATCAGCAGAGTACCCCCACAGTCACCCCGGAACCGAATTTGACGACTCCGGTAGTCTTAGAGGTTCCACCAGCTCAGCCTACAGCACCAGCACTAGAAAGGAAGCCTATCTGATCCAGTGGCAGCGGGTCAAGCCAGAGAACTTCTCAGGCACTAGTGAACCATGGGATGCACAAGCCTGGTTCAAAACACTGGAGAGCACGATGGAGCTTCTGGATTGGCCAGAACATGAGAAAGTGAAGTGTGCCTCCTTCTGCCTGACAGGAGACGAAGTGCCCAGTGAACCAGATGTCATGGGCTAACTTCGAGAAGGAATTCTTCGAGGAGTTCTTCCACATACGGGTTACGAACCGCCACTACGACGAGTTCACTGAGTTTCGTCAGGGCAACCTTTCAGTTGAGGAAGCCGTGAAGAAATTCAACAGATTGGCTCGTCTATGCCCAGAGCTAGTCAGCACAAAGAAGGAACGAATCCGGTTGATGCTCAAGATGCTGAGGCCAGAGATAGCAGTGAACGTGGCTGGTGGCATACATAGGCCACAAACCACAGAGGAGTTAGTGAGCAGTGCCTTGACCACAGAGCATTACCAGAACAGCATAAAGCAGCAGAAGCAAGTCTCCTCAGAGTCCAAAGGCCAAGGAAACTCTCACACTCAAAAATAGCAAGGCCACAGCTCTAACTGGAAAGGGAACTCCAACAGCAAGCGCAAATCAGGGAGTGACCCAAAAGGAGGACCATCTAGCAAGCGACCCAGTTATCCAAAGTGTGCTACTTGTGGGAAATTCCACCCAGGGGTTTGTCGCAAGGGCACACGAGGATGCTTTGAATGTGGACAAGAAGGGCACATGGCTAAGCAGTGCCCGAACAAGACCGGTCTTCCTCAGCCACAGCAGATTCAGTATGCAGGCCAGCCAGCTCAGTTAAATCAGATGCAGGCCGCTCTAGAAGCCCCTCCAGCTACGGCGAATGCGAGGATCTACTCACTCACCAGAGAGGATGTAGCCAATGCCTCGACAGTTGTCACAGGTCAGATTAGCATTTTACAGTATAGTGCTACTGTTCTGTTTGATACTGGGGCATCCCATTCATATATAGCCAGGTTGTTCTCCGAAAAATTAGAAATACCTTCAGAGGTACTCAGTGGTCAGTTTTTGACGGCACTACCTTCAGGAGAGATCATGGCATCCACGCACTGGCTCAGAGCAGTGCCGGTCATTATAGCAGACAGAGAGCTCTTTTGTGATCTGATAGTGCTAGAGATGACCGACTATGACGTTATCTTTGGAATGGACTTTCTAATCAGACACGGTGCTACCATAGAGTGCCGTAAACAGAAAGTCATCTTCCAACCTGAAGCGGCAGTGCAATTTGAATACAGCGGGGAACCAAAGAGAAAAGCCAGAAAATTTCTCTCAGCTATGAAGGCACAGAAGTTGATGGATTCGGGTTGTCCGGGGTACCTAGCACATGTAGTCAATACCAGCCAGGACAAGGACCAACAGCTAGCAGGGGTCTGAGTTGTATGTGACTACCCAGCAGTCTTCCCTGAGGAGTTACCAGGCCTAGCACCAGTCAGGGAGATTGAATTTGAGATAGAGCTCTTCCCCGGCACCAATCCTATTTCCAAAGCGCCATATCGCATGGCTCCAGCAGAACTGAAGGAACTTCAGGAGCAACTACAGGAGCTGCTTGACAAGGGCTTTATACGGCCTAGTCACTCACCATGGGGAGCGCCTGTACTGTTCGTGAAGAAGAAGGATGGAAGCATGCGGCTATGCATAGACTACAGAGCACTGAATCAGGTCACGATCAAGAACAGGTATCCTCTTCCCAGAATAGATGACATGTTCGACCAGTTAAAGGGAGCAGCAGTGTTCTCTAAGATTGACCTCAGATCAGGATATCACCAAGTCAGAGTCAAGGAGGGTGATATACCCAAGACAACATTCAGAACCAGATACGGACACTACGAGTTCGTAGTCATGCCCTTTGGCGTGACCAATGCTCCAGCTACATTCATAGATCTCATGAACAAAGTATTCAGGGAGTATTTAGATAAGTTTGTTATTGTGTTTATCGATGACATTCTCATCTACTCAGGAACTCAGGAAGAACATGCAGAGCACCTGAAGACAGTACTACAGACACTTCAGCAGAATCAGCTATATGCCAAGTTCACGAAATGTGAATTCTGGCTTGATCAGGTGTCTTTCCTAGGTCACATCATCTCAAAGGATGGTGTCATGGTAGACCCCAGCAAAGTAGAAGCAGTAAGTAACTGGAAAAGACCGAGGAACGCCAGTGAAATCAGAAGCTTTCTGGGATTAGCAGGATATTATAGAAAGTTTGTAGAGGACTTCTCCAGGATAGCCTCCCCACTGACAGCTCTTACCAGAAAGAACAGGAAATTTCAGTGGGCAGAGGACTGTGAGAACAGCTTCAGCGAGCTAAAAAGGAGATTGACCAGTGCTCCCATTTTGGCTCTACCAGACAACACCAGCAGCTTTGACATCTATAGTGATGCCTCTAAGTTGGGACTAGGAGCAGTACTGATGCAAAACGACAAGGTGATCGCCTATGCCTCCAGACAACTCAAGGATTATGAGAAGAACTACCCTACTCATGACCTTGAGCTTGCAGCAGTAGTGTTCGCTCTCAAAATTTGGAGACATTACTTATATGGAGCTCAGTGCAGAGTGTATACAGATCATCAGAGTCTGAAGTACTTTTTCACTCAAAAGGATCTGAACATGCGACAGCGCAGATGGCTTGAGCTGGTCAAAGACTATGATATAGACATCCTCTACCATCCAGGGAAAGCCAATAAGGTAGCCGACGCACTTAGCAGAAAATCCAGTGCTACCTTATTATCTCTTACAGCCATGTCACCGCCCCTACAGAAGGAGATCGTAGATTTCAGTCTTGAACTCATCATTGGACAGCTCTCTACTATGACCTTAGAGTCTACCTTGCTTGGTGATATTCAGTCAGCTCAGGAGCAGAACCCTGAAATTCAGACAATCAAGCAAGGGCTAGCAGAATCAGAAAGTAGAGAATTCAGAGTGTCCGATAGCGGGGTGTTGTATTTCGGTGACAGACTCTATGTTCCAGATCAGGAGGAGCTACGGAGACAGATTTTAGATGAGGCTCACAAGACTCCCTATGTGATGCATCCAGGTTCCACCAAAATGTACCAAGACCTGAAGAACCGTTTTTGGTGGCCCGGGATGAAGAGGGGCATCGCCAGATATGTTAGCATCTGCCTCACCTGTCAGAGGGTTAAGGCAGAACATCAGCGACCAGGAGGAGTTCTGTAACCTATACAGATTCCAGAGTGGAAGTGGGAGGATATCTCTATGGATTTCATAGTGGGACTGCCCAGAACCACGAATGGTTTTGATGCCATCTGGGTAATAGTCGACAGGTTGACTAAATCAGCTCACTTCTTAGCTATCAAGATATCCTACTCCATGGAGAAGCTAGCTCAGTTGTATCTCCAGGAGATCGTCAGACTACATGGAGTCCAACGAACCATCATTTCAGACAGAGACAACAGATTCACATCACACTTCTGGGAGTGTGTACAGTCAGCGTTGGGCACTAAGTTAAAGTTCAGCACAGATGGTCAGACGAAGCGAGTAAACCAGGTACTCGAAGATATGCTCCGAGCGTGTACCCTAGACTTCAAGGGAAGTTGGTGCAAATATCTGAGCTTAGCAGAATTTGCATACAACAACAGCTATCAGGCCACTATCGGCATGGCACCTTACGAGGCTCTCTATGGGCG